>NW_027437188.1:28771250-29402500 GCF_033239565.1 Halichoeres trimaculatus
TCAAAAAATTACTTTTATCTTGAGCTTTTCCAACATGGTGTCCGATGACAGATGCTTCAAATCACTGTGTCAGAAGCAGATGGGTGATGTCACGCTTTACACTTGGGTGATTAGTGTGTGATATGAGCAGCTGAAATAAGAAACCACATCACAAAACAGAGCTTTCACAATGAGGGAGAATTTAACAAGGTCATGTTATTCACTACTTTGTCAAAACTAATTTGTAATTGATTAAGTCATTTAAAATTAAATATTCCAATATATATATATATATATATATATATATATATATATATATATATATATATATATATATATATATATATATATATATATATATAATTTTTGGTGATCTGTCAGCCATTACTGTTATTAAAACTATTTAAACCAAAACATAAAAATGCTTGAAAACTGATTTTATATGCTCGAAGGTCCTCTGTCATCCCAAGCATCTTACTTGTAAGCTTGACCTAAAAAAGGGAAGTGGACTTGATTTAAGTTCTTTCAGACCTTTTGCCTCTCAATCAAAAAGGCTTCTACAGTTGTGCACAGACTTTTGCACAAAACTTGAAATTATTAGCCTCTAGGGGTCATCACTGTGCTAATTGTTGTCACATGGAGTTGTTAGCAGAGTTGTTGACAGAGTTCCCAAGAGCCATTAAGGGCTAAGTTCAACCATTGGCTGTTTGGGGAGTAATCGGGGTCGTATGATTCTCAGTGTGAGTGTGGCCTTGCTTGTTTGGATGGAACATTAAAAACACTGTGATCTGATGGAGGTAAGTGATGCTTAGTTATCAAACTATGAGTCTATAATCTGACAAATTGTCCAACTAATCAAAGGAGTGATGTTAAATTCCCCTTTCTGACTTTTACCAAACCACACAGTTGGTCAAACTCTGCGCCTTCAGGTACATTTGTTGCTATAAAATCAACGCTGTTTTTGTTTGGTTAGCGAACAATCAGTGTTGTCTTACAGGATACTGAAAATGTATGTCTGATGTAATGTTTGTTTTGTTTAATTACATCTGTTTAGCAACAGATCTAAGCAGGTGTGGCTGCTGTTGTAGTATCTTTATGTATTATATCCAAGCTCAAGCTCCCCTAAAAAGCCTTTTTTTCTTGGTGAGAAGAAATCTCTCAGAAGTAGGCTGCTTCTACAAAAGGTTTGTGAGCACAAAAGCAGCCTATATAACTCTTTACCACTGATTGAAAGCGAGGCCCCCACAGGTGGTTTCAGTCCTCCAGGCTGCATGTTTAAGTTCTCACTGTGACACAGGCTAAAAAAAAAGATGACCAGATTCGTCTTCCTTCCTTCCTTCCTCCTCTTCTCCCTCATTGATTGTCTGATTGTCTGCGCCTCACTGTCTCATGGCAGCCGAAGCCAAAGTGATGGAGACAAAAGGCAGTTTGGGTATTAATTCAGCGCTCACGTCTTCTTTCAGGATCCTTTCACATGCAAAAACGTCGGGCAGGAGGGGACGCTGACAATTACAGGCTCACATTGAGCCGCGGTTGGAGACTGACTCTTCAGACTGATTGACAAATGAAAGAGCTGAAATAGCTTCCATTAAAAACGGCCACTTGCCAGAATAGGGGAGATCATCTCCAATATCTTGTCTCAAATGGGAGAGGGAAGAGATGAGCGTGCATGGGAAATTGAGCTCCCAATTCAGAGCGTTACAAAGGCCATTTATACAACATGCACAGAATACCCAGCGGTCCTGCCGAGGCTTTAAAGCTTCGATTCAATAGAACATCACCATAGAAAAGCGACTTTCAGAGGGGATTTACATCCAACTGTTCACTGCCATCAATCTAAAAACTTTTTCACACAGCATTATACTAACAAATCTATTCTGCTTTACATACACAGATGGACATAAATGAGGGGTGCACACAGAAATGCACTGATTAGCCCAAATTGCCTTCTTCCTAAAGCAAAATCAACAAATATGTCTGGAAATCTTTGAGTTTGATTGCTGTGGAGATGAACCGAGTCACTCATTGTTCTGCTGAGCACGTTCACTGATAGATTTCCAATCATGGATGTTGCTCAATTTGTCTGCTAGTCCCTTAGTGTTGCCAATCTACACAGCTGAGTACAGCATTCAAATCAGCAGTTTGTGCAGACAGATGCCTGTTGAGCATATGAAAGCAGAATGCCATGGCTCCAGCGTGTGTGAGAATTGACAACATTTTTTTCTTGCTGAGGCTGCCTGAGTGATATTTCACTTTCCTCAAACTACGAATTTCAATCAGATACGACTGAATAAAAGCATGCAGTACCCCGGGGAATAAAAAGAATATCCATAGACGGAGTTTCAGCTGTATAACGTTTTTGGAAGACCAAGTCTAGGGCTGAGACGGATAAATACAACCTTGCAGCAATTTCAGAAAGGATGCGAAACAGATTAGAAAGAAAAAACTTAAATCACCAGATGTGTTTGAGGAAAAGTGTTATAGAAAGTAAAAAAATAACCAAGAAGAAAATTCACCACCAACAAATTTCAAAACATGCAAACTTTGAAAAGAAAGAACTCAATCAGAGAAAAGCTACATAACTGGTAACTGCAGTAGTTGGGCCTTGGGGAGTAGCACTGAGAGGAGGCGCAGCGACTTTAACAGAAGGAGACCACACAAAGACTCCATGTGGGAGAACTGGGGGGTTTGACCACAGGGATTAATGTTACAGTAGCAGGAAGACCCAAAGGGGATTGAGCCAGGACATAGGTTCTTGGAATGATAATGTTTGGAAGAAAGAAGGTGGGCATCAGTCAATCATGACCAGGCCGGTGGCTTGTTGCATCATCTCTATTTAAAGATGCTATGAGGAGGATCTGTTTTAATTGCACTCCTTCACCACCTTGTGGCCCAGACTCTTTGCACAAATACAAATTTTCTTTGTTCAAGACACCTTTTTACTGGATACAACACTCCAAGGTAAGGGACTAATCAGTACAGTTACATAGCACTATGGTTTGAAACGTGACACCAAGCAAGCAATGTAGCTGCCAGCTACATGTTCGCGACATCCGAAGTCTGGTGCTCTGACATATCTGTAGGCAATCGTGACAACAAGTAAACACTGTCAGTTTGTAAGTAGTTTAGCAGCCGTTGATATTTAGCGCAGCTGGCAGCCTGGTGCTCTAAGACATGTCTGTAATGTGTAATGTTGGTAAATTCTGGTTAGCTATGTCCTGCCAGTCATCTACCAAGCAGAGCTAACGTAACCTCACTCTTGATTTATTAGAAGACTCACAAGTTTGAACAGACCACTGCAGAATAAGTGCTGCATGTGGGTTGGAACGGACATTATCACAAACAGTTTAGCCCCTGTGTTATAGAGTGATACAGCCCAAGCTAAAGGCTAATTAGCTCCAGTTTAGCTTTCTTCTGCTCTTCTGTCCTTTTTCTGTTTGTCAGTTAGGCTCCAGTGACCACCATCGCTAAAAAATTAGTCATAGAAACCATTTTTAACAGAGAAAAACACAAATCTCTGTGTTTTATCGCTTCTCGCTACTAAACTTCGTAAGCAGGCGAGGTGTTGTCATAGATATATTCAGCCCGGTCCTGGTAGACCTGACCTGGCAGCTATGAAGTAGCAATTTAAAATAACCTGTAACCAGCTTTATTGGAGCTGATAATCTCATTTTAAAGTGTGAATTACAATCAGGTATCTAAGAGAGACTTTTTAAAGATCACTTTCAAACTCCTCACAGCCCCTTTAAATTGTGTTTTAAGTTATGGTGCAAAGTCAACACACAAACGCACGCTAAAACTACATTAAAAATTGAGTTTCCAAAATAAAGGCGGAGTCACTTTTAGAAGCCTGATGTGGATGTACATAAAACAGATTGAAGCTGGTCTCATTTAGAAGCTGGTTAACAACTGTTTTCTGTGCAAAAAAGCCCCTTATTTTTGCTACACCAACAATGAAACCATGCCACATTTACTAATCATCAAGAAAACACAGAGAAGCCAGGGGAGACCTGAACACTACTGGGCAGGGAATTTTGCAGCACCAAAAGCAACAGGAGGGTTTTTTTTTTTCATCAAACATAACTTAACTTCACCTTATGTCCAAGAAAAACAGCAAAACCTGATCATAGAATGATGGAAGGGAGAAGGTAAAAGGTCAGCTAAAGCATGTGCACATAACATTCTCTTGCTGTAAAAAATGCATGAAAGCCTGGGCAACCAACAAAGTGTAAGGTAGCTAATTTGTAACTTATTTTGTGTCATTGAGCCATTGTTTTGTTGAAGTTTATGCCCTTGATGCCAACCTGCCTCTAAACATGTAAATGACTGAAAACAACTTCTGTTTATCAACTAACAGCAAAGTAGACTGATGTGAAATACGAAAATGCATTATGATCACATGATTATTTATTAACTTGTGTAAAATAACAGGGACATTAATTTGTCAGTATTTAACAGAAGAAATTAACTCTGAGCTCAGCGAACAAAAGTAGAACTATAATGGGGATCTGACAAAAGCTTTCAGTAACTTCCTTAGACATCTGCAGAAAGATACTGCAGATATTTTATCAGTCTGTGGTGGCAAGTGTGTTATTATATGCTGCAGTCTGCTGAGGAAGCAGGACAAAATACAAGGATGCAACTGGGCAAACTGGTAAAAAGAGATGCCACTGTGATTGGAACCAGGATGGTCTCACTGGGGGCTGTGCTAGAGAGATGTACACAGAAGAAGGTAGAGGCCATTCTGAATTACACTGATCATCAACATCTTTGTGGACCAAAGAAACAGCAGCAGTGGATGGCTCATGTATCTGCAGTGAAAACCATTCCTCCCTGCAGCCATGAGGCTTCATAACTCTCTAACCAACAGGAGACAAGCTGACAGACACCTGGATTTCTTGTTTTATCTGATTTTTATAATTTCATCTGCCAGACACCTGAATTTCCCTTTGGAGATAAATAAAGTACATTCTATTCTATTCTGCTCTATTAGAGTTACAAATTATGTTCAAACTAAGCTTCATTTGAGCTGTTGCATATCTGGTGCAAAGCATCGTTAAGGTTAAGGGTTTCACAGTCAGTCCAGGGGTGCTGGGAGGCAAAATCCTGATACATTCTGTTGCTAAGACTGAGTGTACTCTGATTTTCTGCTGTCTGGGTTTATGTCTCTTGACCTTTTATCGTTTTTAAAAAAAGAAGTACCGTCACGCTCCCTCCAAAGGCGCCATTCCCCAGAATAACACCAATTCTCTCCCAAACTGAACTTGAAAAATGATTCATGCTTGCATCCTCTGAGGATCTGATTTTTTTTAACTTTCTCCTTCCCTTTATAAACCAGATTGCTCTGCTTCACCTCAAGTTTAAATTTGTATTTTCATATTTGCTCCAGATTAGTCATTTGTGAATCTTTTTGCTGATTTAACTTTGACTAAAGTCAAAGATGGTGATTTTGTTGTTTGAAAGCTAAGGCGTTACTGCTCTGAGGGCTTGTTGGCTTGAAAGTTAGTTGGGCCCTGGGTCGTGTAGCTAAGAACAGCACCTTGAAACTTGAAGCAGAAACACTTCTACAGTGATTTAGCTGAATCTTAAAACTCAATCGTCCTGCGGGCAAAATGTAGATCTTATTATCCATTACCATGCATGAAGAAAGGCACATCAAGATAAGAGTTAATATGGGCAGAGCGTTCCAGTAGTGAGCATGAGATGCAGGTAGGCAGAGAGAGTCAGGTATAAATAACGAGCACTTGTGTGTGAGCACAAACAGCTGCAGGGGAGAGCTGCTGCTGCTGCTGCTGCCTCTGCTGCACGCTGCTGCAGGAACACAAACAGCTTCTTTAATGGAGAGAGGGATGTGAGCAGAAATTCATTTGTGAGATGACACTCTCCTGCAGCCCCAAAGCACCAAACCCCGCAAGAGGGATGTTGTGGCTCAGAGGATGGGGAGCGGTGGTTACTGCATGTGTGTGTGTGAGTGTGAGTGTGTGTGTTGGTAAAAGGGGAGGTGGGGGTGGGGGGGAGAAGAAAGGGGTGAAAAGATGCAGAGGTGCCTGTGTCATGTCTCTGTGGAAATCAATAAACTCTGCAGCATGCGCAGCACACCGTTTCACACATACATACAAGTGTAAACACACACACACACACACACACACACACACACAGGGAGGGAGGATGGAGGGATAAAGGAGCTGCATATGGGAAAACGGGCAGCTGTCTGTTATTGTGTTATCTGTTCCTTCATTGCCTCGCACAGCTTTAAAAAGTGATGATATGCAAAAAGCAATTTCATTCATTTCTCGTCTGTGTCACATTTGAATGCGTCATTTTTCCATGAAACTGTGATTAAAACTGCTCCTAATGAATATTTAATGGATAGATTTTATGTTGCTGCTTCAAACATTCTCAGAATTAGATTGAAAAAAGCCTCAAACCTGGTCTTCTCTCATCAAGTCATAATTCCTGAGAGGTTTGGAGGCATGTGTAGGTGGTAATGACTGCTAAATTAGTCAGCATATTTTATGATGACATTAAAGAATCAGCCCTTTCTGTTGGTCTTTCTGGAAATGTCTCACACACACCTGTGGGCTCAGAGCGTCTGCTGTTGTTAAAGTTTTAACCAGACTAATTAGAGCTCACCTTGATGTCCTGTTCTGTTGTTAAGAATCTTGTTTTGTCTTTCACTTACAGGCACTGTGACCTCCCCTAAATCACTCCTTCCCCTTTGCACTAACTCTGTTATAGATCCGGCTTTAAACAGCACGGAGCTGAGGTTCAAGGTGAAGTCAGGATGGATGTGTGTGAAGCTGTAGCCGAAGGTGTGGAATAAAGAACTAGCACACTCAAGAGCCCAGGACATCAAATTCCAAGCCCGGGAGCCAAATATGAAAGAAAAATAGTAACAAAGCTGGCTGTGTACAAAGACACCCCCCTGACACACACAAACACACACCTTCATGACAAAAAGAGAGAGAGGCCCAGACAATAAAAAGGAGGAGAATAACAATAAAACAAATGTCCTGCTCCTCCTGGAGCAGATTTTTCATCATTAAATGATGGCCTGAGGGCAGAGGGAGTGTGATGAGGAAACACCGGCGTGTGCCCTGCTCTGTAATTAAAAGGTGGTCGTACGGAGTGAGAGGAGGAGATGATAAGCAGAGAGCTCTGAGCCTCAGGACACAAAAAATACTGTCAGACCATTTTAACGATACGCTTATCTGTTTTTGAGCAGACACAAAGATGGCAGACAGATACACAGTGTTCAGGAATGAAATCACTGCAGCACACACAAAAGAGAATATATTAACATTATAAAAGAGTCACAAAGACAAATAAACAAGAGATAAAAGAGAATAATGTAGGCTAACTTTTCTGTGAAATGTAGTACACTCTGTAAAAAAAATAAAACAAAAAAAATGGAGGAATGAAAAGAATAACACAAATGGAATTCAAGATAAACAGATTTTCAAAGATTTTCATTGAGCAAACACAGACAGAGCACTGGGTCTGTGACTGATTATGATGCCCCTTGTGGACAAATCAATCACTGCCCCAGTCAAAGCAAAGTGTCACACACCTGATTTTTATCCAACATTTTTCAGTTCAAATTGCATCATAAGAATAATCAAAGATAATAAAAGTTTTCCTCTATAGGGCTGTTGTATATAGACATTAACATACATATCATCAGAATTATGTGAGTTTAATTCTGAGAGTACAAATCCAAAGAAAGTACAGGAAGGGTTAAAAAAAAAAAAGTTAAAACAAAAAAAAAAAATGGAATTCATTCAGAAATCATTTGAGTGCAAATTTTTGGAAAGTGCTGTAGGGATATTGTAAAGAATAGTGGGGTAGGGGTGGTCACGTATATTAAAAAAGCACTCTTCCCCTTGGTTTGGTTAAAACAAGATAAACTGCCCTCTTGGTTGGCAAAAATCAAGGGGCAACATCCGGTTTAGAAAAATGAAGCCTATGTGGAAGTGCAAAAAGTTGCAGTTCATCAAGAATCAGCTTGAGGCTGGCTACAGAAAAAGAAAAAAAAAACAAATCAGACTTTTTGGGCATTAAAAGCCTGATTACAGCATTGGTCAAAAAAACGGCTTGGATCTGAATCGCTGATGACGCTATAGGCGTACAGTGTATGGGGGTCGAATTTTTATCTAATTCAGTGCTTTGGAAGATATTAGGATCATCTCATTGTCTAATCAGAGACACAGCTCAGCTCAAACGACTGACGGGCGCCCCGTAGCTGTCAAAAAGGGAGTTCAAAGTCAGTGTCATATCCAGTGTGGCTGCAACCAGGGATTGGCTGTTTCAGGAAAAGACGGGTCACCTCGCGGAGATTACCTCCATGTTTTATAAAGTCTATGGCAAAAACATGTTCTCAAAGACATGCTGCACCTGGTGCCCTCTTCGGTAGCAAGAACACTCTGTATGTGCCTTTTTTCTTCTTACCCCTGCCTTTCAAAAAGTCTGTGCACACCACTGCTAAAGAATTTAGAATTTTGTCCTGCACATTTTCCCTAAGGGAGTATCCTCCCTAAAGACAGTGATAACAAGCAAACAAAATGCAGCCAGAGCCGGAAGTGCTGCCTTCAGATCACAGTAATTTCTCCTGAATCAAATCTTAAGTGTGCACGCCAGCTAACACTCCGCACAGAGTCCACATTAAGTCACAAAGGAGCACAAGAGATTTCCTGACATTTGTTCAACCCTGTCAGTACACGCCCCAGTAATGAGTCTGTGATCGCACTAACACGGCTTGTTTTGATTTCGTTTGACACGAGCGCAAACATTTGGCTCCCTGGACTCCCATACAACCATACATCATACTTAACAGAGGAAACAACACAAAACAATCTGATTGGAGCAGATATTAAAGGAAAAGGAAGTAAAAAGAGAAAGGATAGAGTGACGTTTTGTAAGGCAAAGTGTTCGAGCCTTTTGATGAAGCTTTCCAATAAGTCCTCGTGGAATGAAGGATATAACTAAACTGCACAGTTCAGAATAAACATCCTTCGCAATGCTTTTATTGCATGAAAAGCCTAAACTTCAATCCCTCTCCTCCTTCAGTAATGGTGACATCTCTCCTGAGAGCGGTGAAATAAGGAGATTTCAGCTGTATACAATTACAGAGCATGCCGCACAAAGCACTCAGGAAACACTCCTCAAAGTTGGCAAGGAGAGAAAAAAATACTTTGTTTTTAATGTCTGAATATTTTATTTGGACTTTTTTTCATTGCTAAAAAGCTTTTGTCCGCCCTTTGCCAAGCTGAGATTGTTGTACGGCTGCCAGTCAGGTTTGGAATTCTCCGGATGGAGTTTGAAGATGAGAACAGTCGTGGCTGAAAAAGGGGGCCACTCTATGGAGTCGTTCGACTGATGCCAGAGTAGACTGCTTCATTTTTCTGGCTTTAGCTTCAAATTAGATCAGGCATCAGAAACGACCTTCAGATATCAGCAGAGCCAATATGCTGACTCGGATGCATGGGAGAAAAAAAGGCCAGTGATCAAGATTTATGGAGTGAGGGTGCAGCGGGTGTCAAGAGTGATACGTGTCTCATCAACAGTGAAATGAAATGTCAAATTAGGGTGTGTGTTCGTGTGTGTGGGCGTGTGTGTGGGGGCCTGAGCTTGTCTGCATGTACGATAACGGCTCTTTGTATACAGGATCCAGAGACAGACAAAGACTTTGCCGCCAAATGACACCCAAAGTGAGCGAATGAAATGAAAGTGTGGGTGTCAAACTGGGTGCTTATAGTGCAGAACACTAATAAGGAGCACGTCAGCAGGATGGCGGCGGCAGATCCATTCTCCTCCAGGCTCCATCTTGGCAGCACCTGTTATAAACTTTCTCTGCCGTCTTGCACAATTGGTTCTGTAATTTAAAAAGGTCAGCATGGCTCTTGTGTAATTCAATACTCTCATGGCGCTGTATTAACCACATATTTAATCACCCTCAGGGTGGTGAGCAAGCTGAATACTTAAGAGTGAAAGGAAAGAGGGAAAACCCACAGTTCAGCTCAGAGCCCAGCTCTCCTACCTGATATATGTGACTCATGATATGTAGGAGGAGAAGAAGCTTATCCAAGAGGACGGCTCCAGAGTTAAAAATAAACCAGGAAAACTTTACATTGGGAATCCATTTCTAAACTCTTATAGGGGAAAGGGAGGTCGGGGAAGAAAGAATATTCTATCTTGACTCATAAAAGGTCAATTTATTCATCTACATGTCTCACAGTTAAGTTAAAGGAAACTCATGAAATAAGTCTCCGAGGATTTTTTTTTTTTTTTTTAATGATTGATAAACAAGTCCTGGGAGGTTAGTATATTAATCAATTAATCATGCAATAAATGAAATGAACTCAATTATTTTGCTGGCCTCAATATATCCCAATGTGCATGCATGTTTATTTTTGTAGTTTAGGATGAAGCTGATGAAGCCTCATGGATGAGAGGACAAACAGCTTCACAAACTCTTAACAGTCCAGTTTCCTCAGTTTGGAGCTTTCAGAACAATTCTGACCTGGATAATGAGAATTTACACGGACACATAAAGTGGAGTTTGCTACATTGCAAAAGAAATGCTTCACTTATACAAATTTTATTTTTAATGAAGTGCAATTTTTGACTGAGTCCATTTTATTTGTTTGTTTTTTGTTGGTGTTGTTGGGGTGTGAAAGTTGTTAATATTCCAATTACTATAGTAAAAAAGTAATCATGAGAAATAAAAGTTTATTGCATTTGAAAGGACATATTGCATTATTATGATATATTATCTTATAGTAGTGGTCAATTTGGTCTCAAAATAATATGGTCAACATTGTTTATCGTCAATAATTGTGGGACAATATATCATCCAGCAAAATTTGTTATGACAAATTTATGATTAACATTATATAATTCCTAAAGAAAACCTTAGAAGTATAAACTAGTAAGGTAAGAAAAAAAAAGCAGCACTGAATCTAAGGCCAAAGCTGAGAATTTAAATAAAACCCATGATTTAAAAATGTTCCAACCTCCTGTTTAATGTACATCTGAGAAATATGAGCCACCTGTTGCACCAAGGCTGGCAGGGCATTATGGGATATGAATGATACTCCACCAGAGGAAAAGCAATCACCAGGTAAATTACAGGGCGCAGAAAGCCACTTTATAATCTTTAAATAAAAGACTCGTACACGCGGTTCAGTACACCGAACATATGGTGAGCTAAGCAGAGCAGAGACGAGTCCAGAGCTCAGCGAGAAGAAATGCCAAAGAAAACAGATGAGTGATAATGACTGTCTGCAGAGAAGAGAGGATACTACACCCATGTATATGTAGCAACAGAACTCAGAGATAATGCAGGGCGCTGACTATACAGGGACATCACAGCACAGCACTGGGGCTGGATTAAGTCAATTAGACAAAGCTTATGGCTGCTGATGATGACTGCAAGAAAAGATGGACAACGTGACAGGTTCCCAAAAGTGAAACCAGAACAACCCGTGCTCCTGCTTCCAAGCCAAGAAATCAACTCTATACACTTCATTTTCATTTTATGAACTTTGCTGTAACTGTTTTACACTTTTCAGGTGTAAATCAACATAAAACATACATGCTTTAAGACATGCTTGAACACATGGAGGTAGTCCTTGGTCGGCTATCTGTTCATTTGAGTTCCTTTATCCAGAATTGCTCATAGAGCCTTCATCATCCATGTTAACAGATAGGTCATGTATTGTACCATAAAATTTAAAATGAATGTCAATGAAAGTCAATCATACATAGTTTCTGTCATTGCACTTTGTTCTTTTTATATTGATCAATTCCCAAGTTTCCAATTCGATAAAAAAGTTTAGTTTTTTAAGTGTTATCTGTAACAGCTAAGGGAAGTACAAAGGACACAAACACAATAGCCGATAGAAATTTCAATTACTGCTTCAAATCGACAAACAGATCTATTCTGCTGTAGGCTTCCCCAACCTGATCAATCATTGTTGATGTACTGGTAAGTCAGAAGTGTGCTGTGGCTAACAGAAGGAGTTGGACATCAATACTGTGGCTCACCAGTTGTTCCTCACTGTGCCCACTGTGTAGCCTGATAATAAATGCCACCAACATTCTCGCTTTTCACACTAAGGTCCTTGAAACCTTAGACGTTATCATGGGTGAGGCCAAGCAGACGAATCAGTAACATTATTATTTATTTTTGCATTTTTAGAAGATTTTAGTATCTGGGCTATTTGTGTCATTGGCTCTTAACCTGGAATACAGTACGTCTTACCACAGAAGATGATTTTCTAAGAGACGCTGCTTTGTAGCAAATTAGAAAAGCTGACTCCCTAAGAGCCAAATCCAAACTTTTTTCCTTTGTGCCGCTCAGCTCTCACTCAGTCGCTCAGCTCTGCATTCATACGCAAACCATTCATATTCACCCGGTTGAGCTGAAATATGAGGCAACAAATAATTCTAAATTGGTAGTTGTTTGAGAGCCGAAAGAGCTGGCTCTTCTTTGGGAATTGTGACAAAAGAACCGGCTCTCTGAAAAGAGCTGAACTTCCCATCTTTTTTTATTCCAAAGTATAGTTAATGATGGTAGCTATGGTGGGGATAAGGACTGTGATTCAGGTAAAGTCACTCTGGCTGAAGCTCACTTATAGTATAACAATCATGAAGGGAAAGAAAAGGTCTAAGTCCTACAAAGCAATTATTGAAAACAGAGCTGTAACAAGACATGTACGCCCATTCCAGGCATGAAAGTCAGACTCACCACCCACACATCTACCTCTCTGACCTCCACAGATTGCTGCGAATAGGGCAAAGTATTTCATGCACTTAATGTTGGCAGTGGATCTATACAAAGGGAATAACAGGACAGAATATGTACTTATTACTCATCAACCCTGAGTGGGTTAATAGTGGACCTCGAGAAACCCAAATGATGATTTTACCATTTCAAAAAAAGGGAACAGGAAGCTGTATGTGTTGACTTTAAGGATGTGAATTAAAAGAGACGTCAGTCTGCAAAGAAACTGAGTGAAAGTGAAGCCTTGACATCTCTCTTTCATGACGTTAGGAAGAGATATCATCGGTGCAAATTTTAACTTTCCTCCATCATCTACTTTTACTTTGGTGGCACATTTGCAGGAATCCCAACTCATATCTTAGCTGTGACATTGCTCTCTGGTTTGGGTGAATTGTGACTGAAGTTGAACACCTTGCTTGAGGCATCAAATGTCTCACACAAGGTGGAATATCTCTTCTGAATACTTTTTTAAAAGCACAATATACATGTAGTCGCATCATCATGCACTTTTCTTTTCTGCTGTCGCTGGAGCAGAATATAAGATGGGAGGAAAAGATTTAAAGAGGAAGATCTTTTAGTTACGATTCTGACACCATCAGAGTTTGAGGCAGAAATGTTGATTCACAGATTCACAGATTCAATCTTAAATTAGCTCGAACTGCTGCCAGTCAAAGGGATGTGACAGAGCATTTTGGTCAGGGTAGTGATCCCTCAACCGCGCGTGCACACACACACACACACACATGGTTAAATCAGGGTGCAGAGAGACACACACTGCCCTCTGCTTGACAAGTAAATTGCTTCCTAGATTGTGTTGGCAAACGAAAATACAAAGAGAAAGAAGATGGTGGCGTGAGCATGGTTAAAGAAAATGAATGAGAGGTGAAGGCAATAGAATGAAGCGAAGCGGGTCAAATAAGTAGATAACAGAAAGCAGCAAGTGTGAAATGGTCTGCTAAGCAGGACTGCATTGGACCCCGTCGTCCTGTCTGATGAGAGGCGGGTGGAAACGAAGAGAAATTGACACGGTGTGACCGAGATGGCTGTCCCCAGTGGTGACAAAAGAGTCTATAGGAGTATCTCCAGCACAGACTTTTCAGCAGGGCTCAAGCCTCAAATGGGAGACTTAACTTTATGAATCCATGAAAACTTAGAATAGTTAAAAAAATCAAAACAAAGATTGAGGATGGTATGATTAAACTCAAGTTGTGATAAAGTTTCTCTCGCCCTTTATTTTCACCCCAATAACCAAACGCAGCTCTGCCCTGTGCTTTGTTGATTATGAAACTACTTTTTCTTTCATTTTACTCCAACTCTCAAAAGCGCTTCTCTATTTTCTAATTAGAGATGACAGGAAGCTCTAAAATTCACTGACCTTGTAAACTCCTTGGTGTTTGAATAATATATTTCAGACTCAAACTGAGCCAAAACACTCAATCACACCTTTTTAAAAACCTCCTCGTGCCAGTTATGATCTCGCTTGAATCATCATCTTCATTTAGGAAGGAGATGGTTGCAGATTTTGCTACATCCTCAACTTTTGGTGTTCTGTGTGTCATATCTACAGTTATTTTTGGGAGAAACTTTGGTTATGACGGATGAAGACAGGCGGGTAATGTATGGGTAGATAACAGGATGACTTGTTGCAAAAGAGTTATGGTCTAACCACTGCAACAAGGACTAAAGCTTCTGTACTTGTCCAGCTCTGTTAGAGCTCCTATTCGCTGCACAGAAAGTGTCATGCATCAAACTGAGGTGGAACTGGATCAGTACCAACTCAAAAGATCTTAATATTTATATTTCCTCAAGGTTATTGGCTCAAACAAGTGGGCAGGAATTTCAGAAAGCAGTCCTGTCATGCCGACAAATATGAAATGATTTGTGTCAGGCTGAAGAGAAATCACAGCAGATAATCAGCTCTCATATTTACTCTCTAACAAAAATCTGACAAGCATTCCTGTCATTCTGCTTCTCATACTTTCATCTGGATATCCTGGATAAGATCTCAGCTTGTGTGGTTAAAACAAAAGATACAACCCTGAAAGAAGGAGTCTCTAAACCAATCAGATATGCATTTTTTTTGTACTTTGAAAAATGTTTCAGTTCTGGTGCCAAAAGGCTGATGGAGCTCCTCCAAGTATAGGTCTTGCAGTAACATTAGAATTGGAGTTGATTGAAGCTATTGCAGAAGTGTCACGCACATTGTGTCAGACAGTATTACAGACCCAAAGACACATCATGATGATACAAATGGACTGTGAGACAACAGAAACAAGCAGAGACATAGGATCCGTCTTACCTTGGACTACAGGAACCTCTTGGCTGTGAGCCAGCCTGAGCAGAACCATCATGAGGAGGGGTGTGGCCCCAGACCATGTGCCATGCATCCTGATGCTCACTGTCCTGGCATCACTAGGTGTCAATCTGGAAGAAAAGAAGAAAGAGGATTCAGTGTGGCAGTAGCAGATGACTCAGAAGTATCCGTAAACCTCCTTCATGTTGTAATAGTGTGTTGGTTCCATTATTTATAATCCCAAAGAGCTCAGTCTTTGAATGTTAAAAAGATTGCAAATCGACTTTCTCTGTGGCTTAACTCCCACCCAGTCTCCCCTTTTCTTCACACACTCACACAACAAACCCCTGTGTGTGTGTCAAATTGATTTCAGACAGGTGAGACAAAAGCGTCAGAGTTTAGTGGTGTGTGCGAGACACTGCCGCCGTGCTGACATCACCTGGGTGGTGGTGACAGGGACCGTCTGTAGCATGGAAATAAATGGGAGGATTCTCCGGATCAGCCATCTGTGGAACAACCTGTTCACCCTTGTTTGATTACATCGAGCAGGCCGGGCAGCTTCGACTGCTCCGTCTCAGGGTTCTCACTCCGTATCTCTCGTTCACACTTTACTCTCTGCCCCGTGGTTTTCTCTTCTGGGTAAGAAATGCTCACTGAATTGGATATGCTTCAGTTAAAATGTGATGGACCTGTTTTATCAGGACTTCTAGGGTACTAAAGCTGTGTTTGAGTCTCAACATCAAGGATGCAATCATTAATATATGCTTATAAGAAGCAAATAGCTCTTAAAATTGCAATTTAATCTACTTCTCATTGTATCAGAGTTGTACTTTATGCGTTTTCAGTCTTTTTTTTTTTTAATTACACAAACCTAAGGTAACAGTCACTGCTCTTCGTGGTCAGATACCCTAGGGTAGACACTTGTATTCTTCAACAAAAGGTAACAAGGTGCTTGTCTTTTCCAGCAAAAGTCCAAACTAATGTGACTTTGTACGTCTCAACGGTGTACTCAAGACTACAGAGAGGACACAAAATGAAATGCAGATGTGACTTAACCTCTAGATTTCTGCCTTTCAGACCCATGATACTTCAGTATTTTAAACTTTGACCATTGGCCACATTTAGGGACACTGCCTACATCATCTCTTGGTGAAATCATAACATTACACCCATCTTTGTGAAGAAGAAAAAAACCCAACATGTTCAAGTACAATAACACTACTAACAAATAATAGCGAACTCTTAACACAAATAATCAAACTTTCTGTACAAAGACCAGATTTAGTTGTTATACTCATAAGGTCTTACTTATCCCAAATAGCAAGTTGAATTAAAAGTTGCACACCAGACAAAAGCTTAGGTCTAAAGAGGTTAAAGCACTGGTAACAGTTTAAATTTTACTTGGTGGACCTACAAATTGAAGCATGTAGATTGGAGCCACACATTCAAAATTTCTTCTTCTATGGCATCCTCGGGGATAAATAAAGTATTTTCTATTCTATTCTATTCTATTCTATTCTATCCATACAATTTTATTTTAATTTCACCCCCTTACGTCACTCATGTAGGAGAGGTGGGTGTAATTTTTTCTGTTCATCTTTATTCATAGACTATCTTTAATATTCTTTTTCCTATATTCAAACATAACAGGACTAATCAGAACAACTATTGTGGAAAAGTTGTAAGTGGCGCTAAAACTGAGTTTACAAAGTTTTCTTGTTGTCACATGTCAAACAATGGCACTTTGTAATCCATAAAGTTGTCTTGATCAAAAAAAGTAGTTTTAAAAGATCTGCTCCCCATTCATTTGCTTTGACCCTTTCAGGCTCAAATTAAGTTTTAGTAACAGAAAATAATCAGACATTTTGGGAAATATCATATGGGTTAGTTATATACAACTCTGACTTTTTTTCAGAGAGACCTTCACATGCAATGCATTCTGGGTTGTTGCAACATTGTAATAAAGCTACCCCTGGGGAAAAACCCAAAGAAGATGAAATCTTCTAATTGGCATGTACTGTTTCTATATATATTCAGGATTCATCTCATGCAGTTTTGGTTTCAAATTAATGGAGGTTGGTAGCGAAACTTACATGAAATTGATGCCTCGAAAATCTGTTTCGGTGAAATCAAAGAGGTGGCCATGTTAAAAGTGACAGCTCTGCCAACTGGTGGGATTGTGGGAAACTGTTCATTGCTAATGCACAACTAAGTTCTACAGTGGTATTTCTAAGAAAAAAAGGCTCATAGAATGTGGATGTGGAGTAATTTGGTAACTAGTAATTAGCTGTTGCAAATCTGCAACGCCTGCCTCGAGAGAGTTAAAACAAACACACAACTTGGTAAGATTCACATCCTCACCACAGTAGGTGCTAGTATATATGGGAAACAAAGTCTTTATCCCCCAAAAATAGACTGTATAGTTGATGGATGTAGTCTCCCCCACATCACCCGCCCGTTTCTATAAAACAGATTTTTGAAGCAAATTGGCTATTGTGGCCATATTGGAAGTAATGGGGGCTTTGAGTACAGCTATAGGGTGCCTATAAGTCACGTGAGCTGTGCCTCTGGTTGGGAGAGCTCGCTATCTTAATGTTCTTTAAACTGCAGAATAGAAAAAAAGTAATGTTTCAAAAAATTCGAACCAGGCTGTAAATGTGTCTATTTCTGCAGTGAAAAATGGCTTTTTTGTGACAAAGTGCGAATGTGACTACCTGTACTTCTTGAGCCAGCCTCACTCAAGAAACAGCAGGTTTTAGTACCTCCGCATTGTCCCATATTCTCAGACTGCAGGTTGCTGCTGGGCTTTCCCAGATAGTCCCAACAGCAGCTTTCAAGTTATGGCTAACTAAGCTAACTTCTGTTAACTCATTGTGAAATTCACATGGAGGCTCTGTTTCAGTGGGCTTCTCAGATATTTTCCTGGATTGTTTTATATAAAAAAAAATATTCTGAAAACATTATTCTGTATCTGGTGCTGTTTGATTTTCCAGGGGGAAAGAGGAGCTTAAGCAGGCTGTAGAAACAAGTTCTGCTTCTTCTTTGGGGTTAATCAATGTCACAGATGATCCAAGTGTCCCAACTTCAAAACGAAGAGTTACACTTCATCAACTTCTCTGCTTCCTTCATTCACACCAAACACACCCACGATTTGCCCTCGAACAGCTGGTGCCTTCTTTTTCATCTTGTGCTTCTCTCTTTAATGGGTTTGCAGGAGAAAGAAGGCACAAGCATACCAATTACTCTCATACCTTTCTCTCCAATCTTATCTCCTGGTGCTCAGTGGACACTCTAACCCCTCTTTGTATGCATTTCATGTTCCCAGAATTAGAAAAGCCTCTTAAAGTTGTCAGTCAGATCCAAACCATGTGGGAGCTTATTGTTGCAGGGCGTGTTATCATAACCTTTCATTCCCCCGGCCCTGAAGAAGAGCCAAAGAATCATGTATTCTATTTTCACAATTGCTTCATTTGCATTCAATGAAAGTGATGTATTCCCGACTAAATGTCTGATACAGAAGTCCCTGTAGTTAGACCTGAAGATTCCTAGGTTTTTATCCTGCAAGGTAACCTGTACCAGTCACACACTAGTACCCTGGAGGAGCAGCGGACCAGGTCCCTCTATTTTTCATGATAATTGTGTCAGATAAACACTGCAGCATCCTCTTGCAGGCAATCTGATAAATACCCAATTACTAGTGAGGAGATGGCTGTGACAAGTAACCGTGGACTGGTCGGTTTTCAGGAATGTGGATACAACATGGCATTGGAACGGCCTCTTTAACCCAGAAAGGACCGGACTCGTAATTCAACACAACACCTTCCTTCATTTGATTAATGAATGAACAGATTACAGATATAGGAGGATTTATTTCAGCCCTCCCCTCTAGAAAACCACAAACACGCCCGTGACGATGCATCAAAGCCCAATCAATGACTATTCCTCTCCTCTGTCAAAGGAAATGAGCATGTTTTACAAGACTTGTCTCAGTCGCTTCCTCTGCATTCACTGCCGATTCAGTCCGAGAGAAATGAAAGGCTCTTATTGTCTCTCTTTATCTGACTCAATGACTACTGAATGGATTGAAGCCAATTAATCAGGGCAGTGACAAGAGGCATCGCTGCTGGCTCAGTGACCGACTCCCACAAAAGACAGGAACCATCAGCAGAACAGTCACTGCCCACAAATTGATTTCCTGATGCTCGGCTAAAGACGAGGCCGTGTCATTCAAATCCTGCGGTTTCTCATCGTGACACTTCCACATGACCCAAGCACTTAAACTCCACAGAGATGAGACTAGTGTGGATAACTCATCACTGTCAGGATGAATGAAAACATACACTTTTTTAGACGCACTAGTGAGATGCAGAAAATTCAGCTGAAATGATTAAAAGAAGGATTTGAAGGTCAGTTAACTCCTGGGCTTGTTCATAACATGATTGCGCACACTGGGAACAGGACCTGTCTTTATTATAGCTGCACAGTGAGATTCTTTTCCAGGTTATCCATTTCTTCAGTGATTCGCTCGGCTGTATAAGAACAAAGCCACTTCTCCTCTATACAGCCAAAACTGCATTTTCATGCACAGCTAGTCCTAACCCACCCACGAGAGTCAAGAGTTTTGTACAATTTAAGTTCAGAGTCAACAGCAAAGTTTCAAACTTAGGAGTTCTGCGTTAATGTATGTCCCAGTATATTTCAAGAGTCTTTTTAGAGCACAGCTGTGAAGAATTCAAACAAACAAGAGAGGGCACAGGGATTAAACACTGTGTACGATGACTCATTAGCTGCAGTTCAACAGGGGAGCAAACTGTTTTGTTTTTTTGGAATATCCTAGCTTAATCAGCTGGTCTTATGGGGGGTGGATGTATTATTGGCTGTTAAGGACAAGGATTTGGATGTGCTAGCTGTTTGAAAATCCATCATTATAAATGTATTAAGTTTTCAGATATTACAGGCAGATTTTTAACTAATGGCTTCAACAGATGGGTTATGTCATAAAACTGAAGGAAGTTTGGGCTTTAGTAGAGACTTACTGTGTTCATAGAAAGTTATATAACAGCTGTTATATAAAAATAGAGGTCACTGTTGCAGCATGGGCTGATGCTTAAAGTTTGAGGGTACCTGACTGAATCTTTTCTGACTTTGTGATTTTTCATAAATGGTTGTTTGACTTGTTTTATCATACTTAAAGGAGTGCATGTTCTGCTTTGTTTGCTTTGACCTCTCAGTTAAAGCCAACATATGGGGTTTTTAGCAAGTTTCATAAATAGACTTATATTAATACTTGTGTCTTTTTATGACAAACAAAAGCATATGAGATCATCAGTAACAAGATTATTTGCATCTTTATTTTGATGATCATTGTTTGAGAACCTCTGCTACACAGTAGACAACTACAGGGTACAACAGCCTTAACATTGTTCACAGCAAACATTCAAAACTGCCGATAGCATTGAAAGCAGGATCTAAATCTCAGATCTTATAAATGTACAGGACAAGATGAGCAAACAGATAGGAGGTGCTGCATTTCCATAGGGGGCACCAAAATCACCATAAACCAAAATCTCTTCACAGATCTGCATGTCCTGACTTCAGGTCGTCTTCTCACGACAGTTCAAGGACAGGGTTTAGTCTGAGTGCCTCATTTATTTACAGCACTATATCATTTTTTTTTCTTTTTTTTTAAAGTAATTAAATAGACGAATATAGACGATATAAAGGCATAGCTGACTTGACTGACGGGTGGGAAACCCTGTACATGTCTGCAAAGAGACACAAGCCCTGTTTCCACCAAGTGGTTCGGTTGGGTTCCTCTTGGTATGGCATGCATTTTGTGGCATTTCAGTAAACACAGAATAATAATGGGACAGATCCCAAAATAACAGAGGTGAGCCATTTCACTTTTAGGGACTCTTCCAGGAAGGTGGGGCTACAACACTGCAGACTGTCGATTGGTTGAAACTATTACTATCTATTACTAACTATTACTACTATACTATCACTTTGGCTTACACCACAAGGGGCACGGTTGACTGTGGAAATGCAAACAGGATTGGTCTTCACCGAGCCGACCTATACCAAACCGTACTGGTCTAAATTGGACTGCTTGGTGGAAACTGGGCTTTAAAACTCAGTTCCTTCCTCAACCAAAGTCAAACAGAGCTCGGCCGAGTCAAGCTTTTCCAGTACGTCAAAACAGCTCATCTATTGGGCAGAAAAACAAAAACAAAATCAATTTCTCTTTGCTGGCTTATTTGCCACATAATTATAAAGCTACACTGAATTTTCTTGGAGCCCTTTGTTGGTTCAGAGACTGATGAATCAAAAGAAGCGAGCCCTGATGAAAGTGAGACACTACAGAAAGTTTTTTCTGATTACAGAGATGCCAATAAGATGCTGACATTGATTTGAAAGTATTTAACTAAATTGTGTATTTCCGTTAATGGTATGCGAGACATTCCACATATTTTTTTTCTTGACTTGCCCTGTTTGTTTTTAATTTTCTACTGGTGTTGCACTACACTTAACATTACTTCCTGTCTTTGGTTGATAAGTTGGTCCCCTTTGCTTTCACACCTCAAACATACGGTATATTGATGCTGAGTTTATGCATAGAGTTGAGTCAGACAGCTCTATGACTGCACCTGCTCAAGCTGGGATTCAGCAGGTGTTCATGTTTACTCTGATCATTACAAACGGGTTTGTGCAGTCAGACCCATTTCTCTACTCTGATTCATTATCTTCTCTTTCAGCACTCACGTAATAAATATGCAGAATTTAAAGCCACTGACTCCACTTCAGATAACTCCAGAGTTCTGGTTCAGTGTGAGAGTATGTTTATTGTCAAGCAGCTGAAGTAAAATTCAGTTCATCCTGAAGTGTACACACGCATGCAAATCTCCTGAGTGTGTGTAGTGCTCTGTCAGCGTCATATTGTGATGTATAACTCCTGAACCCCTACAGCACTCTGTTTTCCATGTCACCATGGCTACTCCTTCCTCATAAAAATGCCAGCTCTGGATTAAGCTTCTCACATTGACAGTACATTATGCCCCCTCACTTCATTACAATAAAAGGATTAACCTGCCGGGGACCTGTAAAAGTGATCGGTGGGGAGGCTGGACGACATGTGGCTGAACTGTCCTTCCCCCTTAGCGTAGATCACATCTCTTGTGCTCCTGCAAGTCGTGTTACTAATCATCCAACGTCCTGCGGGGGCCGGGGTGCAGACTGTGGCGACACACGGGGAACAGAAACAAATCTGAAGCCATTAGGACGCCCTGCAGTTGACTTACATAATAGCATATGCTCCATCCATTCCACAGGGAGAGACGCCACTTCACTGTCCCACTTTCTGCTCAGTGCTTCTGTTTATCCTGTAATGAAGACTGTTCCCTGGAAATGTTTGGAGTGTCCTAGATTGGAGTTTGATTCTCTGAGATAAACGTCAAAATGGTTTCAATTTAACAGGGGTGAGGGTCTCTCATTTAAAAACTAGAGAAATGACGGAAATTTGCAAAAAAGGAAGCCCATATAAGAATAAATTATCATTGCTCTAGTGCTGGAGGGAGCACTCCAGCGTGACTGTGGAGAGATGGCTCCGGTCACATGAGGCCTCCGCACAGTGATCCGTCTTCTCATGAATGTGATCTGTGATAAATTAAAAGCTGATTATTTCCTGGAGGGGGAAGCCAAGCACTTGCCCCCCGCTTCTCAAGACCCCCTTCTGTTGGTGGTGATGGATTAGTCCAGAGTCTGCACTATGGACCTGTCCCCACAGACTGCACAGCCGCAGACGCCACAGGCCTTCAGCGCCTCCTCCCAAGGTGCCATCTCTCTGACAACTCTTAATTTATTTGAATAAATGCTCTGCTATCTCCATAAAGGACAATCCCATTTTTGCACGAGACAGATGGATGGCTCTTTGATTATTTTTCAAGTGGTATTACCATGCAAACATCCTGCCCTGTTAAGCACTTAAACAGTATGGATCCTTTTTTAACAGCTCTGCAAGAAAAAGCTATTCCAATAACAATTTGAGATTTGTTTTTCATTGTGTCGAGAAAAAAACATCTATTAACATCAATCAATATTCCTTTGTTATGACCTGAGCTGTTGCACGTTGGGGGCTTTGACTGAGATGTTAATGTTGTTAACTTCTGAGCTCTAATGGTATGCGCTAAAAATAGCACAAAGGCCATAACAGAGGAGCTGATTCTTCTCTGTTAAAGTATTCCTGCAGTCAGAAAGCAGCGACAAGTTCTGCGCCTGTGCTCGCATTCACAGTCCATGAGCCGAGGTTTTTACATTATGGTTCCATTCCTGTGTGTCTGAACCATTTTCCCAGTGCCCGCGTCACTTGGACGGCCCGCTGCGCAATTTGTCTGCAGTGATTGGGCCGCCTGAGTGCGAACAAAGGCGGTCAGCCTGGGCTGCTGTGTCTTTGTGTCCCATATGTCAGAAGTCTGCGGCACAAACAATGCAGCAACTGCCAACAGAGTAACAGTCATTATCTGCTGCACAATGGATGTCATTATCCTGCTGCAATCATAATTCTAATTACAAAAGTTGCTTTGTAAGCAGGTAGATTATGCAATGTTAATTGCCCGTGGACAATGCGGCAAGCACATGTTCAAATGCCACTCAGCATCGTAGCCTAAACAAAAGCAGCACACGCTTTAACTACAAAGCAACCTGCCGGGAAGCCATCCTCCAACCATGACGTCTGTTTTAAGCCCTCATGGTATCATCACACACCTCCTGTCATTAATAATATCTCATTAATCACAGAGGTAATGAATCATCCTTATCTAAATTATCTGACATAAACCAATATGTCTGTGAGCGTGGGTCTAATTGATGGAGCTCATTTTATCAAGTGGTTCATCTCATTACTCAATCTCACCTACGTACAGCATCAGCAGGAGGGAGCAGAGTGGTAGGTTTATATTCCACTTAAAGGCTTACTTAAGCTTCTTTTATGTATGAAAATGGAAACTTATGTTATAAAACAGTCACTACACATACTCCCACACCTCCTTTACATTGGGATGGATGTTACACAATAAATCCACTAGACCGGATCTCTGCTTTTTCTCCGCTGCCAGCCAACTGACATTCACATTCAGTACCAGCTGCTCATTTTATAGTTTCTCACCAACTTGCACAGAGTCCTCAAAAAGTGCTTCAGCTGGTCTAGCTCTAACGGTTGGTTGCAATGCTCACCACTAACCTCACCACTTCGAGTGGTACCATAACATTTGGGCCAGACCCATGAGGTTTCCAGAAAACATGCTGGGACAAAATAAACACAACAAACAGGCAAAGGGCAACACATGTGTCGGTATATGCAACAGGCAGAGCATAAATGAGCCTTGAGTCTCATGTCCCTGTCTTTTTACTGGTAGGGTGCCACTTGCCTTGTTCCCACTATTGTATACTTCATTTACCTCTTCTTCTTAAGACAAAAAGTGCATATTAGGAATATAATGTATTTCATATTATCATGCACAAACATAAAATAATAAAGTCCAACTCCTGAGAAGAAACTCAAAAACATGTAGCTTCGGCATACTGTGAAATAAACATTGTCACCTAGCATTACAGGGCATTACAGTCTCTTACTGTTCTGGAGTGAGAATAGATGGAACAGTCCAAACAATATTCTTCAAAATAAAAGAACAAAAACAGCAACTTTTTTTTCCCACGCAAAAGTTAGCAACCCACCGACAACAGGTTCGAGACCCACTTTTGGGTAGCAATCCACACTTCACTGGACACACTGTCACACGTCCTTTGCTATTCCCTGTGAGATTAACTGGACATCGCATACAAAAACATCGAAAATTCTCTGTGTCATGGCTGTAAACAAACAAAAAAAATTATTTTATTTTACAAAAGAGGCAAATCAAAGAAAAAATGCAACATGTTATGTCCAAACTCCACTGCCAGTGGAGGTCAAAGCAGTGGGTGAGGTTTGACTCATCAGAATTCTTTGCTTTTATTTCAGTTATTTTAGACATTTCATGTTTCCCCATAAGTCCTGGAAATACCAAGTGGCTCGATGACCCATGGCAAGACAAAGATCCTAATACTGGTGGAAAAACTCAAGTTGTTGACATTTTGCAACCTTTTTCTAATGTTGCACTTTCCACTAGGCACACAATTTGGTTTGTTCTGGTAAAACCTAGATAATTTACCTGAATCTGACTGATTTTTGGGAATATATTGTTTCTGATATTAGATTTGTGCTTGGACTTGCCTACTTATGATACCATGCAGAGGCTTAAAGGGGCTGTGAGGAGTTTGATAGTGATCTTGAAAAGGGCTCCCTTCTAGAAATAGGCCCAATCGTAATCCACACTTTAAAATGAGATTATCAGTGCCAATGTAGGTTATTTTGAAATGCTACTTCATAGCTTCATCGTAGCTTCCCGATCGGGTCAAGCAAGACTGGATTGATTTGCAGCACGTTCAAGTCTCTGCGACAACACAAATTCAGTTAGTTTTTCTCTACTTGAAAACAATTTCTTGGATTAATTCCGTAGTAACGGTGGACACAGGAGCCTAAACGTCAGACAGAAAAGAAGGAGAAACAACAGGAAGAGCTTTAGAAATCTAAATGGGGGGTGATAAAGCTCGAGCTAAAGGCTAAAAGGGCAAAGTTGTTTGTAATAATGTTCATTTCAACCCACAGTCAGCAGTTATTAAGCAGTGGTCTGTTCAAACTTGAGAGTCTATCAATAAAATGAAGAGTGAGGTTGCATTAGTTTGCTTGGTGGGACATGACTAGAATTCATTACCTTAACACATGACAGCATCAGGCTGTCAGCGCTAGGTATGGACAGCTACTAAACTACTGTATAAACTGCTGCCTGTTGGCACGTTAGCCTATGTTAGCCTACGTTAGCCAGAGTCATAGCACAGGGCTGCTATTAGTGCTACCGGCTACTGACGTAAGGTACAAACTTTTGCTTTCTTGTTGTCATGCTTCTAACAGCCGCACTAGACAACTGTACAGATAATAACTTATTGTGTCACGTTATATCTGGTAAAAAGTTAACTTAGCAAAGAAAACTAGCCCCAATACAAACCAAACCCCTGGTTAAAAGTCACATCTTTACGACAGTGAGCGTGAGACTCCGGACCAGAAGGTGGCAAGACAGTTCCAAATAAAACAGATCCTCTACAAAGCATCTTAGAACAGGGACTGGCATTCTACTATCAGTACTTTAACAGCTCTTCTTCAGTGCTGATCGTTTCAACATAAATACTGTAAAAGAGTGTTTAAATTTGCCTTTTTGGCTGCAAGATGCAGAGCGATATCTGTCCTGAAAACCACAAACATTTCACAAACAGAGGCGACACAGTGAATGTCTTTTTCTCCGAGTGCAGCACGGCAGCCTTTTTGCATTAATCACCATAAGGGTGCACTTTACCAAGCCACTCTGGCAAATTAAATCTTCAGAATAATATCTCCATCATTGCTGTATTTCTGTGCTCTGACACAAGCATTTATCTGGCTTTGGAAGGCAGCACAGCAGAGCCTGCCAAGTCTGAAAGACCTGGAACCACGGGGCAATAAAAAGTGACATCAGCAATGGGAAAGTTAATAGTGTGTTTCAGATGCACTTTGTGGAGGACAGGAGCAGCAGAGGTTTCATTCACTGTAAGTGACAGTGGCTGGCAATCTCCTTCTGCCTCCCATATGCCCGCATGAATCTCAACCTGCGCTCTTTGATAACTTATAAATAGTCGAGGCTTCCAGGGGAGCTTATGTGACAGAATATAACGCCTGGGTATCCGCTGCTTTTACAGTCTTTGTGCAGATCATAGTCACAGCTTGTTTTTGCTTATTCACATATTCAGTGTGATGTGTGATTGCAGCAGGCAGCTCCCTGGTGTTAGGCGTTGTAAGAAGTGACACAGTGGTGGTTGTGTAAGGCTGTGTCTGACTTTACGTGAGCCTATTTCTAACTTTGACGAGCTCATTTCTGCACAGCTGTCACAGAACGCCTGGAGCTGAATAAACAGAATACAGAAGCACACGGAGACAGACTGAAGACAACACGACCACGGGCGTCTGTTTGAAATTGGGCCACAGGCGCATTTTCTTCACAGTGTTTCTTTCACAGTACATGTTCTCCTGCTCATTTATTATCTGACATACCTCTTATTGCCTGTGTGGTGAACTATATTGTATCATTTGTCTTTACAGTTAAAGTTAACCAGGTTGCTGTCGGAGCAGGGTGATCTAAGAAGGCAATTCTGCAAAGAGAGTTAGAATAAAAAAGATCTGTTGCTCAATGCTCCACCAGAGGAAACAGCACTCTGTGATGATAACACTCTATCCTTTTACAAGCAATACTTCTTTAAGTCTGTTTGTATCAGTATCTGAGAATTACTCTTTAGGCTCACAAGGAAAAACACAGGAGGGACAGGGAGTGATCGAAAACATTCCTTTTTCTGCAAAGTGCAGGGAAAGTATTTCTTGAGTGATCAGATGGTAAGTCACGGTTTGATTGTAGCTGTCAAATCGAATTAACACCCTGCATGCACTGTTTTTTTTTTTTTTTGCCACACCACAAAAATAATGTGTTATTTTATTCAGTGAGAACTCATGCTGAAAATACAAGCAGGTAATTTATTTGTTGGTCAAAAGTCATAATTTAATGATTTGGGGTTTTTTTGTGAGGGGATGAGACAGTGGTTAAAAGAAAGAAAGAAACTAACAATAAAATAGGGAGGTGCGATTCATATACCATATTTGAAAAGAGCATATAAAGATTTTGGAAGGAAAGCTAGTGCAGTTTATAACTTATTTTTTGCAAAAAACAACAAACCGTGCATATCTTTGTGTTGCCCATTTTAAGACAGTGAGCATCTCCTAACAAAGTGGATTATGTCACTTCAGTCCTGATGTCAGAGAGGAGATTTCTGAATACTGCTCTTGGCTTAAGGACCACTGAACTGTTTATGGCCATAATACATAACTGTTTGTCTAAATCATTACAACCATCAGGACTACTCAGATTGTTTCAGACAGGTCTGCATTCCAGAGTCAGAGCTCGACATGGAGAAGCAGTGTACAGGCATTATGCTCCTCAAATCTGAAACAAAGATCGTGAACGCACCTGCATCCACCATCACTTCAAAATTAATCACAGAAATCATTTTCAGCAGAGAAAAACACAGAATCTCTCTCCTAACTACTAAACTTCATCAGCTGGTGTAGTGTTGTCATAGAGACTTAAGGCGGGTACACACTACAGGATAATAGGGCTGATTTTTGTCCGATCTCCTTCTTAGGATCAAAGCCAGCAAAGGCCCGATTGTCCAAAGACACCATGTGTGATTTTCCTGTGGTGTGGGGTGTGTTAAGGGTTAGGGTTAGAGCCGCTCGGAAGACATGTGTAATATTTGCGACTAAAAATCCTGCAGTGTGTGGGGTGCTCTGAGAGGAGCGGAGCAGGTATAGCGTGTCATGTCACGCGTACCAGAGCAAAGCCAATCAAGACGCGAGCTGCCTCAGCTGACCGACTGAAGAGGAAGTAAGAAATCTATCTGTTATACTCAAAACAACTTTACTGACCTCCAACTTGCATTGTTATTCATACAGCCCATATCCTTGCCATCTCCATAAGCCCTTTTCTTTGAAATTCTAGAGTCCGAAAACCAACATCTTTGCTTTTTCCCGTATATCCGTCATGTTTGTTTACACCATAGTCACGTATTACTATGCAAGATTTGGAATATTGAGAGTGCACACCACACACTGTAAGATCAGGAGAGAGAGATCTTGTGCTATCTGTCTTTTGTTATCATCAAGCGTGTGGTCTCTAAATGTGTGAAGTTTTGTAAAATCCTGTAATGTGTGCCAGCCTTTAGCCTTTGTAAATCAATCAATCCGGGATAAGGAAGCTAAGAAGTAGCATTTTGAAATAACCTATTTCCTGTAATATTGGTATTGCAAATCAGTATGGATGATGCACCATCATCTCTTTACATTGTCAAAAATTGAAGCCAAAATACCTCCTCAGTGGGCACTCAGTGGCATGGAAAGTTTACTGACTCTTGTGCAGGTGTTAGCTAGTGTTTGTCCCTTGCTTTTCTGAACAGAGGCAGACAATCTAGAAAAGGAGAGCTGGAGCGACCATTTTTTAAAAGGGTCGTCAATCGTGATGTCACAAATGCTCTTTTTAACATCAGGTATCAACTGAAAACTAAAATCTTTTGAAGGGTGAACATTGTGCAAAAAGCAACATGATGGAAAGTAATTGCTACAGCAGAAAGTATGGTTTATAGTTCGGTTTTATAGTTTGATCCATGTTCTATCTGTTACAACCTATAGCACAGACAAGTTAGAGCAAAGGCACGGAAAGTAATGTAACATCTGTTTATGTCATAGGTTAGCAACAGGCTTAACATACAGAGAGAACAAGTCGGGCTGAGAGCAAAAGAACTGCTTTCTGTAGTGCATATTACGGCGACGAGATATGTAAGCTTCTCATGAACTCCTGATTTTGACACATTGCTCTTACAGATCAGCCAACTGGTGTACTGTGAGACAATGAGGTGCTAAATTCACCAAAAATAGTACTTGACTAGAATCTCAAACCCCATCTTTAAGTCTAAAATCCAACATTTGGTCAAAATAAGTCTCTAGTCTCAGAAAAAAGTCAGTAATACTGAGTATTTTGGGGGATAAGTCAAAGCTGTGAAAGTGTTTCAGCTCTTACTTCCTCTTGCAACATTCAAACCAGTGGACCTGACGACTTACAGTGGTAGACTTCCACGCTCCAGCAAGCAGCAAAGAAAGATCAAATGTGTGATATGAGACATGAAAACTTCTCAGTGATAAAAAGCCTAAGCTGCACAGATCACCATGGTGAGGACAGAGAGATAGAGAAAAAAAACCTACAGGTAGATAATGAGAACACAGTGGGTTTGCAGCGTCTCTGTGCTGACAGACAGGAGCAGCGGTCCTGAACGTGTACGTGGTTCAACAAGCCTCTGACATGCTGAGCCCCTCTCCTCGGGACTGTCAGCCTTCAGCAGAGCACATCATCTCTCCATGAGGGTTTCATCACATTAGCCTAAGCCGGGTGCACAGATAGGAACACAGCAGCTTTAGTGTATCATCCACCAGCAGACACACAATCACCAATTAGAGCGAACACGTACACTGTAATTAGCAAGACTGACTGATTTGAGCTTGTGTAAAATGTATTCATATTATCCAGACTACAAATAAGCACATTCATCTAATTAGCGTGCATAGCTCACAAGCTTAATTAAAGTTAATACATTATGATACCCCAAAATCCAGAGATTACAATGCTCCGAGGTTCTAGTTAATTAGAGTATTCACACACTGACAGGCATGGATCACAGCTTCCTTTTCCCTCAGCCAATTAAAAGTTGGGGTCAAAGTCGGCACAAACTTTATCAGTGCTGTGAGAAGATTTTTCAAGCACATTTACTTGTACATATGTAAAAGGTAAACACTTGTCTTATTGTGTAACACTCTAAATATTCCTCTTGCGACCGTTCTTGTCTTTGTCATATAAAATGATTCCCCCACCAGGTCGAAATGGTAGCTTCAGAGCCAATCACACCACGGCGGGACACAGAGAGGTTACAAAAAAGGTCACTTTCATATTCCTGCCTGTGTATTTATGAGAAACCGAGCTGAATATTCATTCCACCTCACAGGACTTTCACACTTGTTGAATTAAACTTGCCCTCACATGCTCAGTGATGCTACGTTCACACCAAGAGACTCATTAAACTATTAAAATTCATCCAGGCCAGCTTTGTTATGAACGTGAGGTCGCATCAGAAAGGAAAGCAGACGCGTTAATTTGTCGTCAGGATCAAAAAGGGCAGAACACGACCCCCTGAGGTGTTGCCCTTTACTCCTTCCCCCTAAAGACCAGTTGATGCCCATGGAGTTAAAGCAGAGCTTAAACACACACACTGGAAATGTGGCTGTGCTTCATTATTTGAGAGCATATGAGGACAGTCAACAAAGGAGTGTAATCAAACTGTGAGTGTTCCACCATTAATTAAATGGCAGGGGAGATAGATGGTGCAAACAAAATAAGAGATTTGAAAGTTGAGAAACCTTTTTGCAACTAAAAGAACAATTCATTATTTAGGGAACGGCGCCTCATTTCTTGCACCTCGCATGTCTCACATTGATCTTTCTCTTTTCCAACTGCCTCTTCAAACTCTCCCCCAGCTGATCATCAAACACATCCATGGGAAACTTCCATGATGTCTTTTTTAATGTGGCTTGCTACCTGCGCCGACGGCCAAATAAAGGAACATCTACACTTCTCCCAATCACAGTGGAGTGGTTTTGCGGAAAGCTTTCTTTAAAAATAATGCTGCACTCCACATTTCTAATGTGCGGGCACTGTGTTGAGGTGAAGAGAAGGGCAAGGAATGACTCATCATAATTTCCTGCTTTTGTTAAAGAGGTTGTGACGTCTGTCAGAGCTTCATTGGCAGCCTTATGTTTATCTCACAGTTCGTTTATAAAATTGGCCCTGCTTTGTGAACAGTGAAGAGCTGTGTGTCATTTTGCTCCCCTATCACGACTCCAGGCTCTCAGCTTTGGGACCACGAACATAACAATTTCATTGTTTATCTAATTTCAGGTAAGAAAGAAAGAAGCTAAGTTTCTGTTGGAGGCTAAGATTAACAGTGTTCTCATCATCAACCTCATCGACATAAGTGCATGGATGTCTGTTTTTCCATCTCCTCGTCTTAACAAGTGCTATCTAAGAAAGGAAAGTAAACAAACCAGCTTGAATGATAAAAATAGTAGCTGCAAACTGTCTCTGCTGTGGCTTGACTACTGGGTAAGTGCTGTGTTGTTCAGTTCCATTTCTAACAGGAAAAAGTGCATCAAAAACAAGCCATCACATAAAATGAAAAAACGTATAAAAGCTGTACAGTGCACAGTGACAAAACAAGAGAGTAAGAAAGATGATATACATATTCAAACCTCTCATTTTACAGGTTGTTTAAGGTTAAACAGTGGATAAGCGTTAAACTACAATGTGAACAGATTTGACCAACTGTTGAACTCTCTTTGAGGCTACATGAAAAATACACCAGGTAAGCTCAGATTTATCTTTGATCATCATCGTTGCAGTAAGACCTAGAAGTGAATATTCACCCAAAACCTGGACAAAAGCTCCAGCTGCTCTGACAGACTCTCCTCTATCAATGCTTTTACAAAGTGCACTTTAGGACTTTGGGGTCAACTCAGGACAAAGAGAAAATAATGAAGTCATTAATCACAGAAAGATGAGAGATGATGAGATGATGAGAAGGAGCTATCCGTAGGAAACAAATGAAGGTTTGAAGTGACAAAACTAACAAACACTGCATGAAACACTACATACACCACCCTGTTGTGGCTGCCTGTTCCAGCAGACCTCTCTTCCTTGTCCATTTCTTGTTATTTTTTATCTAATTTAAGTCATTTTTGCATTTGGAGTGGGTCATTACTTTGTATAGTTCATTTGTTGGTCATGGACACCAAACTGGTTTTGTCCTCAGTGGTATTTTCACTATTTTTGCTCTTGTATTTATCTGGAGATGCTTCATGTATCCATGGCCGCACTGCTTAGAGCTGTAAGAAGCATGTAGCATGTCAATGCTATCTGGTGCAAGGCCTGATGTTCCCTACAAGGTGAGGAGAAGGAGGTGAGGACAACGTGCTGGATCTCAGGTGTGTACTAAGAAGAGATGACAACGATCTGTCCTTCTATCCATTGTTATTGGGAACGTAACATTGTAACCCAGCAACAGAGGGAATACCAGAGGGCAGAGTAGCATGATGCTATTCACAGACATGACTAACAGAGCTATCACCAGACACCAACACCACATTGGAAGAACTTCACCTGCTGTGAGCAGACAGGCTACAGGAGACAGAGACTGAACAGACTGCTGAAGATGCTCAGTCCTGGACCCTATGGAGGTGGAGGCTGGCTGACTGGAGAATGACGGTCAAGCTGTCATCATCTATTTTCTTATGGGCATTTTTTTGCACTATACATTTTCTAACTTTTGTCTTTTTGATTGCTGCTGTGATCCCTCCTGAATTTCCCCACGGGGATAAGTAAAGTATTTTCTATTCTATTCTATTCTATTCTATTCTATTCTATTCTATTCTACTCTATTCTATTCTGTTCTGTTCTGTTCTGTTCTGTTCTGTTCTGTTCTGTTCTGTTCTGTTCTGTTCTATTCTATTTTATTCTATTTTATTCTATTCTATCTATCATTTCCTCTCTTTGGACATCCAAAATATCTATAAATATGGCAACGAGAATTAAAATACAACACGAAGGCTCCATTCACTCTTGAGTTAATTTGCCAGTCCCCAACCTAAATATCATATTGGGAAAACTAAGCCTGAAATAACAGCCTCACTTTGATATATTTGCCTGTTTATAATCCCCAATTTAAAATAAGATTATCAGCCCCAAAATGGTCTCTGTTTGAAAAGCTATTTCACAGTATCCGCGGTCCCCTCTTCATTTATTTGCTTCCAAACATATGCAAGGAAAAAGACACGTGATTATGACAATGGTTGATAGTGCTCATGGGAAATGGAGTCTTTAGGCTTTGGAGGCTTTGTAAGGACTTCTGTTTTGTCTCATTTTGGCACCTCTCTGGAAAAGAATTAAATTGCTGATCTTGTCCTGAAAATGTGAAAATCATGTATTCAACTCACGAAATCTGGTCTTGCTAGATCACTACATAGACAGAAATCAATCTTGTCCCTGGTGTTCTAAACTACTGAAGAGTTATCAATATTCATTTCAGAGTGTTTCATAACCAGCAAAAGATTCCTTACAGGAGCTTTAATATTTAATGCATATAAACAAATATCCTATTTTTAGAAACATGGTCTTTCTTCTTGGAATCAGGAGATTCAAAAAGCATCATTTCCCCTTGGTCCATTGCAATTTTACATGGATCTCTAGAGCAATGTGTTTGAATCACCAAAAAGAACATAAAAAAAAATCTTCAAGGACAAATAGTTCAATATGAAAACAGAAAGTGCCAGACTGAGTACATAAAAGCTAACAAACACAAAAAAAAGCAAACAAACGAATAATCCAGCCAGCGTCCCTTCACACCCGTTCCCACATGAAGACATGAAGCAGCGCGTGTAGCTTCAGACAAACACAGACACACAAACGAGCAGACAGACTCAGAGGGTTTTCCTGTCTCCTGCTCCCCTGATGTAGATGGATGTCCCCGGCTGCCGGTCCTGAATCCACATTAGGTCATTACAATAAGCAGCGTGGCCCAACGCGGCCCGCAAAGTGGAGGGAGCGCAGCGGCATGGGAGGACAACTCCTCTCACAGCCTGGTGGGGAAACAACCCTGACACAGTCATCTGTCTTAGTTACACAGAAGTGAGACCTACTGACACACACACACACACAGAAGGCAGGCCAGCCCCTGCAATCTCCTCTGTGTTGTTATGATACAGCATTAAAGAAACTAATAAAGTGCGTCTAGAAATATTGAAAATATCACAGAGGTTTGGCTGAATATAACAGATGAGAAAAGACTCAGAGTGTAGGGGGTTGCTGTTTTTTGGGCTTTCAGGGGTGCACCAAGGTAGGAAAAGACCCTCATATCCATACAGGTGACCTCTGACCCTGGGTGTCAGGTGAAGGTGATATCAGGAGGTGGAGGGTTGGACCAGGTCATGATGAAGAAACACACAGAGATGAGACGTCTGGGGAGGAGGGGAGGGAAAAGGGAGGGACAAGGGCGTCACCGTGCTGAGCTCTCACTCAGTCACCCGGGGGCTGCGTGTGTTTACGGAGCTGTCAGTCACGTGGGGAGGCCTCTCCCAGGGGACGCAGGCCACCGGGGCGATGAGAAAATAATAGCTCCTTCTGTCAGAGCTCGGAGGGACAGGGGTCTGATGGACACCGCTGGGAATTGGAGCCCGCCTGCGGGACACATCCCTTCGTACACTTAAACACTGTGAGGATAGACACCCACGCAGGGGACGCAGAGGAGAAAAAACACAGCAGGCCCACCAGTGGTGTCAATATCCATGCTAAGAGCCCCCCGATATTTGTTTCATCCTTGTGCGTCAGCATTATCTTATTGATTTGTTCGAGGTTAAGGTGATGAAGGTGTAAGAAGTCCTTGCAGTCGTTAAAGCAACAAACAAGGTAAGATGCCTCGAGAGGATGACGCAACATGCTTTCATTTTGTTGAAATGACCGTAACCTTTGTGGGTTACATTTGTGGTCAGGGACTTTCAAGTGACGAGCCTTTTAAACAGAGCTGTTTCCTGACTTTGCTCTTCTCTGTGCATTTTACCATCAAATCGGATGCATTCAAACATCTGAATGCATCAATAAAAGAGTATGAAAGGTGCTGCTTTCAGCTTGAAACCAGGCAATCCGAACAGGCTTAAATGACAGGAGATGATTGGATGGCTTTTTCCTCCTCAGAAAATTGTTGAACCTCTGGAACAAATTTTGAGGAGAGATATTTAGAGATCAATGGCTGCCGGGAAAGTAGATCAATCTCACAAATCATGTTGTGTTATACAAGGAAACCCACTTTGCAGTGAGTGTGATAAAAGTGCTGGTTTGTTTCTAAAGCAAGCAGTGCCAGACGTGCCCCCAACTCCCAGTGTAAAGAATTACAGTCACGCTGCATTAAAGAGCCTCAGTATGGCCCCTAGTGATGAGCAGGATTGGAAACCACTGCTCCATCCATAAAATCAGACTTTAAATCAGCCTGAACCACCATTAAAAGGGTTGAAAGATAGCCTAGTGGAGCTCATCATTAGTACAAACACTCAGAAATCATGGGGTAGCATCTGCTTCGTGCACATCCTCCACATCAATGCTAAGAGCAGTAGGCCTCAGGGATGGGGGGGCTGTTCACCCGTCCCATACCATGAATAACAATCTCTAGCTCCAGGTAATTAAAGGGGACAAACGATGTTCACAGAGCAGGCCAGCCCATCATTAAGCAAAGCTACTACTGCGTGGGGCGTTTGTGTATACACACACTTCACATCGCAGTCCAGGAAACATAATGGCCATTGATTTGGAGTGGACGGGAGAGAGCCCATTTCAGGATACCACAGATTAATTCATGTATCTGTTTATCTACCTGACTACATGCAACGTTGCACAGCTGACGCTTTGTTCTCCGCTTCTTAAATGAAACGTCCGCCGCCTTTGTCTCTGCTGGGAGGCTCAGACGAGATCACATGCTCCTCTGTCATGAGGTTACACAGACACATGGAAGTAAAAGCTTATGCTTTCTAACTGGTGACACATTCACACGCTTGTATATGAGAGGATTTTGCAAATATATCACACGAATAAACACACAAACACATATTTGATTCTGCTATAAAATTAGAGCGACGCTGACATCAGAGACTCAGAGAGACGACACACACAGCAGCTTTCTGTGTACTCTTCTTTATCCGGTTTGGAGTTGGGTATTGACATCAAACATTGCGCCCCTGCTGAGCATGCACAAAGTTTGCAGCCATGTTTAAAGAAACAGTATGAGACAAACAGAAGAGAACAAATAACAGCCAGCATCCTGAATCCAAGCTAACACGGACTCTGCAGAAGTGACCTTGCTTTGTCTTATGTTCTTGGTGGATTTCTTACCCAGTCATCATGACGTGTTGCTCTATTTAAAGCCTGTTATCAATGAAATGATGCACAGTAGGGGCAACATGTAGCATCTGCCAGAATTGATGATCAAAGGAATCTCAGGAAAAATAAGTGAAGCAGTAACTGATCAGTGATTTTGAAGTTGGAGCTGGAGGATGCAGAATAAAGGGGAGGACACTGCTCTGGTAAGATAAATGTGGTTCTCAGCATATTCCCATATTTCAAACTGAGTCCAAGTCCTGGACAGTCCCGAATCAAAAACACACTTTAAATTTATCGGGAATAAAAAACAGCCTGAGTACAGCTCAGTGCCTCCCACTGAGATCCAAGCTGTTTTACAACTTTAAAATCTGCTAAATAATTCAGCACCTTACAGCAAGAAGAACCACAAAATAATAGACCGCAGGAATCTCACCAAACTCCGGGCCGTGTGTGTTTCGACCTGCTGCCAGGATGCTCAGAGTGGACAATACAGGATAGTGATGGAGAAGGAAACTGATGGGACAAGAAAGGATGATTCAAGTGAAATCTTGATCTTGGTTCATTAATATATTCTGTCTTTAAACAAAAGCTCCCTGGAAAAAGTGAAGAGCCAAATAGCCTTGTTTGCTCATGTTAGCATAATTTTAGCCAATTTTGGAGCATCAAGCATCTAATGAGTCAATCAATCAATCAGTTTTTATTTAAGCAGTGCACATTAGTGAACATTCATGCACAGCATCAATGTAAAGATGCCAGAGATAGCTGTAAGGCAGGGGTGGCCAACCAGTCAGGGACCAAGAGCCACAAAAATCACCATGGTACTGCAAAGAGCCACTTCACACACGTGGTCTTACAATCACTTGCTCCACACATATATGAAATGATATAAACTTGATACATTTCCAATTTTCAAGGCAAGATTTATTTTGTTTATAAGTGTGTTCAAATTCGTATTTGTAGCCGTGTCGAAAACAAATGTCTGTTTTACTGCAGAACAAACAAAATTCCATCTATGGATGGATTGACGGATGGATGGATGGATGGATGGATGGATGGATGGAGAGATGGGTAGATAGATAGATAGATATAAGTACATGAGCTATTAACACATGTAGAGAAGAGAAACTGAAACTTCAGTATCAATCTCATCACCCAAGTATTGATCAATACTGATCCCAACTTTGGCATCAGCATATCAATATTTTAGATTGATCGGCACACTGTTAACCATAACTATATTCTAGATAGAAGAGCCGCACACCAAAAGGCAAAGAGCCACATGTGGCTCAAGAGCAGCAGGCTGGCCACTCCTGCTGTAAGGCTACTTTTCATCTGTAGTTCCCGGCAGGTCAGGGCAGAGTTTATAAGACTAGAAAAGGATCAAGATAGAGAAAGACATAAACTGATAGAATAAAAATAAAACAAGATGAGCTAAAATGATGTCACCTATATCAAAAGTGCAAAAAAACAACTCCTGGAGATGTAAACACACAACAGGCACACATTTACACCAGCATACAAGTACATACTCCCACGTACGTATAAATAGACACATACATCCACACAGAGCAAAGGATACAGATTAGTGACTGCAGACATGATGTGTTTTGAGTCGTCGTTTATGATGGGTTGTAAATGTTGGGTAGGTGGTGCATTCCATTTTTGTAACCAGTATGTAGTTTCAGGTTTTACCACCCCGAACGGACAGCACAGACTGAGTAAAAGTAGTACATCTTTACAGTATTACACAGTCTCCTCTTGTGAAGGCTGTGGTCGTGATTCTATCACTGCTGGTAGTTTTCAGCTTAATATATTCACCTAGTGGTGGTGGAGCAAGACTGTTTAAGATTTTATAGATCTTAACTTTAATAAGAATTTTACATAGAGTCAGCAGTGCCTTTATCCCAGGAATGATCAAGTCTGTTAAGAAAAGAAGATTATAGCTTGTGTCAGCCAAAAATAGAATAAAACATGGACGTTGACTGAGTGATGTCACCCATTTACAGCTGAATCAGTGTTAAGAAACCAGATGATAGAGTTGCAGATATGGCCTTCCAATGTTGAAGTTACACTTAAGCAGGTGCGGTTTGAATCCAGCATGTCACTCCTTACTCTTGCCATGTGACATGCTCAATCCATTGTCCTGTCCTTTGATTAAAGATATAAAACTCCCCCAAATTAACTTTAACTTTTTTTAAAAAAGAGCCAAATGATAGTGGTCACCATCTTGAATGGCTGACTCAAGCAACCAAACTCTCAGCTGATCTAAAAATCAAACGTTCAAAGCTGTCTCCAAACCAGTCTGTATACATTTTTACTTCTAATGGGTGTTAATGAGATGTTGGAGCCAGCCCCAAGTGGAAACATGAAGAACTGCAGTCTTGGTGTCAGCTCTTACTGTTTCATTGCTCCAAGGATCGAATATGACCCAGCCATGAGGTGCCAATACAAGGGGCACTCTTAAGGCTTTAATATTACACTATCTGCTAAATATCTAACCATAAGTTGGTGATAATTAAGTTTTTAACCTTAAACAAATCCTACAATACAGAATTTGTTATGTGCTGCTCAACATCTTGTGGTTTACACTTCAGACTTGATGCATCCACAAAGCGATTTTCTGAGCATTTACATTTTACTGTAAGCTCGTCAATGTAAGTAAGCCCTGTTCATGCTGAGCCGACTCACAGCCCCAGCTTATCGCCCCATGCAGGGCCATGAAGCAGCTTACAGCAGGTGTACAACACAGCCCTGTGGATAGGACAGCAGTCTATCACACAGGCTTACACCCAGAACATTTCCTTTAATGCTAAGTGGCATGCAGCTAAGGATTGCCTCCTATTTTCTGGAAACATTTGCTACAGTGAAGCACGCTACAGAGCATCTTAGTGCCGACTACCGCTGATGGAGATGATACTTTCTATTGGGTTGTATTACCGTGAGTTGTGAGGCAGTAAATGCACAGTTATCCTGAGACAAATGATAGAGTACGGCCTCGGACACATTTTCTATCTCTTTCATTTCACACTTTATGGAGCTGTATATCGGAATTGCATTACAGATTTTAGGACAGAGCAAAAATCCCTCTCCTGTGACGCTTGGTTCATACAGTAAATACAAACAGGAATAAATTTACAGCAGAAAATCAGCAACAGACTCCATTATTATCTGCTTCCAAATAGCTTCAGACTTATTTCTGTCATGATCCAAACTGGGAAACTGGAGGGAATGTATGTACATACGAGCTATCTGACATCAAACCATGCCAGCCCGCTCACATACAGAGCATATTACAATCAATATTAAAGAGCAATCTTCCAAGTACTTAACAGTATTAATCTTCACATGGTATTGCAGATTGCCTGTTTCATTTGCGCAACAATACATCAGCTTCAGAGGCAACCAAAGACACCTTAAACCCAGCTTTGATCACCATCTCTTCCTTTCTATTGTCCTCTATCCTGCCCACTTCTGCCAGCCCTGTTGTTGTGCTTGTTGTTGCAGATGCTGAAGTCAATTATTCTTATCTCAAAGAATATTACTATACAGAAGTCCTGGGAGCATACGGGACTTTGCAACATGACAAGTCAGTTATTCCAAATTGAAAGAATCAACACAATCACAGTTCAAAGGTCCCATTTATATATATGTAAACAACCATTTTTGCTTGCCTACACATCTATAATTCAGTAAATCTCAGAGAAGAAAAAATCTTATATACTTAAAAAAACATCTCCTGTGATATGATTTAAATGTGCCCCTTTAATGATGTAACAGTAGGGGTAATTTGCATAAAAATGCATACAAAACTCCTCCCACTTCTCAATGTATTCCACTTTGTCCTACGCTGCTGTAGTTTGCATCAGTGTTGCAGAATCAAGATGTCAAATGTTAGAGCCAGACATCTTAACTCTGCTATTGGTTGAAAAAAACAACAACTCTAAGTCTACATTTTGTTCAAACACATTTTGTTCAACAACAATTTGGTCAACATCAGGTGATAAATTTTGTTTTTGTTAGTGCCGACCACTTCACCTCAGACCACTTCAGCAATGAGGGTAACTACAAGTGTTTGTAGTGTGTTTGCGAAAGCACTGACCCCAATAAAAGGATCTTCACCAACCATTCATGAGCCAACAAAAGCAGGCCGCTTTTACGAGTTATCACCACTTTGGGATAAAATCTACTGTTCATTGCTTTAGTGTTGGGCTGGATTCTCCTGGGGTTCACATCATGTTTGTTTTAGTGTTTTTTTTTTGTTTGTTGTTTTTTTTAACTATACATCCATCAGCATTGGTCTGTAGTCTGCAAACCTCTCAACATTCAGACAGCCAATCAGCGCAGTGTCCCATTATTTTGGCATCACTGCCCAACACAGATCGCAGCATAAATGACTAGAAAAGCACTCAGAGAGCGCAGACCTCCACCAAGCATATTGTGATTGTTAAGCAACACTTAAACCTACTTTAATGTTATACTCCCTTTCAGCAGACTGTCTGCTACAATTTGGTGTTAGTTGCAGGTTTGTATGATAGTTTGTTACCTGACAGTGTTGAAAACTATGATGACCCAGTACATATTTCATATTCCAGATCTTAGTATCCAGAATTTTGCCAGGATCTGGGTCATACTTTTACATCTGTCAGAAATTATGCTGACCTTGTCTTGTTTTTCAAAGCAATCTGACCATTTATTGAGGAGTTATATAGATATATGGTGAAAATGGTCCTATCTAACAATGATAAAGAATCCTCTACAGAATTCCTGGATACAGATCCTTTCCTCATCCCATTTTGAAGATTTCCTGAAAATTTAATGAAGATCCGTTTGTTACTTTTTGAGTTATGCTGTTCACAGAAAAACAGACAAACTCTCCTAAAAACATAACCTCCTTGGCGGAGGTAATAAGGTCAGAAACGAAGAAGCTGTAGATGTGGTTTGTGCAACTGATTTGAAAACCTTGTTTCAAAGACGTCAATGACGCAGATGACAGAAGAAGTCGTTTGATGGGACTTTTAAGAAGTCAAAAGTTTGCGTCATACAGGGTTTTTTTTTTGTTTCCTCCTGTAATCATTTTGAAAGGTTGCGTGCATAGCAAACACAAAGTCATTTGTTTTCAGCTTAGATAAAAAATTTGCATAAAATTTAATCAAAATGTATCAGGGTCTCCAGTAGCCAAATCCAGAGACCATAAAGAAATTAAATCAATTTATGAAAAATGTCTTCGAAAAATAAAGCTGGATAAATCACGTTGGACATCCTTGAGTTTCTAATTAAGGATCCCTTTGTCATTAAAATGACAAACTTCTGTTTAAACCTTTCTTTAACTAGAATATAACCCCTGGACCCCTCCCAGGGAGCCCTCACTTCCTCATGGTGTAACTCCATCTGCTTACCAGGACTACTCTTTATTTAAAGCACAGATCTAAAGCTGATTATTAGACTTTACCGGATCATTGCATACAGTATGAATCGAGGAGGTAATTAGAAACAGTAGTCTGCTTCCAGTGTGACCCCACCTGCACACGAGTGTCAAAAATCCCACCAGCAAACACACCCTCGCTCCCCACAGACATGACTAATTGACTTGCCACCATGGGTGACTGACATGGCATCCAGAGGGCACCATAATGGCCGTGTCATGAGGGAATGATGAGACCTGACGACAGCTAGCAGCGCTCGACCTTTTCCTGCGTGGGGTCGGCTGTTGCAGGGGAAACAGGAGCTCCTTGATGTCGGACCCTCAGCCTCAGGGCTCTGGAAGGGAGAGGATGAGCCACAGACGACAGGAGGGGGGAAACCAGAGGTTTTCAATCAGGCACCCACGCGGGACAGTGATTTCATAGGGGATGGCGTCAGAATGAAAAATAAAAACAATAAAACAGGAATCAATCGTCAGCATCCTGGGGGCATTTTGGAACATCTTGAGTGTAGGGGGAGAGATGGGGGAGAGTGATGGGAACTTCCTCTATCATTTCACCTGACATGGGGTTATTATTGTTGTTTTTGCAGTTTCTATACCTCAAATGTTTTCTGCACTTGCAATATTTCACATCTTGGGCCCTGGTATGTAGCATTCTTTTGATAAACTTGATGCATTAGAGCAGTCAGAAAGTATGAAGGGATATTACTCACTATTATTGGTTCTTTTGAACTGACTTTACCTTTGTTCTTGACTTATCATACCTCTAAAGTTAAATATTTTAGCGTTCAATTCTTATATTTCACTGATATTTGATGCTGTATTGTTTCACGCTTGTTGTTCCTCCTTTAATTTTGGAGCAACTGGCACCAGGATTTCCTTCACGATTAATGAATCTCCATCTGAATTTATTTTATAAGTCTTTTTGCTAACAGTCATAAATCTGCCGCGCAGTTCTGGCAGATTTATGAAAGAAAAGTCTGTGTGCCTTTCAAAGAATCTTTATTCACACATTAGTTGGTGTTGTTGGTTTTACTCACTGAGTATTAATGTCTTATTCAGTCCCTGCCGCCTGTCTCACTTCCAAATATCACTAATCCTGTTAGATGAAATCTATTAATGTTCTGCTTTGGCTGCCACACACAGAATTCCAAGTCTGCCCATAAGCCCCAAATTTGCCATGAAGGCAGATCTGGTGCGCCTGTCTGGATTAAAGAGATTTTCCCAGGCTGCAGAGACGTGTGACCAGCGGTTCATGGTGGGTAAAGTCGCCCATTCTTCAAACAAAAGAAAGAGCAAGCTGCAAATAAAGTGATTTTCATTTCAGCCATTATTCTCCATGAATGTGCCTCTGATTTTTCAATCTCGTCTGTGCTGTATCTGATGGAAGTATTTGGACTTAATTAGCGCCATGTTGATCCAGTGTGAGATGTCATAATGGACATGACAAAGAAATGAAAACATACTGGCATGTGGACTAGATGTGAAGTGAAAAGAAAAGATAAAACTGCACTAAAGCTGCAAAATGCTTTTGTCCACAAGCTTTTTTTCTCTTTTCAGTTTAATAAAAGGAAAACAAACACAAAAAATGATGGATAAGTTAATGTTTTGTATTTATGGTAATAAAGCAGATAGAGTTCTGTCCTTGTTAAATCAATGAGGAAAAATAAGTATCTTCATGAAAAGGGAATATTTTCCAGCTAAATTGTAATAATACTTTGACAAAAGGGAGCAATCTCTTCAGAGAATTGAAAAATTTCTACAAAAAAAGCAAAGAAGTTTGGTCTCTAAGTTAAAGTGAGAGCAAACTATCGATCCTGAGATCCACCCAACCAACTCTGCTATCTTTCCCATCAATACGTCTCAGGGAGGGAGAAAAATGATGAAAAGAAAAGAGTTCTGGAAGCTCTCCACAAAGTGAACCAATCTGAAGTACCACGGTGAAAACGCCGCCAAAACCAATAAGACTCTCACATGAATGACCACATCACATTCTGGAGCATGTGCAGGACAAAAAAAAGGCAGAATAAAGGGGTGCAACGGCAGCATCGACAGCGTGGATGACCCTCCACCTGCCCACAGAAATCCTCACAGGCTTGTTGTAAATCTCAGAAAAGTGCAGAGCGGTGGATTAGAGACGTGGAGAGGGGGGCTCATCATACACACAGTGGGCGACAGGGATGAAATCGCAGCAGCCTTTACATTGGAGGACACATCAAAGACAACAGAAGACTAATCTGCTTTGTTTTGGCAAAGTCAAATTGAGGAGAAATACAGAAAACTGCAACATCACAGCAAAGTGGAGTCCCTTAAAAAGCAGGGATGCTGGTTTTTCTATCACATGTCCTGCTGGGTTTTCACTCTGAATTCCTCCTCAGCTCATCCAAACTGCATTGATTCATTGTTCCTGCTGAGATCCTGCTATCAGGGCAGCTAGATAGTGCTTTCTGAGGTAACACGCACCCCCCATCCCCATTCCCTTCCCTCCCATAAACCATGGATCACTCCTTTCATAGATGCTGTTATCACCAGAGCCTCTAATTCTATTCAGACTCTACAAAACGGCACATCTGATTGAGCCTCACTCCTGCCTGTCTTTCAGTTGGGAAAGTTTCAGCACCACACACTGGAGGACAGCTCCTCCACAGCCGCATGAGCGTCCTGTCAGTCAGTCTGTCAACAGGCTGCTGTGACAGGTAACACACTAACACACACACACACACCTGTGAAACCTCTACACAACGAGGCACAATCTGTGAAATCCTTCTACACTGATATGACACACAGGTAGAAGAATTCAGATGAGATTATAAAGCGTGGTGTCTTGCGCACTATGAGGGTAGAAGTCTGTCTGCTCCGGCTTTGCGTAAAGGCACCATGCTTTACGCATAGCTGAAGTCCGTCTATAGTAGGAAGAATAGCAGCCGAGCCTGTATGGAGCATACACACAGCCCTGCATCGTTTCCCTTCACACCGGCAGAAAGAGGAACACGCACCGTTTCTCACCAAACTGCTGCACCACCTGCATCATCCTTCACACACAAAGCACGCGAAGTGAAACCCAACTCTTACCTCTCCGGAATGATGCGGTGGCAGCTGCACGTGTTTGTCCCTTAAAAGCAGAAGTCATCCATACCGGTGAGTCCGTAAAACTTTTATTCGCCGCGCGCTGTGGAGAAGGAAAACGGTTCAAATGTACAACTAGTGATCGAGCGACTTCAGAGGACGCCGGTTATCCCTCTTCTTCTAAAACTACTTCTTCTTTTGTTAGAAATAAAGCATGAGAAACTAGAGCCAAAGCAGTGTCCTTTGATAAAGCGTATCCTTCAGAGTAGAAAAAGAATATCCTGTTCGGCTATGAAGACCTATGGTGCAGTTCGTGCAGCCGTGGAGAGCCAGCGCATACAGATCTGTCCATGCTTCTCCTGCAGCGAAGAGCCGCGTCAGCCTCCCCGGGTCCTAAAGCTGCGCTCAACTAATGACACCAGCATCAGCATCGTGTCTGTCAGACGAGCAGACTCCTCAGACTATTGCTTTTTTCAACACCAGCACTGAATGATATTCCCAAACCTCGAATATAAGTATCCAGATCTCTCATTAAAGCTGGAATGATCTGTACTTGAGATTCCTGACATGAAACAGTGGAATCAAGCTTTTCTCATTGCCTCTCTGTCTGGGCTGATCAGAAGTCAGGTTTCAGAATTGGATGGAAAGCCTAGATTTACACTGCATTTGTTGAGAGCAATGCAATTCAGCATCCCACCCACTGGATCAATAACTGTTTTATCACGAAGTGCAGATAAATATCTTGCAAAGCTGTGGCGAAGCTGCCCACCTGAAAAGAACACCCTCTCAGAATCAAGTTTGTAGAAACAGCTTTTTCTTACGATTTTTAGTCATGATTTCAATCTCTGAACTCACTCATAAGCAAAGCAGAGAGTGTAAGGATTTTCAAGGGCCGTGCCAACTCGTCAGTATCTGGCTCCGTGGGAATATAAAAGGACTCCAAGGTGAGTCAAAGAGTCAGATGTAAAGTCTGTGTGAAATTTTCTTAGTAATTCTAGGACCACATTTCGTGAATGCAACATTTTAAAGGTCAGTGTACTATGATGACCTCTTTGAATGTTGCTTTTTTTACACGCACGGTATCACGTGTGCAAAAAAATAAAAAAAAAGTCAACCAAAGCAGAATAAAAAAGGGGCGTGGCTATTAATAACCGTCGTCTCAGATGCATTGCTCATCTCATGCATTTTAAACAGCTGTGGGTGAGAAACTGTGCTTCAAGGCCAATCTGGCTCTCCAAATTAAAAGCTGAGCCCACACCAGATTTTTAATTCATGCTGTCTGGATGTAAAGTGACATAAACTGTGATTAATTCAGAGACTGTTGAATTTGTGAACTGACGTCTCAAATAAAGCCTGCAGATAAAAGCTGGCGCTCCACAAAGAGCATTAGAAAGTTTCAGATGAGTCACAAACTTTAGTGTGAACATTCAAGACACAATTTTTGGAAATACAGGTTGGACACTACATAAATGCAGCTCAAACAGCTCTAAAAAGACTTTGTGTTTATCAGTCAGAAATCTGTTTATGAAGATTAAAGAAGAAGTTTTTCCACCTATGTCAAAATAAAGTGTCGCAACAACAAAAGATTCTATTTTGCAGCAAATTGAATTCATATACTGATGCATTTATGTATTCCATCATCCTCTTGAATCAGTCCATCACTTCATGCATTATGCTCCACAGTTCTTCCCCTCTCTGTTTGGCTATTCAGTGCCAAGCCATTCTGCACTTCCAATTTATTCCCTTTTTTTCAAACCTCATGTATTTCTATAAGGGTAAATAAGAATGTAACCTCTCCCCCCTGTCAATCACTGCTGAGGCTGTCTTTTTGAAATGGATTGAGAGGATGTTCAGGCTGCTCTTCTTCTCTCTTTGCATCTTAACAGGCCTGTCTGCCGTGGACGGAGACAGAGGGAGAGGTCACGTCCAGGGGGAATGGAGAACGCCAATCAGTCCTGATTCTAACCACGAACTCATAATCCCACACACGACCCTTTGGCCACCTCATCATCTGCAGGTTGCATATGCTGTCTGTTCAGCAGGAGTGCCAACTGTGCGGGTGTTTCATGTCTAAACTGATTTAAATGCATCAATAGATAAGAAGTGCTGTCTGTTCAGTTGTTTAATAACAATTAAGCTTCATTATATTTTAGGCTAATTAGTTTCAAGGTCTTTGTATGGAGGTTAGTTTGACAAATGGCTGGCTGTATTGACTTGGACAAGTGCGCAGTGCTGAAATAAAGTGGAGTATAACCAATACCACACCAGTGAGCAGCACAGGTGTAAACTGAGCCAATAGGCGCACTGCTGGTGGCTCACTAAATTTAAATCCACTTTATTTACAATAAAAAAAACACCTAAACAACCAAATGTTGTTTTTCTGCTGAGCCGCTGAGTGTTTTACTTTTATTACTTTGTAATAAAAATCCTTTATGCTTTTTGGCTCCATTAATCTCTATAAACCATGATGGTGTGTGACGCTGAGCTGAAACGCTGAAGTTTGGAGAGCTGTGGGTGGATCTTATTAATCTGTTATTCTTGGAGAGTGCTCATAAAACATGGATCAGAGAACATACCTTAGATCAGGGCAACGCTTGCAAGTGAGGGAGTGAATATTTATGAAAGTAATTAAGTTGTAATAATTTCTTAAATTGAATCACATCACTGCAAATTAGTTGCAGTAAGAGATCTCTAAAAAGGTCTTTAAGTCCATTAAGTGGTAACTCTGTTACCTTAATAACTTGTAAAGTCCTGCCTTTACCTAGATGCCACTTGTTGTAATTTTTCCCCACTAGGGGACAACAGAGCTGGTGAATTTGTGTATCATAACTATGTGATATCCACATCACGTAAACAATGTAAAGCTGTGTGTTAGGCCTCCTAATTTTTTCAGTATTTGTGTTTCTTTAAGCTTTTTTTATGGTCTCCTCCAACAAAATCTGACTATGAGAAATCCAAAACTAAGCGAAGTGGCTACTTGTTTAGAATGGTCAGGTAGCATGTAGCTAACCAAAGGTTTTTCAAATGAATGCTACCTCCTACTGCATCTGGAAGCATGATTCGTAAAAATCTGGTGCTGAGAAACCAAGATACTAAACCCAAAGTTAAGCACAGTAAGATAATGGTTCTATTTAATTTTGACTGATAAAAATGAGGATGTAGGCTCTAGGTCTGAAAAGTGCCGCCAAAGTGGAAGTGACTTCTCCATGCTTTATTTCTTGAGTCCAGCAGGGCTTGACTCCATCAGCTGTTGAATATTGTGCTTTTATGTGAGTCTATGAAAAAGAAACACCTTATCTTGAGTGTTTTATTTACTCAGTACAGCCCATACTTAAGATTTCATATCACAGTATCTTTTCGCTATTTACAACTTGCTACAGTGGCCATTTAAAGAAACAAGCTCACAGATCAGTTTCTATGGAGGGTCTGCAGTATGTCAGTTTCTAACCCCAATGTCCACTCCATGATCTGAGTGGGTTGGGAATGCTATGAGAATGAGATATTGTTCTGTTTGGCTGCCCGAATGTTGCCTAAGGGGGGAGGGTGAATTCAGACCAGAGCAGACAGATGCAGAGGCAGAAAAACACCACTACATGACAAGTGCATGACTCAGAGAGTGCAGACCTCCACCAAGCATATTGTGATTGTCACGCAATACTTGAGTCCTACTTTAATGTTATACTCTCTTTCAGCAGACTGTCTGCTACAATTTAGTGTTAGTTGTATAATTTGTTACATGACAGTTTTGAAGATCATGACGACCCAGTACATATTTCATATTCTGGATGTTAGTATCCAGAATATTGCCAGGATCTAGATTGTACTTATACATCTGTCAGAAATTATAGTGACCTTGTCTTGTATTGTTTTGCAAAGCAATCCGACCATTTATGGTGGAGCTATACGCACATATGGTGAAAACAGCCCTATCTCACATATCTCACAAATAAGAGAGATGTTGACATCCAAATGTAAATTTCAAGGCCTAAGATGTAGGTGTTGTAATAGGTTGTTTTTCAATGATGCCATCATCTTCCAGTCATTTTTCTTTTGTAAACGTGGGACGTGGTAGTTTAATGCACTCCTGATGCTATAGGTAGCAACCATATCTCTGTCTAAATTGTCTTTACGTACACTCATGTATTACTCCCAGATCCATTCTGTCATTTCTTTGTCAGTGACATGCTATAGTAGGATCTGCAGTGTGTCAGAATGTGATGTTGAGAGGCAGCTAAAGTTCAAATCTATTTAAATTCACTCCATGTGCCTGGATGGCGAGGGAAAGTGAGGAGTCAGCTGCTGTGGCGATGCTTGATATGCAGGATAAGCGCCTACATCTGCAACTTGTTAATCATATAAAACCAAGAAAGCAATGACACACACGGTGAGGTCAAGCATCAATCTTGGATGAGAGGATGAATCAGTGTGACCTTTTAGTCATCTTTTGTTCCAGTACACAGGTGCAGAACTTTTCAAGCCTTTTTAAATATGCCAGAAAAATAACTGATGAAGGACTTAACTGGGTTTGTAATATTTGTTCACAGAAGTGAGGAAAGCTGCCACAGTTTGTGTGATAACTCACGCTAACTACCGTCTCTCACATGTACTGGGCTGGCGGAGAAGCAGCTGGTAGGTGAAGTAGAGCGAGGTGCAACTTTTCTCTGGTTCTAAAAAGGACTTTTATCTGATCACAGGGTTTATTCTTTCATGTTTTTTGAAGGCGATGCCCCATCAGCCGATACTGCCTTCAGCATACTGAGCTCTAATTTTCACAGGTACTTGATGAAATGATGAATGAGAAATTTTATGCTTCTTAGTTCTGCTACCTTGCAGCAACACTTCTGAAGAAATTAGTGTGTGTGCGTGGGTGTGTATGTGTGTGTGTGTGTGTGTGTGTGTGTGTGTGTGGCACAGAAGACAGATGGAGGGAAAACAGGAGCAGTTGCAGATGGGCATCGGTTGACTTGAACATTAACTTGTAGACAGACACACATGGGTCAACTTTCCAGGAAGAATGCCACATGTTCAGCTCAACCGGCCAGAAATATCACGCTGCTATTTCTGTGAAAACACACACACACACACACACACACACACACACACACACACACACACACACACACACACACACACACACACACACACACACACACACAATAAGAGCGGTGCACAGATGTTCCGAATCCTACACTGTACATAAGTCTAAATAACAGAACTCCCATTTCTGCTTTAGTAACACCGATCATCATACAAGGCAGGTCAGTCAGGAAAAGTCTTTACACAAATGCTATGGTCCAGTTGCATGTGAACACATAGCTGCGGGCTAAACCCCGGTGAGGCTGAGGATCCAGACAAGGCCGTCTTAGGAAATGTCTCTAAATACATGAAATGTTACATCTCAGTGGAAGAAGAAGCTGGTGCATTCAGTTGAAAACCAATTAGATGTAGTTGGACTCACTTTTGTTCAGCCTCAGCTCACAGTGGGAGGTGGTGTCTCGCCTTGTTAAGAACATGTCTAAGGTGTGATGCTTTTGGGGCTAACTTGGAAAAACTTTGAGTTGTTTCTGCTTTGTTGTGTGGGCACATGGGCTTAATGGTGGTTCAAAGGGAGGAAAAAACGCCACAGGGGATCTCAGAACATGATACCATTACAAATAATTTTACATGTGATAATGGTGCTATCACAACATGAAATCCAAAATCCAAATGGCACACATAGACCAGCTCTGGTTTTATCTTTCCACCAGCTAAAAAAAATGGCATGAGCCAGGCGTTTCAGAAAAGAAAGCTCTGCAGTCGTCTAAACTTGTGGGTGCCTCAATACTATGTTGCAATGAATGCTAGAAAATGCATCACAGAAAGCTACTTTAAATCAGCAAACATGGCATCAGTGGGTGGACAAAGTAGCTCTTAATGATGTGTTGGCTAAATGAGATACGAGCACTTAAGCATCAGCAAAGATGCAACACAGCTACTCTTCTTTTGTATTTCAAAGAGCACTTTAAAGTATATTCAACAGCGCAGAAAGTATAATTTCTTCGAGGGAAGTTTGCTGGAAACATATACAACTATAATATTTTTCCAGTTTACATTATTATTATTTTTTTGTTATACATTTCATGTTTTCTGTCATAAATGTGGCACAGGTAGATGTATTCTTGGGCTGCAAGGTTTTAGACTGTTCTCCTTTCTTGCAGATTTAATCTTGTAAAAAAAAATGATTGTTTTTGGATAAAGCCAGGAGAATATGTTCAGGTTCATTTAAAGGAAAGAACAAAATCCAATCACTGCCTATTGTGCTTGACAAGATGAGCAAAGGATATATTTCTGTTATTGAATTATTAATGTTTGAGCTATGTTTGAATATTCATAATGCAAGCTTACAAAACACATGAATTAGACCTGATAACAGGAGGACAAAATAGCGTAGCAACAGACTGTCCTGTAAAAGCAAAGCAATTAAATGCCTCAAATTAAAAACAATTAGATTCTGTTGACCAGTACATAGAAGAACCTTCATGTAGAGATAAACTTGACTTTTGCTTCAGAACTTCATCCTGTTGGAAGTGTGTCTGTGGAGAAATTTCAGGCATGGTTGAAGGGGATAAGCCCTCGGTGCAGGTATGTGACATGCCTGAGTTCACAATCGTTTCCACTCTGGCCTGTGAAACGCTGAGAACATCGATAAAAAGGATGTGCACTATGTGCCATACACACAACCACTGCATTTAGATTGTTATGCGTACAATAGAGGCTGATAATTACATCCAAATATGCAAACAATAATCATAAAACTAAACAATAGTTTCCTCCTGGCAACAGTCTGAGTGCTAATCAGTCTGCTTTAACATTAAAGCTAAAGAGGCTCTCTCAGCCAGACATTGTCCACCAGCATGTCCAGCTCATTTTAATTTGCACAAAAACAGCCGCTTGATCAGAGGTCCAACTCATTAAAAAATCAATCTGCAGGCATGCCTATGGCTTCAACACTGGATGCTTTCCTCTAGCTTGTTGTTCTGTTGTCAAGTTGTAGTTGATGACAGAGAGTAAAGAGCAGAAGAGTTCATTTGAGGTCACAGTCAGGGGCAAAGGGGGGATACAAATGTGGCTCTCAGCCACTTAAGCCAGTTTTTGATATGTTCATGGAGAAAACAGTCAATCCTACTCTTAAATTTATGTAACATAATTTAAGTAATATGCATGTTAGCAGCATGGCATATAAGACTGAGCTGTTGAAGTGTTTTAAAATAAAGAGAAGGAAAGTTCACTTTGAATGGGGAATTTTACTTCCATGCAAAACTTGCTTACGAAGCTTGGTGACTCATGACTGACATTGGAAACTCGGTTACTCAAAAAGTATCAAGAGTGTCAGAGCACTAGCACACAGCTAGCAAGAATTTGGCATGGCTAATCCTGCCAGCAATTCTGATGCAGGTAACAGTGGGAGATGAACATATTTGAAGGAGTTTAATGAATGAATCAGAATGGAGTCCACGGGGATAAAATTGCAAATTATTTCAGAGAGGTGTAGCTTTATAAAAATGGTGAATAATTTGTATTATTTTATGTTTCTTTATCTGTTAACTAGGGTTAGGAAAATATTCAGGTTTCTGAGTTTTTCAAAGCAGTGAATCTTATTTGATGTTCAATCTTGATCTTCCTTTTGCTTTTTAAAATTAAATCTTTCTTTGATTCTGAGGTGGAATAAAATAATTATTAGTTTAGGAAATGTCAGTGATTGAGGTCTAGGTCAGTGATTTCAAAAGGTTGTACGTGTACCCATGGGGGTACTTGAAGCCACTCCAGAGGGGAACAAAAGATTCAAAAATGTATAATTAAAAAAATAGCTACCAAGAAAAAATTTTCATCTGACACCGTTTATCCAATCAGTTTTTTTAATATGATTTAGGTTTAAGTTCAGAAACTGGATATCATAACCAATAAACTCTAATGGTACAGCGATGTATTTTATGTCTTTTTCCCAACTAAAGCTGCTTGTGCTTACTAGGGGGTACTTGGCAGAAAAAAACATTTCACAGGTGGTGCATCACTAAAAAAAGTTTGAGAACAACTGGTATTGAATACATTAGGTACAGCTTGAAAGCAGAAATTAATGTGAACCAGTTTATTCTTCAAAAAACTAAATTTAAAGATTGCACATTTTTCAAGTGAACTTGTGAACATTGCCTCAAACGCTCATGATTGAAGATTGGGTAGCAACACAGCTGCTACCCTTGAAGAGTGAAGCAGAAAAATGCATCAGTATATCATTAAGCACCTTTTATTCTCCACTCTCAGCTATATCTATAGTTATATCACTCTTTCTGTCATAGATACCGCAGTAGGAGTCATCACTATACCAATTTTTTGCCACTGCCCTTCACTGTATCCCTGAGCTGTAGAGAGGACATAGCTCAAATAAAAGGGGAGCTCTTTGAATGCCTGCTGGCTCGGTACTCAGTGGGATAAAGACATGAAATGTATTATATGTCAGAGGCTTCCATCTACCATCCTTTCTTTTTGAGAGGTGCATTTAGGCTATGAATCCTGTCCTCGGGTGGTCTCTCTTGTCTGATGGAGGCAGATGGAGAAAGAAACTATGTAGTTCTGTCCTCATCGTCTTACGTCTTTCTCAAGTCCTAATAGCTCGACCCACTTCTGTGTGTGTGACTGTCGTCTCACCTCCAACAGCCTCCAGCAAGCCAGGATTTGACACAACTTGACAAAACTTTCCTTTCTCACTCTCAAACACGGTGCCCCAAATAAAAGACACAGCCTCCTATCTCACTGTTGTGTTTACAAAGGAACAGAGGTAGTTGACAGAAATTGATCACAGAGCTGACAGTGTTGTGTTTATGTGTTATTTCCACTTCCTCCTGCCTTTGTACATCTGGAGTCCTACAGAGGAGGGTGCCTTGTTTCTTTCCTTCACTCTGTGTGTGCTGCAGGCCACAGTTAACAGACATCCCACGGTATTAAGTAAGAAATCCTCCTGTTAGCATACGACTTACAAACAGGCTAAGCGGGAGAGGAGCTTCCTGTCGTATACACAGATAAATGTGAGATAATGTAATAAATAAGCTCCTTAGAATCACGGCTTACCAGAAGGCTGATAAAATGCAAACGAACCAGTGTGAAGACATGCTAGCAGCTCTGCAAGACTTGCCTGAAGCTAATGACAGTAATGCTAACACGCTCTTTGTGAGAATGGTTTCAGGTATTTTGTTAACTGTGTTAACCCTCTGAGTTCACTATGTAAGCATGATACATATATTTTCTATTTTATTATCATTTTTTTAATTAGCACTACAGCACAAAGTTCATCTTAGGCTGACGGGGATGTCTTTCAGTGGAGCTAGACCAATTAAAATTCAGATGTGATGATTGTAATCGAGAGTTCAGGGTCGCCAAAGTTATTACAATTCATCCTGAGGGGACATGCATGTGTGCGACTGGCTCTGATTGCTCTTCCTGAAATGATATAAAATGGTTGTAGAAACATTTAAATTCTTGTAATATTGTCTGACTTTTTGTTCCTGGGATTATTTGGAAGGTTTCCACAAACATGCACACAGTAAATTAAAAAAAATAAAAAAGAGAGCTCAAGCTTTTCTCTCTCTTCTGCGTGTTGTGTTACATAGAAAAGAGGGAAAATGCTTGAAAGATTCTTATAAAAGGGAAAACTTGAAGTGTAGAGAATAACTGACTTGCGGTTGAACCCAGTTGTTGACTGTGTGATGCTTTGGTGTGAATGGAAATTATTTTCCTTCTTTTTAGTACATGAAAAATAGAAACATCTCAACTCCCATTAGCATGTAGCACTGTTTTTTTTCAGAAAGCTCTTCAACTGCTATTTGTGTTGTATGTGAAAATTGTGTTTTCTTTAACTCAACCTACTTTTTTTCTATCAGACCTCGGCTGAATCTCAATTTTCCCCCTGTACCCTGAGCCCTGAGCCCTTACAGACTTAAATGACATCGCCTGGAAAGTGGTTGAGTGCACAAGTCTGCAAGGGTTAAAATGGAATAAGAATTATTTGGGCAGCACTTGACTCAAAGGACACACAAAAAAAAGGTTCAAAAAGTCAGTGCAAGATTCTACACACACATCACGATTTGACAATGGACAGTCCTAACTCCTCTCTTAGTCAGTAGGGACACACCTCAAAGTTAGTTAGTATGTTTACCTGCAAATAAGAAATTGGACTGCGGGCTTAGTTTCACTAGATTGGACCATTAAAATGCATGTGAACAGCTTAGCGAGACCAAGAACAGACTAAGCCTAGCTCAATCAACACAGGTAGATAATGTGATTGCTATTGGACTGTATTGAGGTACTACAGGACCCCACAGGTCTTGGTACACCTCAGCGTTCAGCGTGAGCAAATTTTACCTGGAAGAAGGAGTAGATGACCACGATTAATAGGGTTGCTGCACTCCAGCACAACAAACAAAAACTACACATACACACAAACATTAAAAGTTAAAGAGCTACAGCTGCACCCGTCTCAGGCCTGCAGCTTCAAAAAGTTACATAACACTTTCTACTGAAGCGAAGTGATCAAGCTTTTTTAAAAAATAAAATAAAATTGGGGATCAGTGATCGCTGATCGGCCCATCCTTACATTTGAAACAAATCTTATACCTCTGGAAAGGTCTCACAGTCAGCTTTTGTTGCTTTTTGCTCTGAGAACTAAAACTCAGGACACTGTATTGATTGCTGAATTTAAAACATGAAGATTTTATTGTTTCACAGGTATTGTTCAATTATCATATGCAATAAAATAAGATATTAACACTGAACGTATATGCTGTCAGTTGTAAAAAATAAAAATCAGCCCAAATCTGTATCGGCAGGTCAGGCTTTTTAAAGATCGGTGATCGGCCCTAAATTTATTATGTTATGTAACGTGAAAACTCAGGCATCAGAAAGTGTCTGCCTTCTTTTAGGTGGCAGAGTTTAAAGTTATTAATACTCCATAAACTGATGGAGAAAGTTGGACCAATAAGTACATTTTGGAGAATGACCCCCACCCAGATGATATATATTTGCTTTTAAATATATTTCTAATTTGAATGTTTTGGAAAATACAATATATAACTGCCATAAATGAGAGAAAACTCTCCAGGGCCAGCACACCCTGCAGCCTCTCAGGTTTGTTAAACCTCAACTGTTTATTACGTCTGGCTGAGCAATGACAAACAGTGAGATTTTTTTGTGTGTACACAGATCTATGACTAGCATTTTGTGAGTATTGACAAACTCCTTGGTGACATTATTAAACTGCACACACATACACAAACTTTTTAATAAAACTTTCAAGAGAAATATCGCAACATACCCTGGACTATAACAACTTGCCGTGATCATTTTCGGATCGTTCTCCACGGGCTTTCTCCTGGCAGATATATTGTCTTAGCAAACACAGGTGCTGCAAACAACATTAATAATGACTGCAATCCATTTACAAGTGCCGGTGCCAGGGCCCCAGCATTGTCCATGCTGGCTCTTTGGCATGGCTTTCATGGCCACTGAAATGGAAGCCAGCCATCGCTAATGTTACACAGGTGCTTCTGTATGACAAGTCTTTGCGTCTGCAGAGCTAAAAGTCTATTAGTCTGATCAAGTTGAAGTCAAACACAAAGCAGTGCAAGGTCTTTATAACATTGGGGATAAAGGCAGTAAAGCACTGGGCATAAAGGGAGGGGGAACAGCTCTCGGTTGTATTGTGATGGATTCTCCTCAAAAGTCTAGATTGGATTTTTATTATGCTTACTGCAGTGCACAAAATCCATAGGCATTCTGTATTTTATAGGTGTGCATCAAAGTTTTACCATTCACCTGGGACGGCCACAGCAGCACAGAGGGATAACCAACCAATCACCATCTCCACAGCAAATAGCTTCTTGTATTAGAAGTTAATTCTGCCATGGAATTAAATTATAAACCATGTCCAAACAAATTAACGTCAAACAGAAAGCAGGTGCACTTTTTTTTTCCTTTTTTTTTTTTTTTGACAGGCTGAGGGCATTAGCAATCTAACGCATGACTCCTCTCTCCGCCTTGCTAAGGGGGCCTCAGCTTCCAGCAGTTTCCAGCGGCATCCCCCCACCTGAACCCCTCACGTTCCCATTTCAGCAGCCATCAGTGTGCAGGCAGCACTACACCACAGAGAGATGGATTAATGTGCCGCCTGAGTGTGGATCTACAGAAAACCGGATTCATCCGTGTCCCAAAAGTCGAAGCAGAAAAAATTATCAAAACATACATCACACTGGGGGAATTACCTGTTAAAACATTTATTCTCACTTTCAATTACTACTCCAAAGATTACCATGTATGAAATTGTCACGGGATATAGAGATAAATGTAGCCTGATATCCTCTCTGATATTTCCAAGTAAATAATCCTGATATGAGTAAAAATGTTCTGTGTGCTTTTCCAATCTTGCAGTATTGAGTTAAAGGGTGATGGTATGGAGCTACAGGAGATTGATAGCAGGGTTCGGCTGCATAGTTAAGATGGAGACAGAAATACCACTGCTCTCTGTGTCTGCCCCTCTAGGACAACACGCTCCTGAGACACCAAGTATTGATCCAGGTTGAATATCAAGAAAAAGAGGGTTTTAACGTAAATTCAGGGGGCACTGTTTCCAGAAGAGGCATGGTTAAGCCACTTGTGGGTGCTTGTTTAATGCACACCTTAATTTGTCTGCAAAATGTATTGTTGCTGTAAGGAGTTTGAAAGTGATCTTGAAAAAGTCTCCCTTCTAGATATATGCCTGACCGTAATCCACACTTTAAAATGAGATTATCAGCGCTAATATTGCTGGTTACAGTTTATTTTAAATTGCTACTTCTTTGCTTCCTGATCGGGCTGACCAGGACCAGATTAACTCACGATACGTGTAGGTCTCAATGACAACACCATGCCAGCTGATGAAGTTTAGTAGTGAGAAGAGAGATCTGTGTTTTTTTCTGCTGAAAAGAATTTCTATGGCTAGTTTTGTAGTAAGGATGGACACAGGAACCAAACTGTCAGACAGGGAAAGGACAGAAGAGCAGAAGAAAGCTAAATGGGAGAGTGATCCAGCTTGAGCCAAAGGCTAATTAGCCTGTTGCTTGGGCTGTATCACTTCATAACACAGGGGCTAAGCTGTTTGTGCTAATGTTCATTCCAACCCACATGCAGCAGTTATTCTGCAGTGGTCTGTTCAAACTTGAGAGTCTATCAATAAAATGAAGAGTGAGGTTACGTTAGCTCTGATTGGTAGATGACTGGCAGGACATAGCTAACCAGGATTCACTAACGTGACACGTTACGGAGTTGTCTTAGAGCACTGGGCTGTCAGCTGCGCTAAATATAAATGGCTACTTAACTACTTACAAACTGAAAGAGTTTACTTGTTGTCACGTTAGCCTACAGATATGTCGGAGCACAGGGCTGCCGATGTCACTACATATAGCCAGCTATAACAACATTTGTTTGTTGTCACTTTTCAAACAGTAGTGCTACGGCTTTGTTCAAGTTAGGCTGAGGTAAAGAGGCGGGTGTTTAGAGTTTTTGACAGCTTCATGGTGCCCGCCGGTCAGTCAAGTCAGCCATGTCTTTATATGGATAAAACTTGGAAGTTAGATTAATTTGAAAATAACACGTTATAAAAAAAAAAAATCACCTTCTGTAGAAAGTGTGTTGAAGTGATAGAGAAATTAGCTTTCCCGCTTACGGCTTTTTATTTGAGCCAGGGTGTAAATGTATTTATCAGTGCTGTAAAAGTTGTCTTTTATTTAGCTCAGTGTTTCTGATTTTCTGTGTTTCTGCAGCTAGCCTCAAGCGAAATATCACTTAACCACAGTTTTAAGCACTTATGCATGGGCTTCATTTCTTATGGCTGGCAGTTGCTGATAGGTTCATACTTACTGTGATTTAGTGCCATAGTTTTGTTGTAGTGGCCTATGCTGTTATGAGCACTACAATTCTCCACCTAAACACTAGTAGGCAGTGTGAGCTCTTTGCCTGTTCATGGCTCATCTACATTTTACAACTTGTTGAGCACAGGATGCTGACTCACTGCATCTGAGCAGATGATGTTGGGATTGAAGCTGATGTATGTCGAGCTGCAGTTGATTACACTACAATTATTACAAAGTTATTGCATCAGTCCCAGTGGACCAATCGCAGGTCTTGGAGTCCATAGTGCATCATGGCTCAGCATGTGGGCTTCTGTGTTGGTAAGGGCCAAAATCTTGATGTCACTATGGAGTATGTAACCTAATGAAGACAGTTACAAAGTCAGCCTTTTGCCATCTTAAAACATAATCAAGAATCACAGGATTTCTGTCAAAACAAGATACATGGGAAATTGTTGGTGCTCTTATTTTTAGCTGGCTGGATAAGTTTAACAGTGTCTAGGCAGATCTGACTGGAAAATTGATCAGACAGCTGCAGCTCATCCAGATTGCAGCTGCCAGAGTCCTCACTAACACCAAGAAAGCAGAATCTTTCACCAGTCCCCACACCTTCACGCTGGCATCTTCAGAGGACAAATTGTCCCAACACCTATCAGATCTGCTGCTTTACTTTGAGGCATCCAGACCACTCAAACCAACTTTTATGAGTTAAGTTTAACAGATAAAATTGCATTTATAGGATTATTAATGGCAGCAGAAAATTCAAATTACCAGCTTTGTTTAGTGGATCATCCAATTGTGCCAATTAGACGTGAGATCCAAAGCCTGTCAGAGACAAGAGACCAAAGTTAAAGTTCTGTTTTTATCAAACTGTGCTTTTGTTGTGAAGGAATGGTTCATCATACTTCAGTGCGAGGGGGTTTTATGAGAAAGATTCGACCTTGGCTTCGCCCATAATGCTGCAAATCCAGGTTAGCGTAGTGAAGGTTAGTGAGAATTAATATTTATCTGTGTTTTTTTCACTGAAAAGTGAAAGGGCCAGATGTTGAGAGCCCCATTAATGCTTAAAGAAACTCAAGTTGAAAGAGTTCACTGAGGGTCAGGTGAGAGGTCAAAGAGGTATTTTTAATGATGAAGGATAAAAAACAGCTTGTTAAGATCATCAAACACAATAAGCCTGAAACTGGACAGTCTCCTGTGGCCCTAACTCACTCTGGATTCCAGCTCTGCATGACTCTTTGATTCTGGGAGAGTTTACATGTTTTCAGACACTAATGAGTAGAATTGGCAAAAGTTTTGAGACAAGAGGCATTAGCAGTCAGTCGCCGTGCTCCGAGGAGCTGAAATTTGACTCCTCTCTTGATATTCTGAACATGATTTATCCTTTTCACCGCTCAGTCCTTCTTCTTCAAACAACTGCGACATGTTTGCTCTGCCTCGGCTCGCTGTGATCTGCCATGTAAATAACTTTGTCAGTTAAGCTTGAGCACAATTAGATTCTCACATCTTTGGGAAATGTCGCAAGAAGAAAGCACACAAATCCTACATGTAGACTTTTAACACTACATAGTTAGAGGAAGAGAGACAGATGCAGAGAGCAGAGTAAGAATAGAGCCTGAATGCTCCTCCTGGCTGAGAGGAGGACAAGCAGATATTATGTACAGTCAGAGGAGGTTTGCAGTAATGCTGACAGACACTGAGGGGAGGGGATGATTGAAGCAGTCAAGGCTTGAACAGGTGGTTATCTGCGGCAGAATCACTTGTGAAAGGAGCTTTTGCCCTTTGATAGAGAGAAGATGAAGGGTGGGGATAAGAAATGGTTATTGATCGATGGCCGCTTTATCAGCCTGAACCCTGATGACCACACAATGCAATCTAAGTTGGTGCAGAAAGGTGCAAAAAGGTGCTGATGTGTTTTTAGGGCACTTTATTCTCAGGCCGACTGTTTATATCATCACAGTTTGTTATCTCACTCCAGAAGCAATCAGCTAATGGGTTTGAGGATTATAAACTGAATACTGTGAAACATTAAAAATGCATTCAAACAAAGAAATTATGCTTATTTAACAAAGTACATTAGCTCTTAGTTTGAAAATGTAGAAGAGGGGCACATTGATCATCCAACAAGAAAAGCAAAAATTGTCTGTTATGAGAATTGACTTCATGTCCGGCACCTTACGGGGGAAAAAACTATTATGACTTCCGCTCATTAACTATGTGTAACACTGACACAGTCTGTGTTGATTTTAGCGCCCTCTGTGGACAACACTGTACATCTTAACTTTTAAAACTGTCACGAAGTATGCCAAGGAAGAAGTTAGAACTCCCACCCAATTACCTGGGCCTGTGTGCACATCCATTCATTACGCAAAGGGACCATTAGTCATAACTTACCATTGTTATGGAACATACCATCATGGAACTGCCCATTTGGTCAGAGAGTTAGCTGCATGCATGACTGCGAAAAAACTGGCCAATTAATAAATTATGCTTTATACATTAGGCAGGTGCAGAACATCATGTGTCCATGGAACTTCTTGAAAAACCCCTGTCCAAAAAATTCAACTGCACATGCATAAACAGGGATAAAAATAATAAATGTGTCAGCTAAATCTAAATGTGCTGTATATCTACATCTATTTCAACATAGCCACTCTTTTCCAAAGAATTTGGAATTTTATCACAGAGAAGAAACGAAAGGTGGAAGACCCAATTGCAGATTTAACAAAGAAAAGGTTTTCATTCAAACTAAACTCAAAATTCCAAAAACTCTTTCAAAAGAAACTAAAAAAACACTTGAGAACTCACAAGTAGAAGGCACAGAGGAAAACAAGAGACATGCTGCAGCAGGCAGGATACACATAGAGCAAACACAGATAATGAACTGACACAGAACTCAAGAAACACTAAGACTATGGCCATGTCCACACGTAGTCAGGTATTTTCAAAGACTAGTATCCCCCCTTTATTCAGTCATTTATTCATTTTCTGAACCGCTTGTCCTGTTTCAGGGTCATTGGTGTCTGGAGCTTATCCCAGCTGTCATTGGGCGAGAGGACCCTGGACTGGTCACCTGCCAATCACAGGGCTGACGCATAGAAAGACAACCATTCATGCAAACACTCACACCTTACTTACCTTACTTACAGTTGCTAGGCGCTACCCAAGTAGCTGTCTGTTGCAGCAGCTCTCTCGTCTTTGTCCGTTTCTTGTAATTTTTTCGTCTCTTTTTCGTCATCTTTGTGTTTGGAGTGGATCATCACTTTGTATGGTTCATTGTTGGTCACGGACACCAAACTTTTTGTGGCTTCGGCGGTATTTTTTACTACTTTTCTCCTGTGTTTGTCTGGAGATCCTACATGTAACCATGGCTGCATTGTTTACATGCGAAATTAGCTGTTAGCAGCCTGTAGCATGTCAATGCTAACTAGTGTAGGGCTTGATGATTTCCCTCGAGCTGAGGAGGAGGCGGTGAGGACGACGTGCTGGTTCTCGGATGTGAGCTGGGAGGTGACGACGTGGACCTGTCCTTCCATCCATTGTTGTTGGGAACGTGGGATCTCGCTCCGGGGGATGGATGAGCTAGCTGTGCTAACCCAGCGGCATCATGCTGTTCACGGACGTGGCTGACGGAGCAGACATCGGACGCCGCGACACATCGGAGGAGCTTCGCCTGCTGTGAGCAGACAGGATCCAGGAGACAGAGACTGAACAGACTGCTGGGGAGGCTCAGTCCTGGACCCTGTGGAGGTGGAGACTGGCTGGGCTGGAGAGTGGTGGACGAGTGGTGGACGGGATGTCGTCATCTAATTTCTTATGGACCTTTTTGCACTTTCTATACTCTTTCTTACTTTTGTTTTCTTAAATGCTGCGGTGACTCCTGAATTTCCCCTCGGGGATAAATAAAGTATTTTCTATTCTATTCTATTCTATTCTACCTACAGACAATTTTAGAGTGACCAACATGCAAACTCCACACAAAAAGGCTCACCAGCTAAGGTGACCTTCTTGCTGTGAGGCTGCAGCGCTATCCATTGCACCACTGTTCAGCCCTTCCCCCTCAGAAGTTTTTTAAAAATACTTTTGTCCACATGCATTGGGTGAGTGCGGTTTGAAGCATGCCAAACCCATAATGGAAGTAAAACCAATGAGCCCCTATCATTCAGCTGTGATGTTTGAGAACCGAAAACTCAGTTTACCCGTGTCTACATGAAACCACGAAACCAGGTCCCAAAATCCTCACTTTGGCTGGAGGTTTCAGAAAACACCATTTTCAGTGATGTAAAACTGCGGTTTCATGTGGACGACAGGCATAAATATATAAAAAATATGTGTGGATATGGCCTAAATGGGCACAAGGACAATCAACACAGTTGTGCAACCAGACACAGGTGAAACACACAAGAGGCAATCAACCTGTAGGGAAACACAAGGAGAACTTAACCAAACACAGGAAGCAACACAGTGAACATGAAACACAAGGAAAAACCCAAGAATAACTTAGATCATTACAGAAAACACAAGATAAGAAACCCAAATAACCACAAAGAAACTCAAGAAACACAAGAAAATCCAAACTATGAACTCAAAAGAAAAACCAAAGACCATGCCTTTAGCTTCTGACATCTTTAAACAGCCAGACAGTTGGAGTAATTCTGCCGTTAGGTGGGGTCCATTGTCATTAATTTCAATGCTCTGTTTGTGTGTTAACCTGTCTCATGCATACCACGAACCACTGATTTTTTTGTTTTCACCATGAGTACAAATGGTCTGTTTTCATTGCTAATGACTGGATGTGCATACACCTGATAGATAAATTCAAAAGTCCTTATCAAAACTTGAAAACTCAGTTTTCATTTAAACTTTTGAGGTTATTGGTGTTTTTGTTTTATTTATTCAGTTTTCTAACCACAGTGTTTGCTCATCTTAAGCCCCACAAATGTGTAATAATGTCATGATTAATGCTGGATAATGAAGACTAAAGCCTTTAATCTTTCCCATCTAATCAAACTTTTCCCTGCGTGTGCTGTCGCCCAAGCTCAGTAAACAAACGGTAAAATTCTGAGGACATCTTTCCATATTCAAGAATTTACTTTTGTTTAGCCTCCCTGATCAAACCTGAATACCAAACATCCAAACCTCTGGCCCCAGTCAGCTATAGCTTATTAGGTGTGATTGCCTGAGCAAAATGCATGGGGCGGATCACATTTGCATCCTGGCACACATTACCATCCAATAAATAAAAAGCATGGGTATCATGGGAGAAGTGTGTTTTATAATGAGCAGTCACACTGCTATTCTCAAACGACCCACAGCTCACAAAATGCACAAATTCCAGATATATACAATCAGGCAGAGTACACACTCAAACACAAATGTACACACACTCTGAAGTCAATGAGTGGGCTCCAATGAAAAGACTATTTTTTACTTCTCCTCTCTCTGAGCAAAGATCATTTTGGGAACACTGATGGAATACGGAGAGCCCATGTGGCTTGCGCTGGATATCAATTAAAATGATGTATGGCCCCAGTGTTTTCTAATTGGGACATGGTGATGTATTTAATAACACACATTAGAGCTCTAATTAGAAGTAAATTGAGCTGCGTCCCATTGTCTACCAATCAACAGAGTGGATTGGCTGGATAAATAACTGGAGATGGAGGTTCGCTGTGCTTTGAAACACTCACATTTGGTGAAACATCCATTTGTTTTCTGCTGCTTGGTTTGTGCAGTCTGTGTCTCAGCAGAGCTTTAATGAGCTCTGGATGGAGAAATCTGTCACATAATCAGAATTTTGTATTCTGGGTCTAAAAGTTTGATTCCTTGAATAACAAAGTGATTCATTTGGAAGAGCTGTAGTAGATTTTTGAGTTTTGGTGCTCCAGACAGTAGTAACGAGGAATTGGCGATGGCACTGGTACCAGTACTAATAACAAGGGGTGTAACGGTACGTGAATCCGTGCTGCTCCATAAGGCCGTTCGGTTCGGTACAGTGCTGTATTCGAACGAGTACAGTAAGTTTACGTTAGCCGCTGCACATGGCTCTTTGATATTCATGTGAGTACTCGTCTATGATTGGCTGAGCAGGGAAGGGGAAAGTGGTCTGTGATTCGTGCTTTGCGATCATGCGCATATCATGTGGACGTGACCTCTCACGGTGAGCCAATCAGAAGATGAATATTAAAGAGCTTCCGTAGCCACAGGAGCTTTTGTCTGAATTGTGCATCGTGGCTGCTGCTAACGACCAACCGGAGCTTGAAGAGCCTCCCCCCTCGCTGTAAAATGGCAAGTTTTTTGTTTAATAAACATGCCACACAAGCAAATGGTTTTGCGTTGTTCCATACTGTACTGAAAATGTACCGAGCTGTGACCCTAAAACCAAGGTACATACCGAACCGTGATTTTTGTGTACCGTTACACCCCTACTAACTACGGTCACAAAGGTACTAGTTCCATAATACGATAATGGTATCGGTAATAGTACTAGTATCACAGTGACATATTATTAATGGCACTCATAAATTACACTTCTTAAAACATAGTATCAGTAGCAGCAATATTTCCTCAGCTCCTTAAGTATCTGCTTATTTCTAAGTAAATTCTCATGTGTCAATAAACATAAAAAAAACAGTGTTAGCCAAGAATGCAAGGTTAGTTTTACCAAGCAAACCAAATTGGCAATCAGTATTCATCAGCATATGTGATGTACATTTTTAGCCACATAAGTGCACTGCAAAAATGAAATCTTATTAAGTGTTTTTTGTCTTATTTTGACTGGAAAATGTCTTTTAAGACTTAATATGAGCCACATTCTCCTGAAGAGTCCAGAAAAATATCTTGTTTTGAGTTTTTTAAAGACCAAAATGAGGTCTAATTTGCTTGGAACAAGATGGAAAATATCTGCCAAATAAACAGGAGAAAAGACATTATTCTAGTTTCAAGCAAATTTTCAAACACATTTTTCTTGTTCCTTTGGCAGATTTATTTTTACTTGCTACAAGCAATTCAAACCTCATTTTTGTCTTGAATAACTTAAAACAAGACGTTTTCCTGGACTGAACAGCTGAATGTGGCTTATATCTAGTATAACAAGACAATTTTTACTTGAAATGAAACAAAAACACTTGATAAGATTTCAGTTTTGTGCAGTGTATTACAGAGGTAGTCGAGTGTCAAGTCAAGTCAACCAGCATACGAGCTGCTTTACCTGCTGCCAGTCAAGAAAGGTGATGAAAACCATGAAGAGGAAGTCTTAAAGATATATTTCAGTATTTTTTTTTAAATGGAGTAGTCAGTGGTGGTTTCAACAGTCAATGTATAAAATGCACAAAAGATTGTGTTCAGCTCGGCTTCTTTGTGAGAAACTGTCCAGAAAGGTGGCACAGAAGCACAGCTATCATCGCTGCAGACGCAGTCAACTATACGGCATGATTCATATAATTTCACAAAAATGAGTCTGAAACACTAATGTCAGAATAAGTGTATATTAAGGAAATTGAAGCATTTTACTTTGCTGTACAAGCAATTTACACTATTTCAGGACACGACCAACAGCAACCCCAGTCTTCAAAGCCTTTCAAAAGGGCTAAACGCTGCAGTTAGGAAGGGGTGCTACACATGGAGCAAGAAGTAAAAACTCCAGACCAATTGCGAAAAACAAAGTTAAATGGATAAAACTGTGTTTTACCAAATGTGGTGAGGCTGGCTGCAGAAAGACTGAGAACGCCATATACAGCAAGCCAACCAAAACCATTTTTAAAGCAAAAATAAACAGTTTTACTTATAAATTTTGCACATGTAAGGGTATGACTGACTTGACAGCAGGCACCCTGTATCTGTCTGCAAAGATGCTAAAAACCCACCTATTTGGATTTCAACAGAAGTGTGACATCAGGGTGACTATGTGCACTTTCACAGACTAGGGACACAGGACATACTGCCTTTATCTTGAGGGTGGCATTAAAAACAAAACCAGAAAAATACAGCGACATTATAAAATTGACATTATTATGGGTTTAATTTGAATTTAAAGGTAATGCAAAGAAGAGATTCTTAAATAATGGTTTTGAGACATAAATATCTGAGCAGTAAGATAGATGGCCATTTATAGTCCTTCTACAATGTTTGTGTGCAGAGAAATTACATAAATACCTGATATCTACACTACCTGACAGCCAACAGTACCCTTCAACCCACACACCCTACATGAACCCATGCACACAACAGCTACTGGGCTGTTTTGTGAAGTAGTGCAATGGTGGACAAGACAGGACAGAGCCCCTGGCTGGGATCTGTGTTTACGTCCAGAAGGGAGCAGTGTAGAAATAAAAAAATAGTAAAAAAGTTTATTTTACTGAGAGGTAGACTGTTCCACAGGTAGACACTGACACCTGAGTCTGTTTGAGCAATAACTCAGACAGGTACATGATGGTACCAGCCCATTTAAAGTTTTAAAAGAAGTAATAAAATCTTAAACTAGGTGCTGGAGGATGCCAGTGAAGAGATGTGAGCTTGTTGTCCAGGGCTAAAACAGCTGGAATGGACAAGGTATGAGTGACTGCCTTCAAAATACAAGGCACATCAAGGGAATGTACGTAAAAAAAAAAAGCTCCCTCAAAAGGACTCAACTTGCTGAACTTCTGCAAAACTATTCTAAAAAATAAAAGAAACCTCATCATTATTGTACTCTTTCCTTGAGTATTATCTTCTCGTGTGACAAAGAAATTGCCCACCGGGAATTTATCTCACAGCCAGGAATGAGAAAATTCAAATCAATCCCATTATTATCCCCTAAAAAAGCAACAAAACCTTTTCACTTGGCAGGAGCCGCCTTTCATCACAAATAATTGGGACATATAGGAAAAGAATGTAAAGTAGAAGAGACTGGATAACCTTTCCAGGAAAATTATTAGCATATGTAGCATTAAAACAAACGCAGCATGGCAGATTAATGTGAACCCTCACACTGTGTATTTTACAAACTGATCCTTTGGCTGAATTTTTCTTCACCAAGTGTCCCTGAAGGATCTTTTTTGAGGAGAAAAAGTACAGTGAACCTAAAACATGGATCCATATCAGTTAGTCAGATGAAAAAATGTCTTTGTGCTGCTGGAGTCAGACTGTTTCTCTGGGAGGTCAGCATACTGTAAATAGCAGTCATACATCCATGCTGACTCCAGTGTAAAACCCCTCTGAGCACATTTTATGGATTGCAGAAACGTTTGACAGGCTCTCTGCAGCCGGATGTGTCAGTATAAAGGATGATGTGTTTTATGGAAGCCGGTCTAAGCAGCAGATCTGCTCCTATAAACATGCACTACAATTTAGCCCAAGGTGTGCACCGCAAAGGTTATCCAATCACCCGTTTGAAAGTGCCTCTCAAAATGACTGAGTGCTGCTAAACACTGTCATACTGAAGCAGCACGAAACATGGAGCGCTCCTCGATCAGCGGCTGCCTTCAAGTATTTCAGATTATTCCTTATTCCTGTATCGTCTCCACTTTTCAAAACAGGAAAAAACACACCCTGGTATTGATCTCAGACTCCTCTGCACTGTATTGGTTATCTATATGGTAATGCAGGGCGGCATGTCTCATTTTATTATTTCATCTTTCTCTGTCTCCTCATTACAACAGAACAGAGCTGTGAACACCTCCTGCAGATCTAGATAAGGCCATTTCAATGGATAACACATTCTCCTCTACCTACAAAGGGGTTATCTTTTAAAGAGCAAGCCCACCTGCTCCTACACAGCCATTCATCATTGCAGCTCTGTACTCCTTTGTCTTTGCTGAATAATTAGCATAACCTGGACAAGAGGTGCTTATTTAGCAGCAGAACGATGGATAGATGGATGTTATCTGTCTGAGAAGTTAAAGCGCAAGGAAATGCAGCGCTGATGGATGGATTTAGAGAATCACTTAAACAGAAAACGACATCACGAAGAGCTCTGACTTTGACTCTTTGATCTCAGTTGAACGGAGGTCAAGAATGGGGGATTTTGACGCACTGTGCTGTAGTGGCATCACTGAATGTTTCCTCTCGTCTCTGATCACTTTCCAGCTCCTCCTCTCCTTTTTTCATACAAATGAATAAACAGGGAGCACAGCCAAGTCCCAAGGGAGACAGCTTTCTGCTGGTACACTTCAAAGGTCGCTGTGAAAACTTTTAAGCACTTTTCTCTTGTAGTTCTCTCCTGCACAAAGTCTGTGGTCACGTAGAGCACGATGGAAGTCAACACTGAATTAAAATACAAAATGTGCGTACAGGCTGTAAAACAAGTCCTGCAACATGATCCACTCCTTCAAAGTCCATCTGTGAGCCCAGTATGTTCCAAACTGTCGCATTTCTACAAACGCTCTGGCGAAACACGCCTCTTCTGACACAAGCAGGGTTGAAACCTGTTCAGATTTTTTGTTTATGTGCTTCTAAAAGCTAATGTGATTTGAGAGAAACAATTAAACAACAATTACAGTTTAAACTCAGCATTATTAGGCAAATTTTCTTTTTAACATGTTTCTTCAGGGTCTCAAAATTAGTATGCATACAGTATCTGGAATCTAATCACTGAAATCTCTAGGATATATAAGTGTTTTTTCCAGCCACCTTATGCAAAGTAGAAGTATTTGTTTAAATATAAGAAATGCAGCAACATTTGGTTTTCTTAATTTGTCATTATGATAAATTACTGGATGACAAAGGGAAAATCAGAGTAAAGTGGTTTTAAAAAAACAAATCAATGGTGATATGTGGCATTTGTTTTGCTGTTGCCAAAAATCAAACTAAACCCACATACCCTCCCCTTTAATGTACATGCATAATACTAAAAGATATATACATACAAAAAAGCTCTCTTTTCACTTACAACAAGTCACCAAAAAGAGTCAACGAACAAAGGCCTGTTTTAGTATGCATGAACCTGGAGTGATAGTGTGGGACTTTTACATTAGATTCTGATCCTGTCAGTGAGTCTCGATGTAAAAGTTATCAATGAAGTCCCAGCGCTGTGGGTCGTCACAGGGCTCTCCACAGGGGGACACTCTCATTGATCCTAATGCGGTGGGATAACTGCAGGTGTCTAATAAACTCAGAGGTACCTGCAACCCACCCAAAATTTTAAGTAGCAACCAACTTGGAAACTTTATTTGCTCAGGTCACTGTTAGTTTTGGAAGTGATCAACAGTCATGGGTGCTGTCACCGTCAGCCGACCGGCAGCACCGGCCGTTCTGGACTTCCCCAGAACGTCCAGATGGCCAGTCCGCCCCTGCTTGTGGCTGAAACTTTGCTGAACAAGATGACAAAGGACAGCCATGCACACAAGTCCTCATAAAGTAAATAAATTATAAGGCTAAATACAAAAATCTAACAAAATATACATCAGTTTTATTTTAAGCTAAATCAGGGGTGGCCAACCAGTCAGAGACCAAAGGCCACAAAAATTAATGTGGTAATACAAGCCACAATACACACCTGGTCTTGCAAACGCACTTTCTCTCAAATATAAACAAAATGACATATAATGAAAATTGATACATTTCCAATTGTGAAGGCTAGGTTTATTGTGTTGGTAAGTGTTTTTAGAATTATACTTGGAGCCGTGTCAAAAGTAAATTTCTGTTTTTACTGCAGAAGAAACAAAGTTCTATCTATCTATCTATCTATCTATCTATCTATCTATCTATCTATCTATCTATCTATCTATATATATATATATATATATATATATTTATATATATATATTTATATATATATATATATCTATATCTATATCTATATCTATATCTATATATATATCTATATATATATATATAGATATATATATATATATATCTATATATATATCTATATATATATATATATATATATATATATATATATATATATATATATATATATATATATATATATATATATACATATACATACATACATATGTATATATATATGTATGTATATATATATATATATATATATATATATATATATATATATATATATATATATATATATATATATATATATATATATATATATATATATACATATACATACATACATATGTATATATATATATATATACATATATATATATACATATATATATATATATATATATATATATCTCACCGAAAGAGCCACATGCGGCTTCATCTATCTATCTATCTATCTATCTATATATATATATATATATATATATTTATATATATATATTTATATATATATATATATCTATATCTATATCTATATCTATATCTATATATATATCTATATATATATATATAGATATATATATATATATATCTATATATATATCTATATATATATCTATATATATATATATATATATATATATATATATATATATATATATATATATATATATATATATATATATACATATACATACATACATATGTATATATATATGTATGTATATATATATATATATATATATATATATATATATATATATATATATATATATATATATATATATATATATATATACATATACATACATACATATGTATATATATATATATATACATATATATATATACATATATATATATATATATATATATATATCTCACCGAAAGAGCCACATGCGGCTTGGGATCCGAGGGTTGGCCACCCCTGGGCTTAATATTTATTTCCATGGTCTGAGTCCTACTAAACTTATCAGTGGTTGGGTTCAAGTCATGCCTCAAGTCCACAAAATCAGAACCTAGGGGAGACTCAAGTCAGATTTATAGACTCAAACGCACAATACTCCTAGAGGCACCAGCCAAATGTTTACTTCCAACTGTACATTTGAAGCTGTAGAAAAGAAAATGTAGTTCCTCTTGAGGCTGGATCAAAAGTAATCCTCACAAGAGCCAGCTTTAAAATGTTGCCATGTTGTTTTTACAGCCCAAAACAGGTTTTGGGTTCTGTACCTCGTGCTTTTCACCAAAAACATTGTACAGTGGGTACATTTTATATGGATCTCAGCTGTTTTGGTTAAATTAAGTCCCAGGGTTTTGCATAATTATGCAAAATTAGGGGCCCGGTTAATCTGATTGATAGGTGAGTGCATCGTAGCTATTTGCCAGGTTGCTCCATCTCTCTTAAAGTTTTGAGAGTCTAAAGTTAGGTAGACATCCTCTGTCAAGAATTAAATCTGTAGCTTTAGGCAGCAAGGTTGTGTCGGTTTTTTTTTGGACACTCAACACTAAGATCCACTTTTTAAACTCATCTTTCCTTTCTTGGACAGGACAGCTGAAGAGAGACAGGAAATGTAGGGAGAAAATGCAGAAAGTGGGGCCTGTCATGTAGGAAAGGGTCATGGTCAGGAGTCCAACCAGGGACTACTAGGTCAGCGACTACATCAACTGTACATGAGGCGTACAAAGTAAAGCCGCACACCAGCCCTATCTTCCTCTACATCCTCTTTTCTAACAGCATGATGGCAGCAGGGATTTCCTGCGCTTTAATTCTGTTTAAAGAAGCAGAATAATAATTCCACGGAGCAAAGACATAACAATGAACCTCCCTCTGCACATTGCTGTATTTTCTTTGTCCTGAGAATCGCCTGTGGTCAGACGGGTGGAGTGTGGAGGCAGGTGTAATTACTGAGTTGTGACACAGTCAGTCTTTCTGAGCTTCAGGCCGTGTGCTGGCAACGGTAAATATAGCTAATTACATCCTCTGCTCCACAGCGTCTTTATCTAAACTCAGCAAGACACAGAGCTGCCCACCCAGCACTTCATTACTGTGAAGCCACCTAATAGGGACCTGATGTTTTTAAACACCCTCACCAATTGCTTTATAATAGTCAGCAGCATGTTTGACAAAGCAAAAAGAGGGGTCTACCCAATTTGAATTAGGCTTAAATTTTTAATAATTTAGTTTCGAAAAGTATGAATTTAAAGTCAGACTTCTTATTGAATACTGCAGTTCATTAGCTTAAACAGGAGCGCAAATACTGTGGGTGGTCTTCACAGCATCACTGTGACATTAAATGAAACAGGGTCCAACAGATTCCACTAATCTTGACCATATTCATGTTTCAGTCAGCATCAACTGACTCGAGAAACAAGAAAAAAGCACTCCTGAGTGGCTGACAGAAAATGAAATGAAAGTGAAAAAGTGGAGTCTGCCGTCAGCTCTTTTACAGCCGGGCCCAAGGTCAACACTTCTTCTCATGAGCGAGAGTGAGGAGGTCTGCATTTCACACAGTTCAACTTCTTCATCCTCCATCACATTATGCTGTGTGAAAGGAGGATCATCAGGATGACACAGAATTCATTCCCATAATTCCTCTGTCATATCTGTGATAGAGTGTGTCTCATTTGCAGCAGCTGAGAGAATTAATTTGGTCTTGATTCAATCCCGGCCCCCTTGCCTATTTCCTTCCTTTTGACTTTTCACCTGAGCCTGAATATACACAGTCTGGCATTTAATTAAACAGCCATCCAGTGAAAATGAATTCATAATGTATATTCAAATTAATCATAAAACTCTCAGCACTTTACTTCCTGTTAGTCATGTTGAGCAATAAACCATTAATCACATCATTACCGCACTATAATTACATGTGACACAGCAGAGGGAGGTGCAGATTCAGCACCTCAGAGGTGTTTATGTTTAAAGGTCAGGCATAAACCCGACGCCTGCAGGGAGCTAACACTGGATTATTTAACTGAGCAACAGCATTCGCAGCAAATCCTCAATAACATCCTCACTCAGTGTGTGTTTACAAGTTGATGCAGACTGTCAGCACTCAGGGGTACTAGAAGCTCAAAAGGAGTATCAGAATAAGCTGTTTGGCATCGGCAATGAGGTTTGGCAAATTTTTCATGAACACAACGCACATACTCATCATTAGCTGTGTCCCAATTCAGAGTCTGCAGCCAACGAAGGCCGCAGCCTTCAGAGGACCCGGCCTTCATAGCCTGCATAGACCGCAAAGGCTAAACTGAGTTGAGATGGTCTGGTCTACGGAGCATTTCCTGTTTGTCTCACTCTTCATCACGCAGCGCCGCCCTCACATGTCAGGATTTAATTACTTTTCAAATACATGTGAACCAAAACCTTACATTTAAAAAAGAATGTTTTGACTATTAATTTTTTAATAAATATTTCACTTTATTATTATTTTCTTTGTTGAACAAGTATAAATAAACAATGTAAACAACGTACATTTTTAATATTTGCACAAGCGTTCTGGGGAATGTTAGATCTGGAAAAATAAATAAATAAATAAATAAATAATAAAAAAAAACAAGATGTAATAGTTTTTTTTTTCTTAGACCTGAATTGATTGTGTTTTTTGAATTTTCTGTTAAAAAAAATCTAGTAATTTTTTTTCCTCAAGTTTACATTTATGAACAAAGACTTTTTCCGTAATGGGAAGATTTACAAAAAACTGATTTTCTCTTTGTATATTACTCAAAAAGAGCCCAAACAACACATTGTTTGCAGGAAAACAAAATCTTCTTCAATGTTTTAGAAATAGAATCACATAGTTTTTGCCAGTAAACCTTCACAACTGAATAAAACAATATTCCTTCTGGGGTTTAGCTGTGTCCATCATCTTCTACGTTCATGTGCAATGAATCTTGAGGTATGTGAGGCTAAGAAGGATACACCAAATCTGTCCTAAGTGGCACCCAAAAAGGAGGCCTGATAAGTTGGTCACATCAGCTGCATTTTGCAAGAGCCTTAGAAATGGGACAGCCTTTAACACACCGCTGTGACGGAATCGGTCTTCAAATTCAGCGTCCGTAGGCTGCAGCCCCTGAATTGGGACACAGCTGTAGTCACCTATCACAATACGCTCCTTGCTATTGATGTTCGAGCATTTTAGTTTGTTGTTTCTCAAGATTTGAACATCTAATTTTAATGTGCACGGCAACATATCTCATCTTTACTCTCAAACATGCACTCACAGCATGTTAACATCAGCATGTTTGGCAGGTGTGGTTGTACAGACTGAGGAGTTCATCGATCGCACTGCAGACATGTCCATGCTTCAGATGTGAAGGCTGAGAAAGCATCACAGAGGTAAACAGGTGCACGCGTAAACAGCGCTCACCGAGCAAATGGAAGAAGTGGAGCAATAATGAATGGGCACATTTGTAGTCATTGTGTGTAACATCCTCATTTCTCACAGCCTGTGTCATGCTCATTCACATTCCAGCCACACATACACGCACACACACACACGCTTACACGTATGCCCGGGTCTGATGCACCGCTGCTACCCCTGCTCTTCTCTTTCTCATTTTCCCCCTCAGCCCTGCCTGATTCCCCATGGAAACTGGAGGTCAGCTCCGTGTTAGGATGGAGAGCTGCTCCAGAGCGAGAGGGAGGCAGAAAGAGCAAGGGAAGAAAGAGTTTCAGGTTCTAACCCCTGAGAATCTCATTCAGCCTCTGACTTTATAGCCTCCACATCAACATGCAGCCCCGAGAGCTGCCTCGAACATATATGTCAGCTCAAGCATATAATGGAAATGCCATTCATTGCATAATCAAAGACTGAGCCTTACTATTGGGTATCCAGGAGTGTGCAGCCCTGTGGCATATATGGTAAACTGTCTGTTTCAAATCACGAGGAGGAAAAGCAACGGCTCCTTGGAAGATGTTTAGAGATGCTTTTTCAATTCTTGTGTGATACAGAGAGCTGCTGAAGCCTTTTTCACCAGATTCATAAAACTGGAAAAATTAGGCCTCAATAATATAAATATATAAAGTCCCAAATGTTAAACGAGATTAAAAAAAGTCATGAGATTGTTAGTTAAGAAAACTTAAGGCTGTGTTATGCTTTCTGCATGAAAGTGACGCGGGGAAATCAGACGCACAAGATCTACACGAGAGAATGCATGTGGTTTTTATGGTTTTTAACACTCCACGTGGTGTCCGTTGGTGTCCATCCCAAAACTGCAGGGAATAAACAAAAGTTTGCCTTTTGTTTACAACACATTTACATATCTGTCCTGAAGATTTTTCCAGGTTCTTTAAACTGATTCCTCTTCTCTGCCAGGAGTGGCCGCAATTTCACACCATGAGTTCTTTACCACTCGGTTATCAGGGTGATCTCTGTGTGAAAAGTCATACCGATGCCTGTATTTCTGCACTTCGACTCCTAGGAGATCCTGTTCTTACATCATCCTGTCAATGCGTCGGTCCGGCAGGTCAGAAATTGTGTGTGAAAAGGACCATCAAGGGGGCGTAGGTACGAAAATGATGTCATTTGTTTGCATAAAGCTGGGTGGACCCTGCAGATGCGTCAAGCATAAATCAGCCTTTACTATCTCATAATTCTGACTTCCATAGATGAAAATAATTCATATTTTCTGCAGATATTACTTATTATTCCTGGGTGTTTCGAGCAAAAGCACTATTCCAATTTGCTGCCAACTGTTTGACCATTATTCAAAGATCAGACATCAGACTTTGGGATAGAGGAAGAGGACCAATGGTTTCTCTGCACATTAATCATCAAACTTACTCCTCAAGTTACAAAGCTTGTCATTGACTGTTAATCTGCAGACAGCGGCCTACTTTCTTCTACATGTCTCAAAAAAGCCTTATTTTTGGGGGCATCAAGACTAACAACTTATCAAACAAAACTAGAGTTGGAGTTTGGTGATAGGATCTACAACCAGAGGTTAACTGCACATCACACCTTAACTGCAAACTGAAACACACATTTAACCCATCACTGAACCATCAAAGATCCCTGATCCCCACGGTCCACTCCAGGATAGATGAATCCCTTCAAGTTGGTTTCAAGCAGACTCTTGTTGTTATGGAAAGTTCAATGACTCTTGTTTCTTACCTTTCTCTCACTGTTCCTCTTCAGTGCTGCCAATTCAGTGGAGAAAGAGCAGTGTTTGTCGCCTGTTTGTAGGAAAAAGAAATGAGGTATTAGCTTTTATTAGCAATTAAACCTCTTTTAACAGACACTTGCACATACAGTAGATCAGGTGGAGGAGGTACTTATACTGCTGCTTGTCTTTTGGCTTCACTTTGCAGGAGCTGTTTCGATGTCCATCTCTTTAGATAGTATTTTACTTGGACTGTTACACCAAAAATAATCTAGTCTCTCACTAACAAATTCATTTTATGTGAGGTCCCAATTGAAGCTAGTATATAAATCAAACTACATTTTCCCTTATTTCTATGTGTTGTTATTCTAAAACTCCACCTAGATGATAAAGCTGTACTCGAGCTTTGAACTTTCATTGCGTCTGTTGTCTCAGATGTCCTGATAGCGCAGGAGAATAGCCACTGAGAATATCAGGGTTTATTTTAGAGCTTTTTCCTAAGTACTTGCCATTTGTATTTCTTTCAGGATTCATAGGATGAAGTCAATCACATAAAAAAAGAAATGCTGACATTTACTTTAATTTTATGCTTCCAAAAACTCCTCCTCTGCTCGTTTCATGCTCATTTTCTGCCGTGCAGCTGCAACAAAAGAGCACAGTGAGCTGCTTTCTGCTTAAGCAAACACACACGCCTTTAACATTTACCTCTCTCTGTCTCTCTTTCTCTTCCTCTCGCTCCATCTCTCCTGACAGTCGCAGTGGCCCCTGCCTCATCTTCATTTGGATCCCCCTGTTTGGAAATAAATCACATTCATAGAACACCTGAGCTGGCCACGGGAGCAGGGTGGGATCAGGGTCCCAGATGGACCAATTCAAATAGCATTCAATTCTCGGGTAGACACACACACTCACACACACACACGCACACACAAACATACACACGCGCACACACAGCACAAAGGTTATGGTCAATCAAACCCCTTGTCCTCATGGGTCACACATACAAACTATAGCCCCCTGCACACATACGTAGTCTCTGCCTCACTGTTTCTTTGTTTTGCCTCAGTCTTTATTCTCTATCAAACACACACACACACACACACACACACACACACACACACACACACACACACACACACACACACACACACACACACACACACACACACACACACACACACACACACACATATACACCCTCTCTGTCTCTCTTTCGCTCTGCCATTCATTAACTGACAGCTCGACTCTCTCCCAGGTGGAATTGTTGGAAGGCGGGGGATTTGCATTTGTATTTTTCCAATATCTCCTCTGGACGGCGGATCATGGGCTTACCATGTGAGAGAAAAGAAGCGACCGGTCCTGCAGCAGACTGACATTTGTTAAAGACACTCATCTCCTCTCATCTTGTTCTTTTTATAATTCGAGAGAGGGGCTTCTCAACCTGTTGTCGGTGGCTGTGGGGAAGGGCATTGTTGTCGAGAGGGAGGACAGGTTTGCTGTTACCCTTGCATGCTGGGAGGGAAAACATGCGGTTCAAACCTGAGGTCGCACACATGTGAATAAAGCTGTCCTTGTTAGCTGGAGCTCGGCAGAAACAAAGAGCTGCCACTGCTGCTGCTGTTGTCAGTGTGTCTCTGTGGCTGACTAGAAAACAGTCTCATAGATGCTGCCAGGATTTCTGCTTCAAGAACGAGGAACTTAAACAAGTGTGAAAATCTCTCTGCTGAGTCATAGTTTGGACAAAAAAGTTGTCCCGCAGCAAAAACTCTGCTGAAAAAGACAGATGTTTAACAGGAAGCCAAGAGCCAGTCTTTATTTGATCCTCTCTTGGCAATTTTCTGTAATGTTCTCCCTCCAGTAAAAGCCGAGACATCGATAAGGGTGGAAGAGGATCTCTTGCCTTCAGAAAGCTGTTCATTAAGTTTCTTTCATAACCTCTTCATTGCTGTCCTTTTCCTCTGACACCGGGTCTATCTGTCTTGAAAAATGTAAGAGTGGACTTCACACAGGTGCTCACACACTATTTGATTACAGCAAATGATCAAAATCCACTTGACAAACCAGCTTCACATGACCTTACGCACCACTCTGGACGCAAGATCATTAACAACACACCACTCAAAGAAAAGCTTTCCAGATCCATGGGCTTTATATCACATCATGTACAAAAAAAACTGAGATGTTAAGACATTAAAGTCACTACAGCTTAAGCACAGGTCAGAATTACAGTATCTAAGTTAGCAACACTGACAATTTTAACAATAATTCAGTGAAATGTATCAAAACTTTCCTCTCAATCAAAAGAAAAGGAAAAAATCCTGGATGTCCAAGAGTAGACGTTAGACCGAGGTCTTTATTTTGTGAACAGGTTCATTAAAACTGCTGATATAAACTGTTCTACTGCTTGATTTTATCACGTATGATAATAAAATTATATTGCAATCTTTGTTGATCGTAATATTTTATTATGTTTACGTGATTTTATTTCATTTTATTGTCATTTACTTTGTTTATAACATTGTGATGTGAGCTTCATGCCCCCTGTTGGGAGAAAACAAAACATCTCCTCAGGACCAATCAAAACTGGTGGGTTTTATTCACGTACTACACACAACCAACTGATTTAAGATCTGCCACTCTGGAATGGGATTACAAAAGAAAATCCAAGAGGCAACCTCCAGTCTGAAAATATGAGGAAATGTGGATGTGTTAAAACAGCAGTTCATCAAGTGTCCGATTGAAGCTGGCTGGAAGTACCAAAAACCATGTTCAAAGCAAGCTGAAATTACAGCAAAAAATACATCTTTACAACCTGGTACAAAAGAACTTAAGATCACAAGTTTGCCTGATGAGACGTACAGCTTACCAGACTGACAGGCAGGTACCCTAAAGATGTTAGCATGGAGGCTTAAAGCCTGCCTCATTTTCAACATGGCTCCCACCAACAATTTGCTTTAAACTTTTAGAAACCGACCCATGACGTCAAGGAGACTTTGTTATACAGTCTATGAGAAAACCTGAGCCTCAACAGGACCCTGGTCTGACATAGACACCTCTACAGGGGCATTTCCAGGAGGTGTGTTGGGTTGTCAGGGTTTGGCATGCCCTTGCAACTCCCAATCTCCCCACCCCTGAGATATTTGATTGACGACCCCATATGCTCTCCATGATCTCGGCTGGCTATCTCTCCAGTCAGAGATGGATCTTCAGTTCAAAATGATTGCTGGGAATTGCATCAGGCTTCATCCATTTTTTTGTTGCTACTTCAACTTTCGAAGCTACATCTCCTTCCTCGGGAGTAAAACTGAAAGATTTATACAACACTATGCTGTTGTGGTGTTGGTATTTTTTATCAAAAAACAGCACACATGACTGGTACACATGACTGAATGAGGCTGAATGAAAGCTTGTAAAGGTATAATCAGTGTAGATCATAGTCAGATAATTTCTGTGTGTGCCCATTAGGTACTTTTATAGATACCGACCAGATTCTGTCAAAAGTATCGAGTACCGATTCCTGTAGAATCAAAGGGTAGGTACCTAAATGCATCCTTGTCACTGTGAGGGAGTGGAAGAGAAGCTGATTTTCCATGCTGGACATGAACACAGCATTGCAAGGGTATATACTGTAGAATAAATATGTTAAATTGAAAACATTTTATACTTACACTATACCGATTGCCAGGTACCAGGCATAGGTACCATATTATTTCATATGTGAAAGGTATCCATCCCTACCCATTACTGCTCTGCCACCCCTGCATTAGTCAGTTTCTCAGTTAAGAAACCTTGTTAAAAACTTCTGGACATATCCATGCTTCAGAAGCCAATCAGAATACTCAAAAGCTGCATTGTCTGTTGTGATCGTGAAACTAATAATAGATAATACCAATTATTTGTTAGTGTGTTTTGACCAAGAAACCACACTCACACAAACACACATAATTTATGTTGCCTGCAAGGCACCAAAAAATGAAAACACTCTGCATGGACTTGCAATTCATCTTTCATACACTGTGTGTGCATACTTAATACAAATGATCAAGGTTATGGCAACATTATCTCTTCCAAACAGTCCAGCTTTGTTAAAAACTTGTACAACATGTTATGGTTGCTTGATTTTCCTGTTTTCTTGTATTTCTTGATCCTTTGCATGAGCTGATCAAGTTCTTTCACTTCTAATGTTATGTTGACATTACTTTACATGACACACAAGAATAAGTGCACTTGAAGTTACTGTGCAAATAAATATAAAAACACTTTAAAACACTGAATAATGCCAGATTGGGACTAAGAATATGAGAAACATTGCATGTTTTTACTGTGAATGCAAAGGAGGAAGAGGGAAACTAGAAAGATTTTGCTTTTGTGCTTGAGGCTGGAGATAAGGTAATCTCATTCATAGTTTGACTTCTGTGCTGAACAGAACTGTGCAGAGACAAATAGCCTGTGGTCAGAAACGCACAAAGAGCAGCCAGGAGTTAAATAGGAATTTTGCAGTTGGGGGAAGTTCTTGATTTTATATTGAGCTCTACTGGTCTGATCCATTCTGTCTGGCACAAGAACAGCAGTACAAAACATCCTGTCTGAGGCATGGCTTGGTTCAAACTGTCCTCAGTGCTGATATAACTCCATTAAGTGAGTACTGTCAGCACACAGTGAGATGCTTTATTATTCCAATTAGACATACAACAGCTTTTATTGAGGAGTATGGATCAGGAAGTTGCTACAAGGAGACAGTCTCTGTCCGACAGTTTCAGAATAAATGCAGCATGAAGTTTAGAAGCTGCTGTAGTGACATCCTTACAGTGAAATGATCACTGTCCCTGGTGTGGTATCAAATTGTTTAAAAAAAGATGGAAAGGCTAGGTTATGTGGCTTAATACAAAGAACGACTAATCCATTTTAGGAAAACAGCCATTTGTACTGATTAAAAGTTGGTGTATAACAAAACAGATTAACATTGTAATTATACTTTATATGAGGAGACTGTCAACAAGATCTGCAAATAAATGTAAATGAATGTGATAACATTCACTAATGGAGTTTACTCATAAAGACAAACCACCAGTGGAGCTTATATTCCTAAAGAGTGTCAGTGAAACCTCTAGTGCAGAAAAACAATGTGGAAAAGATGGTTCAACTTAGTTTTTATGCTCCTAAAATTTACACATTTGTTGAATGTTAGAGCATGAAAAAACACTTTTTTTTTGTTTGTTTGTTTCCAAATTGAGTGTTTGGTTTGGTTCTTTGTTTAATTGGACCAGTTGGGTTTGTTGGTCGGATGGTTAGCTGGTTGTTCCATAAGTTTAGTAGTTATTTGGTTAGTTGGTTGGTTGAGCTGGTAAATTGTTAGGTGAGGTGAAGCTAGGTAAGATCTGACTGGGTTTGTTAGTTTGGTTGGTTGATCTGTTAGCTAAGGTTATGATAGGTAAGGTTTAGTTGTGTGTCTTGGTTAGGTTATTCGATTGGTTCATTCGTTGGGTTGGTTGATCAAGTAGGTAGGCTAAATTAAGGAAGGTGTCTGTTGGTTTGTTTATTATTTTGTTTGTTGGCTGGGTTAGTTGACTGGTTAATTCAGCTGGGAATGATTAACTTGCGCTACTTAGTGATGTGTCATGCTCAAAAGATGCAGCCCTAAAGCTCAACTTCTTTCCTTTCATTCTCCAGCTCTCATTCAGTCGTTCAGCATTACTCATGACAGAACTTTGTTTTGATTGACAGCATGGTAGCCAAACACGGAAGGATACAGGATCATACCATTATGTGATATCAGAGAGGGGGTACCTCAGTCAGGAATAACATCTAGTATTCCCTATCAGTGAGTGACAAAGCAGACAATGGTGAGGAGGAGGGTGACACCCGCAAATGAAGCAGCATCTGAATCAGCATCCTTTGACGGTTTTTCTTGGTGCAAAAAAAATATGAAAGAATATTTTTTTAATAAAATATTAAATAAAGTTAAGAATGCTTGACTTTGTAAGAGCAACAAACAAATCATTCATACTTGCAGGGTTAGGCTAAAATATGAGGCTTCAAATGAAACTAAATTAGGAGATGTTTGGAAGCCAAAGGTGCCGATTCTTTTTTGAGAGCCATGCCAAAAGAACACGCTCTTTGAAAAGAGCAAAATTTTCCATTACTTCACAACAAACCCAATTTGTACCAACGCAAACAACAGCCCTCAGACTTGAAAACTAACTGAATCGAAAACCACCAACTGCTTCAGTTTAAGATATAAGACAAGATATATGATGACATATTTAATTGTTCCCATAGATCCTGATTGAACCAAGACGTTTTTGTTGGCCTTAAAGTTCAATTACACTAATGTGGTAAGCTATCTCAAAAGGGATGTGTGCTAAACCATGAACAGTCAGACATGAACCCTGAGGTGTTGTAATTGATTATTCTTCATCACTTTCCAATACAGAACTTTTTTTCAAACTTTTGTCTCCAAAGAGTCTGACTCTTCATTTGGTGAAGCTGGCCTGACCGATCAAAATGTTACTGTTGAGACCCAACAGGTCTTCAACAAAAACTATCAACTTAAACAAGAAATTGATTATAATCATGCATTCAAAAGCCATCTAACTTGGTCACATTGACCAAGCTAAAAACCTCAGACAGGAGCTTTGATCTGAGAGGTACATTTATTTAATCACTGCCTAATGATCACTGGAGTCGAGCTCATGCTCAGGTGTCCCTCAAGTGATACCTTGATCATCATTTCTTCAGGCTAGGTGCTTCAGACCAAGCTAGTTTTGTTTTTTATTAAAATAAAAGGAATTAGAGTGGCTTTAGTTAACAGATCACCATTGCTCTGTCTGTCACCCAGTATTTCTCATTGTAGTCCAGGGAGGAAAAGAGGTGAGATTGGTGCCCTGGTCTCATTATTAGGTGTGAGTGCAGCACTCTCCAAGTGTTGCACTGCTGAATCTAAATGGGAATACAGAGCGTATATAACCTGTGAACTAAATCCAGAATGTTTATTTGGATGTTGCTTTGAGCTCACATAAGTAAAAAAATTGATCTGCAGAAACAAACAAAGAAAAGTTGAACCAGCAGCAGACTTCAGAACCTCCTCACAAAGGGACAACAGGAATCAGCATCCCTTTCGGTTTTTGGGACCACTTTCCAATTTTGTGGACCCTGTGAAGTGTTGACTCTCACAGATGGATTCCTGGAGTCACAAACAAAACAATCCAAACTGTCCTTTTCCACCATAATTTCAGTCATTCTTTGTTTGAACATGTTCAAAGTTGCATCCCGCTATTCACAACTACATCAGCAGCATGCAGACGCCAGGGGCAGAGGGGTCATTGATTGTGTCACCTTTTCCTCAGGCTGCAAGCTGTGTGGGCTCTTTGTGAGTCTGGCTCTCGGTGGACAACTCAGGCACTCGGACATGAAAAGACTTGGTGTAGAAAGCAGCTGGGGCTGAAGAGCTGCATGGGACTACAAACTCCTCTTTTATGTCCTGCAGTCTCTCACACTCAGTCACTGTCCTCTGCTTGCTCCTTTGGCTCTCAAAGGCCAAAAAAATCACATTTTCCCTATTTAATTTCTCAAACTTAAAAACTCTGTCAGCTGGCAATAATGCAGAAGTTATTTGTTTCTATTTTTTGAGCGCAGAGTTCAGATATGAAGGCAATGGTTCGCACTTGTTTCTGTGGCAACGACAGTGAAACCATCTGGCTTCAATGGAGCTCTTATACTGTGAACAGTGGTGCTCGAGTGGTGCACTCGCACTTTAATTTGCTTTACAATTGGACCTGTATACATGAAAAGAATTCCTTTGTCTGTTTCTCTCTAATGCTGTTGTCAGAGAGGCTAATTAGCTCACTTGAAACTGTTTTAGAAAAACCAGGCAGGTGTTTTTAGAGGGGAAAAACAGTGAAGCCAGTGGGGCTGTGTGTTTACCCCACTGAGGCTGCATTCATCTGCATTAAAGGCCGACAATCAGCCTGCAATTACAGTGTAACCCCAGCTAATGTTTCTGAAGAGTCCACTTAAATTCTGTTAACACTGGACTCACACTCAGTCAGGAGTTGTCACAGATGGGTCGAGTTCTGAAACCATACAGAACTTTTAAAGGGCAAGCGCCATCACTACGATAGTGCTGGGTACGCAGCTCAAAATACTGTTTTACAATATGATAACTGCTAATTTAGATGATTATCGGGAACTACAGGAAGAAGAAGTGTGAGTACTGTCAATGGTTTGGAGGTGAAGTCCAGTCTAGACTTGCTATTGTAAGGAGTTTTACACTACAATATGCATTAGCTTGAGACAGATGCTACCAGAGCAAACGAGACAAGCAGAAGACACATTGATTATAGTAACTACATATTACTGCTGCCATCATGAAGGAGTCAGTCTAAATGGAGTCAGCCTTATGTTCCCACATGTCTAAGACTCTTTTTTCCACAAACAATTATGTTCCCACAGCCCACAAATGTCACAGATTTTGTTGTAGAAACAAGCTTTAGCTAACAGTCACATGTACCTGGGCCAACCATGGTACACACCTGATCAAGTATTGATAAATGTGGCAGCTGAAACAGAGCATGTGAGCCGAGTGGAGCAACATCTCTGCTCCTCACTTGCTCCGCGCTAGCTCCCAAAATATGTGTGTGCATATTTTACAAATCTTTAATTGAAGCCTTAGACCCTACAAAAGTGGGGAGTAATGAAATATTTGTACTTGGATACTGTATTTAAATAGATTTTGGCCCAGATTTGGGCACACATCAGCACACGTAAGCAGTAACAAGTGAAAATTGAGCAGGATGGCGCCCTGCTCCATTCATGAAAAAAAAAAGTGGCCTCTACGCTTTCCACTTACTCGCACTCCGCTCACATGCTCTGGCTGCTATTCAAGTTTCAGGTGGCCTAACCCAGTGGTCCCCAACCTCCGGGCCGTGGATCGATACTGGTCTGTGGGTGAATTAGTTCCAGGCCACACATAAAAACTACTCACCTTACATTATTTCATTTCAATTTACTATCTGATTCTAAATGATGTTTTATTTTGAAAAATGACCTGATTCTCTCTGTCATGCCGGTCTATGACTCATGCATGACGCCAAACCACCCTAAGCTAGCAAAATAGACAAAAAGCAAACATCTTTGGAAAGTTTCTTTTGGCAGGGTAAAAGAACCAGTGAGAAGACAGAAAATATTGTCCGAGATTAAACCAGTCCGTGGTGCAAAAAAGGTTGGGAACCACTGGCTAACCCACCAAATTTATGAAAGGAGGATCATATTATGAAATGACTTCTCTGTGCTGGACATCAACAACATAGCAACAGATGTAAAGAGAAATTGAGCTGTGAGGTTTGGTAGCCTGAGATGTGGTTTTAAATTGGGTCAGATAAACAATATCTGCAAGAAATCGCTGAAGCAGTCGGCAGCGTGGATGTGACAAACTAAATGCAGCAAAATTTAAAATATTTCATTTATACTTCCTTCATTTATAGTTTAATTAATTAAATCGTCAAAACCAAAACTTTGTTCTTAAAATAGAAAAAAAATCTATTTGAGCTCAAAGCAGCAGAGCAAAACTCTATTCCCACGTTAACAAAGGAGAAACCACATTAATCCTGGATTTCCTTTGTTAGAAATCTGATGACATAAACTGAAACCTCTAAAATCTGAAAGTAACCCAACAAACACATGACCATGGCTGTACTAAATATCAGTGCTACCAGATCCACAGCTGAACTTCCCTCACACACACTGCCCTCTGTAACAGCAGGAGAGTGTTTAGACCTTCTCGTCCATCTCTGTCTCTGAATCAGCTGATGAGTCAGCAGGGGACTCTCACTCTTACTCTGCTGATAGAGATCATATTTATCACAGCCATGGATAGCTCATTAATTTCCTCCAAAATACCATCTGGGGGGCAACATCAGATGGGGTGTATACCTGAACAGTGCTAACACACCATAAACTTCCTAATCACTGCTGCAGAAAAACAAACTCATGCTTCCCTCCCTGTTTAAGTGACGCTGTGAAGTCACCAAGCCACTTAAAGTCACGAAGGAAAAGGTCAAGCTGATTGAAGGGAAGAGGACTTGTGTCAGTGCTGTGTGGCTGCAGTAACAAGCACATGAGGCTGCCTTCTAAGCATGCTGAATTGCATTAGCCACCTTGTCAGGCCAGAGACACAGTCCGTCCACCCACTGACCTGTAGTGTGAGATGTAATTATCCGCTGCACTTCTCCTGCTGAGTTACAGGTAATTGATGCTTATTTCCTGCAGGAAGGGTTGAAATCTGTATCGATTGTCAACTTAAGTAGGCCAAGTTTATCACCTGGCTCTCTTCCTCCTCCCCGAGGAATCAATACAAATTTCACCAAACAACCTCCTTCACCTATCTTCACCATATGGATAACTGAAGGTCCCGCTCACGCTTATCTGCTCGCTCATTCACAATTGTCGCCTTCATAACACACTGTGGTGCCGCACTCGCCTCTTTACTCTCCACTCATGAAATCTAATTACAGGCGCACTCACTAATCTGGAATTAATTCACTTTAGATGAAGGTGATTGATAACAGCCCACGGAAAAGTCACCCAGGTCGTTCGTCAACGGTCTGACTTCACTGTGAATAAAGAGGTTCAACTTGACTGATCAGGACTGCTCAGAGGACAGGTGATCCATGGGAAATGACTTTCCTAAACATGTATCTGGTTTTTAGCTTTGTTCAGGGGTTAATTTCAGATCATTGAAATCCAGCAATTAGCCTTCACACCGATGATGTGTCTTAAAATTACCCATTACTCAATTTATAGACCATGGGATAAGTCATTTTGTAGGGCCGACTGAATTATGGGGGAGCATTGTTTTACTCTTTATAGCTCATTAATGATTTTTTTTTTGCCAAGTTTAAGAATAAGCTTCTAGGAATCTAGACTCAATTTTTTTTTAGCATTTCTTTAAAGATACCTAAAAAGGCAGCATTTTTTCCCATTTTGTTCACTTATTTTTTTTTCCTTTGGTTGTTCTTGCACCTTTCCGATCAAACAACAAGATGTGACTTGAGCTTCAGGAGTCCAGAAGGTAGATTTGAGATGTGTATTTCATGTACAAACAGTGATTCATTTCATGTTGCTTTTCTTGTTTTCTTTGAAAGTCTGTTATCTTTTTGTGGTTTAAGTTCTCGTCCACACACCTGCCCTCCAACTTTTCCCACCACTCAGCTCCGTTCATGTACTTTTTTGGTTTTGCTGCTCATCTGCCGGGTTCTTTATTGAATTTTTGAAGTTTATTCTCTCTACAGGAGTTATGAACTGTGTCCAATGCTCATTTTTGGTCTTAACCTAGCAACACTGAAAAAAACTAAAAAAAACCTATCAAGTGTTTTTTGTCTTATTCTATGTAAAAAATGTCTTTTAGACTTAATATGAACCATATTTACCTAAGCATTCCAGAATTGATTTTTTTTTTTTTTTTTAAGTATTTAAAGACGAAAATGAGGTCTGAAATGTTTGGACCAAGGAAAGAAAATCTGCAAATGGAACACGAGAAAGGTTATTTGTATTAACACATTATTCTAGCTTCAAAAATTTTTCTAGCAATTTTTTCTTGTTCCATTGGCAGATTTTTTTCACTCAATACAAACAATTCAGACCTCGTTTTTGTCTCTAAACAAGTTAAACAAGAGTTTTTTCGAGACTGATAAGTGGAATGTGGCTCATATCAAGTACAAGACAGTTTTAACTTAAAATAAGACAAAAACACTGTAAGATTTGAGTTTTTTGCAGTGCATCCAAGGGTCCATGTTTTTAAACTCTTACTTTATGTTGTTTTATGTTGTTTTTTTTCTCTCTTTTTTGTGGTTTTTGATAATTACCTCACTAGCATTCTGCTGAAAACCTTAAATTTTATAGTCCAATTTAAACATAGACTGACTGAAACGTGTCTTTAGGCCTGTTTGAATCTCTACATCTGATTACCTGCATGCTCGCTGTACCACTGGATGGGTTTTAAGAAGGAGCCAACCTAACTGTGTCAAATCTTAATACCATGTTAATTTAAACTGCTGTTTCCTGTAGAATGGCATTTTTTCACTGAAGTCAGAGAGGTATTTATTTATTCTTTTGGCAAGTTTAACAAAAAGTAAACCAGTATATCAGCTTCTAAAGGACTATCATCTAACTTGACAGCTTTTACCTGGTTTTAGCTAGCAAGCAGCTTTTTTTCCATCAATAACTGATAGTGTCTGAGATAAAGTGGAACACGCTGAACAATGATATGGGCCATATCCCTCCATAGGGCTGACAACAATCTAAGATGGAGTCTGGCTGATGAACACCTCCTCCTCTGTAGAGTAATAACGTGCACTGAGCCAGAACCAGAGAGGAAAAGACTGAGAGGGTCGAGGTTTGAGGATCTCTGTCTGTTCGTCTGGAACAGAACGTCATGCGCTGGCACCACGGGAAAACTAAGAGATAGATCGTGAGGTGAGGATAGCTGGTCTCTCCTTTGCTTTTCCCTTTGACATGTGCTATCTTACTTAATCATACTATTTGCACTTCCTCACAGGAAGCAAGGAGAACAACTGTTGAGGGTTTACTTTTAGTCATCTGTGTTACCGTTGCCTTGCAACGATCTCTCATTGGAATTGCCAAGCCCTTTATTCACAGGACTTCACCACACGATTCATGACGTGATTCATAACTGAGTTCTAGTTGAAGGCAGAGTGACAAAAAGACTTTTTCTTTTACTTTTTTGGGGGGCCTTTATGCCTTGAATCTGATAAGAGAAGACAGTAGACAGAGCAGAAAACAGGGCAGGAGTGGGAGGGTGACATGCAGAAAAGGTTGGATTTGAACTTGGGCCACCCGTGTGAGGGCATGACTAACATAAGAGACTTACTTTTCTTATTAAACTAGTCAAGTATTGTCATGCCAAACCCTGAACGAACTCAAAACATTTCCAAAAGTTGTTTTTTCTTTTGTTACAAAGTTCACAGACAGCTTGAATGGTCACCAAAATTGAAGGTCATCTCGTTTCTTCCTTCCCTGCACATCCAAAACGAATAAAACTCAACAGCACTGACAGACAATGTTCATAAAAACTCTCTCCTACAGCCCACATAAACTCACTTTCCGACGCTTTCGAAAACAAGTTGTTCTCCCATTTCTCTGCAGAGGACAGTCACAGATAAACAGGTTGAGTTATTTATGCGTGACTCTGATACAAGCAGCAGATACAAAGTTACAGTTACCTGATCCAGGGCAAAGACATTCATCTCAGAGATAGAGAACTTCAAATCTGGACCATGAAAAGCGAAGCTATCTGCATTGACAGATAACACCACAGGCAAGGTCTCTCATAATGCCTGTGTGATGGTGTGTTCTTCATATGGTTTAAACTTCACCTGAACTCTGTCAATCAGTGGGGAACATAAAGGCTGGAATGCAAGGGAGCATTACTCAAGGCGTACGTGATCATATTTCTCCCTGGAGGACAAATAACAAAAACCTGAACTCAGACATTTCATCCTTTCCCTTTTTAGAATGTTCAACTTTTACAGCTTAACAATATACAAAACAGACTTAATGGAATATCAAATCCAGACGACTAACACACTCTTCATTGAACATCAACTTCAACATGAGGACAGAAAAAAAATGACAGCGACAGATAGATAATGGGTGAAGGCGAAGCATCACACTTGAGATTTAATGGACTCTAATGACTCCATTTACTGACTTCATTTTGCCTCATTCAATGAATAAAACACAAACTATTTTGATAAGAGCTTAGTGTAAAGGCGATGAAGCTCAATTATGAGCAAAAACAGAGCAGTGACTTGATGGTAGTAGAATTAGTTTGAAGAGGAAAACGGCAGTGAAGCAGACACTGTGAGGCTAATATGTTTGTAGTGATGTCACCAAACAGGGGGGTTTATATTTCAATTTCAAGGAGGACTTTGTTACTAGGTGTCAGTGACCAATTAGGAAAGGCTTTTTTGCATGGGTAGGTTAAGCATTTCTTCAATGGATGAATGATTTAACTCAGTAATTCAACAAAAGGACAAAAGCTGTGATGCTGGCACACTCCCGTTACTTTCAGCTTCACATTCTGCCCTGACATACATTTGTATCTCATCTCCAAAACAAAGCCACACACTCCATCTCAGGTGCCCTGGTGGGGAATGATGCAGTATCACTCTTTGTCGACTTTGGCAGAGGAAAAAAAAGCAAAGAAAAGGAGACGAACAAAGCAGGAGTCAGGTTTTCCCTGAAAAGACGTCATACATCAGGGAGATAATAGTGATGTCGAGGTATTTCAGCTGTCTCAAATTACCGTCGTGTAGCTCTGTAGAAAAGGAGCGCGTTATGAAGCGTGCACACAAAGAAAATCTCTGTCACAAACGAATACAGCGGCTCATGCTGAGCAGAGCTGTCATGCCTCACATGCCTTTGTATCCATGAGACTGTGATGAATTTTCTTTCTTCTCCTCCTCAGGAGTGTTGGCGTGCTCTCTTTGTAATAAATAAACTGTGTCTGATTATTCATCCATAAAAAGTTGTGTTCTTAATCAGCAGATGTACTTAGCAGTCTTTTTTCTGCTTACCCTCCTGAGGCAGATCCATGAACAGTAGACGAATGACACTCTCTGAAGAAAAGATGCTTTCTAACAAAGATTCTGAATATTAGCATTACTTCCTGATCCCCATAGTAACAAAAGGCCATGCTAGTGGCAAAAAGTTGAAGCATAATGTTGCTTCAGTATGTCCGAGACTGTGTATGTCTATCTACATATTGCTACAGGGAAGTGTAAAACTTTTAGGCCACGGAAGTTCAGGAAATGCTAGGAGAAAAACATGGACGTTTTCATTCAATATATCTTTTTTTTTCTTTGACATTGTACACCAAAAACTAGGGCTGTTGCACTTTTTTTGCTTTTCAATTATAGGTTTAAATTAATTTAATGTTTGACAACAGCTCATAACTCTAATAACACAATACAGACCAGACTGAGTTCTCCACAATGTTGAGTAGCCTGCAGTCTGTTGTCACCCATTTAGCAAACAGATAACTTCTTCAACTTAGTCTACCCCACAAGTCTGTGGAGAGGTACACACTTCAAAGCAGTGCATTTTTGCAATTTACTTGAGCCATTGGAGATTTTTAAGTAATAATAAGAATAACTTTGTTTCTATAGTTTATGCAAATGAAAGTTAAAGAGACTTATCATTAGTGCTGCACAATTTGGGGAAAAGGTGCGATTTGCGATTAGGTGGACAATATTGCGATTGCGATTTTGCTTGCGATTTAATAAAAAAAGTTGTGTCATGATGAGTCTACAGACTTGCCTGATTATCATGGAGAAAAATCTGAATTGTATGTGCTGACATTGTGATTGCGATTACGATTGCGATTGCGATTGCGATTGCGATAATCGTGCAGCCCTACTTATCATTACTATTAAACAGACAAATTAAAATAAAAAAGCCAGATATTAAAAAGTACAATAATAAAACCGAAACTGGGAGTACAACCTCAAAAACCATAGTAAATAAATGAATTTAAAAAACAAAAAACAAACAGCAGGTGAAGAGAACCCAGGCAGCACAAGAACCCAACAATGTAGACTGAGACCAAGAGGACCAGGGGTGATAACAAGTATGTAAAAGAAGAAATAGGAGAAGTAGGAGTAAAATGCGTCATATGCCCTATTTTCCACCATGGTAGCAGCAGGAAGCCAAGAGACACTGGGGCACCTTAACTACAGCGTGCCAAAAATGGGCAAAACTGATTTTATGAAACCCATTAAATCATGAATTTCCACTTCTGTTAATGTTAAGTGTTAGGTGATTAATGTACTAGGAATGGGTACCAAATTAGGTACTTTTAAAGGTACCGACCAAATTCTGTCAAAAGTACCAGGTAACAGTTCACGTAAAATCAAAAGGTACCACGTTTAGGTACCTAAATGCATCCTTGTGACTGTGAGGCAGTTGAAGAGTAGGTGATTTTCCATGCTGAACATGAACACAGCATTGCAAGGTTATGTATTGACGAATATATATGTTAAATGAAAATAATTTAGATTTTATTACTAAACAAACTGATATCTTTTACCACATAAACACGCAAAAGTACCAAAAAAATGGTACCGCTACCGATTGCCAGGTACCAGGAATCAGTACTGTATTTTACTGTACTGTACTGTATCGTTTCAAATGTGAAAGGTACCCATCCCTATAAAGTACTGAGACTTGTCTTCAAACAATCTACAAACTACTACAACTTTATAAGCACCACTGAAGCAGAGTTAGTTATGTAGCATAAATCCATATTAAAACAACAGACTCATGTGTTGGCACCAATTCTGTGTTGAGTGACACACAAATGTTGTAAGGATAAGTACTGAAGAAGAAAAAAAAAAAAAAGGATAAGTACTGAAAACAGACTTGTTTTACAGGATATGTGTTGTGTGTGTATGGGCATAAAAGACCAGTGGAAAAAGAGGTAAACTTCCACTCCATAGAAAACCCATTGAGTCTAGGGGTGTCCTGAGCATGGTACACTTACGGTCATGCTTTCCAAACGACCTGGACTTTAGGGCTGAAGTGTGCTTGGGAACTTGGGACCAGTGGGAGTGGCCCTTGTTAAAGTTCTAGGTTTCAAAAGGAGAAGTTAAATTTTAAAGAGTCCTCAGGGAAAGATTGGAGTCCTGTTGCATCTCAGATTTGTGTTGCACTGGCTATTTCTTGGAAGCATAGAGATTTGATTTCAAAAAGGTCTCAAAAGCAAATATTTTTTTTGCCAGTGATGGACCTCCTGATTGCTACTGATGCCAAATGCCAATGGAGAGAACTTCAGGTGAACTCTGGGTGTAGAGTTAAGTATATTTCTGTTAACATTTATCACCAGATCTGCAGAAGAACTAGGTACCAACCAGCCCAGTATTAGTGCATTTTGTATGAGTGATGGCCACCCTGGGACCTGCGGGTGGTTGAATGATTGAGGAGCTCCCTGCTTCTGCCTCTTTCTGTCAGTAATGAGGCAAGGGGCTAGTCGAGTTGGCAGCCCACTCAGGGTGCTCTGGCTGGCAGGCAGACACCCTTTGATGGCTGCTGATGAGTGGGGAGCATCCCGGGCCACTGGGGTGAGAGTTGGCAGGAAGCGGGGCCCATCCAGATGGGGTCTCATCTGGCCCTTGCCTTCCCCTCCTCTCTACAGACCAGCTCACACAATGGGATAGACCCTCTTTTTCAAATGAACTCCAAATGAAGATGAGACGTGTTTCGATACATCAAAAGTATCCCTGATTGCTCAGAGTCTCAGAGAGAGATCCATCACTGACATTTAGAGTTCGTCTGATGGCCAGAGATGGAAAGGTTAGATTTCAGATGTCTGATGCTGAACTGCACAGCGGGGTGTGAGGGGAAGCAGAATATAAATTGGTGAATATCAATGGACCAATGGAGGGAGAAAACAAAGATTGGCCTCAGAAAAGCAGTGAAAAAGTTGCATTTAGGCTGACAGCCTAATGGAATTTTCTTTTCTTCCATGCACTGAATATATCAGGCTCCTTATCGGCAGTTCTTAAGTCCCCAAGCTGGGGGCGGGGCTTAAATGTTGGAAAAAGTAGATAGAATTCCACAACTATAGCCAGCGGCAAGCCATTTCCTCATTTGACGGGAGAATAATAAACCACAGCGTCGGAAAAAATCCTCAAACCTCATTTGTAAGTCTCTCCTGTCTCCTATTTCACACAAGATAATATCAGCAAACAATGGCTTTTGCTAACTGTTTATCAAATTGAGTTTTCTTACTCACAATGCAGGGAGAGCATCCTCCTTCCCTGGATACCATCACCACAGAATACATTATATACATTATGGAAAAAAGCAATTATGGATATGGAAATGCTTTGACCAGTCAGAGTAATTGAAATCACATTTCACAGATGCTGTGTTTCCTTGCATCACTTTCAGTTTCATATATATGTCTGAGCCCTGGCCTCAACAGCTGCGAGAGGAAAGTGGGAAAAAAATCTATTTAAAGAAAGCCAAGCTGGAACTCTCGCTGTAAATCAATGTCTTGTTTTGTGTGTTTGTGATTTCTCCCTCTCTGATTAAAATGTGCTTTTAGATTAGGTATATTCCAGGAGCAGACTGCTGTAAATATACGGAATTAAACTTTAATTGATATGAAAACCAGCATCGTCTCCCAGGTGACCTGAGATAACACCCAAAGGGTAATATGATTAACGCAAGAAGGATATTTTAAATGGAAGAAAACCACAAAACAAACATTCATGACATGCTCCATCCATGCCCTTCCCCACCTACTGTGCTTACAAATCAGCCCTGCACCCGTCCACAGGGAACCGCTAGCAGCAATGATTTTCGATGCATAGCAGATCCCTCCAGCAGCCCTCCTTTGAAAGCCCACACTAATTCCCCTTCCCTGTGCACACACAGCTAAGCAGGACTCCCAATGGACCGGGTCTGTGCAAAGCAGCGTTACAGCTGAGCTGACTGGCCAAGCATGGGAGTCAATAGATGGAAATCATTGAGAAACCTCCACCAAGGAAAATTGAGGGAATGCAATCATTTGAGCAATGTGTTTGACCATTTTTCCAAACAATGTTCATCATAAACATCCTTAAAGTCCTGATGAAGTGAAGTTTGTACCAAGAGTTACAAGCATCCCAGCAATAGAAACGCCGCTCCTGGATAACAGAATCTCATTATATTATCCACACAAGTAATGAAACAAGTGAGTCCACAGTGTTGCAGAACTGAGCTCACACAATTAACCTGCTGCCAGAGAATGAAAGTAATCAACCCCAGCAAATCAAAATGTATAATTAAAATGCAAATCCTCAGGGCTCTCTGCAACTCTAAATGGATTCTGTCAAATTACATGTCATAAAACATGAAGTCATTGCATCCACTCTGAAAAGTTCTTGGATGGGCAAGAAGTTGAGAAAATCGTCAAAGTGATGTATTAATAAATGAATGCCTATACAAGTCAAATCAGCTATAATGAGACACATCATTTCAAAATAACACTTTTAACAACAGTAATTAATGCATTATGTCAGAAAAAAAAGTCAATTAGTTGGTTTGAAAAACAGGGTACTGTAGAAAAATTCAGTTCTTTTGCATAATTTATAAGTTTGTGGTTGTTTTTGTGTGGGGTTGTTTATGAATCTTTGAGCTTGTTTTGTTTCACGTCATTTATTTAATCTATGAGGTTGTATGTTTGACAAAGTATTTCTGTGGTTGCTTTTGTGTAAGCTCATTTAATGCTTCTGGGTTTTTTTTGTGAGAGACATCTTGAAGTGTCTTTTTCTGGTAGTTTGTTGTCTGAGGTTTTTCGTTTTATATCTTAGTGGTTGTTTCTGTTTCAGATCACCTATTTTATCTTTGAGTTTGTTTGACTGTCTTTGAGGGTTTTTTCTTTTTGTCAGAAATCTTTAACTTTCTCTGTCTGGTTGTTTAGTGTTTACGGTTGTTTCCTGTACCTTCATGATTGTTTTTGTTTGAGGTTGAATATTGTCTCTAAATTATCAAGTCTCTTAAAGTTTTTTTGTTTGTTTGTTTTGAGTCACTTATTTTATCTTTGTTGTTTTTGTGTGAGTGTTTACTTTATCTTTCTTATTGTTTAAGGTTGCTTAGTGTGACATCATTAAATCTTTTTATTATTATTATTGTTTCCAGTTATTTGTTTGGTGGTTATTTGGTGTCCCTTTTGTGGTCTTTGTGTGAGGTCATTGACAGTTTTCTTGTGTAACTGTTTAGGAGTCATTTATTGTCTCTGTTGTTTTTGTGTGGTTGTTTTGTGTGTCTGTGGTTATTTGACCTCTGTGTGAGGGCATTAATTGACTCTTCGTTGGTGTTTTTTGAGAGGTCTTGGCTGTGTCTGTCTTGTGCATTTTTAATGATGCTCTTCTATATTTTTAAGGTTTTCATTGAGTGTATCCTTTTAATTATACTGCATCTTTCTGTTGCCATCATCTTTGAGGTTCTTAAGTCTCTTTATAAAGTTGTATAGGTTTTCTTGTGGTTGGCTGTGAATTCACTTGTCATATCACGGTATGGTTTAAATTGAGCTTGACAGAAACTTGGTCTCTGGCTGAGGTCCTTGACTATTGGAATATATATTATCCATATATAAATTATGAACTGTATTTTTAATGTAATAGTTTAATTTCAGCAAAAATATTTTTAAAAAGTTTTGAAAATAATCATCAAACTTCTGCAGGCTTGAAAAATCTTATAAAACATAAGTAACATAGACTGACTTTTAGCTAACCAAAACATTGATTATACATAAGTATATACATTAGTGTATAAGTATATACATTTTACTCATTGTTTTCAGTCACATCATGAAAACTTGACACCACACCATACATACATTTTGAGAAGTTAGTACTGCTTGCTGAGCTGAACTTCTCAAGTACTTGGATAGTAAGTTACATTGTGTGAAATAAATTACAAGAACTGTGAGCCACAAGAAAAAAACAAGCTGTTTGACAGCTGTTTAAAAAGCAATCTGAGAATGTCAGCGGCTAAAATAAGCACTCTTTATTTGATTTATTTTGATTGAGTTCATGGATTGTGTTACCGTTACTATAGTCTCTGTGCAGCATCTAGATGAAGCTGTCTTTGGTTGAAATTCAGAAACTTTCTGCATCTTTTACTTATTGAGCTCTGACAAAGTGAAATATTTGGCTCTTTGTTTGGAACCAGAAGATGTTGCCCTCTGTGAAACTAGTCTTATACAAGTAAAACTATCATTAACAGTTGTATTTGTGTGTGAAAAACCCTTTAAAAGTAAGTGTGCATTTGAACAGAATGAGGCTTTAAAGCTGCACTGACAGAAAATAGTATTTGGTCTGACAAGACCTCAAGTTAGGTTGAGGTCTCGGCCATCTGCTTGGAAGGAAAGTAAATCTGGAGTGTAAACAGAGCAGTGTGTGTGTTTGTGTGTGTGTTTCTCTGTTTCAGTGTGTGGTTGGGGGAGGGCTGTCTCTCCCATCACAGACACTGGCGGATTGAAATGAAGCATGTCTCCGCTGTTTGGGTGGGGGGTTCAGAAAGACTGCTTCATTGCTCATTTTGCGTTATAGATGGGAAGGTGGGAGGCGGATGGTGGGTTGTTGGGAGGTTTTATGGAGAGTGATGAGCAGGAGTAGGAGGATCACTAAGATGTAAAGTGCTTCATCTTGTGCCTCACTGAGCAGAGAAGAGACTAGGGCCAAACAGGTGGTATGACTCTCCATCAGAGACTTCACACAGTCTGAGCAGCTCGACTCCAGGCGCTCCATCCAAACTGTGTGGGCAAGCATGGATCGCCTGATTAGTTCTCCTTGTTCTGTCCATACTGAGCACGAGATCTTGGATAAATGTTATTGATATTGCTCAAATGAATAATTTATCACTTTGGGCAGCAGATGTCTCATTTACAGTATGATCCAAAAGAGAGTACGAGAGTAAATTTCACTGTAAGTGTGTTACAGACAAGAGTCCTTCCAGGATTTTGCAGACTTTTCCTGATAGAAGCTTTTTTGTGCAACACATTACACTATCACTGTCACAACTGAGACAAACCATAGACTCTGTATGAAGGACAAAACAGCAGCATTCTAAAAGTGAAGCCAAAAAATTCAGAGATACCCTCGGGGATATTTACTGTACACATAATTAAGCATTTGTTTAGAGATGAGTATACAGATTCTGAACAAAGGAGACGGCAAAATTGAGGACTCTGACTAGAGGACTGGTTTCCACTTTGCCTCAGTCTTTCTTAAATAGGTTGGAGCCTGGAGAAAGACATCAGCTTTTCTGGATTATGTTAATTTATGGTTTGTATCTTAGCAGGGTGCAGTTTTTTAGCTGCACTTATGGGTTCAGATACAAAGTGCAGTCACAGACTGTGGTTTTTCAAAGTTGTTAACAGACATAATACACCAGACACGTCTCTTGTTCGGTTCCACTCTATCACAGCTGTGCTGTGCGAGTCATGAACCTATCATTCAATATTCGAGAATCACTTTGCTGAGTTGGCATGAGACACTCGCTCACCTGAGCTAAGGTTTGCTGCTCTGTTTGTCTGAGTGACACCATTGGCAGACTGTTTATTCTGAAAATCAACTATAGTTTAAGTGTGCGACTGACAATTTTTTTGCTACTGTAATTAAGAATGTAATGAAAGGGTGGAACTAAATCAAAACTCACTATTTTATTCCAAAATTTCATTACATAAATTAATAAATACATAAATCTGTATTATGAAAAATAATAAAGTCAAAAAACGTTATTTGCAGGTATTTATTTGATTTATCTGGGCCCATACTTAGCTTTTGTGTGCATAGGGCGGGAAGAAGAGGTGTTAAAAGGTGTTAACTTTGTGGCACATGTAGATTTCTATGTACTCCCTGGGTAGCTAATTCAGTGACTCAACTGACTCAAAAAACCTGATTCACTTTGGTGAGTGACTCATTACTATCATTACATCACAGCACCGGATCAGATGGGTTTCTATGCAAGTCAGTGTGTCAACTCACTCTGGATCCTTTGTGGTCTGGCTGCATACATTCACCTACAGGTCGCAGCAGATACACAAGCCTCCTAATTTTGTTGAATATTTTGTTTTATTCTATTTATTCAGACTTTATTTAGAAAGAACAGTACAGTGGATAGAGCAGAAAACAGGAAGTGACGTCTGGGAAAGAGTTCAAGAGTTTGATTTAAACCTAGGCCCAAGGGCTGGCCCCAAGGGGTGTACGACCAAAGCCACACTAGCGCCTTCTTTCTAGGGATCCTTTGCACTGTAAAAGATGAAATCTCCATTTTTTTTTTTTTTATTTTATGGTCAGGAACATTATTCTGATATTGATGAACTTTATTTTTTTTCAGACTCTCACAAAGTGGTACATCTCTCTCTATACTAACCCTTGAGAGTAACAGCTTCTTTGGTCTGACCTTTTTACATCCAGTCCTGATAATGTGATCGTGCAAATTAACCTCAGTAGTTGAAAATGTATCACCAAACGTTTCTATAGCAGTGTAAGTGTTGCTGTCCAAACTTTTTTCAAATGTGTTGATCGTGTCAAATTTATAACAAGCATATTTTTCTTTTTTTAACAATAAAAAAATGTATGTTTCAACTTTTGTCATGCTGTCTTTACATTATTTTATTTAACCCTCAGGATCCCAAGCAGTTTCTGAGGTTTTTTTTTTTTTTTTTTTTTTTGCTTCAGTCACATTTTTACTCACTCGGTCTGTTTTTCTCTTCAAAACAAAGTCAAGCACCTCTTTAGATTCAGGACATACATGGCTATAGGCTGATGTAACTCAATAATGTCCTTATGAAGTGTAAAAACAAAAATTAAAAGCTGAAAAAAAGATAAATGAAAATTGAATTTTTCTGATTTTCTAATTTGAAAAAATCGAATTATTATTTATTTTTTTAAACTATTCAATTGGACTCACTTTAAATTACTTTAAGAGGTCAGCGGTGATATTATGAAGTACCTGAGCCTCTGCTAAATGAAACGTAAAGGATACAGTTTGTGACTGGTCAACAGACTTGACCCAAGAGATGAGGAAGTGAATAATAGCTGTTTTCAAATGGTAAACTCAAATCAATCAGAGGAAGATGTCCGGTATTGGATTTGTCATCCCGTATTTACAGGACAAAGTCTTTGACACCATAAAAAGTGGATCACAGCCAAGCCTCAGTCAGGCGGTGGGGCTAAAAGTGGAAGTCTCTAGAATTTTCTGCCCTTAAGATATCAAAGACACAGTGAATAAAACTGTCTGTTTTTTTCTGTTTTGGTAAATTTGAAAGTGTAGAACCTAAAGGGTTAACATCTCGTTTACAAAGATGTGGCTCTGGTGTTATAGGTCACGAGGTTGAGCAGCATGGGGCTGGTTAAATTTGACATTGATACTTCCTGAAGGAAAGGCTGGTGATTAAAAAAGTAAAAAATAAAGCTAGACATGGTGGCTTTGATGAGATAAAGTCAAACTCAGGGACTCATGGTATTATCAGGATTAAGTTAAACTACGTCACCGGTGGACCTTCCCTCTCCTGCGGTGTTACATGAAAGACTTGTCTCCAGATGTCTTCTTCTGGAGTTGCACACAATAATCTCCTGCCCTCTTTAATTACTAACCCGTCAGGTACAGCTCGGGGCTAACAAATTTCTCATGCCAATCATTATTCCCGCCTAAATCCAGAGGCATGCTAAAGTGCCAGCAGTAATTGCAGAGACAGCTCTTGAAATGAAATGAATAAATACAGTCACTGTATGAGTCGACCTGTGTGAGTTTAAGGCTGACAGTGTGCGGAATTAACCAGTGGCAACACTTTGAGTCACACTAACAATTCAACATCCTCCAGCGAATTGGAATGACTGAAAGAAAGACTTATCTATGTATGAGCACGCCTCTCATACCCGAGGGAAGTGATTCTGCATTAAATCGCTGCTTGTGATTGAAAATAATGCAGCGACTGCAAGACATATCGCCCTGGACAGATGGGGGTTTTTCTTTACTAAAGCCTCAAAGCCACTGCAGACTAAAGAAGACGCACATTGTGTACTGTTTGTCTCGCAATGTGTCGTATCTTGTAGAGTCGAAGGTGCACATTTTGTCGTGGGGGGTGGCGGACATGTGTACAGATAAACAGTCAGGCTTGGGTGCTAAAAATTGCTCCTCCAGGCTCTCTATTATGGATTAAAAGTGAGGATGTTATCTTCCTGATGTCTAGACAGGTGGGGAGCAAAGCCCAGAGTTACACAGACAGCCACCTCTCAGCCCACTGCATGCTTCTGTACTCCTTCAGCCCCAGGCACACTGCAGGACAATGGGCACTTAAAACCCTGACAGTGACCTGCAGCTACCTGCGACGGAGCTAAACACACTTCAACACACACAGGCACACACGCTCAAACACACACATGCACACAAAAGAAGACCTCAAGGTCAGCAGCCTTATCTCTGTGAGAAGGCGCTGTCTATCAAAGTGAAGCTGTGACATTGTTTACGAGGCGTTTACTGTTGCTTGTGTTTACTGATCAGGTTTCTTATTGTATGCTTACTTTAGTTTGTTTTATTTATTTACAAATAAAGTGTAATTGATTGATTAATGGGAACACAGCTTGTGTGAAGTCAAGGTGAAAGAGAGTGTGAAGGAAGTTGATAAAATTCTTGAACTTTTCCTGAGCAACTCTGTAGTATAACTTCATCTTTAACTAAAGCTGGGCATACACAGTACAATATTTTAAATTGTTTGACTAAGCTCCCCTTCAAACCAAGTGACTAGATCACTGAGTTCAAAAGTTCACAGCCCACGAATGATGTTCTCACACTATACAACCCGATGCTCTGATGCAACTTCACTGCTCACACTACACGTCCACGTGTTGGACTCTGTATCCTTCTCCTTCTATGGCCCGAGCTGGACTCTCGTATCCAGCTCTGCAATGTCAAAAGGAGGAGAAGAAAAAAAACATAAGTGGGAGAAGCACACCAAAGATGCCCAACAAAAACAGACGCACTGCCTTGGCAATTTGTGCCATTCTGTGTGAAGAGACAATATAAAAAAAAGAAGGGGATGTGTATAGACAAGGAATTGACTGGGCAGACATGGGCAATACGGTCTCTTAATTCTTCAGTGAGAACAGGAGGTAAGCAGCGACAGCTAAATTGAACTTTAGACCAACTTCTCCCAACTTTAGACGTCACTTCAAAGATTGCGCATGCTCTGTACGAGAGGTTGAGGCAAGTCAGCTCGTGGTATTGCTTCTATTATGTGATACTTTCACAAGGAGTGATCAGGATTTTAAACATGTTTGATTTTCTTGCGATCAGCTGATTTGTGATCACAAGCACATCGTGAGGTGTCAATCTCTCCTTGTTACCCCACGTACACTACACAAAGCATGACACGATTGAGCTAATATTTGGCCCAATCCAAAAAGTAGACGCATGAGTGGCAAATCGTCTCAAAACGAGTCTACAATCGCAGTGTATGCCCAGATTAACTGACATACTGAGTCAGATCAAATTTTCTCCTTCTAAATCCTTACTCTGCAGTTGCCTGTACATCTTTTTCATCAGTTGTGTTCAAAGACTGTTAAAAAAAAAGGACGTTATCTTGATTGGCTCGAAGTAAAGTCGCCACAAAAACTGCTCCCCATGGTGGCTGGCTGCAGTATAGGTCAAAAAATCAATTTTCCCAGTCATTCCAGATGGGCTGTGGTCAAATTCTAAAAGAATGACTACACCTTGTAGAAATGTTTCTCACGTTCGATTGTTGTGGTGATTTGAAGATATCATTTGGCTGCCTCATATTTAAGTCCTCTTTTTTTCTGGTGGTTTACAAGGTTTTGCATCATGTTAAACAATGATTAACAGCTGCTGTGCTCATATATTTTTTGGGGGGACTGTAAAATATGTCGGGAGGTAGAGTTAAGAAGTGATTAGACTCTCAAAAGAAAGAAAAACAATTATTTTTGTCACCCGGCTGCACTCAGATTCTCCCAGAATGCCTCACAGACTCTGGCTCCAAACTGCTACCAATGGCTGGGCCTGTGACGGGGGTATTTTGGCTTCAAAACCGTACAATGGTGAATGACGGAGCCACGCTGTCCACTCTTTGTACTGTCTATGGTTGTGTTTGTCTCTTGGAAAAATTTCTGAGGTTGTTGTCTTAGTATTAATCCAGAAACAACATGTCCAACACAAGTGACAACATAAACTTTTGAAAAATAGTTCTTTGAAATTTCTGGAAGATCCTGAAACTTGCTTAAAACTGCCAGGAGAAATAGCTCTGGGATGATGAGGATGTTAACCTGGCTCCATAACCCCAGACTGACACCAGATCCATGTCTGTTCTATCTGTATTTCAACCCTAAGCTCCCTCCCTCCTTTAACTCACACTCACTGTGGGTTCAATCTGAAAAGCAACAGAACCCCAGACACCGCGCAGCTCCCATGCTTTCAACCCCAATGATGAGCCTCTGCCCGTCCATGTTGGGCTGTAAAACCTCAAACCTTTGGACTCGTGGGCTGGCTCCATTCATAATGCCCATCTATTGTTATTGTCAAGCTAAATAGGATCTTGTGTTGACATTGGATTTTTTTAATTATTTTGAAAGTCAACAGATCTACTATTGTTGTTTCAGGGCACGACCTGCTGTCTTGCTCTATCTACTCTTTGCACATTGATGCTTCCTTGCTCTGGCCTCAGGCAAAAATAGAGGCCTTGCTTGCCGATCTGGAGGGCTGTGACCTAGGGGAGCTGAGATGCAGCCAGAATGCGAGGCCATGGAGCTGGACCAGAGATAGATCTGGTGTGATTTGGCCATAAAGGCACAAAAAGAACACAGATTAAAAAATTCTGTATTTAATACCAATGATTTTGTGGCCATTAGATGTCATGCCAACGAAAAAGCAAGGGGAGAACCAGCACTGTGTGATACCCCTGTTTAAAACCAGGTGCAACAAACTGCCTCCAGGTTAACATAGGCATCCAACAAGTGTATCCCCGTTTGACTGATCTGATTTGTTATTCAAACAGTAAACAGCCAAAAAAACAAAAATGTAGAGCTGAATATCTCTTTGAGGCACTAACCACTGAAACTGTCAACAGTTGAATGCTTCGGCCTATTTTTCCACTTTGGTCACAAAGTTTTGGCAACCATGCTGTTACTCTTTTAGATCTGGAAATAAGCTTTAAAGTAAAATAATGAAGCTCCTGTGGGACAGTGGGTGGTTGACACTGTGTGCGGTAATGTATGCAGACAATCAGTCAGCCAGGCTGAAGCACAGGGGGCAGCCGGTGTGTTTATGTCCCACTGCTTGACCCGCCTCCAGCTGAAGCACTTCCATGGCTCTGCTGACATGAAAGCTCTGGCTGCCGGGCTGGCAGAGCAGATTATGTTAGTGCGCCATGTGGATCATTAGTAATGGAGGAGGAGGAGTCACATTTATTAACTAAGTGCCGTAAAATGGATTGAGCACGCTGCTGTCTGTGAGGTGATATATGTGCAGGGTTTTAATGACTTCTATAGATTATCATAGAGGCAACAACACAGATTAGTTGTAATTAATATTTGATCCAGGTTTGAACATGAGCCAGTAAAACACAAAGGCCTCTCAGTCAGTGATCGGCAGTGAACAAGGATGATGAAATACAGAGAAATGTAGACAAAACGGCTGCTGAAAATATTTAGTTATATTCGGACATGTTGAGGTTAAGCCACAGAAACCAGAAGCAAAAACAGGGTTTATTTAAAAGTCATGTCAGAGGTCTATTAAAGCCTCTCCATGAGGAACAGACTGACTTCATGAAACCATAGCCGTGGTGTCCATGACAAATCAGATGGCACATGCATAAAAAGGTTTTCTCTCTGTTATCTTCAGAAAGCACTCTGTGATGGATGAATTTGGCTTTTAGAAGACAGCATGGTGAGTTTTTAGATTAGGATTCTACTACTGAAGCTCATAGGACCAGATCAAAAAAGACACAACAGGTTGTTTTTTGCAAATGGGCCATTGATGCGATTTACTTTCTTGCCGGACTTCCACCAGATCCATATCTGCATTGTCCACATTTTGTCCTGCTATAGCACAAGACAGTTTTGGTCATGTGACTAAAGATTACCACCAAAATGAGCCTCTTCTAGCCAATGTTTACCTATTGGGCAACAAACAACTCAAACCTGTTGCCTCCAGGCCTGGTTCCGCTCATTATGACAGTTCATTTTCATAGTCAAGTGTCATACAGTTTGGTGTCACCGCAGTGTGACAGATGTTTTAATGTTGTTTCAGAATGATGTGTCATTCCTCCACCATTCTACAGTTCCAACCCAAGAAAGAATTTAGACAGTAGGAACAACATAGTTAGTGCAATAAAAGTGCTACAAGTTATTTGGCTGCAGGTGCTACCATTAATTGCAAGGTTTTTTTTTTGTTGTTTTTTGTTTTTTAATAATGTAGAATAATCTCACCAACTAACCAAATTAATTGCTGCAACAACATACTTCAACAACATTCAGTAATCAGTGCTGAAAATTCAGTAAGCGCTGGGTCTTAGACCTTCTTACTCATTCAGCCCCTGAGGACAAAGAGGAGAAGGATCAGCTTAAGTGCTTAAGTGTTCCCTGAACAGATGAGTCTTCGGACATGTCTTAAAAGTACAAAGGGACTCTGTGGATCAAATAGAGTTAGGTAAATTATTCCACCATCTGGGCACAACAGAGGAGAAGAGTCCGGCTAGAGATTTAGAGCCGCACTGGGCTGGGAGCACCAGGCGTCTTTCACAAGCAGAGTGTAGTGGGCATGAAGGGGTGTAGACCTGGATGAGGGACCCATTCAACACATTCCACAAAGACAGTGTTGCGTGTCACTTTTGGAGGGCTCTGACCAGCCAAATTTATTAGCTAAAGCTAAAATGCAATGGCGTAGAGTCAGTGTGACTTTAAAACATTAGCTTGAGTTGAAACCTGTCAGCACAAGTAGTGTGATAAAGCAGAGATGGACTGGACTCAGATCTGGTGGAAATTGACAGCCCATCTGACAAAAACAACACAGCATCAAAGCCATCAGCTGGCACCAGCATGAGCCAATCAGCTCACCTTTACAGTTGACCAGGAGGAAAATAAATTTCTATTCTATTCTATTATATTCTATTCTATGATAGCTTGCAAAGTGTGACCTCTAATTGGATATACTTCCTTGCTAACATTACATTTGGAGTGGGTCACATGCAGTTAGAAGTGTGGCCTACTATGCCTTAGATTTGCTTGTTTACATGTTGTTAATTCATTTTCGAGGTTACTGCAATAGCTTTACATGCCTCCCTCCTCTTCTCTCTTTTCCTCTGTGAGAATCTTAAAAAACAGAGTAAATCTTTAATACCAGTGCACCTTCAGTCCCTGGATTTTACAGTCCCGCATGCTGACTTGGTTTCACTCATATCCATGTTACCCTCAGATGCACTTTTCCAATGGAGCCCCACTTGTTCATGCAGGTAACTGAAGCTGTTCACACTTTTTTTTTTGTTTCCACACTTGAAGTGTTATCCTCCACCACCTGACAAACTCATCTTCTACATTCAACAGCCTTTTTAAGCTGCAAAATTTCCATCTCTCCCTCTGCTCTGTTGATGCCACGGTTGCCCTGCACCAGTACTGTACTCGTACTCAGCATCACCCCAGCATCCTCCTGCATGCATCTCTCCAGGCAGGGAGGATTTCTGTATGGAAAATAAATCTGTGAGGAACAATGAGCTCAGAGCCAAAACAGCAAAGACAAAATGTGTTCTCCTGCTGCAATAAACATTTTGTGACTGACTGACTGAAAGGTAGTTAGAGTTGTTTGCCATCATCTTTGTTTCCCGCTGTTTTCAGTGGAGGATGCCGTACCAGTTTTGGAGCTATTTAAAAGATACAGAAAAATTTATAAACCTCAGAAGGAACAGTACTTTAGGCAAGGACGTGATTTTCTGAAAAATGTAAAATAATGCCCTGAAACATCCTATAACGTAACACTATGAATGCTGGGTTAAAATATAATCCATACAGCCCTTACAGCACCAGCTACTCACCTTAAACAGACAACTCTGTGTCAAAGGCAGCAACCCCTGCTGGCTGTAAAAACTTCAACAAAGATTGTTTAAGTTTGAGTTTCCCGAGTTTGGTAAATCTCTAAAGGGTGAAAGTGTTCAGTTTTTAGTCCTGCAGATGCTAAACTTCACAGTTTTGTGGACTAGCTTTAGGTTTTCTGGCTGCATTTTTACTGAAATAACCTATATAAGTTGTGACAAGTGTTAGTATTTTAAAATAGCGTCTCTTGTTTTTTCAAGAAATAAAATATAATGAATAAAAATAAAATAAGCTCACGATCGAATCAGAAACCCTACGTTTTCACACTGACTGCTTCTTAACTGCTGTAAAAACAACCTGCTGGCTGTTATTCTACTCGGCCTTCAAATGCGGAGGTGACCTCAGGTTGCATTACACGGAGTGAAGCCTGTGAGGCACTTCAAGCAGACAGTCTGAGCTGCACTGCTGCACTCATACATAACACACTCCACTCATTGCTGTGAATCCACCTGTGGGCTCTGCTCCCCATGTGGGAGAGTTTATAATCGTCTCAGCTGTGATGCCAAATATAAACTCTGTGCACATTTTGGATTCACTCGGTATAGAATCCATTTCGAGAGTCAGAAGTAGAAAGAGACATCATGGACTTCCTACTTCAACTGCTCTCCTCATAATCATGTCTTTGATTTGTGCTGTAACAGTGAAATATGTTGCAGGTGAATGATTCACCTCTCAACTGCACACCTCCATGCGAAGCTAATGTGAGGAGCAGAGCAGGACAGGAGGAGAGAAATCTGTATTTGCTGCACCATTAGAGTAACCTGCAGGGTGACTCTTTAATACCAGCGCTCTTCTGCAGTGGATCAGTGGAGATCAAAGGGAAATCTATTAGAATGGGAGTCTAAGAGCAGCAGAACGAGTCCCTGATCAGGACCAGGATCAGAATTATCTTTACTTGAAGAGTGTATTTGCACTGGAGACAGGGGCATTATCTGAGGCAGTCACCTTTGAGGAATTTTAATGCGCAGCTGCTGCAGAGGGACATTATGGAGCTGATCTTCTCCTCTATGAAACAAAAATGAAATAATAACTTCTGGGTAGTACTGAGGATAATTTCTGAAGAATGTTAATGTAACTTTGGGGTGTGCGCCTAACTCAGGCCACCTTTTAGATGGTGAAAAAGTTAGACATGTCCCCATACACTGAATTACTGAATGTTTATTTTCCAGAGAATAAGACAACATTACAATGTTTTAGTTCCTCAACCCCATCCCCTTAACGTAAGTATCTGTCATCTGCAAACTGCTCTTACAGATAGACTAAGGAGACAGAAATGGGCCATTACTCTCCAGGCATTGGATCAATTCCATTTCTTACGCAATGAGAGCATCCCTCGGTCTCCATCCCTGAGTTTGATCGCCTGTTTAAGCACAGAGAGACTAACTGCAGAGCTGTAATGGTTTGAAAATAAAGAAGAAACAAATGTTCAAAAGCATCCATAAATTATAAACTCTTTTTTGGTACATATTTCATTAAATGGGTGGCTATCAGTCATGAACCAGAAAAGTTTAAGAATGTAGCCCAAGTCTCAGCAGCTGACAGTCGTCTGGCAGAACATAATATGAAGCCCTACTTTTTTACATAACCAGAGCAGACAGACCTCAGAAGAGCGCAGAGCTGGAGTGAGCACAGAGGAACTTACACAACTGCACCACAGGCGTTTTCCTTTTACATCTTTGAAGGAGCATTTTAACACTGGAGGGATAGACATGTGACAGATTTTAAATAAAATCACTATCTGACTTTCTATTACATGTAACAGCTTTCTTTATTTTTTTTAAAGCGCGGGACAGCTGACAGACAGAAAATGTAGGAAGCTGGTGAGGACATGCAGCAAATGGTCCTGGCGGGGTGTCAAACCATCAACCACAAGCTGCTTGGCTGAAAGCGCTTCAGTATAACTACTTTTCTTTTAAAACATTTGAAAACTTGACTTCAACAGTCAGTAAAGTACAAATTTAATCATAGTCTATGTTACAATATTCAATGTCAGGGCTATTGAGCACAAATAATAGAATAACAGGCCACTTATTACAACTTGAAGAGTCTTTGAAAAACTTAAACGGCCCTCTGAGGATTGCCATTTAAGTTATTAGAGGTTAAATTAAGCAAAGTGTGCTTAATCGAGTGCTTATGAAACATCTGAGGCACCTGGCCTTGAATACCCTTGATGACGATGGTTTATTCAACATAGAATGATGTGTCAACTTGTGTTTTTTTTCAACAATCTAAATCAGAGAGGGTAGGAGGTTTTTTCGTGATGAAGATTTTGATTCACAGTCAAGACATAATCCAACATTACACATCAGTTACATCAAACTGATCATTTCCATTGAAGGTGAAATGAAACAAGGTGAACAAGACATCTGATGAAATATCTATGTGACAATTTCATCATCATTCAGAGCTTTTCTTCTTGGAACTTCAAAGGTAATGTCTTCAGGATTTTCCTAAACAATAAAATGCAAAATTTTAAAGGAATAATCAAGCTCAATCATCTCCCATGGACCTCTATACATGTGTGTCAGTGTCTGTGTCTGCCTCAACCCCCTCCTCTGCCTGTATGTTGATGCTTTAGTTATATCAGGATGTTTCTGGGCGGAGAGTATACATGGTTACCTTAGCCTATTACAGTGCCTTTAGTGTGCTAGTGACTTTGCATGTTGATAATGGCAAGTGGGAGAAGCCATCTTGAGCAGCTACAAAAGTGGACACACCAAGAAGAAAGAGAAAAAACACCAAAGTGGAATGGAACGGATAAACCTTTTTCCTAAGTGATTGTGAAGCTTGGCTCGACTTTAACTCGCTTTTAGCCTCTTGGAAGGCAGCTTGGGACAGAGAGTGATACGAGTCGGCTTTCCGCTAACCAGGTATGTGTGAAATACCCATGATTAGCTTGTGCTAACATACCAAGTCAGGTGCACAGCTCTCAAGTATTTCCACATAGAAACACAATGCTACAGGTGGTTGCTGGCTGGTAAATGTGTTCACATAATCAGCCACAGGCAGTAGGTGTGCGCTGCTGCTGGCACTGATCCAAGGAGGAGGAGCCCAGTTTGAATGTTGTCTTTACTTAAAGTTAGCTAAATACCACAACTGTTACAACTTTTGCTGTAACACTACTCATAGTGGCTTATGTTATTTGGTGGTGATCAGTATCTATGAAATGCACTCACCAGCTCTGCTGTTTTTGCCTGGACAACAGGACAGAATCCACTACCGCCATACTCCGTGTTGGGACAACAATAGACTGAGCACGCAAGCCTCACATACAGATGCTATCAGTGCTAGATAGTAGCTGCTGCTAGTCCTTCCCCCAATCCAATCCTCCATTTCCTGGAGTTGCCTTTGCTGTTGAAAATTTATTTTGTTGCTTTTGAGTTTTGACAAATCAATCAAAATCAAGCATAAAGACAGCCATGGAATTAGCAAGAAAGCCAGGTAATAAGCGCAGGTAGCTGAGTCTAAGGCAAGGGTCTCAAAGTCTAACTACCTAGGAGCCTCTTCAAGTGAAAAAAAAAAAATTCAACAAATACTTCTAAACATAAACTTTTTTACAGTCATTTTGGCCTTTCTTGCTCAAGGCTTGCTCCAAGACACCTGAGAGCGCTTCTTCTCAGGCAGCTGGGCCAGATTTGCTCTGAGGGAGATGGCAGTTTGAAACCCTCAGTACGGCTTGAAAATGGACATCACCAAGTCTGAAACTATTCTTTGACCTCCCTCATTTCTTGCTCTCTGGAATACGTTAGTGCACTAAAAGCTCTTTTCCTTCGCTGTGCAGCTCATTGCGTCTACTCATCTCCTTGTACTTTGCATAATGCTCTTCATGTTTAGTGGAATAATGCTAGGTGGGCTCTTTACATGTGAGACAGGTATAATCCCCCTTAAACTCAACAGAAATAATCATTCTCCCACTTCTGAAACACTCTGAGACGGACATCAACCTTTCTTTTGGCCCTTGAAAAAGATATCTTGCTTTAACAACATTTTGAAGATATTGGAGCATGCCAAATGTTTGTTTTGTAAACTGGATGTAAATCTGATAATTCTTCCCCAGCCCAAGCAGCGGACTGGGCCATGCAGTGGGCTAGATTTTACCCTGAATTGATATAAAGTGGCAGGCTGTATGAAGTTCAAAAACAAGACTAAGAGTTGTGGAGACAAACAGATATGTAGAAATTTGAGTCGTCAGCATATTGAGAAAACAAAAGTTCTGTATGTAGTACAAAAGTTCACAACAAATGTAATTAAAACCAGTAGATTCAAATATAAGACGTTTATGGACCAAGTTAATGCTGCTTTGATGGCACCTCAATGATAATAGATTTAAAACGACCACTTTATTTGTGACTAATGCCACACGCATGAAGCTTCAATACACAAAGCCCCATAAACTCAAATCTGTCATTATAATGGAAGGCTTCATGTGTTAATTGTTATCAGCTTACTGATGTGCCTGTAAGTTATAGGGGAGTGGTAATGAATGGATGTTTCTCTTTACAGGTTTAATTTAGCCCCCCCTCTAAAACTAGAAGGGTCATTAAGTCTGAGATCAGGGCAGCGGTTATTGAAGTCATGAAGTCATGGCAGCCATTAAAGAGGAGGAAGAGCCTTTAGCTGAATCTCCTTCTCCGCCCTCACTACTTCCTGTTCAATGCAGCATGAAGGGAAAACACTCCTTTATGTGAGAAGCAAGGGCGGCATCATGCATCCCTGCCTTCCATAGACCTTTAACGGCAACTTCCCCAATTAACTTTAATGGCCAATAATATCATTTTATGCTTTTCACTCTATTCTCTCAATTCAAACTCCTCCGCAAATCCATATTACGCTCCCCCACGCCTTCGGCCTCCCGTCCCGCACAGCCGGCTCCTCCTCCGTCTCCATTCTCCTGCTCCTTTTTCACCTCCCCAGACCTGCAGTGTCAATGGTTTAAATGGATTGCTCACACAGCCAGTTAACCTTCTCATCCCATAAAAAGTATAATTGGTTTACTATAGAAAGGAGCCTTTTCCATGCTAGGGATAATCCCTCAGCTTGATTAATGCTCCTCTAATCAATTGGTGTCTGGGAGACCCGCCTCTTCAGTCACATCCTGTAAAGGGGAACAGCTGGCCTTTCTAAAGGTCAGAGAGGGGGGGTCGGGCGGGGTCAGAGGAGCTGATGGATCAAGCAGGGGGTGTCAAACCACTTACACACATTAACAAAACTCTGGGGCTATTTTTAGGGAGTCATCAAAGAGTGTGTAAAAAATATGGGCTTATGTTGCATTTCTGTGTGTCAGTGTGTGTGTGTGTGTGTGGTCAAGGGTGTTTATGTTTGACCAGCTTTTATGACTCCAAAAGCGTCTATTCTGCCAAAAGATTACGAGTACAAGGGAAGCTGTTATGTTTTTAAGCTGCAAGGATTAAAGAGAGCGGATCTGAATTAGGAATGAGACGATGAGGGGTAAAGGTTAAGTTTAGGTGCAGGGATGAAGGGTGAAGGTTAAGGTTGAGGTTGAGGGGTCAGGGATTGTAATAGGATCTCCTTAAAGTATGGAATGCACATTTATGTTTGTATGATGCACATGTGATGCTGTGTGAATCTGTATGTGCAGCATGAAAAAAAACACAAAGAGACAAAGGAAAATACTTGATTTGGATGAAATTGCTCTGAGATGTCTTGTGCATTGACATCACGCAGAATGAGAAAAGATCCCCGGGTGTATTGCTCTTGTAATTTTCTCTTCAAACAGGATGGGCTATCATCCTCGCAGCCGGCTCTGCTGAGGGGTTTGTGCTCCATTCATAGCAGATTTGAATAAGACTTGGAAATTGACACAGAGCCCGCTGCGATGTATGAATATCAATGTCACCTCTGACAGAGAAGAATGGCAGACGGGGAAGTATAAATTTATTACGAGTTTTGCAGTGGGACAAAGTGTTGTGCTTTGCACATATCTGATGTGTTTTTTTTTTTGGATAGTTAGTCTATTCTCCGTGGAACTGTCCTGATTGGAATAAAGTTATCTTCTTCAAACACTGTAATCAATATACAATCAAGAGACACTTAGAGATGACCACGCTGAACAAGACGTCACCCCGAGGACTGTGAATAGTAAATAATGAATCACTACATTAGTACTATGCCTGTTGTATACATTAGCATTCAAAGTGGATGTCTAAATTACTTTGAATCCATACATGTCGCCTGTCAGGTTGTGAAGATGTATGCTTTCGTCTCTGACATAAAGACATAACAGTTATATCTGACCTTGCACGCTATGCTAGCTTAGATAAAGCCTGGACAGAATGGTGCATTTATCTCTGCGATACCTTGATGATAATAACAGTGGACTCCTGAATCCTGATGAACTATCTCCCGAGTCATTTTCCCAGCATGTTTTGCACCCTTCAGTTAAACCAGCTCTCTTCCATTCTCCACCTTTCCTCCCTTTTTCCAGCCCTTCAACTTTCCACACGGGTGTCACGGCTGATCGGTTGGAGATTTGGTTAAACTTGTAAACAACAGCAGCCATCTGTCTCCATCAACTTTAATAACAGCTCCACGCTTATTCCCGTATTTATAAGAGTCTCCAGCGCGGGAGGGCGGCAGCAGGCGCTTTGCGTTGGCATTAGAGGGGGAAATCACAGCGCGGCCCGTGTTAGTATGCACATACATGCCTCTCCTTCACACAGACTCACTGCGACAACACTGCAGAGAGAGATGGGGGAGATGGTGGAAAGAGAGTGGGGGATGGATGAGGGATACAGCGGGAAGTGAGGGGAATAGGAAGGGGGATCTGTTCCTGAATTCTCTTAGCTTCCAGGTCAGCACTTTGGACTCAGTTTGGCGTAAATACACACAACAAATCTCTAATTGGAGCACAGCAAGGTGTGCTGAATGAATATTTCACCCACAGTCAGGAAAACGTTCGATTGTAATGGATCTACTGTGAACTCCTCAGCAAAGCTCTCATTGTGTTGTTTTATTATTAATACTCTTCAGCCAATGGGCTGTGGAATATGCATCGAGTGACCTGCCCTTCCCTCTTCTTATGCTAATCGCCATTGACATTTTCTGCACACTGCACGTCTGTCTTGATCCCACTGCAGCAGACCAGAAAACCACCAAACATTAGCAACAATAAAACCTCAAACGATGCAGTCGTGCACCACAAGATATTACCATACTGGAGTTACAGCCGTCCATATGCTGCAGCGTTGACCTCGTATCTCTGGAAAGATTTTGTTGTCATCTCAGACAGTAAGGTGGCCTTTGTGTATGAAAGACTACAGCATTCATCTTCTGCCCATTTATCATCCCTGTCTACTTTTCTGCAGGCCTCCATTCATCTATCCGTCCATTCATCTTTCCATCCATCAGTTCGTATCGCCTTAGTTCCACATGTGGATCCATCTGTCATGGCCTCTGTGACGCCTGCTCGCTTATAGAAAGACATCTCAAGCCAAACGTCCACCTCTCTCAAATTGCTTAAAATTCACAATTTTTGGTGCAGGCGCTTGTTTTTACGAAATGTCAGGACGCAGAAGAGCTTTTGATTGATTTGACTCTGGAGCGCACAGTTTTTCTCCATCACTGTGACAAGAAGCAAGGACCAAGACTCAACAACCCCAGGGCGCTGGTTCAGCTCAGTAGACTGCACAGGTTCTTTAAACTGCACAGTCTATAATCTTACTGATTCCTGCCTGTGCCTTTTTTTTGCATGTCATCCCTCAGAACTTTATCCAAATATATCTTGTCTTACTTACAAGAAAGGTTAAAAAAAAAAAAAAAAACACTAGATACTAAATTTTGCAAGCTTCCTACATCATGGACCAAGTGCATAGAAAAAAAACTGCTAGCTTTCAAATATAGGATATTCAGTGTTGCTATATATTTAATTTCACCGTTACTTTAGTCCTGAGTAATGCACATCTGGCAGTCAGGACAACACGAGGGATCTTAACAACACCACTGGACACATGAACTGTAGGGTTTTTGATTGTTGTATCATCATGATTATAAATTTCCACATTAACATAAAGAACTTTCTCAATATCATAACCAGGAGTCTGCAACCTGCAGCTATGGAGCCTTATCCGGCTCTTTGACTCCTTTGCAGTGGCTCCTTGTAGCTTTTAAAAAAATTTACTGAAATAAAAAATCTTTTTTTTTCTTACAGAGGTTATTGATGATTAAAGACATCGACTAAAAAATCACGCTTTAACATTGTGTCTAACTAAATATGCATGACATCTTGCAAGAAAGTCTGTCATCACTCTTTTTCACCTTCAATGGACCTAACTTTCTATGCACCTGTGGCTAACCCCAAGTGTTTGCATCCCTGGTAAAATAACATAATCTACAAAACGACAAATCTGGAAGAAAATACAGATTTTAATTATGTGTAGATGGATTCACTTAAATCCCAACATGCCAGCTCAATATACATGCTTGATTTGTGGCAAGAAATTAGCAAAAAACTAAAATGATGAGTTGAGCGGTATGATCAATATATGTGTCAAATTCAAGTATTCTTTCAGGAATGTTAAAATTTTTAAATTGTTTATATTTCACTTGTTTTTAAATTTTGCAAATTTGAAATTTATTTTTTTGCATTTCTTAATCGTAATTTTTTAAACTTTTGCAATTTTTTTTATTTAGCATTTTTTGCAAATGTATTAAAATAAAAAAAGAAAGATGTCATGTATAGTTTCATTAATTTAAAAAAAATCTCCTTGTTTAGATAATCATTCACTAGATTTTAACTACCTTTAGAACTTTATATACTGTATAGTCTTTTTTGTGAGGGTAAAGTGATTTTTGCGGCTCTGGAATGACTGTAATCCAAGTGAGCTGAGGCAAAATGGCTCCTATGAAAGTAAAGGTTGCTGACCCCTGATCATGACATTACCATCAATATTGTACATGTAGAAGTACTTATTAAACAGCTGACTTCATAGCTACAGACTAGAGATGCACAATATTAACAGCACGTTATTGGTATCAGCCGATATTGGCTTAAAAATAAAATTTCAGATATTGGCCAACACACCAAATTCTGCCGATACAATAAAACAATAAAGTAATGGGCTGAAGATACAGATATTCTTTAAAGTTTTTGTGGTTTTGTTTGCACAGTTCAGATTGAGAAGTCTCATATTTGGCTCCTGTTTTCCATTAAACTTGAATTTAAGCAGCTGTCTGTTATGTATATGTATCTAACTACTTTAGGCACATTTACCATTTACCAAAGTAAACCGTTTTATTCAATTTAGGTTTAATTGCTGTACATTTGCACTTCTCATATGTTCCCTGTGAAAAGAGGTTATGTTTACTGACTGGCAATTATGAAATTGGTCAAATTTGCCCTGGTTGTGGGTAATTTTATGACTTTCTCAGGAACAGCATCATCCAGCTTTCAAGTAGGGTTTATCTTTTTGATTTTTTTTGTTTGAAAGCAATCTTCATAAATAATTATACAGTTATGAGTATATATTTTTCCTATTTTGTACAAGAAATGAATATTACATAACTAATGTGATAAGAGTATGCATCATAATACAATATGCTACTTCCAATAAAGAAGACAGTTGATGATCTCTGCAACTATGTTCGCAGAAGAAAAATTGGTATCGGCAAAAAAATCCAATACAGTGCATCCCTAATACAGACTTTACAAATTCAAACCATTGAGTTCCCTGGTTTTCAACTTACTGTCACTAACTTCCAGCTTAAACCTTGTGGAAAAATGTCTAGCAGATTGAACTGACAGATAACTTTAAAAGAAGAGTCCAACTACTCCTTTGGAAATTTGGTGATAAGTGGCACAAATTGACAGTAGCATAAAAAAAACCATAAAAAGTCATGTAATGATTGCAGATATTATTCAAACATGAATGTGGTTGAACAAGAAAGCTTCAGATAAACTACTCCCTTTCAACATTATCACCTCCACCCAGAACTGTCATCTTGAAACCAGCATGGTGCAAAAACTTTAAAGCAAACTCTGAGACTCTTCTTCAGTTCAAACTTTTAACAAGCTTAATTTGGTCTTCATCTGAGCCTTAAACGCATTCAGACTGAATTCAAATCAAAGCATTAAGACGACAAAACGTGCCTGGCTTCTGTAATCACGGGGTTTCTCTGCACCATGTAATCCAGCTGCCACAGCCAGCAAGTCTGTCTTGATCTTATTTGTAAAAACTATTATTTTGTGATCAAAACAAGTGGATCGATGAGTAGATGGAGATGGAATAACAACCTCAAGCTAATTGGATTTCCTGGCTCCAATACAAGCCAATTAACCTTACACTGAGGCAATTAACAGTGAATGGAGTGGTTCAATATCACAAAAGTGAAGCCCCCACAAGTTATTCGTCGGATAGTTTATCTCTATTGAGCTGAACAGAGCCGGTCTTATAGCCCAACGCCGTCACCGCCTCTCTGCTAACCACTAAATGTGACCCCGCGCCGTGTCATCCCTTTAATGATGATTCATGCCGCACTGGCTGCCCCTGCTCTTGCATACTCCTCACCTCTCTGCATGTTAATGACGTCTCTCCTCTCCACAGGTTCATGCAGGACAAAGAGCGGTGAGCGAGGGGCTCACATACGACTCACTGGAGACCCACCATCGGCCTCGCTGTGATAAACACATGATTAGGGAGACAAATGATATTAGGGCCAATCATCTCCCGCCCACTGCGGTCATTAAAACACCTCACAGCAACAATAGATCAGTGCTAATTGGATGCAGAATATGACCATAACAACACAATGCTGCCATCAATCAAGCAGGCTGTCTTTGAGGAGAACTTGAGCTGACCTCGTGATTTACATCCAGGTTGTCGCTATTTTTTTTTCTTTTTTATGCATGCAGCTTTAAAAGTCACAGGGTCACTGCTAAAGGATGCTTCTGTTGTTCTGATGAAAGGTCCCTGATGCTGTTTTTGTTTACGCTGCTGGAGCTGAAAGAACTCCACAACTATGTGCATCTAAAGCATGTTTTACACATCTGGGCTGGACAAATAACGTCAAAGAAAATAACTGTATGAAGCTCTCTTGACCATGATAATGGTTCTGAGTTTTCAGTTTCCAAAAACCATATCTACACTGCTTTGAAGTACTTATTTCACTGTAATTCAGTACAGATAATACCAGAGAACACAGCATGACAGCCATCCCTCCTAAAGTGTTTTCTGTTCAGTGGCGGTGAAGAAAATTATTCTTCAAGCTGGTGTGATTTTTCAGTATTTTAGTCTCAAGGCTGTGTTTTGCTGTCAACATGAAATGTGACACCCAGAAATGAAACACGCAAGATCCATGTGAGAGAACATGTGAAGCTTTTATGCTTTTTAACCCCCCGCACAGCGTCTGTTAGTGTCCATTTTCAAACTGCAGGTGTTTCACAAACGTTCATCTACCAGAGTACTAAACAACCGTTGAAGAACTTTGGCTTTGTTAACAATACATTTACATATCTGTCTCGAAGATTTTCCTGGGTTCCTCAAACCGATTCCTCTTCTCTGCCGAGAGTGGCCGCAAATTCTCGCAATTGATTATTTACCACTCTTTTATCATGGTGATCTGTGCGTGAAGAGTCATTTGGATGCCTGTATTTTCACACTTTGACCACTTCAGCCATCTTGTCCGCACATCTACATCCAGCAGGTTGGATATTTTGGAGTGTGCGCGGCACAGAAATTTTCCCTGCCTAGGCGTCATGCATAAATCAGCCTTCAGAGTCACAAAACTTTCATATTGTTAATGAAGGTAGAGCTCCACCATCTCCTGTGTCATTTGTTAGCCAGCTAGCTAGCAGCTGGCTGATAAATGAGACAGCTAGAGTTAGGACTTTTCTCTCCCTCTGCTGCTTTCTTTGCTTTCTTTTGAAGTTGATGAAAAACTTTTTGTTTTTATCCATTCATTCATTTAGTTCTTGCAGTTTCACCCTATATCTTCGTTTCAAACTTCAAGATTAACGTTATTCACAGGGGGGTTATTAAGCCTCATTTGAGAGTGAATAAAGTGGTAAGAGTGGTCATGATGTTGGGCAAAAAGCTGCAGGTTGAAATCAAACCTTGGCTTTACATTGGGCACATGATTTAACCACTTATGCACACCAGCACCTTGGTTTTACATACTCCAAGCATAAAGTTTTCCACATTTCTTCAGGGTTTTTGTAAAACTTCTAATTAAGTCTTATTTGACCCTCAGCTCACCTCCTCGAGTGGCTTTTAAACCCTGTGGCTGCAGGAAAAAGGGTGTTGTTTCAAATTGTAAATTCAGTGCACGCAAAGGTCAATAACTGCAGCTTTGTCTCTGAGTGTTTTCAGGGTGTGGGGGACTCTACCTTTTCTTTCACCTCACATTATCATAAAAATACATTTTAAAAGGCCTGGAAACATTTAAAAATATACAGTGAGGGGCTTTCCAAAAGGTTCTCTGTGTGTAGGCGCCTTTGGCAAATCCTCTCACAATGTGCTGCCTCTCATTGATAACAAATCATTCACTCCTCAGCTGATCAGCACCAGAGACTCTTCTTCTGGACTGTTAGGAGACTGCAGCCCGATATCACACAACGATTATTTCAATACGCAGCGAGTCCTTACTTTAAAAAACAAGCATCTGACTGTTTCCTTGTGTCACAACTGTAGTTACCCTTTGACTAAGAATATCTCTTTATACTCTCCGATTTTTGAGTGTCTCCTTTTAATGTTATTGCTGTAACTAAAATCGCAATGCCTCATGGGATTAATAAAGTGATCAATCTATCCATCTGTCTAATAATAAGGCAGAATTACTTCCCGGGATGACATCAATAAATAAATCGAGCAGTGTGTGGCCCTTAAATAACCTCCTGACCTGATGGATCCGCCATAATACCTGCCTCCATCCTCAGCGTCTATCATCAGGTCACAGGTACGAACCAATCACTCGTCAAACCGAATCGACCCGTGCAGAATGTATAGGAATTCAATGGCAACACCCAGTGATGATGTTTCTACTCTTCTGTCACTCTGTCAGAATCCAATAAAGGTTGAGTCAAGGACGCAGCGGACGGAGACGGAGAGAGAAGGTTAAAGTTCAGGAACAGAGAGATTAAAACCAGGACATGTGTGAAACAGGAACGGAGTGTGAACGGATTATTGACCAAAAGGGATGAAGGTTTGGAATGATTGGAAGACCAACAAGTCAATTCAGACTGTGAAGCAGTGCAGTTTTCTAACAGAAGAGCAATGAGCTGAATCAGTTTGATTTCTATGACTATCAGAACTCATTTAGCTTAAAAACTCAAACAACATCATCCTGTCAGACAGAAGTCGTCCCTGAGCAGGAGAGATTGAAAATGAAGCCTGTGGAGCGGTTCATGGTGCAAATAGAATGACGGATTGGACCTCAGCAGGTCCGGGCTGAAATTAGATTGAAGTGTCCATTAATTTGTGTGACAGAACGCTCTGCTGGGTTGTCAGCATGATCTCACCTGTTAGATGACCCACATGGAGAAGAGCTGACAGCGGCTGGTTCTGTCCTCCCGTAACAACTCTGTCATCTAACTCTAAGGCACTTTACTCAGAGGCTGAAATTCACGAGTTATAAGTAAGAAAAAACTCTAAAATGTTTCATTCAGACGTGCTAATGTGTGTTCATTACTGGCTGCCAGATCCATCCATCACTCTGCCAAGTCATGACTGAGCCAGGAGGCATACTACAAACTGTTTTTCTCAAATTAAAAGACCACATCAGGATTTAATCTTGTTTGAGACAATTACCATCAATTTACTGTTATTGATGACTTTTTTCAAACAGCAGGGTTTATTTACAGCTGATTCACTGTTTTCCTTTATTACATTTCTGTGTTGATATGGAGTTCCTCATGCTGCTTTAAAATCAGATTAGTCAATTTTAAGGTGATGTCATGGAGGGGTGCAGTGTTCACTGACAGCAGGTGTTGATTGTTGTAACCCAGGAGTTTTTATAAAGTTAGATTCAGTTAGACACTGAAGTCTGGTGTGGGGCTCTGATTTTTTTTTTCTTTTTTTTCAAAGCAGCTAAGTCTCTTTGAAGGGGTGAAAATGAAATGTGATTTCCCCTCAGGATAAATAAAGTGTTTCTGATTCTGATTGTTTAACACATGGAGTTCTGGGGCAGCTGCGTAACACACGCAGGCTTTCAACTTCATCCAAGAAAAAATGCAGTGTGATGATTCTGTTGGGTTGTTTTTTAGTACAAAAAAATGAAATAGACTTAACACGAATAAAAGGAAACAATCGACTCTGGGACAGTTACTTTAAACCTTGAAAAATTATCTGTGAGCCTGCCGTCATTACGGTAAACACCATGACCAGTCTTCAGACCTAAAGACTTACACCCTCACCACCAGCGTAGGCCTGGGACAAAGTTGCAGACAATATTAATACAAAAACATTTACAAACTGTATTATTTACTGTATTATTATCTAAATGTGGGTCCTACATTTTTCTTTGAAATGACCAGTATTCTTTCAATTTTGTTTGATCATCATGTAACCTTTTGAAATAGTAAATGTGATGAGAAAAAGGTTGACGCGTTCAATACTTATTTGTGTGTGTGTGTGTGTGTGTGTGTGTGTGTGTGTGTGTGTGTATTTATATATATATATATATATATATATATATATATATATATATATATATATATATATATATATATATATATATATATATATATATATACACACGCACACACACATTTTTGCTGATTATACTGAAGTGTCCCTTACTTTAATAAATACAGAAAAGTGCTGACCCTTTTTGTTTTACTCTGCAAAAAGTTTTTTTAAAAAAAGAACAAAGTGACTTAAAGTTTTTTAATAAATAAAAAATGAAAAGAAAACAACAAGCATACTGTGGCCACAGCCAAAGCCCCAGAACACTTGCCTGAACCACTTGGCCAATGGTAGCCCTTGATAAACAGGTCTAATGTTTGAGGTCCATAACCTTCAAAATGTGCAGTTGAGGAAATCCAGTCAAATTTTGAAGTGGCACATGATATCAATTGTGTCACAACTTGCAAATGTATTTTTCCTCTGAACATTTTCAGAAAATGTTTTGCAAACAGTCATTTTCTCTTCCTTTAAAACAGTGAAACAGTTACAAACAATGATGCCAGTTAAACTCTACCTGCAGGGCTATAATAAAAATGAGTGTAACACATGTTCCTCTACTCTTTGCTCAATGACTGAAGCTGAAGAATCAACAGATTCCTGAACTGATAAATGACTTAGTAGAATTAATACCACCAAATTCAAGTCCTATTTTTGTAACGTATGATACATTTTTGGGATGTTTTATTTTTTGATCTAGACGTGGTGTCTTGGTCTAAATTTCTGATCCAATGTCATGATGTGCAGACATGTCCTTTGTACAGTGTCATCTAGTTGTTGTGCATACAGGTTGAAGTCAGTCGGTCAGATCTTTAAGTGATGTTCTGAAATGTAAAACCCCCAAACAGCGTGTAGAGTAGCTGCTGAGTCACTGGTGACAACTTTATCAAACCCCTGATGATTTATTACCCCAATTTGTGCTTTGGTGCCTATAAAATCTTCCTTAATGCACCTTTAAGGTACGACAGAGCTGTAAAAACACCTCGGGGCGATGTTAAATCGTTTATGTGTGTGAATGGGGCACATCCTGCCTCTCTCCCAGTCTCACCCTCAGCAGCTTCGATTGTGATGACCGTTGTTGAAGGGCATTTTCTCGATGAGTTTATTAGAGAGTCTCATCAAACCGCACTCAGCACCAACATCTGACAGCTCGCAGGTGAGTAACTCCCTTTCAAATAATAGTTTGTCCTTCAAAAACTTACGCCAAAGGCGGAGATATAGTCCGGCAGCATAAAAATGTTTTAACAGCCTTCATAAAACTGCACTTTCTTCTGCGTCCCCTCTTTGAAACATCTATTTTTCTTTGGGATCTAATGGGTCTCGTTGGAACTCCTAATTGGCAGTCACTGTAGCTGCTGTCCTTTGAGCTGCGGCTGCTATAGGGGCTGTGCCGAGCGTTCAAACTGGCTTTGAAGTTCTCAAAAGTGAATTCTCTTTTCACTGCTGTGGCAGCAGAAACAGAGATGACCAGATGGGATGCTAATTGAATGGGAGAGGTATAAATGGAGCTGGTGTCATAACTCTACAACACTGGGAATCCATAGCAGTGGTTTCTCATTATTACTGGGGCCAAAGCCTTCACAAAGGGTCGGCCATGTTCACTCAGCTCAAAGTCCATATGGACTTTTTATGCCAACGTTTATGTGTGAAAGCACTTGATGTTCTGAGAGAGAGAGACCTTTCATGTCTTCTCTTCACATTTCGTTTAAACAAACTCTAAATGTTAATTAATTCTTTTTAAAAGCTCCGATGATGCAACCACTCAATCCCTGTAAACCCTGCGATCTTTTAAGTAACCTGATAAGCCTGAACCAGGAGGTGATACTAGAGCGTGCAGATCATTTTAACTCTGATTTTTTGTTTTTCCAAAATACCACACTGCACAGCAAGGTGCAGTCTGTTATCTGGGCTTGTTTACATCCAGGTTGTAGAACATTATAGTGCTATACCAGTGGCAGGTGGTGGTGCCTACACTGAGACCATTTTTACAGTGTTTAAAAACGGTTAATTTAACTAACTCGTAATTTATACGCAGACTTATGGCTGGTGCACATTGCAGGATTCTCCAGACCTTCACACATTTAGAGACCACACACTGGATGATGACAAAAGACAGATCGCACAAGATCTTTCACTTTCTGATCTTATATAGTGTATGGTGTGCATTCTGGGGGACACAACACACTTACTGATTCTTTAGCAGGGTATCTGCTTGTTCACACTCAATATTCCAAATCTAGCGAAATAAAAAGTGACTTCAGTCAGTGTAAACAAACATGGATGAACGGGAAAAAGCATTTGCTGCGTTTCCATTACACTTTTTCGCAAAATAAAAGAGATATTTCTGAAGTTTCCACAAAGAACAATTTTGCCTTGCTGGTGTTTCCATTACAACCAGAATTGCGCACAACTGATGATGCCGTTTCTTGAACATTAGTGTTTTTATTCAGTGCTCAAACTGTCGGCCGTGATCACTCTGACTCAAAACAGGCATGAACAAAACGCTAAATGAAGATCATCATCTCCAGACCTCCGCCCCTCGCTCCTGCTGCTCTCTGGCCCCCTCACAGCCATCCTGCCAGAGTCTGTTTGTGTGGCAGAGGACACATACAAGGAGGTGAGGGAGGTGCGTTGTTATGACAATGTGAAATTTTGGGGAAAAGGGTGTTTCCATTGCACTTTTGTGAGAAACTTTAATATTGAAACTCCTGAAAAACCACCTCATGAGAGCGTTAGAACTTTATATCGAAATTTGAGAGGTTTTTTGAAAATGTGGTTTTTCCATTACCAATTTTTTGTTGCGATTTTTACATTTTGCGCAATTCTAGGTTTCATGGAAACACAGCTAATGATGATTGTTTTCTGCCTCTAAAATTCAACGAAAACAAAAAACACTCAAAAGAAGGAAAAACGATTATGGAAAAAGTCATAGGATATGGGCTGTATGAATAACAATGTGAGTAGTTGGTGAGTGAAGTCGTCACAAGTATTGTAGATAGATTTCTTACTTCCTCCTCGGTCAGTCGGCTGAGTCAGCTTGCGTCTTGAGTGGCTTTGCTTCAGTACATGTGACATTACATCCTGTACCTGCTCAGCTCCTCTCAGAGTGTCCCACAGGCTATAAGATTTTTAGTCGCAAATATTAAACACCTTCATTATCTACAATCTCTAAATTGGAGGCCTTCCAAGCGGCTTCGACTAGAAAACATCACTCTTAACGCACCCAACACTGTAGGAAACACACACAGTGTCATTTACAGACATCAGACAATCAGGCCTTTGCTGGGTTTGATCATAAGGGGAAGATGGGGACAAATCAGTCCGATTATCCTGTAGTGTATCCTTAATAAGGATGAGAACGTTTGTTTATTTTTGCAGGTGTCGTCATCAGTAAATTGCAAGGCTTATGAGGCATCTTAATGACGTAAAGTTCAATCTTAAACAGTAACTGGCTGTTTAATGTAAATGTATAAATGTTGTCTGACATTGCTTCACCCAAAAATAGTCATGTTAAAAATACTTTGCCAAAAGACAACATTTTTTTATGTCACTATTTAAATCCATTCTAAAATTCCATTGGCACATTACTAAATAAGATAACCATGTGCATTAAACTCTGAAGTGCATGGAATAATTTGTTTTCATTATTAGATAGCTGTTTGCAAAGAAACAAAAACAGCATTATCGATAGAGGCCATCAGCCGACCTGCTCTTATTGAATATTATAAAAATGAGTGTCTGATATGCTTTAAGAAATACAAGAACCAGGGTGTTTTACAGCATGCTCACGCAAAACAGAGCTGATTAAAATCAAATACAGAGTCAATAACAAAAAGTGGTTACACATGATTTTGCCTGGAGCATTGTAGCTCGACTCAAAGATGCATCCTTGCATATTAAAACTGTTTTAACTTCAGTGAAATATAATGTTTGTTCCATACAAGGCCTAATAGTTGTATTGTTTTATGTAAGTGTAACCCTGAGCGTACATTTATTGGTTATTGTTGTGCTGTGCAAAATATATAAACTGAAATTTATAAATAAAACATTAAATTTAACTGAATAATCAGGGAAAGCAAGTAAGAGGAAAAATACTGAAAGAACACAGTGGAGATGCACAGTGCATGACTCTATAGACAGAGTATTTCACGGGTACATCATAGTCAAATATGCACAGGGATTACTGTTATTATCTGGGGTCAATATGCAAACAAAGAATATTCAGCTCTCAGAGATCTATTCGAGGATATCAACAGAAGCCCTCCCATTCCTCTGAGAACAGGAATCCACTGACCCTCTCTGTATCTCTCCGGCTCCTGCAGGAGTGTGTCTTACACTCTGAGAAACAAAAGCTGGGGTGTAGATGGCGGTTCAGCAGATGGGATTAGGCTGTAAGTCTTCAAAGAAGTCTCTCTAAAGCTAAAGCTGCTCACTTCAGTCATGCTAATGCTGTTTATCTTTTCTTATCCCCTTTTTACCTCACCCTGTCTCTCACCTGGCGAGGGTAGGAGGGGTACAGCATCATTTCAGGTCTCACACTTGATTGAAAATACACTGACGAGAGCATATTTACAGAGAGGGAGAGGGTTAAGAACTGACCCTGAGAGTAGGCCAGCTTTACTGTAGCATTTTGCCTTAGGCGAGGCTGAGGGACTCTCATTTTCTTTCAGATACAGGTTTTTCTACAAGTTATTTGTGCTTTTATGCTGAAAAACTGCCTCTTTTTTCTCCTTTTCTCCATTTGTGTTAATACTTTTATATATATATATATAAATATATATATATATATATATATATATATATATATATAAATATATATATATATATATATATATATATATATATATATATATATATATATATATATATATATATATATATATATATATATATATATATATATACACACACAAATGGATAAATATCAAAGGTTTTTTTTTTCTTTTCTTTTTTGAAGCCCCAGCTGTAATTATGTGTTAGAGAAAGGTTTGTCAGTCAGTCAGATGTTTGCTAATCATGTAACAGACTTTTGAACCTGTTAAAGAGGACAGTGCTGAATGGCAAAACTGCAGTTCCCCAGGTGTCCACTTGAGGCTGGTTCCAAAATTAAACAGTAGGGTTGCATTTTAAGGCCATGTCTACATGTAGCCAGGTATTTGAGAAACCGCATATATTCTTACGTTTAGGCCTGTCATCCACACAAAATCACAGTTTTACAACACTGAAAACAATAATTTCTGAAAACTCTGGCCAAAGTGAAGACTTTGGAATTTTGGTTTCCTGTAGATGCCGGAAAACAGAGATTTTGGTTCTCAAACGTCACAGCTGAATAACAGGGGCTCATTCTGATTGGATGGCACGGGTTCTATGTCTGAAAAACACTGCCAAATATGGGTTTGGCATGCTTCAAACAGCACTCACCGGGGGGTATATTCATTTTTGAAAACAGATTGCTAAATGTGTACAAGACCTAAATTCCCAACTTTAAAGCAAAGGTAAACGTGTTTCCAGCAAGGTACAAAAAATTCAATGGTTCAATGGTTCAAGAAGCTTGATTGTCATATTAGCGGACATCTACACATGGGAAGCATGGAATTTCACCCTCAAGGTCCTGGCTTCTACAGTTCTACAATTTCATTTAACAGATGCTTTACTCCATAATGACGTACAACACAAGCAAGAACTTGGACAGAAGAAAAACCTAGTTAGTGCCACAACAGTGCTGCAAGTTATACAGCTGCAGGATTTTTTTTGTTTGTTTGTTCCTAAGTCAAATAAATATTCAAGAAAAACAATATGTAAATAGACCAAAAAGGTAAAAGAGGTTAAAGTAAAGAGATCCTGATTTTATTGATAGGTTTGCAGGTGTGATACACTTTTGTCAGCTCATTGTTTATCAACAATCTGCTGTAGTGATGTCTGGACCCTGAACACATATCCAACTATTGTTCCCTTACTGGATGTTGGCAAAGCTATGTCAGCTTTTTTAGCTTGACAAATAAACCACTTAGATCTGTGACCATCACCAAAGGAAAACTTGCTTATGAAAGATGGTAAACAAGCTAATATGGTTGTAAACGAATTAGTTAAGGTTGTTAACTGCTAAGTTTTGAGAACCCCTTACTATGCTCCACTGCAAGTCTCTAAACAATGCTCACTTTAGGCTCAGAAGAAACAACATTGAAGTAGCAAAACTCAAGGGCAGCCAAACAAACCACTGGATTACATCAGTGTCATAAAAGTTTTACCTGTGCATCATTTTAGGTGTTCTTTATCACTCTTGGATCTAGGTGCTGAAGTGTTGAAGCATAATCCTAAATCACTCACTCTCAGCGCAGTTTGATGAAGTTTCCTGTGAGTCCACTGAGCTGTCAAGCATGCAGAATTGAATGTGAGGCAGCTGACAAGTAATTAATATCAATTACTGGAGGAAAGTGTGTGAATGTGACTTCACCAGGCAACTGTAGTTTCCACGTTTATGGGTTTTTAAAATCACGCAGCCATGCCAGCAAATGGAACCCCATACATAATGGAGTCCATGCACTGTATTTCACACTCCACTAAAGGCGCTTAGAAGCAGGATTTAAGAGTCTCGAAGCCACGAGTCTCCTATCATGGCTGCTGCCGCTATAGCTCTCCTCATAATTGCACTTGTGGACTTTTCTCTCAGGCCGTGAATGCCGGCTTTGTGTAGAACGTCTGATAAAGGCAACAAAAGACGGGAAGCAGCCGAGTGAACACAGCATTATGTAATCAATACCACCGGTCAGTCGGAACAGAAAGAGGTGTTGATCTGTTGACTGAAGTACTGTTTACATAGATTTTCTTTTCTCATGCCACAGACGTCAAAGGAAAAACCAAGCGAGGAGGAAAATAAGGAGCGCCTCACCAAAAATGGGGAGTGTAGTCCAAAAGAAACCCCCTGAGTTGATTGAATGCACCTCAGAAGGTGGAGGGGCAGCAATCCATGTCAGGGCAGAGCAAGGTCAAGGCCAAGCTCACTTATCTCTGTAAATTAAAACTGTCGTCTCAAACAATGGACGGATGATTTCAATTAAAGTGTGCAGGGCAAGATCTTGGCGTGACTGAAGAACAAACACTGTAGCTTTATTGCTTTCACATCCCTCCCTGCTGGGTTCAAACCCTCTGGTGTCCCAGAGGGGCCAGCTGATGCCCTCTGGGTGAACACAAATGACGAGCCACGACATCCAGGACACAGATTTGACAGCTTTAATTATGCTGTGCTTATTAAAAATATCCAATGTAAGTAAATATACGCTTCTCAGCCACAATATCATGATCACTGACTAATATTGAGTAGGTTTCCAGCTTTGAGAGGCAGGGCTCTGGTTGAAGCTGTTGTGATGACCTTATCCTTGCCCTCCAAACACGTCTATCATCTGATGAGGTTTTAAAAATCTTTCAGTGTGGGCTAGCCAATAAGTAGCAGTCAAAAAGAACAGATCCTGAGAGTGGAAAGGTTGATCATTTTGATTGATGAAGATTTAAGGGTAACTTGGTAGCAGACTGGGAGAAAGCATATAAACAAGACTCCCCAAGAATCGTGTGGGTGGACAATCGACGGGTCATCCAGACTAACGAGCAGTGGTGAGTAAATGCTCTGATGGATGGTCTGCCTTGTTTTTCCATAGCTCAATATTTGCTAGAAAGGAGAGGTTGGTTTGATCGTTCATTTCGTCATGTGCAACAATCAGGGATAATCCATTATGTTTGAAGCAACTGTGGGAAAAGTGTTGGTTAAAAGAATAAAAGCGAAAACCTATTATTAAATGCAAGCACGAATGAAGAAAAGATTATTACCTGAAGTTAAATTTGGGTTAAATTTTTCAATAGATTAGAAATTTAACCTCACTCTTCATTTTATTGATAGACTCTCAAGTTTGAACAAACCACTGCAGAGTAACTGCTGTATGCGGGTTGGAATGATTATTACTGACAGCTTAACCCATGTTTTAGCCTTTAGCCTGTGCGCTTATCACTCTCCTGTTCAGCTTTTTTCTGCTCTTCTGTCCTTTTGCTTTTTGATAGTCCAGCTCCAACATCCACAGTTGCTACAAAATAAATACAAGAAACCCTTTTCAGCGGAGAAGAAACATAGCTATGGGTTGGCATGGTGACGTGTATGTGCGGTAAAATTGCTGCCCAGTTTCCCTGTTCTGTGTAAACAACCAAACTGAAGTGAAATGAGCAGGCATATTCTCTAAAGTAACCCCTTGTCATAAGTCTGTCATATAGTGCCATCCCTGTGACCAAGCAATGGGTAGGTAGCTGGCTAACTACAAGGCACAGTTAGCATCATGAAACACAATCATCACAGACTTTTGAAAGAAATTGAAATTTCTATTTCAATTTTTTTATTTTTTATTTAGACTCTAAGAACTATCCATTTGTTGTTGACTGCAGTGACACCTTTGGCTGGTTGGTAATATTTTTCCAGGATGAAGATGCCATTACCCGTGAGCACCATCACCAAGTGCCTGCCATAACTACAAAATAAATCAGAGAAATTGTTTTTCTCAAGAAATAGGCCACAACTTTCTTCTCACTAGATCTACTCACCTTTCTCTGCAAACATGTTGTAAATTATTTTTTCCTCAGGTAAATTCCACTGATACAGAGAAATAACATTTATAAAATAGATTTTTTTCTTTTGATTTTGGCGTCCACAATGGGACACATTTTTTGGCTGCGTAGGAGCCTGATATGAGACAGCTTTGGATACGACATAGTGATGCATCTTGTCTTTACATGCAGCTGTTGAAGGCTGCACTTACTGGACTGAGACTAAAGCCCTGTTTCCACCAAGCAGTCTGGTTTAGATCAGTACAGTTTGGTATTGGTTGAATTAGTTAAGCCTGGTCCTGTTTGCGTTTCCACAGCCAACCATGCCCCGACCTGGTCGGCGGTGTGTGAGCTTGATAGCCTCATCAGTTAAATAATAGCATGACGCCACGGCAGCACGACACAGTGTACCCTGCTAATAAATGCATCAAAGAAGGAAAATGCGGCACAGTAAACAAAGAGCAGCTATGGGAGACATCCAGCAATTTGTCTTTTTTGTGATTGGTATGTGGTTCCTTGTTAAAAATCGGAATCAAGTTTTGTTTCAGAGAAGACTGTGCCGCGAAGAGAAATGCAGCCGCTGTCGCATGGTAAGCGACAATTCTTTTGACCAATCAATTTGCTGCAGTGTTGTGGCTCCACCTTCCGGTATTTGCTAGGCGCCACCCTGTTGGCTATGGCTGCCTTTTGCAGCAGCTCACTCTTGTCTTGTCTGTTTCTTGTAATTTTTTCGTCTCCAATTCGTAATCTTTGTATTTGGAGTGGATCATTACTTTGTATGGCTCATTTGTTGGTCATGGACACCAAACTTTTTGTGGCTTCAGCGATATTTTTACTACTTTTTTTCCTGTTTTTGTTTGGAGATCCTACATGTAACCATGGCCGCATTGTTTACATGTGAACTCAGCTGTTAGCAGCCTGTAGCATGCCAATGCTAACTGGTGTAAGGCCTGATGTCTTCCCACAAGGTGAGGAGAAGGAGGTGAGGATGACGTGCTGGTTCTCAGGTGTAAGCTAAGAAGTGACAACATGACACCTGTCCTTCCATCCATCGTTACTGGGAGCGTAAGATCTATCTCCAATAAGATGGGCGAGCTAGCTGTGCTAACCCAGCAACAGAGGGACTACCAGAGGGCAGAGTAGCATCATGCTATTCACAGACCTGGCTAACGGAGCTGCCACATTGGAAGAGCTTAACCTGCTGAGACAGAGGTGGAGCATGACTGAAGGAGCTCAGTCCTGGACCCTGTGGAGGTGGAGGCTGGCTGAACTGGAGAATGATGGACAAGCTGTCATCATCTATTTTCTTATGAACCTTTTTGCACTTTCTTTACACTTTCTTACCTTTATTTTTCTTGATTACTGCTGTGACTTCAATTTCAATGACAATGACAATAAAGTTCTATTCTATTCTATTTAGTCTAGCACCCTTAGGGCAGGGTCCCAAAAAGTGGGACGACTCATCTCGGATATTTGGGCATCTGTCCCGGAATACGCCAGTGGAAACGCCATAAAATGTGTGCTGTGCCGAGACGAACCGATCTTAACCGCTTGGTGGAAACAGGGCTATAGTTTTTGTTTCTCTTCTATTCTGGCAGTTATTAAAAATGTCAAACCCAAACTTTAGCAACAGACACGTTAATAGATTGGAGTTGTCCATTTAGAATATATTTACTGACTCCAAATGAACTTTAAGTGCCTGTATTAATTGCATGCTTTAGTCCTAATGAGCAGACTATCAATCTGAAATCCATCAAAATCTTCTAACAAATATGAAAATGAAAAATCAAATCTATTCTTCCCTTGCTTTACAGGAATGCAGTCAAATTCAACAAAGTAATTTAGAGAGCACTGCACAGTGTTAATACTGTGTTGGCATTAGATTATTAGTTTCTGTGATCAAAACTGACATTTTGTTCAGCTTTCCCTAAGAGACATATCAGTATTGACAAACAGAGATACAGAAAATGTGTCAACAGTAGTTCCCCCTTTCATGTCGGCACTAATGATACGCTTTGCAAACATTTGGAGATGAAAATAGAAATTGGATAGCAGAATTTGAATGTTGTCATACACTGCGAGCACGAATGTGGGGGAATTTTATTCCAATTAGATGAATAACTTCAATGGAATAATGTCAGCTTTGGATTTAATGGTTGGAGTTGGGATGTGTTAAGGATGTAGGACATAATTTGATGTGATTTCCATGTGAAACACCATTTAGACAGCCTTATTTAACCGCACTGAGTCTGCTCCCACACAGACCGGCTTGATGAGAGAGAAAGGCTCAAATGTTTGCCGTGCACACATGCATATCAATCAGTGAGCATGTCTGCAATTATTACTGGTGATCTGAGAGCCAAGAGGTGATGGTGTGATCTGAGGGATTGACCTTTGTGCAGAAAGTGGCAGCTGTCACTCCGTCCAACCATCAGTTACAACTAGACCTTCATGAAATGTCTGATGTTTGACCAGCTGCAGCTTGGGTCCTTTAGTCTAAAAATGGTCTTTGAAGTTAGAGGGTTATTTTTTTCAAAGTGGAAATATATCTACAGAAACCTCACTTTTAAAGCTGGCTCATGTTGCATCTACAGCTTGCTAACCATGCTCCCCAAGCTGAATTTCTTAGCCTTTAAATGACTGTAAAGGTGATTGGTTTGTTTTAATCACCATTAGAGTCCGGTGTGTTCAGAGACTGTAATGGATTGTTGGCTGGCCTAATTAAAGCGATTTCATGGCTGCCACACTTTGGGGGAATTTAATCTGAAATGGTCCACCGTGCTTATGCAAACACTCAAAATCAAAAGCACATCCCTTAAAATTAGCTCCATCCTGCGTTCCTTTTCCCCCTCCCCTCCTCTCTCTAAGTTTGAAAGCACTGCCTTAGGTAAACTGATGTGCCACCCTCTAGTGGAGCTGAACGCTAGCATTTATTCTTCATAATCACATTTGGTTGAAAGCTAATTGGTGGAGGCTAGGAGGCAGAAATTGAGGGACAACAAAAGCTGCAACAAATGTAATTAGATCAATGCTGGCGGAATTAGTCGCAGCTATCAGGATGAAAGGGACGTCATTTAAAAAGTGAAATAGCTATGTTTCAGCTTTATTTCAGAGGCCATTTGCTGATACTGAAATTGAAGTCAGCATTAAAAATATAAGGATAAAAGATTATTTTCGGTACAAGGTAATAATTGTATTTTTCAGTTTTTTCCCTTAGGGCTCCAAAAATGCTCCACAATCTTATCAGTTTGTGTTGCCAGTGTAATAAATAAAACCGTACAAAGAGATTAAAAAATATAAATATTTGAAAAGTTAGGTTAAAGAAAAAGATGAAAGTATGCAGTAAATAAGATATAATATTAAAAAAAAATAAAGCAGGAATACAAAAATGTGATGTCCTAAAGTAAAAACACCAGCTGGATTAAAGGAAAAGACCCCCTCTTAACTGTCCCGCCCACATCTTAGGAGAAATAATATGCTATATGCCAAGATGTGAAGCAGCTCCCATGAAGCATTGCACTTCAGGCTCCTTTCCCTCCCATTGCAATTAGAGTCTAGCACATCAGTTAACCTGCATACATATTCATATCCCATCATGAGGCAGATCCATGACTGAGTGCAGCTCTGCACACTCTGCAGCACACAAGAACCAGTTCCTCCACCTCCTCCAGGGCTCACACCCAGCAAACACCACCCTGACTGGAGCCGACTCCCGTATCCCTGCCCTCTGATGGGTGTCACCTTTGTCTCCCCCCGACACTGTAAAGGTCCCTTGTAATGGAACTGGACTGCTTGCTCTGCTCAGCAAAGCCCTTTGATATTGTCCACAGGAGCCTTATACAATAGCTTGATGTTAATTGTGGCTAATAAATCCACCTTTACTCCCCCATTTCCTCCCCCTCTCCTCCTCCCTGACTCAGACATCTCACACCCTGGGCCTGATAGGTGGCTGGAACACCTTGGATGGCTGCCAAGGAGCAGAAAGAGACGCAGCGGTGTAATGAAAAAGCACCGTGGCAAACACGTACACACACATACATTCACACACTCATGTTAATTATTTGTTTAATAAATATGCAATAACAACAGCTCCTGGGGCAATAACAGGCCCATCTCTGCGCCACATGTCACACCGGCTCAGAGCGCTTTCAGTGATTCTTTCCCAGAAACTTCTGCAGTGGTTATTTATATTCTCCTCAGACTGGATGCTTGAATTTGTTACAGGCTCTGGTCTCTTTCTTTGCTCTGTTATGTTGCCTGGTCTAATCCAGATTATGCATGTCCACACATGGCACTGGGGACGACATGCGGGCCCTCGCTTTCTGTCTGTCCGCTTCACAAATAGCTGTTTTTATCGCCTGAGTCTTAAATCACCCGGCAGACGTCAGACCAATGTTGCTACAGAGATCATGATGAATCAGAGCTGAAGATTTTGTTTTTCAAGCTCTAATCTTGAGCATTACAGCTCCTGATATTTAATATAATATTTGGTTGGAGGATGACTCTGCAAATTATCAACTAGTAAAGTGTAACTGAATGACTAAAGGAGTGTGTAGTAGTCCATTTATACTGCCTCCTCAGCATATTGAAGCTTCAGTTTAAATTAGGAGTGTAAAAGTAGTGCAGAGCTCTGGCTGAAAAGTAAAAACTTAATTTAATTAAGGACTAATGAGTTGATTTAAAGAGAGTTTTTGTGCAGATGGCCTTAAAACTGAATCCTGAAAACTCGTCTTCTAAGCGTCTGACTGCTCGCTGTTAATGAAGTGCTGATTAAAATTCCATCTGACACTCAAACCACTGAACAGTCAGAGAGGTTTCTACGTCTGTCTAAAACAAAGTCTTTTTCATTCTGTTGCATGAAATGATTGGTGTATAAAATTAAGACAATGGGTGTTTTACATAATCTTGCTCTTCAGATAAGTATAAAGCAACTCCAGAAAGTGATGATGGACCAAAGGCCTGTTCTTCAGTATGACTACAACTTCAGTTGACTTACAATTTGATGAGGAATAAGAATTTGCTTTTTTTTTTCATTTTGTCCTGTATTGCTTTTATTTAGTTATTCTAACCATCCTTTTTCATCATAGTATAGTACAAAAACACATTTTTACTACTGAAAAATTCACAAACATATCCTTGTGAAGAAAATCCTATTTATTTATTCATTCATTTGTTTATTTATGTGATCAAAATTTTAAAAGAAAAAATAAAAATTTGAATTAGTTGGATTAAAAAAAAATCCAACTATAAAACCATGACAGAGGGAGTATTATGCTCTGAAAAAAGTTTTATTATACAGAATTTTAATGGAAAGCCATTATTCTGTACTGCAGTATTACTGCCACCCCAGAAAAAAACCCAAACATTTAGTGTCATTAAATAAAGTGATACTTAAGTATTGTGTTATTACTTGAAACATGTCATGTTATAACAACGACTATGTTTCTGTTGTTGTTCTTTCGCTGTTACTGTTGTTTTTCGACATGGCAGCAATAATATGCTTGAGTGATTATGAGATGGAAAGATTTATGAGAGAGATAAAAAAGTAAGTTGCAATAAGACAGTACGTTAAGAGTATGTTATGTTAAAAACAAGCAGGTAAAAATATTATTGAATTATATATATATGTCTAGAATCATCATCATAAACTTTTTTCCATTTTATCACTTTCTGATTTTTGGTTTCTGTCTGAAAAGTATAACTTCTCATCTCATTTCATGATTCCACATTTTGATATTAATAAATAATAATAATGACTTAATGTCTGAAATGTTTCCTCCCCAGAACAAATCTCTTGGGTTATGTTTCCTTCTGTTGCATGACAGACATGGAGCTCTGTGGTTTCCCTTAGAATCACATTGCAAAAAAAGTATCAGGAATTAAATATAATGCAGTTGGAGCACAGATATCAGCATTATCAGCACTGAGACACATCTGAAGGATTTTTATTTTCATGCTTGGTCATAAAATATTGATCAAACTTCATGCAGCCTAACCAGTATTTTAGGATAAAGTGTCATAGATTTATTACTTCTTTAATCTTATTATTTGATCAGAACTTGTCCATCTGTTTGCTATCTATCATTAAGTTTTGAGTAATTAACCATGTCTCTCAGGATACATTCTAATCCTTCTGTGATGCTGTTCTTAAGACTTCCTGGTAACCGTGTTTTTGTGCTGCATAATGAAATACTACATTTACAGACTGCTAGATCTGCTGAGGTGGTGACAAAGAATGAGACACAAAAGAGGTCCAGTTTGTGTCAAATACTAGGTCCTCTGGTTAGGTTGATACAACAATTCTTCTCAGGTTAAGAATAGGGAAGCTTTGGCTTCTTTTAGTTTAGAATGACATAGAATACAAGAAATTGAATATCTGCACTTTTTCTATTATTTATTCATTGGATGCAAACAGCATAATGCAAAAAAAGACAATCAAACAAAAAATCTTTTTATGCGGGGATGAAAATGTCCTTGGTGCCCAATGCCTCTTGTTGTACACACTCACACATAAACATCCATCAATCCACATTAAAAAACACCATCAGACACAGACTCTGCTTAAAAAAAACTACATATTTAGAATGTAATCGAAACAAAAAGTGCAGTCACAACTTCCACCAAACAACCCACTTTAACAAAGGAAGTAATAAGAAGTGACCCTAAAAACAGAAATTTCAAGCTCTGAATGTGAAGGAGGCCCACATGTAGTGGAGGTGAAGCCAGGGGTGAAAGAGAACTCATCATATTTCATTTATCTTTGTTTTGACACTGCACAGACTTCTTTTAGGCATAGGCTTGAAATAAAACAGTTTGAGCTCCTCATATTGCAAAAGTGATGTCTTCTTAAAAATACAAAGGACGCTGTTTCAACAAAGACACTTAAATTAAAGGTGGTGAAGGCTCGGAAGTTTGTGAGCAGCTGTCAAAGGTGAAACCTTTCAAATGTCAATGTGCTGTTTGAATTCAGCCTCAGTATTCACAGGTCACTCACTAATACACTGCAGCACAGTCCTGAGCCTGTTTGAAATACACCGGGTATAGACTCGTCCAGATAACTCAGTCTCAGAATCCCTGAATCGTATTCACACTCACAGTCCTCCACCGTCAGATGGACACCCTGTGGCTTTGTGTTTTCGGCTGTCAGATGTTGCCTCAGGTTACTGTTTGCCCTTCAGCTTAGAAGATCCCACACCGCAGACCTTCACGCAGCTCTTTGTCACAGCACGATCGATGAGAATGTTTGGGATCGCTCACATATTCTACTTCTTTTTCGTTGGCAGTCCACCCCTCTCCAATAATTCTCCGCTTTTTTTGTGAAGCTCAAACAACCCGAGACTGAGTGCCTGGAGCACTAACTCATCTGGAGCCCGGCCAGAGAAAGAGGGAGAAGGAGAGGAAGGGAGGAGAAAGATAGGGAAAGAGATGATGATGGAGGGAGGGAGTGAAGGAAAGAGAAAGAGGAGAGTTACGGTCCATTCTCCTTTAGGAAGAGCGATTGGGGCTGAACACACAGGCTTTAGTCTTAGTCTGGCCTAGTTCTGCAGTCTCTCTTGGTGCAGAAGGACAGAAGGGAAAAGAAAACAGGACAAAGACAAAAAAGATGAAGAGGAAAAGAAAACAGGACAAAGACAAAAAAGATGAAGAGGAAAAGAAGAAAACTGAGTTGTTTCAATGAAAATTGCTGGAATCAAATAGTTTAGTTTGTACCCAAACTCAGAATTTTCTTTTTTGGTCTGCTTTTATCAATCCTTACATCTAAACACTGAAAGACAACGATATGGCTGATGTGTTTTTAGGATGAACAACCACTGAGTTACCAAACACTTTTACCAAGAGCAAACAGAGCTCACTTAAGTTTTTTTTAGGGTACAAGCATGAGATGTAAAACATAAACAGTGGACAAAATAGAATCTAAGGTAAGTAAAATATAGGACTGTAAGGCTGGGACGATATGCTACTGTTGCGATTCAATTGTATCACAATTTTTTGGGGTGCCAATTCAATTTAAATTGTGATTTTTGATATTTAAGAATTTTAAGATTTGGGGGATTTTTTGCTTGCTTTTTTTAACACCAGACCATGTGAAAAAATTAAGAGAGTCAAATTAAGTCAGAGAGAAACATTTCACCCTCTTCTGGAGAAAAGTGGTAATTTTTTTCCAATCCAGTTTATAAACAAAGACTGAAATGAAAAATTTTAATTTGAAAAATAAATGTATCAATGTATCAATTTTGTAGATGTATCAATTTTCAATTTTTCTTACCTCTATTGGACTGTTTTACAAAAGTGAAAATGTCTTAGTGACACGTTTACATGCAAAGGGCATGAGAGCAAATAAAGTATTCTTGTTTGAAATATATGTAGGTTTTTATTACATGCGAATAAGTTGCAAAACTGGCACAAATTTGAAAAGCATTCAACTTTTTTTGTTTGTTTTTTTGTTTGGTTTGTTGTCTATATGGTTTCCAGTACTATTAGAGCCAGCCTCAAGTGGACAATCAAAGAACTGTCTGCTTTTTTAGCACTTCCGCTAAACCAGCTTATATCTTTTGACTGGAGGTTGTCGTTTGGGCGAACCAAAACATAACGCACTGTACGTAAACACTCAACAACATGGGGTTGGTTATGCTATAGGGCACACAATTTGAAATTAAAGGTGCTGTGATGACAATCAGTTTGGCATTGGCTGCAGTGACACCTTTAGTCAGAATTTATAGTGTTTTTAAGGACACAGACTCCGTTTCCCATGAGCGGTACTGTGGATTATCAAGATCACTCAATAAGTCCTCACAGGACCTTTAAGTCAGAAAAATGAATATTCCACCTTTCTAAATGCACATTAATCAGTTTTATTCATGCCTGCTGACAATACATTAGGTTCACTTTGGCTTTCAAAAACAATCAGTTCATTAGGTGAAAATGGGCTGTAGACAGAAATAGTTGCCATTTAACAGGTGGATGATTGTTTCTCCGCCAATTAACACAACAATTATTGCCTGTGATTCAGTTAGTGTCGCTTAACCTGCCAAATAAGTTCAAACTCAGTGAAAGCAATTTAATTAAGAGTTTGTCTTCTAAATTTTAAAACCTGTTTTCATCATAATATTCACCTGAGAAGTCCTTTTACTTCAACCATTACATCCTCAATTCCGTTTTCATACCTAATACTGAGTGAGTAAGGGAGATTTTGAACAATATCTAAACTGCTGTTTGTGGACTGCATCCAGTTTTCTGATCCAACACTGGTCAATGTTTCATGAAACCAGGACATAAAGATGTCAGAGGTAAAGGAAAAAGCAGTAGAGGTATTAAAGCAGGTTACTAACAACCAGTGAGACAAAGACAAGAAAGAGGGATGGTTGCGAGAACCCTTCCTATATTTTCTTCTCTCACGCTGTGACAAAAAGCTACTCGAGGGTCGGCGTGTTGCACCTTCTGAGGAAAAGGGCATACAGAAACTCGGGGCAACCTTGGAAAGTGTCTGACAGAAGAGAACATAAAACCATGGGAGGTCTCTTTGAAGCAGGGAGAAAGTCAGGACAAACAGAAGTCTGCAGAGAAAATAATTGATACCCCTTGTTTTGGATCAGGGTTTGATGAAGTGAGACAATGGCACTTTGGTGGGTGCTTCAAAAACTGAGTCCAATTAAATCTGCAGTGTGAAAAGCATAAAAAACTTTCTGGTTTTAGCACCACTAACTATTATGATCATCAGAAAAGACGCAAAATTACTGGGCATGAAGATGGTTTCATAAATACACAGGAACAGATTGGGCTAATCACTCTGACCAGGTTGCATTAACCACTCATTGTGTGGACTAACTGTGTCCCTAGTCCACCAAAGCTCTTGCTAATCATCAGTTAGCGACTAACTAAAGGCTGCCAAGACTTCTAGAGAAGCCCACCCAATTTAACTGCATTTGAAGTCTTAAATCAATGATGTCCCAGCCACTGACCAGCCATCACACCACGACACTGATTATCTCTTTGCAATGACACCTGTCATTGGGTGGAATGTGTAAGGCAGCATGTGATTATACCGTCCTGTAGTTGATGTGTTGGAAGGAGGAGAAATGGACGAGCATAAGGATGTGAACAACTTTGACAAGAAGTATATTGTGATTGTTGGTTAACTGGATTAGGGTGTTCTCCATCTTTGGGGGTCAGTATCCCCAAAAAACTTGTTCAACAAAGGAAGAATCAAGGGGCAACATCCAGTTAGTAAACATGAAGCCTATGCAGAAGTGCTAAAAGTTGCAGAAAGACCGGAAGTCACGTATACACCCAGCCATAAAAACAGACTTATACGGCATTAAAAAGCATATTTACAGCCTGGTTCAAAAACAACTTGGGTCTGAAATGCTGATTTCACTATTGGCACACACTGTACGGTGAGTGAATTTTTTCCTAACTCGGCGACTTAGAAGTTATTAGGATCATTTGATTGTCCAATCAGAGCCACAGCTCAGGTCATGTGATTGGTGGGCGCCCTGTAGCTGCCCGGAAGGAAACTCCCAGCCAGCATCATATCAAATGTGACTGTGTCAAGTATTGGTTTCATTTCATGGTTTCAGGAATAGATGGGTGACGTCGCAGAGACTACGTCCATGTTTTATATAGTCTACGGGAAGAATCAGTGACAGACAAGGCCAAGGAGCCAAGGTGTCAAAGCCACAGACTACATAATACACGGAAACAGTCTCTATGACCTCATCCATCTGTTTCCAACACAAAGTTTTGAAGGCTGTTGTTGTCTGAAGCCATTAGAAATGCTACACTTGTGGGTTTTGAGCCTCCTCACCAACAGCTGCATGGTGCCCACCTGCCAGTCAACCTGTTAACATATTTTTGCCGTAAAAATTGGCTGTTTTGAATGAGTGTGTGTGTAGTTTTTGGTACTCCAAAAGCCAGCTCCAAGTGGGCATTTGATGCACTGCAGTTTCTAGCACTTAAGCATCCATTGTAACATGAGGATCAGAAGTGGACCACAGGGCAGAATCAAGTCTGATCCACTGTGGTTCCATTTTGCCACTTCAGAGGCTTGAAGGATCTGCTGCTGACTCGGTGCCAAATACCACTGCACAGAGGTCTAGTGGAGTCCAGGACAGATCAGGTCAGGTCAGGGCTGTTTCGACCGAACAGTATGAACTGTGCCTCTCTTTCAATTCAAGTCTATGTTCTCACTCTAAAAATGGTGCAAGACCAACGCTTTCAACTCCCTCCCTCTGAGTTAACGAACACTGAAAGAACAGAGGCGACAGTATATGAAACTCTGAGGTCATTGTCATTCAGAGCCTTCAGGTCCTGTAGTTTTAGGATGCCCACATGGGACTTTGGTTCAGGAGAAAGTTTTTCTGTTTGATCTCAGCTAAAAAGAAACAGACATTAAACTTTACAGAGGGAGGGTGAGAGTGAGAGCATTTTAAATCTGTGCCTTTCTTCTTTAACTGAGGTTCCGGCTGAAGCACCAAACCTCTGTTAAAACCTTCCTTTTGAATATTTTAAGCTTTAAACAGAGTAACAGCTCTTCATATAACTCAGTTTAGACTTCATGTTTGAAACTTTGTTTGTAGTGATAAATGTATTGTTTTATTAATTTGCAATAAATGTATTTCCCCCTTACATTTAAAAATGTCTTTATCTGGAGTATTTATTTTTGTGTCTTTGGTTCATTTCTTGGATTTATGTGACCATCTGGACATTACTGGAAATCAATTTAACATGGACAGGACAAACACAATGTATCCTTCTCCCATTTAGCATGGAGTCATTTTAATTAAGCAGGAGCAATTATTTCATTGCTTTGATTGGCAGCCTCTCATTAAAGGGCACTTACATCCTGCCTCTGCAGATGAAATGGTTTCTCCTGTTTTTCCTTTAACCTCTCTGCTCACAGCTGCTCTTTCTCATTCCAGTAAGTGATCCCAACATGCAGTCATTCACCGAGTCGCCCTCACTGACAAACTGCACCTCTGGATGCAACATGCAACCCCAGTCACTTAACCTTATTAAAGAACAGGTCTTCAAATCTCGCAGACTCTTCAACACTTTCTTGGACAAATATTCTTTGATGTGTTCAAGGGTAAAAGCTGTTTTATTTTTCCTTAGCTCGACTGTTGCGTTTTGCAGACTTGTGGCGTCAGCTAATCCTGCTCACCGCTCCAGACGCTGTCAGCACGAGAATGAAGCGCGAGGCGTTTCTGTCTGCTCCAAAAGCTGGATTACTGTAACAAGAAGATTAGTCTTCTAACAACTGCAACAGGCAGGGAAAAAAACAAAGCTATCACAATGCTGCTCATCGTGCGGTGATTAATTTTATTCTCTGATCCACTCGTATTAATGCAATCCTCCGTTTTACATACTGAAATAAAGAAAGCAAGTCAGGAAAATAATTATTCTCAGAGAACAGTTATCCGTCTGTTCCTTCAGGATGTCTCTGTAAAGATATGATGCAGGATGGAGGACGCAGAGGTAGCTTGTCTGTCGAACACACCCCAGACTGAGGGCCTGTGAGGCTGTGAGAGTGATCAGCTGCTGCGTTCTCCTCCAGCCGCTCATAAATCAAATAATTACACTCTGCTTCTTGAGGGAAGAGGAAAGTTTTCCCATTAAGCTGCACTCATTAACCCTTTTCCAAAGAGTGCAAATGACTAACTTGAGGGGGCTGTGCAGTCATTTCCTTATCTAACAGTACATATCCGCTTGAAGCTTGGTTAACATTCAGACCACGGGGTTAGTTTTCTCTTGGAGCAGTAAGTGATCATTTTCTTATCAATATTTTATGGTATACATCAATTAACCTTGAACTGTCTGCGAGCGGCAGACAAACGCTCCCCGGTGAGGCTGTCAGAGGATCCTCTGTCACACGGAGCCTCTGTGATTGACAGCGTTTTTAGGAGGCGCTTTTAAAGGGTGGGATCCTGATCTGCTGCTGCTGAAAAGCCAAACGTCACTCAGTTTAGAGACGTCTGCAGTGTGTATTCCAGTCAGGAGAGGGTTTTACTAAAGCTCTCACGTTTAAGGGTCTGCTGGTGAATGAGGATCAGGTGCTGCGTTTGCAAGGGGGTGTTTATCATGTGGCAAGACGAAGGCATCTTCTTTAATAATTGAATCATTTAAAAATAAATCCCAGTGCATAATTTAGAATACCCCCAATTCAAATGGTTTCTCAAAAGGTAGCTTTAAAGTCCTAAATGATCTGAGACTTTGTGTATCACAATGAAGAAAGACAGAAATTAATGAAGACATAGACATTTCCTCAGCCTTAATCCTGGTTTCTTGCCCTAACCTATCCAAATAAAACAAAAATAAAACATTTAGTGAAAATAATATAAGGATACTATGAGGAGAATCTATTTCAATTGCACTCCTTCGCCACCTTGTGGCCTGAAGTCTCCCTCACACTGTCGTATATTACTTTCAGCGAGGTGTGTGTTTGTTTTGAAATTAAATGGAGATCGCATCAAAACACATTTTCTTTGTTTAAGACAACTTTTTACTGGATACAACGCGCTGAGGTAAGGAACTTGTTAGCAACACCGTCAGCCCGGTGCTCCGACGTATCTGTAGGCTAACGTGACAACATGTAAACACTGTCAGTTTGTAAGTAGTTTAGTAGCCGTTTATATTTAGCGCAGCTAGCAGCCCGGTGCTCTAAGACATCTCTGTAATGTCTAATGATAGTAAATCCTGGTTAGCTATGTCCTGCCAGTCATCTACCAAGCAGAGCTAACGTAACTTCACTCTTCATTTTCTTGATAGACTCTCAAGTTTGAACAGACCACTACAGAATAAGTGCTGCATGTGGGTTGGAATGAACATTGAGCTAAAGGCTAAATCACTCTGCCGTTTAGCCTTCCTCTGCTCTTCTGTTCTTTTTCTGTCTGACAGCTAGACTCCGCTGTCCACCATCACAACAAAATTAATCATAGAAATAGCTTTTAGCAGACAAAAACACAGATCTCTGTGTTTTATCTCTTCTCACTACTGAACTTCGTCGGCTGGCGTGGTGTTGTCATGGACACCTAGACATGGCGTAAATCAATCCAGTCCTGGTCGACCTGTCCTGGAAGCTAAGAACTATCAATTTAAAATAACCTGTAACCACCAATATTGCTGACAATCTTGTTTTAAAGTGTTGATACGGTCAGGCATATATCTAGAAGGGAGAATTTTTCAAGATCACTTTTAAGCTCCTCACAGCCCCTAAACAAAATAATTTCATCCTTGCATTTTATTAAAGCTATACAGTGTTAGGTGTTGAGGTAATTTCTGGCTGTAAAATCCTGCAGACAGCAGAGCTGAGTCTTAAATCTTTCATCCTCCTCATTTGAAAGACATTCCCAAGGAAAGCCAGAGGGCGAGGAGACGCATGAAGTGGTCGCTTGCAGGTCTGACTCCTCCGTTTCAAAGATAAATATCACGCTGGGACAAACCCCCGTCTCGGCCCTGCCATCACAGGCCTGTCAGAAATGACAGAAGGAATACTTTGGTCCTGTCTGACATGAGACGAAGACAGGACAGGCGAGCGTCTCTGATCACATCTCAACGCTGATTACTGGGGAGAGAGGAGGGATAAGAGCAAAGCCAAGGGTCCCATTGATCACACAGGTGCATTATGGGATGGTAAGAGCAAAGAGGGACAGTAAAGTGCCTTTATCTGCTGTTACATACAAGCAGCATAGTGTTGTGTATCACAAACGCTGCCTGAGGGCTGCACCTCAGGAAGCAACACGCTCACTGTATCCCCTCAAGTCTCACAAAAGATAAAAGTCAACCTCTGTAATCTGTGTTGACTCTGACATCTGATTTAATGTCTTCACATAACTCAACACTCACCATATTTTAGCAAATAGATTAGTGGCTTTTGAGCAGATCTAGGAAACAAAAGCTGGCGTTGATTTAAACAAGCTTTAACACTTTTATATGTATTATAATTTTTCTGTCCTCAGGATTATGAAGGGATAACTTTTTTTGCAAGGCTCATTTGCCGTACTTTAGTGTACCTTTGGTAAGAGTAGGGGAGGATTTAAATGTCTGACGAACAAGAAAAAAAGCTGTATTGAAATAAGAGCCAACTAACATTAACCAGAAGTATGAGGTTTAAGAAAAACATTTTCTGAGGCACAACCATTTGACTTTTGGCTGGAAGTCAGCTGCAAGGTTACATAAGAGGACAGACGCTTCTTTAATGATTGTAAAGTAAATATGTGCTTGAGGCAGATTGGCTTTGACTAGCTTAGCTCAGCAAGAAGAGGCCAAAGAATATCTTTTTCAGCACTTAAAAAAATTACAAGTTGCAGCACACACTTTTAGAACTGGGTTTCATTTGTATTCAAAGCTTTTTTTCAAACAAAGTTTCTATTTTTAGAGTAGCTACAAATTACATCAAACCACCTCTTGTTTCGTGAGTGACATTTACCTGCTTCTTATGGGGATTTTTTTCTATTGAGAGCAAATGAAAGAGAAAAGTTAAATGACATTTATATTGACAAGGTGGTGTTTAATAAGGTTATTTTCTTGGGTATTTCTCACTGCTGTTTCAGCTTGATAGCAGATACATCAACCAGCTACTTGACTGGGTGTGCCTGTTCAGCTGCTCGTTAACCCAAATATATTATCAGCCAATCACATGGCAGCAACTCAGTGCATTTTAAAATGTAGACATGGTGAAGTGACACCAGATGATGCCAGAGTAACCACGGTATGCAGAAGACCATCTTTGTGCAGCCGTGTAGCTAATCTCTGCTAACTCCAGGAACATGTCAACACTGTTCTACCTGACATCATCTTGAGCAGTGGCGGCTGCTGGTCAGTCAAGGAGGGGAAGCATTTTTTTCGGCCTACATCATAAATTTATTTATTTATTTAAACATAAATTCTACCCTCCGTTCCTTTTCAAGAAAATGATCTGTGACCCTGTCGTACCAACCAGGTGTCTTTTCCATGGATTTTACCAGTGTTCTCTCAACGCTCATCATTTTTAAGAAAGGTAAACTCACCGGGAATCGATAAAGCCTCCAGATCAGTCCAGAACAACTGAGAAGATGCTCCGGTGGAGGGTTATACTTCAAGATCGCTGACTGGCTCATTTCACTGTCAATCAAAAAGGGATTCAGCCTCAGACAGATCATCCAATCATCATGCAGAAGCCCAGTGTCCAGGCCAGCCCACTGCCTCATAGACCCCCAGAGACACTGAGCGTCCGATGGGCGGGACAAAGCCCAATGTTTATCCAATGACCGTCCAGTTTCCACAGTGGAACAACGCAAAAAAATGCAAAATTTAACTCTGTAACACCAAACGTATCATAGTCGTTAAAAGAGTTTCTGCACCATCTCATCAACACAATAAAAAGTTTCCTGAAAAACCCTGTCAAAAATAAATATTCTACCTTTTTGAGGATTATCATGCCACTACAGTCAACTGAAGTTGTATTTTGGCCCTTTTCATAATGGCTGCTCTCATGAAATCATCCACAAACGTTTTTAGGAAAATCACTGATCATTTTCAATAAGTTGTTGTAAGGAAAAAAATTTATAATATTGTTACTATTTTTTTTCTGAATAAGTACTGATTGCATTGAAAGACTGCTTATTTACTAAAATCTTTACTAAAAAGTTGCCAAATTTGCCCAATTTATCAAATGTGATAAAATAAATACAAACAAAATGACATAGCAATATTTTTGTGGATTTTGTTAAAATGGTTAATAAACATCTCAGTTCCAAGAAAAAAAATTCTGGCTATTTTTGATGGCTTCTGCCAGAACAACTGGTCCAAGACCATCCTATTTTGTAAGCTCACTAATGCAGTATGAAGGACTCCTTAAGTGCATCCTTCATGTCCCAACATGTCCCCAGAACTATTGTACAACAACTGGAATGAGATAGGAAGCTTTTAAGAAGCAATCTACATTATGAAATTCAAGTGTCTGGTTCAACTCAGTTGAGCAGCTATCAGTAAAAATGTTAAAAAACAAAAAGGGCCAGAGACCATGAAAGTATTTCCAACCTGTTCCAGTCCAGCCTGAGCAATCTACACAGACGAGACTCATCAAAAAATGCTCCATAACTTTGAATTAGGACACACATTGCAGACTCTTGCTTCCTGATGCATGCATTTGAATTGATCTCGAGATAAAAAACAACTTGCTCCATCTTAAAGTAAGGCCCTTTAGTATACTGAGGGTAAGCAATGACTCCTTTGGTGATCTTAAAACTGCAACCAAACAAACTGCCAAATATCTTGATTAATAGGATCCCAGCACTCCTGTTGTTCTACTTTCAGTGAGTCAGCAAAGAGAGGAGAGAGCGACACTTTCTTGGCCAGAACAAATGAACAGACGTATGAAACTCAGTGAGGTGATATTTCTTGAAGCCCTGAACCCTTTCCAATAACACGGCATGTAAGTGACCTTTTCTATTCAGGGGATAGTTTGCTGAACATTCGCACAGATTAAGCATGAAATCATTAAAAAGGCAATACTGGCAGACAGACTGGACACGTCAGAACAAGAGCCAAATGTTACAGCACCTTATGGAGTGTGAAAGGTTAACAGGGGAAGGAGAGCAAGGAAGAAGTTTCAAGACAGGAAATGAGAAGCAAGAAATGACACCCCTGCGAGTAGACTTGGATAAATTACAGGTTGACTGAACAGAAAAGTATAATTCATAGAAAGAGATGTGTGTGATAAAGGAAAGGCACCATAACATTAGTAAAGCAAGCCTTTGGCATTTTAATTGCAGGGCTGGAGCCTCGAAGCGGTGCAGGTGTATATCACCTGTTATTACTTCCCCCATTGTGCTGCTGCCTGCATGGCCATTATGAGCAGCTTCATATAGAAGCACACTGTGCGCACTGTAAACAGTCGATACTTTAATACTCTCCATGTATATACTGCTGAGCTGCACAAACTTTAAGACGATGATTTGTACAACTCTAAATATATGCATCTCTGTTAAGTGCAGTTTATATTTTAAGCAGTGGTTTTATTGACTGTGGTCTGTTGTTATGAGGGAAACAGCTCTGCGTTATTATTAAACTGCATAAGGAACAAATCGAACAATACAAAGTACAAAGCAGAGCTACTGTTGAAGGCATTATTTTAAGTTTTGATTATTCAGATTGTGTATTCAAACAGAGGACGAGATGATCTTTCTTGTTTTTGCTCAGATGATGATGAGCAGGTTGTTTTGGCAACCTGGATCAGAGTGAGCAACCCTTGAGCAACTTCTTGATTTTTTCCTCTGAATTTTTTTTTCTTTGCATTTTTCTTGGTTTCCCCACAGTTAACAAACTTTCATTAAGTAAGACTTCTTTCTTCTCTTTCTCGAGACAGCTAGCACCAAAACTATAACCAGAATGGCATCCCCAGCAGGTCTACTTTTCAAAGAAAGGTTTCGTTCTCTTCCTTTTTTTTTTAATCAGCACATGAGGTTCAAAGCCAGTGCAGCGTTCGATTGTAGGCTTTGAATTTCATGTAGTCAAGGACTGATGAATCTAAGAAAGACAATTTAACTTCTAAAACAATTGCTATCCACTTGAAAAACAAAGCCTTTTAATGCAGCTCACTGAATTTTTTACGAGAAAAAATACAAATGAGCTTAAAAGAAAGAGGCAAGTCCAAATACAACAAATACCAAAAAGTGAAGCACATGGCTTAACTGCTGAAAACATCACGATATGGTGATTTGCACACCACTTGGCTTTAAATAGTTACCAGCAGCTAAGTACACACCTGAACTGAAAAGTCTCCACACAGAACTTTTGAATAACCTCAAACAGTAAGCTCATCCTCTACAAAATTAATAATAACAGTAAATTTCAACATTCATGCATAACAGTTCATGCTAACTTTCAAGTAGCACAGATGATGCTAGTATTATGGTAGTATTATGCTAGTAACAAATTACATCACTTCCTGGCTGTCTGTGGATGTCGGCAGAAACAGGGGCCTGATGGGCGACAATCAGAGCCAGACCTCTTTCATGAAATCTGGATTACAGATTGAACCTTCTGTTGTTCTTTAAAACACAGTTTGTTGACCTGTCAACATCAGTGTTTAGCCTGCAACTCTGCTAGCCAGCAGTGCAGCAAACGGGGATTCAGGATCTGCTCAGGTGTGAACAGCCGTGCTTATGCTGCATTCACACCAAACGTGGTGATCACACGTTTTACGCCTTCATAAACACAAGACTATTTGTGTTTACTTGGGTTAACTTACGTAAAAGAAAAAAGAAAAAAAAAATCACTTCATTAGCAAGTACCCAAAGGTGCAAGAGGGGAGGGGATCCTCTAAAATCCACTCTGATTTGTTGTCATCCAACACGGTTTAGCCTCAATACACAAGGAGGTGAAGCTAGCTCCTTTTTATTCCTGCTCCCATAGAAAGCACTGTCACAGGGACTGGGAGAGCTGCGCAAATATATAAACTTAATTTTTCTTATAGCTTCTTGAGCCTGCCCCAGAGGGTAGAGCACTGAACAAACCAGGAACTTGCTCCTTTTATACTGTCATGTCATTCATGTCACCAACAAGAGGTCACGCCTACTCTCACCTTTAAATTAACTCAACAGCTCTAAAACAGAGGATTCAACCCCCAGCTCTGTGAATTGTCATTCGGATGTCATGGTATCAGCTTTTTGTTTTTTTTATCACACACTCACATGTCTGATTGATATAATTTCTATCCATAATGAGAGAAACTCATTGTTCGCTCACACTGTGCCCGTTTTAAAATCAAAAAGGCTGAAATGGATAACAATCATGCAGGAAAAAAGGTAATGCAAGACGATTTGATATCATTACCCAGAGTGCATTGCAAGACAAATAACAATGGAAGCCAGTGTTGGAGTTTGTTCTTGAAATGTTTCTGAAAATGTAGAAATCTAACATGTATGAATCCCTGATCTTAACCCAATCATATAAAATATTTTAATCCAATAAGAACAGCACGTCTTATTCTGCTAGGTCTCTTTGAATTAAGAAAAAAGCTGTTGCATCATGTTTTATACTTTCAGGGATAAAAATCGTCATATTTGTCATGACTGTAGTGTTTTGGTTTAATTAATCATAATGTCTGTTGCTCAGACATTTTAAAAACATCTTCATATGTAATGAAACAAAGTTTGGTCCATTGTGACATCTGCGCACACTTTCTGGAAGCAATCCCTGTTCATATTCAGAGAGCAGAGTCACATAATTATGCCAGCCCACTGAACATCCGACACATTTTAAATTCAAATCAATACTGAAGACTTCTGCCAAAATATGCTGATGAAAACTGTAGCCAAGATAATTCTGCTTACAGAGACTGATGTGTGCCAGGACTTTCACTCAACATGCACGGCACATTTTTCTGTAATCTGTGACCTTCAGTCGTGAGTTTCGCCTTCACTGCTGGATGTGTTGTTCACTTCATAATGGACGGCCTTTTTCATGTGTGGCACTGATTTTTCTTTTGTGTTTTTTTCTCGGTACCTTGGGTTTATTCTTCAGATCTTTAGTGGTGTGGAATCAAATGATAATTGTCAGCAAAATGTCTCTCCGCCTTAGATCAAATTTACTTTTTATTCCAGGGCACGCTGAGGTAACATTTTATAAAAGGCATCACAAATTGAGCATAAGATAAACACTCAGGAAATTTCCTAAATGCAGTAAGTGAGAAGAAATCCATTTAGAAGACATTTTCATGCTTTACTTGTAATGTCGCCGGCACAACTTGGGCTCTTTGCAGCAGTTTTAAATCTCGGGTCAAATAGTTGTTTCATGAGGCATAAAAACTGGATGTTTAGTCAGGCTTTATGACTCGCATTTCCATTTCAACTTTTATCATTTGGCAGGGTGTTTTTGGCTCCGGGAGCAGCTAAAATCCAGCGATCCTGCATATTTCTGATGTATTGAGGACAAGGAGCTTTTAATCCCAACAGAACCTGTCGAGATAAAGCAGAGCTCCACGGGATTGTGCAGAGTGCTCCTAAAACTTCTTTTATTACAATGGCAATGATTTACCCCCATGAATCGCCACATTACTTTGAAAAGCTGGTTAAAGCAGCTCTTCCAGCTTTTGCTGTCAATATTTTCAACGCTCTGCTGCCCATTTCTAACCAGAACAATGGAACACATTTCATCTTCCAGAGTCTGTAAACATGCATTGAATCCTCAGATAACACCATCTCCAAAAGGTCAGAGCAGTGAAAAAGAAATGATGTTAGAAGATGTTAGATCATCATTAAGCCCTGGTGTAACTTTGAAAATAAGCACTACTGCAGTGTGTAGGCTGTTTACAAGAAAGTCAATAAGATGCTCATATATAAAAATGGATCTGTCATAAGCATTAAGACCTGAATAAGAAATCCAACACTGCACCGAGAACCACATCACAGAAATTTCAAAACATCTAAGAGTTTAATACTTTTCGAACATAAAGTCACAACATCCTCATCTGAAATCCTCACACTCTTAGAGATGCTAGCCTGTCCTATCCTCGATGAGTGACATAAAGAGGAGAGGCAACCTGCCGACACTCACTCCTGTAAACACCTGGGCAACAAATGGCTGTGATTGTCAATTTCAGTGTTTCCTCTCTTTAATTATGCCACCTAATACAGCTGTAGGAAAGGATTTCAGGCTCTACTGCCCACACTCAGAGGCCCTTTTTTTGGCAGGACGCTAAGGACCTCAGGCTACTTTTCGAATTGGCTTCTAAGAGCCTCAATTGGGCCTGATTTTGCATGTGTGGCACAAAACCAAAACATGGTACTCAAAAATATGTGCACACACCTGCTGATTTGCCTAATTTGATGAGCTTGTTGTTAAAAAATTACTTAAAGTTGAAAAACATGTTGAGTAAAGGCATATTTAGATACCTTTGTATTCAGTAATAAACCCATAGACTGTTTTATAAATTGATGTAGTCTTTGTGACATCACCCAGTTATTTTTGATACAGAGTTTTGAAGCTCATTGTAACAGGGGCCACTTCATGCTAACTCAATTTAGCATTGTTCCAGTTTGGATAAGGCAAAGATCATTTCACTTCTTTGCAGACAGTTAAGTCAGCCATGCCCTTATATGGGCATATTTACAAGTTCAATTACTTTGAAAATAATGAGTTTAGGGCTGCAACAATGAATTGATAAAATCGCTGCACCATTGCTGTATTAGTTTGTCTTCAGTTTGTTTGTCTTGCTCCTTTTTGTTGGATTATCTAGCGGTTGGTGACTAGCTGAAGGTGCGTTATTGCCACCTACTTGACTGGAGTGTAGATAACCTGAGCTGTGGGGCTGTATGCGTCACATGTAAACAGATCAGCGTGGAGGAGAAGCTGAACCGGCAGGTGAGGGAAACGAGTAAACAAGTGAATAATGGCAGAGTCGGAGAAGCTGTTTGTCCCAAAAGTCCCAGAGTTTGGGAGTATTTCACGCTGAGTAAAAGCACACAGCATGTTAACTGCAACATTTGCAAAAATGACCTTGCATGGCACGGCAGTAAGACTGCATTGATCCAGCACTTAAAACACAAACATGTTGGGCTCATCAATAACAGGCTGGAGGACTCAACACTGAGGCGAGTAGCTTCAAAATCCCACATACACTCTTTGTATATGTTGTGAAATGCGTGGTATGTCTTTTAGGACTCGTTTCGTCTTTTTATTAAATCGTCACCCGTTTGAAAACCATGAAGAGTTCATTGAACCAACATTGGCATTAGTGTTAGCTGCTACAGATAGTGGTAGAGCAGAGGAGGTGAACTGTTTGACCTGCAGGTGAAAAGACTGAGGACACTTTTTTTTTTGCCTTTTTGACCCATTAAGATCTTATTCTGATGTCATAATAATATGTTTTTCCATTATTTTGCCCAAACTGTTTATTCTTTAAGTAACAATACATTTATGTCATTTGTTAAACTCTATAAATGTAGCATCTGGTCAGCTTAAACCATGTTCAAATATCTTTTTTTCTTTCTATATATCTATAAGCAAACAATAGTCATCAACTAAAATAACAAGTTTGGTTTGCAAATCTTACTATTATGCATTCTCATCCTTTCTTTCCCCCCGATCTATCGATTAATTGTATATATAGAGGGTAATTGATTACTAAAATAATTGTTAGTAACAGCCCTAAATGAGTTGTATGTGTATATCGAAAATACAAACAAAACAAAACTCATCCCCTGAAGAGTGTTTTCCAATAGAGAAATGAGCCTTTGAGACCCAAACCACTTATGAAACCAGGCTTTAAATATGTTTATAAACGCTGAAAATTTTGGCGTTTTCATCCTTCTGTATATGTGGTTTCTGGTGTTTCTGCAGCCAGCTTTAAGATGAATCTTAAAGAAATGCTGCTTTCAGCACTCCCACATAGGCTTAATTATGTTAATGTGGGTCTCTAAATTCTTTATTTAAAAATGAAAAGATTGGAATTGGAAAAATGGCTACATAGATCCACAAACATCACATTGTTGATAAAAGAAGTCTTCACGGAAAAAGAAAGAACAATCCTCTTGGAGTAAAAACAAACTGTGTGCACTTACATTCCAGACTTTATAGTATTTTAAATCTAGAATTATTCAGGGGTTTAGACATTTCTGCTCCTTCTGTGGCCACAAAAAGGTGATAAAAGCTAAAAAGATGCTTCTGAAAAGGTCTAAAATTAAAGTTCTTTGAATCAGGGTGCTCATTTGGTTAAAATGAAAAGAAGACAGACTGCTGCACAAATCAAGCTGGACTCATTTGAGTTATTTTGCTCTTAGATGACTGGAGATTCATTCCGAAACCCCTCCGGTTAGTCTCAACTGCTCTTTATTGCACCATCAAACACATTTTGTTGGTTCTCTGAGAATATTTTTCATTGAAGTAGAATGTTTAAAACCACACCTTTTTTTCAGCTCTCAAGATTTAAATAAAACTACTTTGAGAGAAAGTTGCTCTGCATTTTTCCATTTTCTATCCTTTACATCTCTGCCTTCCTGTACCTTTAAGAGTTAAACCACCTGCACTCATACGAAATAGCATGACACGGGCTGAGAGGAGCAGTCTGATTTGCCCTTTGCAAGAATGTGACGAGTAATCTCTCTGCCTGACCCCGGCTTGGAAACATCCGCACACTGGGATTTGTTACCTTGGATACCTGTGCACACATAGAACCACTTCTTGCTGCATGAATTTCATGTTATTTTATGTATTGCAGAAGCTTCAGATTGAGTCTGTGTTTGAGTGCACTGGCCACACCATGATAGAATATGGCTCGTGGACATTTTTGATATCTTTTGTATGATCAGCCCTGAATGTATCTGTACCTTCAGGATGGCTTTTCTTTGTTCTGCCCTTTTCTCCTCTGAGCTCCACACCTCCATCTGAATCCCTGCTCCTCATCCCTGATACCTCTCACACTCAATGACTCCATCAAAGGCCTGACAGAATACAGACAGGTCCCTCTCCATCACGCCGCGCTGTGCTGAAATGAGCTCTGGATCTGTGCGTTGGAGGCGATGGGGGCGTCATGGGCAGTGATGGGACACAGCCGACGGCTTGTCCCCAGAAACAAATGGTTGGCAACACACCTCATTTTCTTGTCTTTTTTTTAGTGTTATTGAGATTTCTTACACATACGACAGACATCAGTCATTGTCAAAACTGCATATATTTTCCCTTAACCTTTTAGCTTCGTGGTTTAACCTAGCTGGTAATTCCAAAGATTTCTGAAGACTGTCAAGAAGAATCACGCAGTGGTGAAACTCTCTACAACAAGAAATGTTAACGTGAAATTGGCAGCACCTTCGAGCAACATAGAAATGACTTGTCTGTCTGGAGCAGATAAGGAAAGTGAACAGTCTTATACAAAGGAAAGTGCAGCTTTGACTCAGGGATTGCTCCTTTTTTTTGACTCTCAGCACGAGTTACTATAAATCACTACCCTGTTTGCAAAGGATAAGTACAACCTTGGGAGCTCTTATAAGTTTTAATAATTGCAGAGAACACTGCGGCTCTGTAAAGCTTTCCTTCAAAGGAAGTGATTTAATCAACCAGTTTGTGAGCTGTACTGTTTGGGAGAAATAATTCCTTCTGTGAAACAATTCATCAAGATTTCATCTTTAAGATGAGCTCATTTCTTACGATACTGCAAACAATCCAAGACCTGAAATAAACCCGCGCTTATAAAGCATTTCGCTGCTTCCTGTCTGGTTTGTTTTTCAGGAGGTAATGCAAAATCCACCACTTACACAATTACAATAACCACAACTCCAGGCAGACACTTACACTGAAAACTGTGACATTAATTGCAGCTTAAACGGCCTCCTTTGCCTGCTAAACTGTCCAACTGCTTATTTTCTCTTTAAATAAGATTGGTAGTTCGGAAAAGGAGAAATGATTCTACGGTGAGACGCTGCCGAGAAAGAAAAGGGCACAATTAGTTTCCCAATCAATTTGCCAGGAAGAGGAGGGGAAGAATCAATACTCTGATTATGCATGAGGACGTCATGCGCTTACATTGAGATCAAAGCATCGATGATCTAAGCTGAAGCAACAAGGGAACCATCCTTACATGAGCCATCAGTCATGTGTGGAGGAGAGGGGGAAGGTGAGACAGCACAGGGTGTGTACAAAGGGATAAACTGAAACATGATATGTAAATGGAGACAAGTTATCTTCACCCAAGAGCATATGAAGTGATGCAAGCTCTTATTATCTCATTTGTAATCAATAATGTTGGAATTCTCTGTGGAGACACTGGGATGAGTCCTTTGAGAGTTCCTGTGTTTGAAAAGCAAACAGGGAGGAGAGGGCGTGGTCAGGAGTTAGTTTGATGAAAAAAAAACAGATGATTAAAGTGAGTTAAACCAATTGAAGAGATTCGTCCCTATGTTTCTGAACGTGTGAACGCACATGTGGAGTCATTTCTGTACAGTCAAATGTAAAAGCTGCACAGAACTGAGGACGTGTCTACACCCGCAATGAAAATTTGTCTTGCAGGTGCAAGGACAATGCACTTAAAGCTGATCCCTGAGGTCAAATGTCAAGTCAGTCCAAGTGGTAACCTCTGATATCAAAAAATGAAGCCAATGGGGAAATGCCAAAAACAGCAGTTTCTCTCATGTCCACTTTAGTCTGGTGTCTCACTAACACCCATGTCAAAATGTGCTTATTTAGAGCAATAACAGTATGCAACAGACCAGTCTACCTGGCATACTGTTTCCCGCAATGCACGGCACTAATGCTGTTTGTCAATGCGGATGGCAGGTTTCGGTGATTTACCGCCATCTACTGGAATGAGTCAGCACTATAACTACAATACAACAACAGTAACGTTGGACAATCCGTGAGATAGAAATGAAGTGATGAGAAAGAAACACCAGTAAATCTTGTAACTTCTAGTTGTAAAAGAGGCGTTTACTTCTACAAATTCATTCAAGTCCATATAAAGTACCTTTTTTTTTTTACCAAATGTGATTTCCATCAGCTGTAAAAATAAAAAGTCATTCTCTTCCAGAAATTTTTGAATAAACATAACTTTTGGTGTAAGAATAAAAATCAAATATGACATTTCTGCTGTGGTTTGATTAATAGCTAAAATGTTACAATCTAAAAAAAAAAAAAAAAAAAAAAAACATCACCTGTAGCTCCACCTTCTGAAACTTAAAACCAGAGTAGTATACTACAAAACAGACACAACAAAACTGTTCTACTACATACTACATGCAAAAGCAGTAGGGAGTATGCAGGACGCAGTGCCTAGTACATACTGCATTCACACTTAGTATGTAGTAGGTGGTTTGGAAAACAGCCTATGTCAATCTTTTGTACATCCTTTAAGTTATTCTGAAACACATTTGTCCACATTTATTTCGCAGTGTGAATTAGAGATGATCACTTCAGTGGTTTATACAGAAATGGATCATTTTGCTGACTCTTCAACAGATATGATGACACTCACAAAACAGTCAAAACTGAGCACAATTTATACAGTATTGCTAAAAACAGGGGGGTATACAATATCTTACAACATCTTAAGTGCGGCAAACATTAGCAGAGCTATCACCAGCCCTTGGTCCTGACTGCAGGTTAATACATGCTGATAAGAATTGGTTAGGTTGGGTGCTGTTGATTTGTTATCTGTGCTTGTTTTTATATAGGTAGTAGAGCATTAAAGCATTATCCCCACCTAGTGGCAATTAGCTGCTCTACAATTTTGAAACAACATCCAAACAACATTTTAACAGTATTTATCCTGCGAAACCTAAAAGACCACCCAATTAACATATTGAGGCCTACGATACTGTTTGGTTTGATGTTAACTTTTTTATATTAACAGATAAGCTACAGAACTGTTAATGAGCCATTAGGCTTTGTGGAAAGTTTAATGTCATATTAGCACTTCTTACTTTGCTCACATATCTTTCTGTCTCTATCTCTCATCCAGAAAAAAAAAAAAAAAAACGGTGAAGACCTCCTGTTGATTCTGATATATATGAAGCAAGCAGGATCAGATCACAGGTAGTCAACAGTGACAAATGTGGAGACAGACTCATGCTGGGCGTCACCTTTAAAACAGGTCACCGAGGACACATGCCAACACCATATGCTTCAAATGTGCATTTTTCAACAAACCCTGCCCTTTCCCTTTCTTTTTCAAGGTCAGAGGGCTAAGATAGAGTTCATATCTCTGGACTATTGCTTTTGTAACTCACACATAACCCATTCAAAGTAACAAGAAAGGGAGCACAATAAAACCTTAAAAAACTCAATGGTCTGCTCCTTTTTTCACCAGCCACATACCACTGTTGAAATCGTTCAGTGCCCCCTGAGTGGAGTGTCTGAAATCGAGTAAGTCTTATTGGTGTGAATTACGGTGAGAGCCTGAATGCGACATATTGTTCCGTCCCTTTCACACAGTATGGGAAGCAGCAGACGGATAAGTAAGTGAGATGAAAGAGCCGTGCACCTGGCAGGTCCGTGCTCAAACATCTTTGATCCACTGAGGCAAACATCAAAGCCTCTGTCGGGGGCTTTGTGTGGACGCCAGCCCACCGAGCACTCACCACTATAAGGACCAATCTACAGCGTAAATTGCGACTCAACAAGAGGAGAGGCTTGAGAAAAATGGTTTATTTCGGCGGCTGGGAATTACGACAATTGCAGAGTCTGTCTAAAGTGAAAGTAAGTCAGATGTAATCAGTCCAGTGGTGATGGATGTAACATGTTGGAGCTATTACCATGACAGGAAGTGTCCGGGGGAACATACGATGTCTGCACATTTTGTGTGAGGGCCAACAAACTAAAAAATGATGAACTGACAGCCATATCTACAGTGAAGCCCCAAAACACCTGATCATTTATCAGACACCCCTTCACAGCTACTTTTTGATACATCCCTCTTGGACTGTCTCAGTCATTCAGGTCCCAAAAAGAAGCTTTATTTCTTCTTGTTTGAAAACCAGACCAAATAACTGCATGTTAACAGGAAGGAACAGTTACACATCAATACCATGTTGGCAATGAAAACTACAATCACTATGACCCAAACATGTGGACCTGTAGATTGAGTGAAGACTTTCAATATATCAATGAAGTTCTAAGGACACAGAACAATCCTGTATGAATATGACCAAGTTTTTATCTGCACAACTGCATCAATAAACTACATATAATTTTGAGCATGTTGACAAAATGTATGACAGTTGATACGGCTTGTTTCCAACAGGGGGCAACAAGATAAAGACAAAACACAAGTAAGTACCGTATTTTCTGGACTATAAGTTGCACTTTTTTTCGTCAGCACACAGAGCAGCAGTGTTAAGCACCTGGACTGCAGAGACTTCATTGGCTGAAAAGTGGAGAGGGTTCCAGCTGCAGACCTCCACTCTCAGCCAACTCTCTTGGAGGCTCCACCGTCAGAAGGAAGTGAAGTAAGGATGTGAAATCAAACCAAAACTAAAAAAAGAATTGCATTTTACTGAGCTAACAGAGTTTACAATTACATAAATTTGAAATTGGTCGTGGATCTGGATGCGATTATTAGTATTTGGACATTTAGAGTTTTAAGTAACAAAGATATATTTCTGTGATGAAAGTTGAAATTCTGGTTTAAAACTAAAGTTATATCAATAAATGCTACAAGCATATAAATGCAATTTACATTGCAAAATATACATTAGCATCAAGCTATTGCTAATTTTTCCATACAGCTTTTGGTATATTGGGAGATGTATAACATGTTCAATGTATTAAATAGGAATCTTGTGCAAGAGAGTAATGTACATTTCTTTGTGTGTTCAGTTCTTCAGTAAAACTTTAAGTGGAAAATCCTGAACCAGTTGTCTTGGGGAAACTGTTATCCATCTGCTAAGCTAAGATAGCTGGGGTGTGAAAAAAAATTAGGAAATAAAAAAAATAAAACCAATATATCAAAAGAGAGGGCTCGCCAATACTAGTTGTGTTATAGAAGACATGCAGTTTATACTATTTTTTCTTTATATAGCACTATTGTGGAATCAGGTGAACCAAGGTAAACAAAACAGAAAAAAATGGATGTGTCTACCCAACGTAACTTTGAAGGCAAGTTTTATTTTGAAATCTTATACTTCATATCCCGACGTCACTTTCCTCTGATGGTGGAGGAGTGGAGCCTCCAAGAGAGTCGGCTGAGAGTGCCAGTTGCAGACCCCCGATGTAAGGTATACCGTCAACTAAACCCAGTAGTAGAAACCAGGCTATAAATGTGTTCAAGGGTAGACCATGATCATACTTGTGAGGTTTTGATGAGATTGGACCAGATAGACGGGAGTAACAAAAACATGGCTGTCACAATAACTCACATCATCAAAGTCTAAAGGCTTCCTGGACCAAATCTGAGGTGGACTGTACAACAGGTTTATAAGTGGAAAAGAGGATTTCCTGTTCACCAAGTTTGTGATTTATTGAGGAAGACAAAGAACAGAACAGTCAGAAGAAAATCTTTTTACATGTCAAGAGTGCCCACGTAGTGCTTGGCTTTAAATAGCTCTCACAGCTGGAGCAAGCAATCACTTATAGTTGCAACAGATGTCAGCTTAACTTACAGTGAGGTGTTATTGAAGGAAGTCATCTATATGCTTTTCCTATAACCTAAAGTTAAAAAGAAGCTTTAGCACAGATGAGGAAGACTGGCAGGGTGCAGCAATGAGTTCTCCTGAAAACCAGCAAAGAAGGCTTAAAATCTCAGGGGAATGAGAAGGAAAAAGCTTCACCTATAGCTGTTAAAAAGAGACTACAGTCACAGAGAGATACCCGAAGCAAACAGCAGCAGCAGGTAAAGTTAACGTGTGGGAGGACGGAGAGACATTGTGAGTGTTGTTTCAAAGCAGACAGGTGTACAGAACGGTGACCACGGTGCTTCTTTTCTGTGGTTAACATCTCGAGGTGAAGCTGCAGATGTACCTGGAGCTTTGTTTAGAACAAAGCAGCTGTTCTCATAAGGCAGACAGATGTGATGAGGTATTATAAAGAAGTGCTAACAAGATAGTGAAACAATTATATCTGACGTTGAGTAGAGTGGCAGTATATTCAGAAAAGAAGACATCTATATTTTTTCCAACATTTGTGATCTTTGCAGAAGTTTTCAAATGAAGTTATGATCAATGAGGTATATTTTTTAGTAAGTGTTCTTTTATGACAAAAAAAACTTCTCAATCTTTAATCAGTTTGGTTTTCCTTCAAGCCTCAGCAGATACTCTGCGGATAATAAAAGTGTAGGTTCTACTTGGAGTTCGTCTGCCATGTTCTATTGAATTTATTCCTTTAAATAGGTTCAATTTGTTTGTTATTTTGCTTTGTTTTCCCATCAGTGGGATTTAATTAGCTGTGGGAGAACAGGAAGCGGATCACTCAGGAAGCGGCTGCACTTCTGGCCGTGTTGAGGGAGTACTTTGACAAGATGTAATTAAACTAGTAAATTTGCATTAAATTTTACAGTCCTCTGGTGGTCGTTCCACTAAAATCCAATTTAAATTGTGTTAATATTTTTCATCTTTCCTGGCAGTGAAAGCATTGTTAACCAGGAGGAGCACGTAGCACTTCTGTGAGGTAAATGTATTTTTAAGATACCTTTAAAGATATAATTGGAACATTGTTTATCTAGATGCGTTTTCTTACATCAGTGTAGGACACAGCACATACTGCATGTACACTTAAGTTTAGTCTAATACAACTCTGTGAATACAGTTTGATTGCTGAGAGGTCCCTGAACGGTCCACATTTAATGTTTTGGATGATTGTATGTGATAATTACATACTTTTCATTAAATTTTCAGAAGTAAATCTTTTGGTCAAAACTACACATAAAAAGAAGCTTATGGCAGGGAAAGTAAGCCTCCCTGTTGCTACTTTTAATGAATAAAAATAATCAAAATTCAATCAATATGATTACAAAAATAAAAAGGAGGATGGTTAATTGAATCTAGGGTTGCAGACAGCATGTTAAGTTGCAAGCCTTTTTGAAAAAAAAAATAGACATAGAAGTGTACCAATTTCAGAAAAAAAAATATTTTTCTTAAAGTTCCTTTTAATGATGTTTTTGAGACCCCAAAAAATTAGGGATAAAGTGTACCTCCATCACTAAATTTAATACTCAGCCATCAGATTTGCTGGCACAGTGTGAATGTTACTGGCTGACTGCTGAGTGTGTGGTTGGATAGCAAGTTCAGGGTAGCTTGCTTTCAAGTACCACAGATTTACTATGATAAGAAATACATCCTCCATCTTGATTGCAAGATGTTTGGTAGGCAGCCATGTTTTACCAGTTTTTAATAAAAATAGAATCAACCACTTGTATTCAGTGTTAAAACATCTTAGTTTGGTTGATGTTTATTACCTCCTCCAATGAGGTTATGTTTTTGGGAAAGTTTTTCTGTTTGTGAAAAACATAACTCAAAAAGTAACAAATGGATCTGATAACATTTTCAGGAAATGTTCAAAATGAGATAAGGAATAAGTGATCAAATTTTGGAGGTGATCCGGATCACCGTGTGGATACAGGACTTTTTTACAGTATTCTTTATCAGTGCGAGATAGGGCTGTTTTCACCATATTTGTATACAGTATGAGTCCACAATAAATGGTCAGATTGCTTTGCAAAACAATACAAGACTAGGTCACAATCATTTCTGACAGATTTAACAATACCATCCACATCCTGGCAATATTCTGGATACTAAGATCCGGAATATGAAATATGTACTGGGTCATCATAATTTTCAACACTGTTAGGTAACAAATTATTGTACAAACCTGCAACTAACACCAAATTGTAGCAGAAAGTCTGCTGAAAGGTAGTATAACATAAAGTAGGACTAAAGTGTTGCCACAGAAAGTGCCATTATCTTCAAAAATAAATTTTTCAAAGTGAGCAGTCCTAAATGGAAAAAAAGGTTCAAAGAAGTCAATGGTCGCTGTCTAAAGCTGTTGAAAACTGCTTCAGAGCAAACCTGGTCCAAATCATCAATGTTTGGACCAGGTATTACAGGAAACTTGCTTTGGACACAGCCTTCATCACTTGTTCACATACAACTGTATTTTAGTGAAGAAGTGGATCAGATTTCAACCTGTTTTTTTTTTTTTTTGTTTTTTTTTGTTATATCGATGGTTAGTTTGTGATTACAGGGTTGTCAGGTTAAATAAATTGTGATTACTTTGGCTCTGTTGTACAAGCAGAGGTAAATCACTCTTAAAGTGACACTAAATTGACACTAATGATGTACAAGTGTGTTTATTTCCTACATGTGACTACTTTACAGATTTTTAAATAATTCCAAACAGAGGATGCAAAAGAGGCCAGCCCATCCAGTGGTAGACCCAGACTGGGAGGAGTCAGCTCATTGTTCCTCCTGAAGACGCCCCGCTGATGAGCTCCTCATTGAGCTGCAGAGTGAAAAAGGGCTGACTACTGTCTCCAGAATAATTGGACAAATCAATCAATTACATCAATAGCAAATTACAACATTCATAATTGATCCCTGAACAAAGGCAGTATAGATCACTGCAGGGCTCGATAGCTATACCACAATATTCATGTTACACTGAGCATATTCAGGATCTAATTAAATCTCAAAGGAGACGATCAATGTTTGAAGTAGCATGAGGGGAGGTATTGATTGTGCAAACCAAGATCTCTTCTACCAGTGATTCAGACGATATGACATGACACCAGATTTTGTTTTGATGAATCTGTTACAGAAAATAATGCTCTGGTAGCAGATAGAGAGCACGGCAGTTGGAATGAAGCAGTAAATTAAATCATTTATTGATGCACAGTATGTGTAAGCTCTGAACAAATGCCTCTTAGGATGAAAATAAAAATTCTCTATTACCTTTATCACTGCGTTTAGGTATTGGACTTGCATGAGCTCGGCAATGAGGCGTTTCAAAAGCCTTCACAGCACTGACTCAACAAAAGGAGTGTGGTTGTCAGCATGAGTTAACTTGTCAAATCAATACGATAGACAGCAGGATAATTGCTAATGTCTCCATAAAACACTGGAACATTTGCCTGAAACTTGATGTACATAGTTATGCGACTTCTTTTTGGTTCAACTTGCTTTCATGATAAAATGTTTTCTATTTTTGAGTATCGAAAAACCTGCATATAAAACTGCCCGACTTACTTGTACTTCTTAAGCAGGCCTTGTAAATTATTCATGCCTGTGTGACAAAGCTTCAGTAGTTGATTGCGCATCTTTTCTGATATCTCATTGTTTTTTTTTGTTTCCATATTTCTTTTATCTTTTCACAAAAGCCACATTTTCCAGAGTTATGTCCCAGAAAGTCAGAGAGCAGAAGCAGCTGTGAGGTAGAGAGAAAGAGACAGTTTAAAGTTTTCAGGCCAACTAGGACTCTGCTTTATACATAAAAGTTTAAATGTCCTATTTCGTGCTTCAGTAAGCTCATTATTTCACCAAAGTCATTGCCATAGATGCAAATGTTGCTTTTAAAATCTTCACAGCAGGAAAAAGAGGTTGAACAGAGCACTTTAAAACCAAGTTTTCTTTTAACTTTCCTTCTGTCTTGGCTTGTGTTTTAACGCAAAACTCAACAAGGGCATGTTAACTATAACTTTAACACCACTGAGACAACAAAGTAGGTGAAGAGAAAGTGGGCTTGCTGGAAAGTTACACAAGTCTCATTAACATCATATTTAGTGTCTCCTCAAGCCACAAACAGAGAGGGTTCAAGATGGCTAACTAACTAGCTAACTAAAGCCTGTTATCCTGCTAACTGTAAACTAGTTTTATTTTCTGCATCCTTATGTCCAGATATGACTTGACTTGGTGCTTTTCAACCACAAATACTAGTAACCTTGAACAGAAAGGTTTCTGTAAAACAGCTGAAAAAAAGTATGTCAACTAATTCTAGCTTCTAAACACATGGTAATATTTATATCAAGTGATAATAATAAATGAAAGTATTAAGTGACAACATTTAACAATAATATTCAGTGGCAACATTTAGCATCAAACATTTGGCGCCACACATTCAGCAACAATATTTAGCCACAATAATTAGCAACAACATTTAGCAACAACATTTAGCCACAATAAACAGTTAGCGACTTATTTAAGTGACAGTTTTTAGTGACACCATTCAGTAACAACATTCACTGACAACATGTAGCAACACCATACACTTAGAAACAACATTCAGCAGCAGTTTAAGCAACAATATTTAGCAACAACATTAAGCAACAACTTTTAGCAACAACATTAAGCAACAACTTTTAGCAACATCACTCAAAAACAACATTTAGAGACACTATATAGAGACACCATTTAGTAACATTTTTCAGTGACAATATTCGGTGGCAACAACACTAAGCAACAATATTTAGGCACAATAATTAGCCAAAATAATTAGCAACAACATTTAGCAACATCATCTGGCGACAATAAACACTTAGCAACTTATTTTAGTGACAGTTTTTAGTGACACCATTCAGTATAAGCATTCAATGATAACATATAGCAACAACAAAAACTTAGAAACAACATTCAGATTTAGCAACAATACTTAGCAACAATATTAAGCAACAACTTTTAGCGACAACATTCAGAGACAACATTTAGAGACACTATAAAGAGACACTATTTAGTAACATTTTTCAGTGACAATATTCGGTGGCAACACTAAGCAACAATATTAAGCAATGATAATTGGCAACAATATGTAGCAGTCAGATTCTAGACTGAAATGCCCTCTTACCACTTTGGTCAATGAAGCAACAATGGCCTATGAGGCCAAGAAGCTCCTTTCGTGCTGTGCTGTGATTATAGGTATGAACCACCGTTTGTTTGGAATTATACACTCATTACAATAATGTGTATGTTTTTAGTTTGTCCGTTCACAGCTACTGTAGAAACCTGGCAGTGCAGAATTGGACCACAAAAAAGGGACCTGAGCAAAGTGGATATAAAAGCCTAATCTAAGTAATAGTTTTCACTAACTTTATTCTGCTAAATGTCGCTATTCCTACAGTTTTAGCTCTTGGCTAGCTTTTGCAGTCTCAACTATCACCATAACTACAAATGGTTAATCCTACAAATGGGACAAAATAGTGATACAGCAATACTATACATCCTGTCCTCTCCTCCATGAATAACTTGAGATAGTATGTTTGGTAAGAGTTAGCTCCTGAAGCTAAGAAACAAGCTAGTAGCATGGCAGTCATTTTCTCCTAAATTCAGTGTTTCTATTGAGGAGCTGCATACCTAACATTTAACTGAAAAGCTACTTAATATAAAAAGGAAACTGTTTGAAAAGGTTAAATTTTGAAAAGAATGAAAAGAAATAATTCATTGAATTCATGGAATTACCAAAAGAAAAAAAAAAGTTTAATTCATTTTTACATAAACATCATACTGTTGAATGTTGAATGCTTAGGTGCATGTATTCCCTGGAGAGGGAATCTCTGTAACCTTTTAAAAAAAATAATTTAAAAAAAAAAAAGGAATTTCTTTTTCATGCCCTAAGTAGAATAAAAACACTTAAGAAATCTTGACACAGGCTTTCATATTCATTCATCAGAGGGTTAAACTACATTTAGACTATAGCAAAATAAAAAATTGTGATTTGAAATTGAAGTGGTTTTTGATGAAATGTGCAGTCGGACTATTTTTTTCCTTTCCACAGCAGAGGAATCTCTAACAAGCATCAAGGTTCATCTCCCACAGTGGAAAAGGTTAAAATCCAGTTACAGCTGAAATATTGGTGGTGTCATTTAAAGCAGCGCTTCCTCTCCATTCTCCTCTTCACTGCTGACCTTTTTCTACTGTCCACGTCTCAGCGCTCGTACAGAGTATTTTGGCCACACTCCATCTCTTCCCAAATGAGGCCAACTGAGGAAGTGAATCAATGTGTTTTTCCCCTAGTCATAGGAAACAGCTGTCATGCTGTCGTCGGGTACGGAGCCGGGCTGACTTAATGCCAGAGCCGGCTGGGAGAGTCAGCAGGGAGGAGAGAGCTCCCCCTCTAAAGCCATCACCTGAGTGAATTCCACTCGCGATGCCTCGCAGCCACACTCGCAGCTCTGGGACATAAACAAAGAGGCAGCTCTGCTCCAGCAGGGCTCCTCTGACTGCTGGCACTGAGGCTGGTTTTTACAATATCTGTCCTAATTAACTCTGGATCACTTTTATATGTCCTTGGATCATTTTTTAACTTTTTTTCCTTACTGATTTTGAAGGTTGTGCTTTCAGGTGATTAAATAACGCTGGTGTGTCTTTTCATTGTTAATGGTGATGGGGATTATGGCTCGTTTTAGGGAGTCAGATCATCCCTTTTTTTTTTTACATTACACCAAAAACATATGCAGACACGCTGGGATGGCAACACAACTGTGCTACTGGTTCAGTGTACCAACATATAGTGTTTTTCCAGCCTTGCTTTCAGCTTATACTCGATCCAAAACCTGCATTAATTTTAACATTCTGATTCATTTATACAAGGATGAGATGGACAATGATGAGCTTCAGGCTTCTCTAACTTGAGTTGAATAGATGAGCCCTTCGAATCGGTCTATTGCCATTGATATGGGATCTAGCCATCAGGATCAGATAAGTGCATCCCTAATTTAATATACTTTCTAATGACAATATTAGACTAGAGCCCGACTGATTAATCGGTCGGGTCGATTAATCGGGCTGATTATGCCCATCACCGATTAATCGACATCGGCCAAAATGTAGCCGATTATAAAACATTTTTTGCACTGTGGAGATTCTGTCGCTCCTTCTCCTGTGTGTTTCCGTCCACCATTATCTAATGTAAGACTATAGAGTGACGTTTTAACATCGTGTAAGATGCTTTTTGGTGAGATAAACAGAGATAAATGCTACTGTTAATTCACACGTCCATCATTATTTAATGTAAGACTATAATATGGCGTTTTAACGTCGTGTAAGTTGCTCATTTTGTCTTTACATTTTTAGTTTTTTTTATACTTACTGTGTTTAAAGTTTGACTTATTTATTTAAGGTGTTTACAGTTTGACTTCTTTATTTACTGTGTTTACAGCTTGTTTTTATTTATTATTGGTTTACACTAAAGTTCTTACGTTGACAGTTTTATAATTGAAGTTCCTTGTTTTAATTTAATAGTGTTCTGTCTCTGTCTTCAATCATATGGGTATTATAATAATTTGTGATTATATACAGTATATATCCTGTGTATATCAATGAATTTATTATATTCATCAGCCCATAAATCGGATATCAGTCGATATATCGGCCGATATATTGGATATCAGCTTTTTTTTGCCCCCAGTATCAGTATCGGCATCAGCCCCAAAAATCTCATATCGGTCGGGCTCTGTATTAGACTACAAAAAAAATAGTTTCCCCCACCAAAAAAGGCATTCCCTTGCTAAATCTGACATCCCAGGACTGACACATCACAAATATTGGATGCAGAAATAGGATTGATAAGATAACAAAGCCTGCCTAATATCCTGTGTGCTTAAAATAAAGAAAAGAGAAGTTAAGGGGAATTTTTTCCAAGTGCAAACCTTCAGCATGGGTTTCATTAGCACGACCTGACCTTATCTTCCCGGACTAAACCTTATCTCCCACAGATACTACCAGCATGCATAATACACGTCTACCCCTTTGTGTCAGATGCTGCAGGGCAGAGCCCAAACCTCTCTGCGGGGAACAGATGAACCCCCTCTTTTTTTTTTTTGTCCCTTTCACGCCACAGCTGTACACACAAATATAGGAACACTGCTCTCTCCCTTGTGTTTAACACCTCCTTCATGCACGTATTCACCACAGAAGCTGCTTTGTTAGGAGTCAGGAGGTGACTGTCAGTGGGCCTGTATCCTGTAACACCACATAAGGTTTTGTTTCACCAGGAAGCAATAAGACATTCAAATGAAACGTCTGCTATTCGTGGAAATGTATGCCACGAGTCACAAAAGATACTTCATCTGTTTTAACTAAAGACACAGAGTGTGTATGTGTTTAAACATGAGCCTGATCTCACTCAGTGTATGTACAGTGTGTGTGTTTATGTGTGTGTGCAGAATAGAGGGCGAGCATCTGTGCAAAGCTCACAGACGAGCTGAGGCTCCCTGCTCCATATTCATGTGTTTCCCCATATGCGACCCTCCACTGTAAACAAAGAATATTAAACACACCATACTCAGAGGCCGTCTAATGAACACGTACACATATTACTCTGTGTAATGAATCGATAGAGCCTCCTCTTCCATCAAATATTTATTAGAGCAATATTCCTGAGCCCTTTCAAACTGAAGACTGCTCTGTCTTTGGAGTTTTACAGCAAACCTGCGCTCAGCCACTCATTACAAGACAGATATAAATCCCTGACTTAATGAAACATATTAAGCCCATCAATCATTCGCAGCCAGGTGGATCAAATCACAACAAGAATAATATTTAAAAGGCCATATTGTTTCCATCAACATTTCGTTGTAAAGCTTTCGCAGTATGAGTGAAACATGAGTTGTAGCTGTCTGCTTTTAAATCCTGTTACCCTTTATGGAGACGAATAATTGAGTCATATCTCCAGACCTGTCAGAGTGAGCATACAATCACATCAAGAGTCATCGCCTGGCTACATGTGCTAGAGACTGGGACACTAGCAAAGCATGACAGCATAGTGGAGTAGCCACAGCCGTTGTGGTTATGAGGACTGTGGTAATAGAAAAGCCTGCTGTCCCCCTGGGACCCCAAAGCAAACCGGCTGACAGGTTCTTAGAGCCGCCCAGAAACCTCCAGAAAGCCTCTGAAAGCTCGAACACCTTGTAAAAGTGACGGACCGCAGCTGTCCTGGACTCCTGACACTCTCCTCGCCGCCCATCTGCTGGGACAGACTCCGAGTTTCAGAGCTCTCCACCTGGCTCTCAGCTCATCTCTCACACCAGGACACAGATTCTTGTTAGTGAGTGTCAGACAGCTGAAGACAGGCGCTGAAAAGAAAACTAAAACTGTCTATCTGTATATTGAAAGGTGAAAATAACCCATTTTTGGGGGGCATTTTGTACATTTTTGAAACTATTTTGCATTTAAACAAACTGCAGTGGAATCCCTGTGCTCTGTTTAAGCTGGAGAACAAACAGCTATTGGGCTCCCTCTATTGGCCTTTGAGCATCTATCTGCATGTGTCCAGCAGCAGGTTACAAGAGTACTCTATAGACTTCTTGTTCATGGAAATCGTTAACATGTATGTACAGCTGACTACCCTCATATGTAGATTTACCTTAAATATCTGCATGACATGATTTCCACAGTCCAAACAAAGAAACTGTTTCAGGTTAGCAAGTGAGGAAGCTTTTGAACTAACAATTTTACAATATGATTTTTTTAATAGTTGCACATCATTTTGCGCATAGCTTTCTAATTTTTCATTTCCCAGTACCAGTCCAATTGTAGTCCCGAGGAGCATCTCTGGAACCAGCCAGCTTACTGTCTCTCTGCTGTTAGACATCAAAAGATCATGCCTCAACTCCTGCCTCATCATGGAAAAGCATCTGAGGCAAACTGCTCTCACAGGGCACTTGATGAACTTTCCAAAGCATATCTTTTGTTTGAGTTGTCTTGTGTCTTTATATGTTTTTTTTCTTTTAAATTGATATTCAATTTTCTTTGTACACATCTTTAAGCAGAGGAAGTCTAATATTTTGAGGAATAAAACCAAAAACAGCCATTTTTATCTGCAGAGACAAGAAAGTGTCCTTGCAGAATTATTTGAAAACGTCTTAAGTATTACTGAATATGATTAAACTCAAATGAGAGCTAAACCCTAAAAAAGTGTTTAAATCAATTCTGAGGGAGGTAAATCAACTCTGGACTTATCTGTGCACTTTTAAGTCAAGAAAAATACATAAATAAATAAAATAATGATTTCATGATCGAACTTGGACTTCCCTGACCACTGACCCACGGATAAATGTTGATATATGTTTTATATTTATTCAAGAAAACAGAAAGAGTTAGAAGTTACCAAACTGTACCAACTATGGTACCTTTGCATGAAAAAAAAAAAAGTTGCAATTTTTTGTCTCATCAAATGGGTTTACCAATAAAATATTTTTTGACTCTTTAATAGACAGCTCATTCCCTGTCAATCATATGTTTCATTTCTGCATCGAAAAAGGTTTGTTTTCAAAAAAAAAAAAAAAAAGTGATTTAATTTAGTAATGAAAGTGCTGATATCAGACGCCTCAGATAAATAGGCTTGCTAAAGCGAGTAACTGTAATTTTAATACCTGGACTCTTAATTTAATACTTGCTAGACATGAGCGTGTCTTTATTTTCAGTGACCAGGTAATGATCAGCATCGCTGAATCACCCGAGCTGGTGGCTGCTTCATGTTTTAATTAGACAACCCTATCCCCAACTATTTTCCCCGTCAATATTGTTACCAGAGCCCAACTTCTGAACCACTCTCTTCTTCTCCACATGAATTATTCATAAACTAAAGCAGCAAAGCCCAGATCATCCATCAACATCAGGGCTAAATACATAAACAAAATTATTCACACAAAGTCAGCTCTGAATCTTCGTTTAGGTGTTTAGCGAGTGGCCTGAAACACATGATGCTGATTATTTCCCTTTCAGAGAGAGGTTGTGGCGCAGCTCGTATGGATTTAGCCAATTTACCTGCAGTTCAAGGAGCTCTATTCATTTTCTGGACAATTACAGCAGTGGTGGAGAAGTAGTGCTATTGAATAAGACTTAAAGTGGAAGTCAATTTAAAATTTGTCATTGTAGAATTCATTACAGAAAGTTTGTGTAGTTTACTGGAGCAGAATCAAACTTTCCAACCAAGGAAATTGGATAGAGATGTTCTGATATGTAGGCTGGGATGGTCCTTTAACCCTGACTCTAAAACTAACAACTCCTCAAAAACCAATGTGAAAAAACACTCCTGTCACTTAACAAGATGCATTAGTAAACCTTTCGGAACCACTAATATCACCATTTTATGGTCTAGATAAGAACAATGCAGGAATATTACCCTGAAAACAAGCTGCACACCCGAGCTTAGCTAACGTTAGCTGGCCAAACATCAACACTTTATATCCTGTCTCAGTTGAAAAGGGTCATGGAGTTCCAAATGTGTTTTTTTAGCCTTTTTAAATCTTAATTTCAAACTTTCAAAAAATACAGCACCAAAAATTTAACAGGAAAGTAATACAACATTTCCTGCTTGGTCTACCCTGTGCCGATTTCTATGTGTTGCGCTTCAGCAAATATAGAATTCTTGCACATCTGCTCTCGGGGACTCAAGATTGCTGGATCTTAAACAGAGCCGAAACATACCAGAGCCAAGGAAGTGAAGGGAAATACATTAACTTGAATTGAAAGCTATCAGCTTAGGTGTCAAGACCGGAGTGGAGATGGACCATATGCAGATCTAGTGAATTTTAATGCCAATATTTTTCCAGTGATGATTGCCGTACACTTTTAACTAATAGCGCACTGTTCTTGTCACTAAAGTGGTTCCTAAAATGAAGGCTAGGACCCTCTTGGGGAGGTCTCAAAATACCCTCCAAATCAAAAACTATTTACAGTTTCATAAGTCATCCAATATTGTAGAAATATAAACAAAAAAATGTTTAGAATGCATATAAAACCATGCAAACAGAAAATGCATAATATGTTTTCTGCATTTCTTTATTGCCACAGTTCCCCCCAAGGTGACTTTGGATTAGCTTACAACTGAACTTCCTTGGCATTTTAATAAAATGTAACTGTTGCATAAGATATTGTTTTCAGAAAGAAGGAAAAAGTCCACTTTCAGGGACTTCTCACAGAGACCTGTTGAAAGACACTTTATTCTTCCCCTTAATCTCAGGCTGTCTTTGAAAATCCTTCAGACAGCACACACACTATGAAAAAGCTGCTTGACAGTGGTTAACACAGTCCACTGTCTCAAGCTGTCATTCCAAACAAGAAGATTATTTGTACTCCTTGAGGACCCAAAAGCAAAAAATTTAAGCAGCCACTTTAAGATCTTGACACAAAATCTATAGAGTCCAACACTACAAGTGGATTGGATGTCATGTGGTGTGTTTGATTTTTTTGACAGGTAACAGAAGCACTTTACATTCAGGCCTTAGAAAAATTGCTTTCTTTTATTCTGTCAAGCATACAGACATCTGCGTGAACAAACTGAACCAGCCTGAGCACACATTCAGGGCAGCCAAGCACATGTCAGGCCAGGACATTAAACAAAAGCCATAATGGAGTCATGCATCCTAAACAAAGTGGTTTGGTGCTCTGTCAACAGCATGGCGACCATCAGAGAGGGGAGTGACATTTCAGATGGGACGTGTGTTAACCTCCCCAACATCTATCCCCTCAAATATTTATGATATGTGTATGAGTGTGAGGGGACCGGGAGGAAATGAAGCAGGGAGGTGTGTTTGTAGACTTCATAAATAATTGCAGTCGGAAAGGTTACATTTAGCACTTGCTGGACAGAGGTAAAATAAGATGTGTTTATCCAGCAGGGACAGATTTGTAATCAACAGTCAATCATGTGTGTCTTTATGCTTTCTCACGCCGAAAACATTACATTTGGTGATTCAATCAAAGTGTGAACACTGGTGCTGAAAAATAATTCAATAAATATGTGAGACGCTAAAATATTCTATACAACACTTCTCCAAGTGTTTATAAAAAAGCAAAGTATCATCAGCATACGCTCATATCAGAAAATCCAGGGTGTGAAATCTCTGAGTTAATTATTCGACTGTATTCTGAGCACTCAGAGATCTCACATGGGGAACCTTTTGCTCAACTAGCCTCATTTATAAGCAGCTCAAAACCTGCTTCATTTATCTGTTGAAATTATTCAATGAAGCATGCCTCATTAATTTAAAAAAAGATGACTGAACTCGCTCTGTTTGCAGGGCAGAAACAGCAGAGTACCTAACACTGGCTAACAAAAGCTTGAGCTGCTAGATTTATTTGCCTTAACATCAGTCATGTAACCAAATTTTTGGGGGGGTATTCAAAAATGCTGAAAGGAAATTAGAAGCAGGTTTTATTCTGTGCACTCAGGTGACTGCTGAATAAAAATCCAGAGGATTGTCAAGGGGGCATGCAGCCACCTCAACCTCTCTTTTTGTCTGACCTTTCCTGCCAGGATGAAGAGTATCTTTAAGAGGAAATGGAAAGGCAGGAGCTGATGGAGCGATGTCTTTAATGAGGTATTCTGGGGCTGTTGTCTCTCCATTTAATTAGACAATTATGCAGCCTCCTACGGAAGAGAGAGCATGGGAGGTCACAAGGGAGGGGGCGGCAAGTGATGCCACAATGCCAGTCCGTCACACACAAAAGTACGGAGGCTAAACCGAGGGTGAGTCCCTCTGCGGTGAGAGCAGGCTCTCCATTTGGGAGCCATTAGAGCTGCATCCTATTGAAATTCAGCTCCACTGTCTTTGTCCATCTTCATTCTGCTTTTATGATTAGGCTGGTAATTACAAACCCACAAAGACTCTGGCTGAAACCAACACCAACACTGCCGCAGTCTGATGCTGCTAAATGGCCATCCGAAACTTCCACCTCTTCGCAACTATTGTCTGCTGAGCCTCGTGCCAAGTAAACAAAGACTTTGAAAACAGCATATTAGAGGCTGCTCTAAGACTTCATTCCATCAGTGCCTCATTTTGCACCAGAGAATTGTAATTACACATTCACTGCCATCTGGTACCCGTGCTTGTCTCTGCCCATTCTTAGCCCGTGCCAAAGCAGGCTCCAGTTTCCTCCATGGCAAATTGCTTTAACCTTATGTCTGCAGTCCCTGTGGATGTGTCACTGCGCTACACGCTCAGACAGGCCCCACCAAAAGCACAGCACAGCGGGTTTGAGATGTACACGAGTGCCGTGAAGGTTGAGCAAGGATCCACTTCTAAAGAGGGGCCATAACTCATAGAGACGAATGGTCGGAAATCTCAGCAAATGATGAGACAAAATTCATTTTGGTGATGAATGGAACGCTTCCTGGTGCAGGGCTATTTGTACGTGTGTCAGCACAACTGAACGTCAGGCATTTCCTTTGTTTTGTCTTTTTATTTTTTTACCTTTAAAGATAAGAACACATCTAGAGATCAGTATTCAGTCAAACACATTCACTGTGTGATAAATTTAACAATATGAGAAGGATACTTTCCTGCTTGTTAAGAGCAAGACGTCAATAAAACTCCATTATTCCTTTGTTTCAGATTCACTGTCTAGAAGTGGTAAGCTTTGCCTCACAGGACAAATAGAAGGGAAACATAGAATCACAAAAATGCATCTAAAGAATTGTACTTACAAAAATCTCTTAAGCGTTTGCACTTATACAATGTACTGCTGTGACTTCTCCAACTACTTGAAGAAGCACATCTCTGTGTGAAACAATTTGTGTTGTATACCATCTCTGCAGACAACACAGGATTTTAAAGCAAATGACAGAAATCACAGAGTGATGTGAGGCCAAGTGAAAGTCTGTTGCAATTTTGCATGTTTACTTCTTCCGTCTGGTCACAGATTGGTGTAATCACAGCTGCAGCTCCCCAGCTGACCGTAAATCATCATCAGCCTCCAATCTTTACCCCACACATTATCATATGCAATCCAGAAAATGTTCGACATCTCCCAGGGAAGTAGTCCTATCATTTATCAGAACAAGTCACGTAGTTTAGAGAATGACAGAAAATACTATGCACTGTCTCCCAGCGTGAAAAAACAATAATTTTATGATCACTTAATCACCCGAATGCAACAGTTAATCTGTCATTGTGTAGTTTTACTCCTAATTCAGAATAAAGACTGATGGAAGAGTATTTCAGAATGAGAGAAACTACAGGCTGCATGAAAACATACTGTAGGAGACATACTCCATGCGGTGGTATCACTTAGCTGGAGCAGCATGATTAAAAGACAGGGAACAGAAACACACAGCAGCTGTTTCCCCCCACAACACCAAAAGAGATCAGTTTGGTTCAATAATTAAACTTGGAATGCTTTAGGTCACAGAAGTAAAACATTAAGACATTTAGCAACTTCCAATTTCAAAGATGGATATCTCCAATCATCTTTTTACAGGATTAAAACATCTGCTGGCTGCGTGAGAGGCATGTAAGCAGAGCAGCTGTTTTTAAAGAGAGTGAAAAGTGAAGATACTTGTAGAGGGAACTGGCAAAGGAAGCTTAACCTAAACTGGAGGAGCCCGGCCAAGTGGTCAATGAAGCCTCATTAGGAGTCCAGAGAGGAGAGGTTGTAAATGCTCTACTTAACCTCCAACACACGGCAACTCATCTCCAAACTGGCAACTAGCAAGCACAGTGAAAGAGCATCCAGCTGCTAAACTGACGAACAAATCTGAAGTATCTGACTCCAAAGCAACTTACTTTTTGATGAGATGCGTTGATTTTTAAGCCGTTTAACCGGATCCTTGATGTGCGTTAATCCCCCTTCAGAGCGGACGCGGCGTGTAGATTGTTCCGGACTATGTTGTTCATCAAAAATGCGTTCGTAAAAAGAAATAATTATTAATAAAAACTTTTCACTCCCTCCACGTGAATTACAAAAATCCCCAAACATGCACGTCATTCTCTCCACGTGCTTTTCAGCGAATCACAGCGCACGTGCGTCACATAAAAACCTGCAGGTCAATCTTGGGTCATTCCCTTCCCTTGATGTGTATTTCAGCGAATCTCAGCAGAGTTCAGCAGTCACGTGTCCTGAAAATGATAACACCATTTGAAATGACCTATATTTTGTTTACAATTACAGTTTGGAAAAACTCAGAAAGTTGAGTGTGGATCAGTGGACACTTTCAAGCTGATGATCGTCATATTAGCTAAGTAGAGGAACGGATCAAACGATGGTTGATGGATATAACCAATGAAAGCAGAGCACCTGTGAACGGTTGTGAAATGCAGCCGTAGTTTCCGGTAAGCGCAAAGTTGTGGTGTTTGATTTAGGACAACACTATCATGTAAGATTTTTGTGCACTGTTTGAGTAAGTGTAGAGTGTAAACAGAGCACTTCATTAAGTAGGGACACACCAATAGGCTGTATAATGAATGGACATAGTCTCCGTGACGTCACGCACGTTTTTGTGGTTTCCAGTACTTCTCAAGCCTCAAGCTGTCACTCAGCGTACTGCTAATTTTGTCACTTTCACAATCCCTCATATTTTTTGGACCGGAGGTTGCTGCTTGGTAAAAACATGTAAATATTTCATGTAAATCTCATCATTTCTAAAGAAGTCCAGAATGTGATAAAACAATAAAGCTACTTAAGAGAGCAGCAGTGCAGCAACTCATGGATCTCACAAGAGGGCCCAACACGTAACTACTACCCAAAATGTAAAAACTGGTTGATAATGTAACGAAAGTGCTGAGCCCAAAATGTAATTTAGAAAATGCAATAAAACTCTAAATGTAATAACTGCCCCAAAATGTAAAAAGCTCCAGATCCCAAAATGTAATAATTTTTCCACAAAATGTATTTTGGGTCAGTTAATACATTTCAGGTTGTTGTTACAAATCAGGAAACTAGCTAACTGTACTGTTCTGTATGATGGCTGGTGAGGGTCAACCATCCTCAGTTTTCTTACTGGGATTTAAAGACTGTCAGAGGAGGTCAATCAGCAGAAGTTTGCCTCTGAGTAAATAGAAAAATCAGAAAGGTTTGAACAGTCTGGGCTGGGTGTTGTGAAGACTATATGGAAAAGTTACTGTTTTTCCAGGATAAAGATTCAGTTTCCCATGAACACTACCAAATGAATGAGAATTGCATCTTTGTTTTAACACCATTTAAGTAGTTCAGCTCTCTAATAGTTTGAAGTTGGACTGCAGTGCTTATTTTAAACACTGGGTGCCAGACTTGTCACCAAAATCAACAAAAAATCTTTAAAAAAGACCTTAAAATTTACAAACCACTCTTGTAATCATAATTACAGCGTCTAAGCTCATTGCGACTACAGTAATATATTTTGACACTGTATCTGATCGTTTGACCTTATTGTCATCACAAAAAAATTCATATATGTCTAGGTAAAAAAGTGTAAATTCCTTTATACAGCAAATTCCAAGAATGACTGGCTCATGGGAAAGAAAATAATTGCAATGGGTCAGTTAAAACAAGAAAAATACAAACCTTTTTTTCTCATGGGCACAAAAAATGTAAGACACCCATAGGTTGTGACATACTTCCATAACTTTCTAATTAGCTGTGATTTTACCCTGTAAGTGACTGCAAGCTAACATAAACATCCATGAATAATTGATTACAAGTCTTTTTAACTGGGCCTGAAAAGTTTTTTTTTTTTCTGAACTACATCTGTTTATTGATAATAATTGCGAGATACCCTACATTTTAATAGTTTATGATCTTGAGCACAGCAGTCACGCAGTATAAAATGTGAACTTCGCACATCCACAACCTCTATGTGAGACCCATACCCTCTCCTCAGTGGTAGGTGGTGTGAAGCTGAAACCTGGGGCTAAGGTTGTTCTTTAAGTGAATTCAGGGTTTGATATTACCAGAGGGAGCAGGATTATCCACAACACTGTGCAATTCCGTACTGTTCCAGTAAAGTATAATGTATTGTTTTGACTCACCTATTGATCAGAATTCTGGGTGATCAGAAGATTTTTTTGTTTATTTGTCATAGAGACTTTTTTGTTTAACTCAACTTTATATGAAATGTTTAAATCCTGGCATTTGATTAGAATTTCAAATGGGGTTCAGTAGATGTTCACTGTCAGCCCATTTAAAGTTTTACCTGCCAAAGGCTCTGTGAGGGAGTTCAAAATGTTAAGTTTTTAGATCCACCTCAAAGCAGCCTTAGCCAAATTTCTTATTGAAGGAGCGTTTAATATATGCACATACTGTTTAAAGTCAGCTCAAGTAGTTCCTTAAAAAACATCTACTCCTGTGTGGGATAAATTTCACTCAAAGTGTGAGGAATGGGGAGAAGAAAAAAAACTCCACAGAGCCACTTCCCTGGTTGGTGTTTGTGCCAATCCAGCAGGACGGTTTCCAAATAAAGACTGGGTCCAGTTGGAATCGCATGTATTTTTAAAGCAGTCCATCAGTCTCTTCTTAGACAGAGCAGTGTTGATATTCCTCTCACGCTTGATTCAGAGATTCATGTCCCACAGGCTTTGTGCGGGGTAGTTTGTTCAGTTTCTGTTTGCAGTATTATTCTGAGTATTTGATGTGAGCCAAACACACAGAAATCATGGCTGCTGTTTTAAACGAGAGATCTGATGTGAAAACATTAACCACACACACACACACACAGAACAAAACCCACAATATTTCATTAAAGCAATCAAAAATAAGAATTAAAATGTGAGTTGCATATCAATTTGCTGCATTTATGAATATCAATTAAAGGCGGATATGGTACAAACACCAATATGTTTCTCAGTAGTGTTTTGCAGTATTCTGATCTTTCAATATGAATCCACCTGGGGTTTCGGTTTGATCTATTTTAAGGAAAACACCATATGCCAATAAACACACACATAGCACCGGGCACTGAGGTCTGTGAGTCTGTGTCCACACTCAATGGATTTGTGTTGATTTTAGTCTCCGCTCACAGCTCAAGGTCACGCTTCTCTGTTTTTCTTCGTGGCCTCCCGATTCCTGCTGCACACTGCGTTCTCACCGAGGGCCATGCTGTCTCAGCTTTCTGTCCCGCAATCTGCAAATGCCGCCCCTGCCCTCTCGACCTCTCCGAGCTCAACCTGTCAACCCCGAACACCCTCACAAGAAACCCTGCTGCAATGCTGTGCAACACGGAGGGGCTGGAGGTGGAGAAGATATAGAGGAGGAAGGAAAAAAGGGGATAGAAGATTGAGGAAGAAAAAGGATAGCAGCTTGAAAAGAGCAAAAGACAGAAAACAATTTAGAGCTGTAAGAATGGAAGAAGTCACAGCAGGCGAGATTGAAAGGCCTCTTCCTCTAATTTGCACCGTATTCATCACCTCAGAGGGCAGACACTCTCATATCGCTTTCCATTCACTCTCTCACCCCTGGCTGCAGGTCAAAGGAAAAGGCAATTTCCCCTCTGCCCGCGTACAAGCCGCTCCATTTCTCACGGATAAACTGTACTTTTGAAACGTGAAGAAGTGAGAGCATTCATCACCTCGCCAGGTCTCAGGCTGCCTCCTCCTCCTCCTCTGCAGGAAAAGCTGGAAGAAGCGTGCACATCTGATTAATAACTTTCTCCTTGTGCTGTTAAAGACCACTCGCCAGGGCCACTGTCAGTCAAGGTGGAGGAGGAGGGGGCATTGCTGGGCGCACTGCCCACCTAATTCGCTTACTGAGCACTGGGCAGCGGGCCCAGCTCGAGAAGACGCAGAGCAGACTGACTCAGGCTGTCAGACTTTCATCTTGGAGATCCTCCATGCTGGGCCTGCCAATGAAGACACCAGGAGTCTGTTACAAATCCACCCTTAACACTCTCCCACACATCCTCAGCTGGGAGAAGAGAAGAATCACAGGGAATAGAAGTCACCAGAAAGGAGCAAAGTAGGCATCAGATTGAAACAGATGTCCTCACAGAAGGTTAGATTACATCTGAAGGCAAATGAGGATACAGAGCTGTGATGTATTGCTTTATTTGGCTCTTAATCTGAGGAGAACAGTTGTAAAAATAACTGCAACATTCCTGTCAGAGAAATCGCCAGCACACCAGTAAAGCTAAAATAAACAGTCACATGCAAACACGGATAAAGCCATTCTTCTCTCCCATCACACCAAATTACCATCTCTCGCTCACACAACGAAATCCTCTCCAAAGCATCACCTCTACTTCACAGAGATGGAGAGCAGAGAAAGAGGGCTGGAAGTAGATGGATGATGATTATTCAGGCGCACTCTCTCTTCTCTTTCTCCTCTCTCCATTGATCCCGTCCCATCAGAGCGGCTATAAATATTAATGCGAGGGCTTTGTTTTAGCAACCTGTGTGAAGATCAGAGCGTAGAACAATAGAAGTATCTGGACATGTTTTTTTTTTTTTTTTTTTCAGACAGAAAGGCAACCTGCAGAGTGTCCTTGGGGGAGGGGAGCCTGGGGGGGGGAGCCCAGCCCTCAGCCCAGCGCCTGAGGCTCAGTGCTTTCCAGTCAAGGGCAGCTCAAGGGGAACTGCTAATGTGGGAGTCCAGAGTCTGGTTCAAAATGAGCCGTTCACTGGCTGGTTTTCAGAGGGTGAGACTGTGGACAAATATACGTAACTCTGTTTAGAAAATACAAAACAATGATGCAGTTGAGTCACATGTTCAGATATACAGCTGTTACATAAGAATATCTACCACAAGAGAAAATAAAAGCTGAACACCTGTCAGTTTAACATGTATTTATAAATATGTGTTAAATTTTTCAAAAAGAGTTCAACAAAATTACAAAGATAGAATTTGCAAAATGTATTTTTAAAAAGTGAAATATGAGGCTTGGCTACAGCCAGAGTGAAGCTAAAGTCTGGAGAAACGTTTGCTTACAAGTTCCTCTGATGAACATGAGGTCTACTGTTTGAATAATCTGGACAAAAATCTCCGTACCCGGGGCAGTGTGCCGGATGATGTCATGGCCAGGCAGGCCCAGTTGCCAGGCAACTAGTGAAGCTCCAGGAAGTTGTTTCTGTCAGCCAAGAAATCGCTCAGCACATTGTGCTGTAAAATAATGATTGTAACCATGATACTTTTGAATTTTATGGATTAAACAAATATGATGACTGGTGTTTCCATCTTTGATGCTACGCCAGCTCATAACAGCTTTTTGTCTGATGCCACTAAATCCCAAAGTAAATCTGCGTAATTCCCAAAGTGTATCTTTTTAGATCTATAAGAAGCGTTGTCATTATCTAATATTTAATTTAATTGGGGTTTTTTTTTCTATTCATAGTCTTCTGTTTGGAGTCAGCACAAAAATGTCCTTTAGCAACTTTTGACATGGACAAAGTAGCTTACAGACCAAGCAGCTACCTCTAGTCTTAAAATATGGAGCCACTGCACAAGCACTTAAAACTGCAGTTCTTTCAGTGCCCACTTGAGGCTGGCTGCAGAAACACCAGAAACACCGCACACACACATTAAAAACAGGTGATCTTCACAGTAGAAATGAATATTTTTATAGCCTTTTTTAAAAAATGTCTGTGGTCTGATTAGCGTGTTTCACTATCAGTACCCACTGCACAATTTTGGGTTTATTATGTAACTTTTATATTACTTTTTTTAAGGTACTAAATGCACAAGTTTTGCCCAATTAAGGGCACAGCTGACTTGACTGACAGGCTGACACCCTGAAGCTTTGTGCAAAGAGGCTAAAGTCTGGGGGTTGGAAAAAACATTGATGTATCGGAGTATCTGGATATTTTTAATGACTCTACATTTTTATTTATTTATTTATTTGGGGGGGTCTCTCTTTTTTTCTTTTTCAATTTTATATCCTTTATTTAAGTATTTGTTTATAGGCAAGGTTGGAAAAAAGTTGAGGTGTCAGATCCCCTGAAGAAATCTTAAAAACTGACTTTCATGTGATGTGCATTTTCGGGGAAAATATGGCTCCTGATGTAGTCAGAAGAAATTATCATCATCAGTCATCTTTTTTCATTTGCTCTGGTGTTAAAAAAGCAAACTAAGAATGCTAAAAAACAGAAAGGATTGCAATTTAAATCAAATTAGCACCCCAAATTTTGTAAAAGAATCATAATGGGAGAAAAGCTAGACTAAAGACCTTCCTCAACTGTGTGTGTTTGCCTCAAACTAACTTGACGATGTTACGATGAGTCTGCCTTTCCAAGAGGCTGACTGCCAATGGGCTTCAGAGCTAGCTTCAAAAACAAAAATATGTGATGTCAAAGAGACTGTGTAAAAGTCCGGTGCTCATGTTTGTAATGTTTCAATAGTTGTAAAAAGTACTCCTGCAAATAAAGCATAACCACCTTCATGGCCAGATAGCACTCAGAGTGGGTAAAAATGTTTTTATTTGCTTTGAGTGAACTGAGCTTTTAACTTAAATAAAAGAAAAGCACACAGAGAAGAAATGGGTCAAATGTGCTCCGAAATGATTTGACCATTTATGTCCACTGTGTTTCATGTTTGTGTGCTGTATTTGAGCTCCATTTCCCCATCCTGACCTGACTGATAGTGTAAGCGTGCAAGGTCACTGTGCTCCCCCACTTAAACGTTTTAATGTTGTACTCCACATCGTTGTGTCCACACACTCTTCCCTCTGATGCTGCAGACAGTGATGGAGGGCTCTGCCTGCTGAGGTTGCAGAAATAAATGCAGGACAATGGTGTGACTGAGGACAAAGAGAGATAGAGAGGGCTGATGGCAGATTGGCTCCCTCTGGTTAATGGGAGTTTATGATTTACAGCAGATGTTGGCCAACTCCCTTTCAATCTAGAAACAATACCTGTGACATGGGACCCATTTCTAGAGGGGGATGAATCGATGATATGGAATGGTGTGGATTTTATGAGAAGTTGTGCTGTGGGAGTATGACTGATCCAAGCCATCCAAGCAGAGCGGTTGCCTTTGTGACGTGAGGAGGGAAAGTGATGTGGCGTTTGATACAGTCACAGTTTGAGGTTCCCATGTATTACCATTACATTGAAGATGCGGGGCTCCGTATGTGAACAATGGGAGTAACACTTTGAACCCTTTTATGTCCTTTTAGTCTGTTCATTTATGTGTAAAACTTTTTTTTTTTTTTTTAAAAGAAAGAGTCAAAACTAAGGGGCTTTACACGACAACAGTTTTGGGGTGAAATGCAAAAGTTTTGTTGCATTTCAGCCTTGCGTTGTTACACGGAATCAGTGTTTTATCCGACCTAAAATGCAAACTTTTTTAAAAAATGGCTTCCAGAGGAATTTTTCTGAAATGCAGCCACCTCTGTTGTTCTATAAACAGTAAACCAGCGTTTACTCCACTTCATATAAGCACATACAACAGTACACTTGTTACGATTGTCGCAGACTACCATGTAGTGCTTGTGCTGCTGTATCTGCTGTCTGTCTTTCAATAAAATGTGCATTTGTTGCTCCACTTCTGTATGTAAACTCTGCAATCTTTTGCCCTGTTTCCACCAAGCAGTCCGATTTAGATCATTACGGTTTGGTACGTGTTGGCTCGGTTACGCCTGTTTCTTTTTGCATTTCCACAGCCAACCATGCCCCCTTGTGGTAGGCGACGTGTAAGCTGGATGCCGATAGCTGCATCAGTTGTACAATAGGGCGATGCCATAGCAGCACAGCACAGAGTACCCTGCTAATAAATCCAACAAAGAAGAAAAACACAACACAGTTAAGAAAGAGCAACAATAAGAGACACCTAGCAATTTGCCTTCTTTGAGATTGGCATATGGCTCTTCGCTACAAAGCACAATCAATAATCAACAATTTGTTCCAGAGAAGACTGTGTGCCACGAGGAGACATACCACTGCTGTCGCACTATAAGTGACGATTCTTTCGACCAATCAACGGACTGCAGTGTTGTAGCTCCACCTTCTGGGATCAGATTAGTTTAGTCTGGCACCCCTACGGAAGTGTCGCAAAAAGTTGGACAGCTCCTCTCAGTTATTTTGGGATCTGTCCTAGGATTTGTCCGTGGAAACACCATAAAATGTGTGCTGTGACAAACCGAACTGAACCCCTTGGTGGGAACGGGGTTTTTAAAAACCCAGAAGGTTGGACAGCTTCCTTAAGACTTTGGGCATTGGAGTGAAGAAGGAATACTCTTCAAGCCATAGTTAGACAGATTTTCAACTTGTATCTCAAATAGTGACTGAAATGCCCCTTCACTTTTTGCAAAACAACCCAGTAGGTATCCTATATTCTTATTTTCTATCATTGTATCAAATGTCATTGGGGTATGGGGCATTTGTCAATAAACTGCTCCTATGGTTGGTATAAGAAGGTAAAAACTATCTACTTGCATGGTAACACAGACCAAGGGACTTATTATAAACTTGATTGACTTCATTGATCTGTCGCTTGAAAGAGTAAATTTGTGATTCCAGACATGATTACCTCTGAAGTAAATGTGCAGTCATAGAGTGAATATTGACTTCAAGTTCAAAAGCAGAAGAAGTGAAGCAACAAAAGAATCCTGTGGTGTATTTGATGGATTCTGCTGCATATATTCACAAGAAAATTAGTTAGTTTTTTTTTTTTTTTCATGTTTATCAGCATGACTTGTACGATGAAAAGGGATTTATTCACATTGTCAGATGAAATGCAGCACTGATTCACCAACAACAAAGAGAAGTGTTTGTCAAGAGCAGTGGGGAGAAGTAATCAGGCCTCATTGAGTTAACGCATTATTAGAGAACTTGAGCCTTGATTCAATAGCAATAGCAAAAATTAATAACAGTGGGAGTTCTGAAGATGGACAACTTGTGTGATCATTTGAAAATGAGGCATGCAGAGAGAGCTACCAAAATGATGTTTTATTTCATACATTTTGATTTGAGCAAAATAGGAGGAAGACAAGGGAAGCAATACTCATTTAAAATGTGCAAATCACCAGAGTGCAGAAGAATAAGAATTCATCCACTCATATCCTCCCTGATTGTTCAACTGTCAGGTCAGAAAAGAAGCCACAGTCAACCGGAGACCACGAACACAGCAGTGCATGTACACTTGACTGGTTTGACTACGCATGGCTTTTTCTCCGACTCCTCTTAAAGCCCTATCGAGGGAGCCAGCAAGGTGTGCGCTCGCATTTCATTTGTCACCAGCCACTTGGGTGTCTCCAGTATGACCTGTAAACAGGTTTCTCTGCATCCCAGCCAGCGGTCGCCTGTCTGCAACAGCGCCGAGCCAAGCGTCACCCGTGTCACGCTCCGATAGCTCAATTTAAATGGAAATTGGATGAACTGCTTGGAAGTGATCCAGCCATCCAGAACAATTAACCCATATTACTGGGAGGCCTTCAAGGAGTAATTTGACTTTGAATGGAGAGGGTAGAAAGCCTGTGGTCTTTAATACAACCAGAAAAAAACAAAATGACTTAAATTCAGAAAAAGAAGACAGTTGCTGCTTGTAGTAACAGACATTTAATGTCCAACTATGGCTCCAAATCCTTGTTATATTTTTAACATGCTAATCTGTTATTAAGGTGAAAGCACCTCACAAATAGGATTTGAATGAATCGTGCTGATTGTTTTCATTCTAACAGCTCCATTCTGGGATAATAAAACTTGTGTTCAGGGGGTATATATAACTGCTACACTCGATAAATGAGAGGACACATCTTTATCTACAGAAGTCTGGATAATGGGCTGTTTTCAGCTGAAATTTACAACCAGTGCACAAAGCAATCTGTGAGGAAGGGTAAAGCCAGGTTAAACTTTTTTCACCAAAACTGTTGACAGTTCCATTAAAGACTGAAAGCAACCAAATTATCTGTAAACTGTGGAGAAGTTGTCCCCCAGCACTCTCATTCAACTTACTGACTGCTCAGTATGCTTTAAAAACCTCTGTTTGCTCCATCTTTTCTTTTGTTTGGTGGAATTTAAAAAATGAAACCAGAAAAATGATTGAATTGTTGTTATCCATCTAGCTAGGCAGTTTGAACAGCTAGCACACTAATACTTCATAATAGATGCTAACATGCTAACCACTTGTGATCACCGCTAGCATGCTTATTACTCATTATAACCACTAGCATGTTAGGGGCCGTTTCAATGACAACGGTTCTAGGGTGAAATGCAAAAGTTTAGCCTTGCGTTTACATGGAAAAGGCGTTTTAGCTGACCTAAGACGCAAACTTTTAAGAACAGCCTCCAGAGTGGGATTTTTCTAAAACCGTTAAAGTAACCGTTTACCGTTGCCATGTAAACAGTAAGGCAACGTATCAGTGGAAATGCTGACATCACACTCCCCTTCACACAAGCTCACAAAACAGGACAACAGTAACGTTGTTACCATCGTCTCGAACTACCGTGTTGTGCTTGTGCTGCACAATCTGCTGTAACAAAATGTGCATCTGTTGCTCATCTTTTGCACTTAGTATTCACCAATACATCAGATGATTGACTCAACTCTACTTTGGTGGAGATCTCCCAAAAGCGGCTTCTGGACAAGACAGTTATGGCACCACCTACAGGCCTGGCATGCTTACTACAGTGTTTTCAGCCCCTCAGCATTTCCTTGTAAACACAGATTTTTTTCAGTGAGTTTGAGCCAATAGTCACCAATATTAACCATTAGTATGATAATCATTTATGATAACTGCTGGCAAGCTAATTGCTTGTGATAATCACTAGCATGGTAGTCAACCATGACAACCTCTTGCATGCTATTACTTATGATAGCTGCTAGCATGCTAAGCCCTAATATTAACTGCCAGCATGTAAATCACCTGCGATAACCACTAGCATGCTAATCGCTCTTGACAACCTCCTGCATGCTAATCGCTTGTGATACCTGCTAGCATGTTAATTGAAAAGGAAAGGAATCATATTGATTTTGAATTGCAAATAAACAAAGTAAATTGTTTAACTGTACTCTAGTTTTACTGTGTACATGAAATATGTTTTTATTAATCTTAATTTAAACTTTCATTTATCATTTACTCTCTGTTGGCTCCTAAGTGTTGTATCTGGTGATGACCCCGGCATGAAACCAACTTTCTCATTAACTACACCTGCTGAAAACTGGATTTAGAATTTTGGCAGCTAATATAACTTTCTTTTGTTGTTACATTTACTCTTGACAACAAAACCCCAGTTGCTCTATAACGGTTGTGATCCTGTCAGATGTATCTTAAGTCCACAGAGGAGCAATTATTTCTGATATCTTAAGAACGCTAACTTGCCTGGATAATTGGAGCCAAAATCTGCATCTGTTTCCAAATGTGTCCGCATCTTTGTGACGTAGGTTGTAATTGGGTCTATTAGATCTGGCTTTGACTGGCTCATCATACAAACTGTGTGGTTATAGAAAGCAGCCTCCTTACACCATAAACATCAGAAAGGAACATCAGTAGAAGCACTAGCTAATTTTTACACAAAGCACATGGCTGTAGTAGTCCCAAAAATGAGTATTCAGAGTTTGAGATTACCTCACCCCCCCCCTGTGGTGTTGACAAAAGAGTGTTAGATGAAAGGCAAAAGAGGGGGAGGAAAGAATGGCAAAAGCAGTCAAATTCACGGCACTCTGTATGCAGGGGACTCAGGCGTGTTGGACTTTTGAGTCGGTCAGGTAATGGGTGAAATTGTGTCTGCTGCACAGCTTATAAATCGCAGCGCTGGCAGTATTTATCTATGTCTCAGACAATCCTGCTGGGAGATGGGGACGGTGAAATGAGAATCAACAGCCTGCTTCTCCTCCCCTCGGTTCCCCGTCAGGTCATTTCAACCCCCCTCACCCTCCTCTTGAAGGCAACATGTGAGGAGAAACTGATAAATATAAAGCAAGTTGAGAGCTGCCTACCGCTGCCCTCTGCATTTTGCCACAATTGCTGAGGTCATTTTAATGTATTTTGTCCCAACCTGGAGGGAAGCAGCAACCCTGGATGATTTTTTTTCCTTTTTTTTGCAAAGATGTGCTGTGATGAAGTATTCATTCCTCTTTTAAAGCACTCCCTGTCCAATACTACAACATCAGAGGCCATCAAATCTAATCCTCCGTTGCAATTCCCCTCAAACTTTGCATATTTCATCTCCCAGATGAGGGCTTTTACACTCCAGTGAAGGCAGCTGTGCTCCGTAATAAAAGATGAGCTATTTCTAGTTGCCCCTCCTAGATGAATGCCCTTTGGCTTTGTCTCCCACAGTCACACCTTGTTACCACATCTCTAAAGGATAGAATAGAGGGGACAGACGTGGGTATGAGGAAAAGGATAGATAGAGAAAGAGGACAGGAACAACAGGGAGGTAACAATAGCCTGCAATTTCAGGCTTCATTGTAATTCCGCTCTCATCTCGGTCCCAAGTGACAAGCACCGAGCCGCCCAGGATTCTAATCATTCCTGTTGTCAGATCGGTACCCCAAGTGAGATTGAGTTGATTGCTTGAACAAATTTGCAAAGTAACGATGCAATTTGCTGGAGGATGCCTTGGGAGGGTTTGGGCCGTCAGATTGGTGGGGTCTGTGCAGAGACTCACAGGAGACCAGGCTGGGTAGCTGTTGTCTTCTTCGAGGGACTTCTCTGCAAGTAAATTAATCTGAGTGTTAACCATTACACCTGTAAGACAATTAGGAGTTTTGTCTTTGCCTGGGCTTCCTGCGACTGGAGGGAAAGAAAGTTAGAAGCAGACATTTTTGGGAAAACTCTCTATTATTTTGTTGCCACAAATAAGAAATGAGGTAAAATGAGAGGTTGACTGAAGACCTGCGAACCCAAAGCAACAAAATGTTCTCTTTATTGTCCAAGACTTTAATTTCTGCTCCCTAGAGATCAGATTATGCCATGCCTGGAGCAGCTGTGTGCATAGGATCTGTGACCAATAGTTGCTAACAGACAAGTCTACAATGAATCAATGGATTAACTGTCTGCTATATGGAGATGAAGAAACTCTGTTTTGTCTATAACAACCTCTGTAACACTCAGTGTTTCAGCCTCATGCATAATGAGACATGTCATTTCCAACTAACTCCTGTCAGTGAACATTACAGCCTGACAAACCCTGATCATCTCGATGGTAGCTTGGATGTGACTTGGTGGCAGTCTGTCACCTGAAGTTTAATGATTCAAGACTCTAGTGACATGGTAATGTACTGTATACACAGAGCATTAAGTGCCAGTGTGACAGTTGCTATTCTTCATGGTAATTACTTTATTATGGAATTTGACGAATTTCAGTTTGAAATGAGTGACTGGAGCTGGACGAAAGGCGGCAAAGGATGTATATGCTCTGAACAAAAAGGCTTGTGAGAGATACAAATGGCAAGATCACCTGCAGGCCCAGGTCCATATCCATCACATGGTCCATGCCATGACAAACCCTAATGCCGCGGCCACACAAAACGCGAACTCGCAAATTTATTTGCGCGAATCGCCTGTAATGCACCGCGTGAACGCCCGAGTCTGGACGCTAGACTATTTTGACAAGCTGGTGGCAAGGCTGTGGTTTCAAAAGCATGACAGGAGAGTGTGTGAAAGCTTTAGAGATCACAATCAAGGCCTGCTGCCTCTCCCTGGTAATCCACCGGCCCTGCCTGGCTGTTCCTTGCGATCTCATCCTCGACCCCCCGAACCCCCGACCCATGTTCCTGGAGGGCTCCCTGGGGATAATGAAGAGGTCAAGGAAAGAGAGGACCGCAGAGAACTTCCATCTTTTCCCTGGCCCTGCCCCACTCTTTCCTTCTCTCTATCAGGCTCAAAACTCCACTGAGGAAAACACAGTAGGACTCAGTGATAGCCCATGCAGGCAAATCCAGCTGGGAACGAATATTTACAGAACTTACAATCAAAACCTCTCTCCTCAGCGACTTTCACCCAAGCCTGCTGCTTTTTTTCCAGTCTCTGTAGAGAACACACTTCATCAATGATGTCGTGGAGGAATGTCATTGGTGATTGGCTGCTGCAGCACAGCCTTCACGCAAATTTTCGTAGAATATTTTCAACTCGAGCGAATTTGCATCTGCCAAAACGCCCCAAATGCGCCACCCAGGGCAAATAGGGGTCTAAATGCATCTTGCATTGACTTTGTATGTAATCTCGTCGCAAATTCTCGATTGGTGTGGCCGTACCATAAAAGATTCAACTCAGAGGAAACAGGTGGGAGGATCAATCAGACATTTATGAAATCACTGCATAACATCTCACAATATTAACTTCTCTGTTGAGAAATTATGAGATATCTTTAACATGCATCTGGAAACTTTTCATGCCACCTGGAGAGTAGCCAGTAATCAGGACGACAGAGGATGTCTTTCATGTCATCTTTGTTTTTTTAAATTGTTTCTCTTTTTTTTTTTAATCCATGACAATAAAGATAGTGGCTGATGAATTCCAAAGATTGAGTTCTACATTCATGGCCTGTTGTACCAGCTTGAGTCTTGATTTAGGGTGTAAAGTCCATACTAAACCCCATATTGAAACTAACTTCTTAGAACGCAGTCACACTGGCCATCCAAACTGTGCCATACTCAAGTACAATTACCCCCCTACAGCACTGTTCCCCCTCTGGAGAGTATGGCCAGCGGTCACACTACTCCAATATGAACCAGACTTCAGCAGTTATCACACACGCATGGCCCGCTTACATCACCGTGAAGTGTCTGTTTACATGAGGTGCAATCTCAGCAAAGTCAGCGTAATGAGCCACAGACAACTCTGCTACAACTTTAGAGACTTTTAGACTAATGTTACGTTGTTTTGGTCCAACACAGCCCTCTAACACCCTGCTATTGTTTAAAATGATTGTCGAGAGAAGCAGTCGTCATACATCATGGATCATATCTCATGTCCTCTTGCTTGTGCATGAAGAGAACCATGCTTAAGCCCACCTCTACCAAAGCAGAAAAGTGAATCTTGTTTAAGACACACTTGTGGTCACACTTGCCAAAAGAACTGGGCTTCAGGGTTGAAGTGTGCTTAAGCAAGGTACGGTTTGCCGGAATGACCCAGCATTAACTTGGCTAACGTGGCCGAGTCACCTCAGGGGTCTTCAAAAAAAGAAATGTGAAACATTAGCAAATATTTTCTGTCTCTGCTTTTATAATGTATGAAATACGCATATTAAACAGTAATTTTAAAAGAGGTTAGTTACCCCCCTATTAGTGTCCAACAGCAGGGGATCCTGATTTCCATTTTGGGAACTAAGGTAGTAGACAGTAACATCATAAGTCTGGTAAGCCTCTTAACAAGCTAACTACTGAGCGTAACTGCATGAATTCTTGCTAATAGACAAACAGCAACAAAGATATGAAAAATATGACAAAGCATTTCAGTTTGGTGATAATTCATCTATAGTAGGGATGGGTACCCTTCACATTTGAAACGGTACGTTTTTTTTTTTTTTAATATATTTTTTGTGTGTTTATGTGGTAATAAATATTAATTTGTTTCATAATAAAATCTCAAAGGTTTTCCAATTTAACATTTTGTTTTTTCAATACATACACTTGGGATGCTCTGTTCATTTCTAGCATGGAAATTTGCCCATTCTTCCACTCCATCACAATCACAAGAATGTGTTCAGGTACCAAAACATGGTTATCGTTTGATATTACATGAATTGATACTCGGTACAACAGATGGAATTCAGTTAGTACCTTTCAAATTTGGTACCCATCTCTAATCTGAAGTGTAAAATAACCGTGAAATTATCAACTACAACATCCTATATGTCAGTACAATGGGACGTAAGGGATGGGATGTGAGTAATTATCGCCATTGAAAACCAAGATGTGAGTCAAGATAGTTAGAATATGTTTGAGATCTGATGAGGAGAACGTGATGCTGGCTCTATCTCCTCACTATTCATTTGATCCCATCCTTGCAAACAATATCTCATAATCTAAAATTAGAATCTGTTCTCAGACACATGTGTGCTTTACGTCATGGTCTGAGTTTAAGAAGAAAGTGAACAGAGCAGAGTCCATAGAGCCAGACAGTTCTTCCTCCTAGATTGTGTATGTGTAAAGAACTCCTACTTAACCACCTCTGAGCAGCTAGAATGGCTCGAGGACCACTGGAGGAGCGATTATTCTGACACCAGTGGGCTGCCGGCTGCTCCCACAGGCGAAGCAATCACCGTGTTATTTGGATGAGAATGAATTACTGAACATTTTGAGATTAGACGGCTTAATCCCCAAATACATACCCAGGGCCTGAATGTGGACTGAATTGACCTTTTGTATCTACATCTCTATTTCATGTTGTCTTTCCTCCATCACCTGTCACTCTATATTTTATGTAAGACATTGAGATGGCAATTGTTTTCTTTTAACACAGTTGCAGCGTAGAAATTATTTCCTCTCCTCTGGTTTGTCTTTGTAGTTGAAGCAGCCTCATGCCTCCACACATCTCCTGTGGCTGTCTTAGATTTGTTATGGCCTTGACCAAAGCTCTGCACACGATGGTGTCGTCCCTGATTACCGAGAATCACAGATCTTTGCAGAACCCAGAGGAGGGCAAAACAAACACACAAAAAGCGGCAGAAAACGTGATAAGCACTGCTGCAAAAAAAAGGCTGCAGAGGATATGAGAATCTTTGTTCAAAGAGGTGCATTCTTGCTATATGAATCAGTGTGGAAAAGCCCCACAGGGATTTCTCCATCATCTCTCTCAGACCTTGATACCAGGCTGAAGATGGAGCTTGCACCATCTTTTTTTTTATATCTAGCCTGAGATCTGTGATTAGATTGAAGAGCGCGGCAGACAAGACGCAGGTCCTCTCCTCCTAAGCGAGAGGAAAAGCAATGTTCCACAAGGCTACACTTTCATTACTCAAAATAAATCTCCATTAAACAAATGCCATATGCATAATTAGGCTATAGGAATAATTATAATTCTGATTAGTTTCTCCATGGGCCGACCTATGTAAATTGTGATTGGCACCCGGCAGAAATAGAGTGCAGAAATGTGGCATCAGAGACACACAAACACCCTGCAGCACAATAACAAGCAGCAGAACACAGAGGGGACAAAGAGACTCAGGGCATGGGTGGCTGTAAACACGCTTTAGATGTACGTTTATAACCTAAGCTATAAACAGGATACTGCATGTTGTTGCTTGAACATAAATAACAAGAACAAATTGCTTGAGAGAAAAGGAAGATAAAGAATATTATAGCTGTGTAACACTATAGTTGGGCAATCAGCCTCATCTTATTTTCAGTTTAGATCTTTGATTTTGTTGAAGCTCTTTGTGGGAACAAAAAAAATCCCACAGTAAATAAAACAACCTCAAACATCCCTCTGAAACATACAGTTTGATACGTGCAAGTATGATGAAACAGATGGTGCTGATAGAATTCAAACAAGACTCAAGATGAGCCCCGTTTCTGAAAACAGTCAAAACTTTATACTGAAGTAAGTTGTTCATTTTAGTCATAGTGCATTACTTATCTAAATAATATGTTTCTGGTTTTTCTTTATCTATCCTAATGTTTGAGTCATTCATTCATTAATCTTCTATAACCTGTTCAGGGGTGTGGTGGCTGAAGCCAATCCCAGCTGTCTTTGGGTGAGAGGTGGGCTACACCCTGGACTGGTCGCCAGTCAATTACAGGACTGACACCCATAGACAGACAACCTCTCACTTGAACACTCACACCTTTGGGCATTTGGAATCACCAATTAACCTGATGAGTATGTTATTGGACTGTGGGAGGAAGCCAGAGTACCCACAGAGAACCCATGCATGCATGCATGGGGAGAACATGGAAGGCCCACACAGGAAGGCCCACCTTGATTTGTACTGGTGACCTTCTTGCTGTGAGACGACAGCACTAACTGCTGCACCACCACTGAGCAGCCCTCAGTGAGTTATGTTCAATGAAATTAAAAGAAGACTACTTTAAGTCTATGTGGTCCAACAATGTGGCTTAGTATGTTTTTTTGAACTTTTTTTAAAACTATATTCACTCTGCCTTAGTTAAATTTATAGATTAAAAGGACCAATCTCAATGTCCACACTCACTGACTTGGAGGCTTGATCCCGCTAAGTCCGTGAGGGCTTAGAGCTGTCCATATGTAAAACTGTAAAGGACGTGAGGGCTTTTGCACTGACTTTCTGAGCCCTTTATGCACCTGTTCTGTAAATTGTCGTTTTTACAGATTTAGAGCAAGGGAATTGCCCACAGTTCATTCCAATGTCGCATGAAACCCCAGAAAAACATGGTTCCCGGAGGAAGCCCACAAACATGGCCATGGAAAGATGGTAAACAAGAACTGCAGAAATTAAAACCAATGCTAATGCTCCAGAGACAGAAGTCCATCTGTCTTATAAAATAAGAATGTATAATACAGCTTAATCTGCCCAAATCTTTATATCTGTACACATATTCCCATGCTGTGTAATTAGGCTAATACATAAAGATCTTTCAGTTTTGTGGATAAACTGTTTTGACTAAAGGACTGTGTCCGTAGGTTTCAAGTATTTTTAACTAACAATTGTTTAAGAATAAATCATACTGCTGCTCAGGTGAGCTGCATGATGACATGCAGGTTATGCGAGAAGTGTCAAAAGTGCTGTCCCAATCTGAGTTAGACCACATTGAACCCTTGCAGACTCAGGCACTCAGCCACTTTCCAGGTGATCTCAATTAGGTCTGTAAAGGCTAAGGGCTCAGGGTTTCTTTTCCATGGACTTACATAATCATAACAACATCACAAATGGTGTAATTTTGCTAAAAGTTATTTATAGTTGACAGAATAACATGAGATGAACATGTGAAGTAAATAATTTTAATACTGTATCTTAAGTGATACATTATTATTTGTTATATTAATTTTACTTTCAAGTGCATGTTAATTTTTAGTATTTTTCAGTGATTACAGACTCGTTTAATCTGTACTGTAGATAGCCACTAGAGGGCGACAGCAATTGTTTGAGTATTTTAGGCTGTTTCGCGTACTAGGGGTGGGCGATACTGGGAACTTTGGTATTGATCCGATACCAAGTAAAAGCAGAGCTAGTATCGCCGATACTGATACCCATACTTTCTACATGAAATCTAGTGATCATTGAATAATTTTGTGATTTTGCCTTGAGTCGGTCAATTTTGATAATGATTATGGTAAAACACAGCACAAAGATTTTAGGCAAATAAAAACGATTTTTATTAACTAACATTAACAATAAAACAAAATTTAACTATATAAAAGTAATAAAATAATTATTCTACCACCACAATTGTTTTAGGGAAAAAAAAGCACAAGTGCAAAATAACAAAAAGGTTCCTCCTATTTGCACAGAGAAGCGGCAGATGGAGGAAAGTAAAGTAAATTAACTGGACAACATAAGAGAAACCAAAGTATCAATCTCATCGGGCTAGTATCGATCTGATACCAATACTCATCTTGGTATTGATACTATCGATGTTTAGATCAATACGTGCACCCCTACGCGGTACACCACAGTCAAATGCAGTGTTGTAGATTGTCGAAAACACTGGAAGTAGAAAGAGTTTCTTAAGATACTCAAAGCTTAGAAAATGGAAGGTGGTGTCATTTCTGGGCAGCTTTTAACCTCAGTGTGTCAACATCCTCTGAAGTCTTGCTTAATTACTGTGTTTTGTGGCTCTAAGGCTAAACATAGGTGTGTGTAGCCATGATAGCAGCTAATGCTTAGCTGTGCTCTGTGCTCAATGCAAATGCTGGCACAACTAAAAGTGGTTGTCCTGTAGGTAACCACGAATAAGGAAAACCAGGATGCAGTGCATGGGGTATGGTATAAAATAGTATTAGCTTTCACCAGGCTGAGAAAGGAACTGTGTGAAAATATGAGCTTAAAACCTGAGCGGAATTTGCTAAGGTGGGTTCCTGTGGTGTAAACGTGAGCAATACTTGCAGTGCATGAAAGAAGCAGTCAATTTCTGTCTTTTAAACACACGCATGAGGCATGTATAAAACGCACATGATGAAATCAGACATTTCATGGCTCAACACTTTGATGTGTTTAATTTACACAAAGAGGAGCCAATAAGTCACCAGGAACAAAGGTGGCGCTCTCCATCTTCAAAAGGAAGCGATTACAGCCGGGGCCTTGATCTGTCCCGCCGCTCTGGGCCCCTGCTGGCAGGGCAGTCCCACTATTTGTGCAGAGATGGTGAAGCCAATTATAACCAGTCTGAGGCTGCCGTGGATTCCGCTTGATGTGGGCTTTCATCTCCAAAAGCCATCTCTTAAGGAAACAATAACCAGGCGGACCTTTCCTTTTGAACTCACCAGGTGGGGGCAGCAGTGCAGATATGAACTGGACAGGTGACTGGAGGGGGGTGGGAGTGGGGCTTTGAAGGGTTTTTTGTTCATGCAGTGTGTGGCTAGCCTGACAATACATATGGCAAAACCAGTGTCAGCTTTTTTAATGCATATGCAAACAGGCCTGACAGGCTGTGTGTGGCTTCTTTTACATTTTAATGGAAAAACTGGGAATGACAGATAAAACTAATAATGGAAAATGAGTAAATGTCTGAGCGTGCAGGGGGAGAAACCAAAGGAGACATTTCCAGGCTGAGCTAATCTCTTCACCTGGCTTCACACATGACCAAGATACGAAAAGAGCACAAGATACGCAGGTATGATATGTTCACATTTATTGTGCAGTGACTTTTATATACATACATTTTTATACACCTAATTTACATAAACAGAAATAAATTAATCTGCTAATCTTCTTTAACTCATCTGGCTTTAGTGTTGCCACCGACTGGACACAACGAAAGAAAGCAAAGTAGATCCAACGAGTGACACGTGAAGTGACGAGGCAGTAATATGAGTCAATGCTGTCTAATTTTCATTAGTGTTACACTTTACACATATCAAGAAGCAGTTGGTAAGAGTTTCTGTTTTGTAACTTTTAAAACGAGGATTAAAAAGCACAGGAATTCATTCACTTCTTATTTTATTGTTAAATATTTTCTATCATCTCTTCTGGGTCATTCTGATATCAGCAATTTTTGCATTTTAGTAAAAATATTAAAGATTAGTGTTATATATAAAACAAAACTTCTAAAAATATGAAAATAGTAAAAACAAAAGTAAAAAAAAAAACTTACTTTTAAATATCAGCATGATATACTTGGCATCATTTTAGCATTTAAGAAATCACTGTCGCAGTTAGATTTTGTCTTTTTCAGATTAGAAATGCGTTGTTAGACATTATTTTCCCTCGTTTCTAGTTTATCTCAAGGGCACACTTCATTAAAGGTGTCTGGTATTCAAATTTCTGAGTGGTGGATTCATTTAGTCTGGGGATGTTTGGATAACCTTTGAGTGTCTCAGGGCCAAATCAATGCCCTGCAGAGATTAAAAATACCAAAAAGTCTCACAAACTGCATCTTTAGTATCAGAGAGGACTATTACTACTGTGCTACATACAGTATTGATCACTGACAGACACACAAAGATAAAGTACGACTTGTCTATTTTAGTGTGTTCTTTATAAAAAAGTAAATCTAACAAACTAATGTGAAAATCATCTCCATAGTGTACACTGTAGTGTGTGAAAACAATAAAAAATACATTAAAACGAGGGAAGAGGTTGAAATGAAACCCAGGAAAACATCAAAAAATGTAACCACGGGAGATAATCATGTCTAGGTTTTTTTCATGTACACAAACCGTAAATACAAACACGTACCTGCTCTCATATTTTCAGTTTGAAGAAACCGACAGGAAGTCTAACTCTCTACTGCTAGCTTATGATAAACACTGACACTAACTAGAGTGACATGCCTAAGAAACACGAAACAACACATCAACCCCAGCCTCCTCTTACCGTACAGTAACACAGAGTAAGAATTTACAGGTTACATCGATGGATCTTAAGCACTAAGCTGCTGCAAGCAGCGAGAACTCGTAGTTATCAAAACATGCAGCTTGTGGCGAGTTTCTACAGTACTATTCAGTAGTTGTTGGTGGTAATCGGCTGTGTGAAAACCCAGAGTTTATTTATTCATCTTTATTACTATCATTTCTATCAGAAGATAATAATTTTCAACATGGCTCTGTTGTTCCATTAGCCTCACACTCAATCCAGCCAGACGCTCTCATTAAAGTGAACAGATAATCACCACACCATACAGGAACATCTGATTATTGCACACGAGCACTGAACTTGCAAATGTTCATGCAGAATGTATGAGAAACACACTACACTCAGATCAGTGTTGCTCACTATGTGACAGATGACCGTACAGCTCTTTGGAAGACTAAAATACATTGTTGAGGAGTGTCGGGACGTTGAACTACGTGGCACACTACGGAGACGCCAATGGCGTTTGTATCACGACCTACAGTAGTGGAGGGAGGTGCACGGATGCTTCTAGAAATCAATATCGGGATGTGTGACACTCATGACAGCTGCGTTACAGTACTTTCTCTAAAACAGTACAAAAAGGAGGAGTGAGCATTGCACCATGGAGGAAACGGGAAGGAGGAGGAAATCTAGCAATCTCTTTTTCAACAAGTTCGAGCATCTGCATGAAAAATTACATCCAAATCAAACATTCATATCATAGTTTCTGTTAAAACACAAAAATAGTTAAAACTCAGGGAAAACTCCCAGCAGAGTGAAAAGAAGATATGCCAGGGTACTTCTGGATTTAAACCCATGTAGAGAGGAAAAGCTAACAAAAGGAAAGAGATTCAATCTTTTCAGACACACATTTTGCTCACAAACTATTTCACACACTAGACCAGTGAAAAGATGGATGAGACGGTCATAAGGCGAAAACTGTGGCAGAAAGATGAGAGGAGGAGGAGGAGAAGTGAGATTGCGGTGATGGACCTTGTGTTTAATGGACTGTGGATCATCTTCTTTGCAGCTCAGGGGGATTGGGAGCCTGACCTGTAGCTCTTGAAGCTGCCCAGCAGACTCTGCACTCCCTTCTTGACCCGGCGAGCCACCGAGTCAGCAGGAGGAGTGGGCAGGCAGGAGGCTAGGCTGGGAGGACGAGCATCCAAACATTTCTGGTAGCGAAGCTATAAAAAGAAAACACACATAAATTATGCATCAGAGACGCTCCACGAAATTCAAAACACTGGCTGGTGGATGTAAACAAGTTTGAATCGCATTTGTTCCACTTAAGCTTTCAACTTTGAGACACAACAAAGTTGAGAGTTGACAGAAGTGAACACATTTTTCTCTGCCTTCTTAAAAAAAATAACTGTCAAGGAAGGAAGGAACTGATCTGATTATTTACAGGATTTCTGATGAGTTATTTTACATATCTGGCACTTCAGTTTGTTCAGTTATCTGAGACTGAAATATACTTTTAGCATTATTTTCCACCTGTTTGATTTCATCTACTCTGCACTCAGGACTCACCATGCAGGCAGCCTGTACAGCCTCACTCAGACTGGCAGCGTTGGGTTCACACCAAAACATGTGACAGGTGAAGTCTCGCGGACCTTCGGCCATGATAAAAGCAAAGGTGTGGACGTCCCTTCCCACCCCCATGAAGGACAGGAAACGCACCCTGCACTCTGACAGCACCTCCTCATTCTGAAGTGAGAGGAAAAAGATGACAGGTGTGCTTTAAAAACTGTGTGGTACAAAAGTTTGGTACATTTTCAAGTTCTGTTACAAGAAACAGAAAACAATGATCCATCACAGCTGCAACACATTCACTTCAGTTTACAATAAACAATATCCTGCAGACACATCAGGCAGAGTTTTTCCTTTGTTACCTGTTTGGAGAGGATTGTGAGGGTGGCTGGTGCAACATTCACAGAGACAGGAGTCCAGTCACTTCTATCTTTACCATCGATTGCTGCCTGAAGCGCGTCATTGATTACATCCATACCTGAGAAATGTGAACAAGAGGAAAGTACAGCTGGCATCAGGATGCAAAACAAAGAGGATAAATTTAGAGTCTCAAACAAATGGCTGGACTAGAGTTAGTTTTCCTTGCAAACTTTAAGCCTCACTTTGGATTGAATTCACAGGTCTAATTGTTTTCAGTTTTTGATATTATCTTTTTATAGTTGCGTGTATAAAAGTGGCTGTTCAGATAGTGTAAAAAATCATAAAGCTTCTTAGGGTCCTTTCAGAACACTCTTAAAATAGCCTAAAGTTTCCTAACTTAAGAGGGATTCAGGAAGCTTCTGAGAGCAACCCTGAGCAAGGAAGGAACAGACACTTCAATCTTAGGGGCCCGTTTACATGACAACGGCGTTTTTAGTGGAAATGCTGGCATCATGCTCCACTTTGTGCAAGCGCATACAACCATACAACATTACTGTTGTTACGATCCTCGCAGACTACCATGTTGTGCTTGTGCTGCTCAATCTGCTGAATCTTCTGACTATATTTGAACAAAGTGGGCATTTGTTGCACCACTTCTAGACAAGACATTTATAGCGCCAACTACAGGCCTGGCATGCTTACTGCAACATTTTCAGCCCCTCAGCCTTTACGTGTACAGGCAGATTTTTTTTCACGTTCTAGCATTTTCAGATGAAACGCTGCTGTGTAAACAGGGCTTTAGTATGACGTGAAGTATGAAGCGGTCTTCTAAAAGCTATGATTGGTTGTCACAAAATGGAAAAGGATGAAGAAAGTAATGGACAGTGAACGCAACTGATGATATCACTTGGACTAGGGCTGAACAATGAATCAAATTTTAACCGACATCGCAATGTAATAGGATGCAATTTTCAAATCGCAAAGGCTGCAATTTTTTTTATTTCTTTTTCTTTTAAGTTTTAAAGTGCATTTTAAAAAAGCAATCCAAAATATATATTTTAGTAGTTGAGCCAAAACTTTTTTATTTACATTTCTGCGCTTTAGTTTGTGGTTTGTTACTGATGAGAGATAGGATATAAGATTGTGATACATCTGATATTTATGTTCACACAGTATTTCTTTTTCATTTCGTAAAACAGTGCATGCCATATGTTGACATATTTCAAAAATTACATCAGAGATTTGGTCTTATTCACATTTTTGCAGTTTATTTAGTGTGAGATTCATAGAAGAGAGGATTCATAATTACTTTTTAGATTATTATTCATACTAGGCCTCTTGCTCTGCTTGAAGCTCAACCAATCAGTCAATATTCTACTGTGATTGTAAAGGTTAGATACGTTGATCATATCAATTCATGCATCGATTCATCTCATTACAGGAAAGACTTGTTTATATGTTGACAGTATCCTTTGTTGTGTTGGTCATACTATAGAACAGTTTATTGCTTGTGTTACATAAATCATGTAGAAGATAAACACCCCCCTCAAAAATCACATGCTAAATCGCAATCCCAATATCGGTGCAAAATAATCGCAATTAGATTTCCCAAAATCGTTCAGCCCTAACTTGGACTGTATCAAGAAATGTGTAATTGTGACTTTTATGTTATTATTATAAAATGCGGCAGCAGATGCTGGCAGTTATACTACTTTATGTGTTTGATACTTATGGTGGACACAGATTTATCTTTCAGAAGTTCTTGTGATTGCTTGGAGACTTATAAAAAACAGTTTGATTTGGCAGAATGACCAAAATAACGAAGAAGATGGATTAAAAAAAAAGAACGAGAAAGAGGGAAATTGGGACCCGGTATTACGGCAGAAGAAAAGGGAAACTTGGGAGCGCATTTCCCAATAAATCAATACGTTGCTCCCTCTCCTCGTGGGCACAAATGAAGAGCGGACAAGGGGAGCTGTTCTCAAACAGTGTTGTAGGATAGCATTTAGGCTATGGCTGCTGACATCACTTACTTTGATATGAATAAATTTATCAATGTTACAGAATATCATATGCTCACTTAGTGAACTGTTAAGGTAGTGAATCACCAGCTAAACAGCTGTCGCAGTTGGCGGGCACTCTGTTTACAAGTTGGAAAAGTCCAACACCAGTATCACCAATCACTCTTTGGCTTCTTTGAAGTCTTCCTCCATCCTCCTAACAGTTTTTCACCTTAGGCCTGAAACACTCTGAATAACTTTTATCTTACTGAGGGAAAATTTAAAGAATTGTTTTTTAATAATAATCATTAAGAGCCTTAGGATACTTTGTGCATTGGGGCCCAGACCTGTATCTAATTTAGACCACATACAAGGAAAGCTGAAATCTGATTTGAAAAGATCAAACTCCACGTGACTTGTCATGCTCAAAATGTCAGAACTGAGTCATATGTGAGTTAAAAGAAATCAGACTTGGGTCACATTTGCCTGAAGTGTGAATGTCGTCAAACTGACATAATCTGAAAAGTGCTCTTACCGACTGGTTTTCCCACATTCTCACAACCAAGATAATAGACATGGAAGTGCTGGAAGAGTTCATTTTTCGGAGCAGGAAACTCTGCAAAGAAATAAGTAAGATGTCTGCTTCAGCACTCTGGATTTAAATGATTAATAAAATGTGAAACCCTTAAAGTGCTCAGAGTTTTACCTTCCACAGGGAGGATCCCAGGGTTACAGGGGTCAGAGTTGAGCCTGCTCACTCCTGGCTTGGTTGCCTTTCTCTCCATCATTATCTAAAGTCACATAACATGAAGAAAATATTTAAAATTCAGGAAGAAAATCAAGACTGAACATGAACTAAGTCACTGCTCTGACTTCAGAATGAAACCAAATTAATCCCACGTGTGCCTGACCTTTGAACACATCTCATGTAAGCTGGTGGCTATGTTCTTTGCAGGTGAGTCGCAGCGGAAAACGTGACACTTCAGCACCTGGGTCAGGTTGTCTCGAGCCACATAAGCGAAATCCCTGCAGGAGGTTGAATGGAAAAGGTCACGTTCACACATGGAGTTATTAAAACAGCCTGAGTGTGAGTGTTTGAGCAGATATGAGGTTTAAATATCTAGAAATAAGTCACACCAGCACAGACATTTAAACTTTAAAGGACATAATGGTGAGGTATACCTTTCCCTGTTCATGATGAAAAGGCAGCATGAAAGAGAAAACATGTGGTTAGAATATTTCACACAGGGACAGCCAGGGTTATTTCTTTCAGCAGTATCAGTGAGTATCCAGCAGAGGGCAGCAGAGCACAGAAAAAGAGCAAGCTGAGGCGCATTGTGATTGTCTTGACTGATTCCTATACAAGAATGCCAAATCTGTGAGTCACACATGAGTCATTACGGGAGGCTGCGAGTTGTTTTAAAGGGGAATCAACCACAAAATGTAGACAAGTTTATGAAAACGGTTATAGTAAGAGGAAAAATGTTTTTAAAAATCATTTTTTAAGAAATGTAAAATAGTCTCTTCTAAAGCAAACACTGAATTCATGATTAGAGGGGGCAGATTAGTAAATCATGTCTGCGTCCCACTGCCATGACCTGTGGTGACTAACCTGCCGTTGTCTCGACCGACACCCCACACACGGATGCTTCCTATTGGCTGAGCGTGCAGCAGAGTTTGTCCGAGAGGGTCGATCAAGTTCATGGTGTCATTCTCCAGCACCATCAGCATGTCCTTACCCTGCCACAGCACACACATCACACAAAGTCCATCATGACTTCAAGCAGTAGAGCAACTTAAAACATGAATAATTTCTTTTTTTCCCCCCAAACACTGAATTTAAACTTAAGTTCAGAGGATTTCACAGGATTTCTTAGTTACCTCTCCCCAGATACCAGCTGTGTCGTGCAGGTTGTGTTTGTGATAAGAGAGCTGTCTGATGCAATTGTTGACGGCCACGCTGCTCTTGCCAGGAGCCATGTCCTCCTCAGACATCTCCACCCAGCCCAGCGAGCGAACAGCAAAACACTGACAGCACAAAGACACAAAACATGAGCATAAAAAAAGAAGAGAGCTGCAATCTTTTGGGCCTAATTAGCTGTACAGGTTACTTCATTACTGAAAAAAACATGCATGATGAATGTGACAGATTTTTAAACAGTCAGAAAAAGGTCAATATTACGACTTAAATACTGAATTACCTTGGTTTCTATGTCTGTGCAGAGGGGAGCAAGCTTCTCTTCTTCCTCAGACTGGGAGCAATTGTAACTACAAAAACAAAGAAAAACATACAGATATAAACACAATAAAACCACAGATATAGTAGCTCTAACTTGCCATAAAGCTAAAACAGAGCATACTTGAGGTTGATGGATGCATAGCGTAAAGTTGCTCCTTCAAACTCCTTCAGACTTTGATCAGAAGCAACCTCTACCTCCTCCTCCTCCTCCTCCTGAAAACAAAGCAAAATAACAGTTAAAATATGAAATCTTTTATCATTAAAGAGGGCATCAGTAGAGGAGCTGAGTATGGAGCATTTCTGGAATGAATTATGATTTATGCATCTGTAAAATTTGAACCTTAAAAGGTTTGACGTTTTATGCATTTATTTAGAAATGTGATCGACACAATAATTCCGTAGTTTTTTATCTATTTCTATTTTATTCCAAGTATTTTAGGCTCACATTATGTTAACATTCACTGCAGATGGAAATTGCTGCATTTAAGAATAGCATAGGAGTTCTGAAATAAAAAAACGTCAGAGGTTGAGTGAGTCTACCCACCACCTGAGAACTCAAAATCAAAAGTTGTGGAACAGTGCGGGTTTTTTGAGAGACTCCAGTCACTGAACAAGTCTGAATCAATTTGCAAAAATGTGCTGTGCTGCTCTGAAGAATGCAGGCGTTACAGATAACCTCATAACACACCTGAAGTGTGTCACAGTGTGACCATGGAGGCATCTGCAAGTGCTCAGACCTCTGCAAGCCTCAGGTTCAGATTTATCTACTGCTACTCACCAAAAGTGTGTCAAGTAAAGTGTTACAAGATTTTTCAACATTTCCTCTAGTTCAAAGGCAACAACTGACATGAAAGCTATCTTTACTTGTAACGATACTCAGCCTTACAGTGTTGCAGAGAACGGAGGCTTTAAATATCTCCACTTACAGATACAGACAAATCATCACCTCTTTCAAGTACAGTTATTTGTATTCCTGCCGTGATGATTTACCTTCCACAGCTCCCCTTCACCAGCTGCTTCCTCTGTGCTGGAAAGCTGGGTCCAGGATTCCTAAAATTAAGTGAAAATGTTATTATTCATAGCCTAAAATGACATTTCCTTTCTTTTCTTTTTGAGCAAAATGTATGCATTAGTCTTTACCTCAGGCTCCTCGCAGGGTGTCGTCTCCAGGGACATGGTGGACGACATCATGGAGTCGCCAACTTTCCCCAGAGGTGAAGGAGGCTCCCACTGGGTGGTGCCTGTGGGGATGTGCCAGTAGTATGTGCCGGATGTATCCCGCACCCTCATCCATCCTGAAGGCAAGTCTGTGTCGGTTTCAAAAGCACTGGAGTCCCAGAAGGACTCTGATTGACAGGAATGAAAAAAAGGAGGAGATGGGAAATGTTTGAGGTCAGGCCGAAAAAGAACAGTACACATAAAAAAATAAGGAGACCTCAGCAGATGATTGTTAATCTCTAGCCAAACAATATATTGCATTTTCCAATATCAAGCCTTCAAAGTTATACACATAGTGTCATACAAACCCTTTGTTAAATGATAATTAACAGATCATAATTGCTAAATATAAGGGCTGTAAGCAATGTGATGTCTTTTGAAATCTACAATAATTATTTTCCTGTGCTCTCTGGACTGTTTTGTGCACCTCTAACATGACTGAGTTGCCTTAACCTTGACTTCATGTACTTCTTTTACCTCTGTTGCCGTTTGGAGAGCTGTCTGCAGTGTTATCCTGAGACAGCGCAGGCCAGCTGATCTCTTCCTCATTTGGAGACCCATTCATGTTGGAAAACAGGAGGCAGGCATTCCTCCCCACAACGCTACCCTCCTTCTGAGACTCCCCTTTTCTCTGCCCCCCTGTGACTCCTCTGGTTTCACCTGGTGTGTCTTCATCTTCGTCTGGTTTTGTCTCCTTTTCTTTCCCATCCTCTTCCCTCTCTTTGTCCTTCTCTTCTGTGGACTCCAGAGTGTCAATGAGGAGAGGTTCATTCAAGATGTTCTTGGACTCCTCCTGGGTGAGGCCAGGGCTCAGTGTGATTTTAGGAGACTTGGTCTGCTCCTCGTTTCCCTGTTGTTCTTCCTGAGTGGTAGTCTGCTGAGGGTCCTCCTTATTCCCATTTTGGCTGATGTTGCAGTTATGGTCCTGATCCTGCTGGTTCTCAGCTTCCTTCCGCAGCTGGTTCTGGCCTTCTTTCATCCACTTGGCATTGCTGCCTGTGGACTCCTGTTCGCCCCAGTGGCTGCTGTCGTTCAGCTTGTTCTTCAGCTCTTCATCTTGTTTTTGTTTGTTTACTACATATGACATGTCTTCATCATCATGGCCTCCCATGGTAACTTCCCATGTATCTGAAGGAGACAGAGGTTGAGACTTCTTAGCATTGTGGTTAGCATGTAAGCTAGCATCGCTGCGATTACTGCAGAAGAGATTCTGTCCCTGGAACCACATCAAATGTTGACGGAATGTGCGGCGAACGCTGACTAAATATTAACCTATAAGCATCGTGAGGTTTAATTAACTACAAAGCGAGATGCTCAAATTTAACTCGCTGATCACAATCCAATCGTCTGATTCAACAACCAAAGTAAGTTTCTTCTTCGACTGCCTATTTGGCAAACACTACGATTACTTTCACTGCCACTCTTAACGCTTCAATGTGAAACGTACTTCAGCTATATCTCCCATTTGCCAACACGGCCTTTAATCTTATAATGTTGAGCTCAATTCACAGAAAGTCAGGGGCAAATTCCTGTCAGAATCAATCACTGGCTTGTTCACTTAAATACAGCATTAAAAGTAGATACACGGTGAAAGACAATCATATTTATCAGCCAACATCACCATAGCTGGGAATAACGGAATACATCCGCCATCATCACTGCCGTCTTCTCGGCTAGGCTAATGTTAGCTCCTCGGCTAGCAGGCTAACGCTTACACAAACAGAAATCTCAGCGGATGCAGAGGCAGTGATTTATCAAAGTTACAAAAGGAATTTGGACTTACCAGCTCTACCAATCCCCTTATTGTCGAAATACACGGTAGTCCACCAGTTAACTACATATTTCCATTAATCGTGTGGGCTCGCTTCGTTTCGAGGTGTTTTCTGTCAGTGGGCTCGACTGCTGATGGAGGGCGAACCTGCGTCACGGATTAACGTCACAGCCAGAGCCCACTGCTCTGTGCTGCTGCCACACAGTCAGGCAGAGCAGCAGAGGAAAGAAGAATGATGTGCCTGTTTTTGGACATGTCGGTACCACACCGGTATTAGATTAAAAATACCAGGTTAGGGCAGAAGATCCCTCAGACTTGAGAATCCTCAAAACAATATGCTGAGCATTAATGTCACCATAAGAAGTTGAAGAAGGATCTTACACAACTCACCTTGCAATATTTATATGCAGACATATATAAATATTTTATTCTCCCTAAATTATATTAACAAGTTTATTGTTAAGTTGTTGTTAAGTTTATTGAACCATTTATTACTGGTTTATAATTATAAGATAAACAACTATTAAGAAAATGGTCTGAAACTAAACACCAAATCCAAGTTACCATTTGACTTTTGACCTCTTGGAAAGTCACCTACACAATTTAGACTAATATGCTTTCTGTTTACAGTGGTAGCAGAGGAGGAAAGTTGTTTTTAAATAACCATACCAACAAATAAATTAAAATGAAAACAAAAAACCCTTGAGCCTTTACTTTATGACATTTAATTATGTCAAATTGAGTGAAAAATATAAAGTGGTCCTTAGAGGTAAGGTGCAGGATTAGTGTCAAAGTTTGATTCCAACTTGTGGGTCCTCCCTTGATGTCATCCCCCTAAAGAGTCCAAAAATATATACACATTTTTGGTGGGTGGCAATTAAATGATAACTGTATTGCACAAGTCAGTAGGACACAAAATATAACTTTGTCAACATTTTGTCCCATCCCAGGTACATATATGTCATCCATAATATTAATGTCAGAATATCATTTAGGTTAATAATTTGGCTCATAATCTAGTGAAAATTTAAGGAATCAAAATATCTTTTTGGAAGTAAAATGTACTAATGACCCACCAACCTAGAGCAGCCTGGAAGATGACTTCAGGTTGATTGAATTATTGGCTGAGTGAGAATAAGTGACTTATGAGAATGTGGAAAAAGGGTGTTTGAGTTATAACAGTAACACTGGATAATAAAATCAAAATATTCTTAAGGAAAAATTTTCTTTTTGCAAACGTCTTTGGCTCCATAACTACAAACAACCAGGTTGTATTTATATCTTGGTGTGATAAAATCCCTTCTTGAAAATATTAAACTGTATATCAAAGATTCCCATTTCCAATATTTTCCTTTTTAATATACTTATATATAAATACATACATTTGTATAAGTCATTCTTGATTTGGCTTCAATCTGTGATTCAGCACAAACAAGCAAGCTGGTGGAGGCACAGAAACAATGCAGCAAGTAGAAACAACCCATGAGACAGATATAAAGTCAGAGATAAACTAAAGGATCAAAAAATATTTTTTTTAAAAATAGGAAAAAATTACAACACACGGCTTAAAATTAAAACCTGTCTTAACCCTTAATGTCCCGGTCACCTGCTGCAGGCAACAGCTACTCATGCAGCTGTAAAATCATGAGGAATGTAGTCCTCATGCTGGAAAACAAACTAGGTGTACCTGTGAAGTCCAAGAATAAGTTACGGTGAGGGTTGCAGAGTTCATTCCTGACACTATTAGGAAAACAATATGCTCTGACGATCGCTAGCAAGTGTATTCACTTTTAGACATTTTAAAACAGAAACTGACTGCACTTGGTGTTGGACAGTACAGTGAACACAATATGATAAAAAAAAATGTTTGTTTTTTTAAGGGGGAAAAAAAAAACTAGATGACAGTAATACACTTGAGTAATCTAGTTAATAAGATGGCATTATACAAATTAAAAATGAGCAATCTTGCAAAATGTTTTGAAAGATCTCAATTAGCATTAAACAGCATTGACATTTTGCACTCAAGGCAGGGGTGAAAATATTTGCAAGGCTGGATAGACGTCATTGTCAGCAGGTTGTACAGACACTGGTGCTGAAGCTCTACACATCACTACATAGCCAAGCTGAATGGTACAACACTGTTGAGTACTCTCACTGGCACCACTCATTCATATACTGAAATGCTTTGTTTCGGACCACAATCATGCTTTCTCTGCTGCATAAAATTCACATACATTTTTCCATGACACAAGCTTAGAGCTTTTGAGTTGTAGTTTCATCAGAGGCACTATTAAAGTGGAGCAATTTCCTCACAGCAAGACTTTTTATAAGCGAGCCTACTCCAGTAAAAAAAACAAGGCCTTTACATCCACTGAAGCAGAGCAGCGGGCTGTCATGCTGACCTCCACAGGTTATTCGGTCTATAGGTTTTAAGATTGTACTCAGTCCGTGTAATTACAGGTTAAAAGTCAACGTGAAGCTCCTGGGCAGACAGTATCAGCAGATCAGTGACAAAGATAAAGACACAAATAAAATCTTTATATGTTGAAAAAGGCAGCAAAAAAGGTATAAAAGAAGTGACTGCTGCTGAATTTAACTCAGAAGCTACAGTGGCGTTGAATGCAACGGTACAGTAGGAGTTTAAGGCAATACTGGTAAGCACCACACCACCATCTGGGGTAACAGATTCAGTACAGAAGAGAAAAGGGGAGGACTTTTCTTTCACTTGTCCTGCATTTTTTCCAGAATTGGCACAATCATGTCAAACTTCGGCCTCTTCGCTGGGTCCTCGTTCATGCATATCTTCATGAGCTTGCAAATGTGAGGAGAAATGCCGGGAGGGATTGTGGGCCTTAGACCCTCCAACGCAACCTAAGAGGCAAAACAAAGAGAGTGGAAGACATCTTCTTTAATGCACCGAGGCTTGTATTAATCAAACAATGCTTCCTGCTCAGCTAATTGGGTAATCTGAGGAGGGAATCTTGGCTCTGCGAACCTTCATGCCTATCTCCATGTTGGACAGGTCAGCGTACGGCACCTCTCTGGTCACCAGTTCCCACAGCAGGATTGCAAAGCTCCACATGTCTGCTGAGCGACGATTGATCTCCTCTGGCTTCTTCTGCAGAGCTGGAGGAAACAAAGACACACCTGATTACACAACACTCAGTGCATACACCTACCTCCTCCAGTAATGCAGAGCTTGCATGTTTCACCAAAGACGTAAGAGCGTAAAATATTTCCACATTAATATTATTTATTATGTTAAAAAGACATCTTTACTTAACATACGAAGGCCTATTAGAATAACTGTTTGTGTGTTTGTTCCTTATCGATAGCAGCCATCTCTGTGCTCTAATTTCATGGCTCACCACCCATGACATGTGTGCTGTATAGCTGTTTCTATGGGAACTGGCTGCAACAAATCTACTCCATCCACCGTATCAACCTACATCACGCTCCACACACCACAGAGTAAACCTATAACCTCCTCCGTGAGTTCCTGTTACTGTTTATGTTCACATTTTGTAAATCTGTTTATGCTTCCTCCTATCTCCCTGGAAATCAGCTGCAGATTGCATTTAGCTCTGCGAGTCCAAAGTCCCCCTGCATCCATCATTCACCAACAAGCTTTTGTGGCTTCAGCTGTCACTTTAGATCTGAGCTGCATGAGTGATGCCTACCCTCGGGGGCCACCCATGCAGGCGAGTACATCCTGCCAGGACACTGGAAGGAGAACTTGACGTCTGCCATGCTGATCCTGGCTGTCATGTCTTCATCTATCTGTGGAAGCAAAGGAGTTGAAGTTGTAAAGACATTTCTTCTGGTTTTCATTCTTTTTTTTGCCAGTATAAAAAGACAAATTGAACATTTATGACACTAAAAGCTGTGTTGACACTTCTTACCATAACACTCTTGCTGTTGAGATAATGCCGAGGGATCATGGGTTCAAGTGTGTGTAAGAAAGCCATCCCACACGCTATGTCCAGGGCAAACTTAACCGCCTGAGTCTGGTCCACCACAAAGTCTGAGAAAAGGATTAATAGGACATGAAGCAGGTTCTAGTCTCCCCTTTTTTCCAACATGATAACGAAACCACATGTTTACAAAAGGTGACAAGTGTGCAACAAATCTGAAGTCACCATAAGGAGGGGAGGCTAGTTTTTGTGAGTGGAGGAGAAGTACTCACTGGTGCCTTCATGCAGCACATTGTAGAGGGAGCCATAAGGCATCCAGTGTGTGATGATGATGGGGTGAGGGGCGGGAGGAGACTGACATGCTCCCAACATGGGGAGGACATTCGGGTGGGAGAATATCCTGGGATGGAACCCAAAAGGGAGAGACAGACAGAGACAGACCAACAGAAGGTTTGACGTAAACAGAGATGCAACACCTCCAAAAATAAGGAAACATAAAGTCTGGATCGACACGATGCAAACAGAGAAATGAGCGATGATAACAGCACAGAAGAAAAATCAGGGGAAACAATAACCTGAGTTTGGGATACTCCTCATTGAAGTCTCTGCTTTTTCTCGTGGTCCAATCACGCACTTTAAGCACCTTTACAACAATTTCATTCCCTTGCCAGCGCCCCTGCCACAGCTACAGAGGAGAAAAATACAGAAGAAGTTCAGAAGATTACCAGCAGATTTAGGAGAGAAGAAGATAAATTTAGGAGTGAAGATGAGTTGATAGAGTACCTCTCCAGACTGGTTCTCGTTTATTTTAGCCAGGAGAGAAAGCTGTTTGTAGTCGATGCCTGCTTGTTTGTTCAAAGTGCCGTTACCTAAAAACATCAGATTAAAAGAAACAGGTTGAAGCTCAGACAAAAGCTTTACTGTTCGAATGACATTCAGTTAAATGCTGCGCAGAGGGAAAGAGGTGGAAATTTCAAACACAGCATAAAAAGAGTGGAGAGAGCGGCAGTGTGGAAAATTTCTTTTCCTTCATGCAGTGTTCAGACCAAACCCATTGATGGAAACTGGTCGGCTCATAAATAGAGTTGTGTGTCTGTGTATAACTCACGGGGTCGAGTTCTGGTGGTTCCTTTCCAGAACGTGTCTTTAAAGGGAATTTTCGTCAAGTTCTGCCCCAGTTTCTCTGCTTTATCTGTGAGAAATAGAGATGATATGTGAAGAAGTGATAACAAAGACGACCAGTATTTGTACTGATTTGGTGAAATGAGGTGAATGTATTGAGTGGGTACCTCTGAGGAGTTCACGCAGGTGAGGTTTGGCTTTATCCAGGGGGATCTCCCCATATTTGTTGCAGATGCTAACCTGAGCCCCATTAGCCACAAGGTCCTGAGTAAAAGAAAAAACTGCTGTCAGCAACTTTCTGTCCCTTAATCATTATTAAAAAAAAAGCATATTAAAACAAATCAGTCTAGCCTAAGACCACCAGGGGGCACACTGACCTCAGCCACTTCGTCCTGGCCCCAGAAGCAGGCATAATGCAGTGGTGTGTTTCCGTGTTCATTGGCTGCGTTGGTGTCTGCTTTGCACTGGATCAGCTAAAAGAGAAGCAGAAGCAGGAGATTAAACGATAAACAAAGCTGCTCAGGTCTTGTTTGGGCTGTACACAGGGATGGGTTTGACTGCTGCCAATAAAAATCATGGCGGTTCATCTCGCCTGTTGACACATACCAGAGGTATTGAGACATGCCTAATATTAAACGCCTGGCAGCCACTTTAAATCAGACAACCTGGAGCTCTGATGGCATTGGATACAAAATGTTCTTCTTCTGTATCTCTCCAGAGGATAAAAGTAGTGTCTATGAACGGAAATTATAATCTGTGAGGTTACTTTGACTTTATCCATTTAAAAAGAAGACCTGCTACTTCTTACATTCTTTGCACAGAGCAAACGTGGTGTAATTCAAAAGGAAGGGGGTATCTTCCTTAAGTCATGTTTTTGAGAAAATCATTAAATAAATAGCAAGCAATTTTCTAAGCAGAAATAGATTTTAAATGCCCAACTTTTGAAAAAAATGCCTGGAGAAAATCAGCTACTGATAAAGTGAGCAGCCTATAGTTCTCATATCCTGTAACCCTAGGGAATCCAGCTACCAAAGGACTGTCCTGAATACATATAGAGTATAACGGGTTCTTTCTCTTTAAGAATCAAACCTCACTCAGTCTGCTCTCTATTCTTTTCCCCCTAACACTGACAAATTGCTAAACACTCCCTGTCAAACTGCAGATGGTGGAACTACAAGAACTGACAAGACCTTTGTGTTCATAATTGCTGCACAGTGTCATCATTTGAAATTTCATAACATCCTGTTTTTATGAAGCAAACCTGATAAAATGGATTATTATTAAAGCCAGTGATATGAAACCTATGTGCAAAAAATATGCATTGGTTGTTGATTTTTTTTTTTGAGGACCATTTGACACACAAAACAAGATTCATTCTAGCAAAAAAAATCAGAGACAGAAAATGAGTCATGTTCTGAGGGGGGATGATTTCATTATCAGGAAATCTTTCCAAGAAGAGCAGAGCCTAGTTTGTGCTTCTGCTTCGAATCGATGACATACTATAGCTCCACATTGTCCTTTTTCATCGCAACTGTCTGAGGCTGTATTCAAAAAGACCAAAAGCAGACTTTATTTTTTTTCGTTTGGTGCGGTTCTTATTCAGATTGTACTTCTTGCAAGTGGACTATATTCTGTAAACACGTCCACGTGTGTGACGATCAGGGCTCTCATTGGACAGCACTGACAAAGGCGGCACACAGAATACAAACCCGGAAATGGAGGTAAACGTGTGTTTGTGCTCTTATTAGAGCTGCAAATTAATTTTCAGATTCAAGAGCAGCTCCTTCAAAGCAGGCTAAACAACACTGTTTCAAATTTTGGAACAGCGAAGACGAATGCGCACAGCAAGGAGACGCTATGCTCTGTGTGTCCTGACCCACAACATGCTAGCAACAGCGCGGCTAAACAGAAGACGGAGGATCAGGTATGAACCAAAGACGGTTAGGTTACGGTGGCTTTATAGGCCCAAAAGGCACACGTATCCTGTAGTTAGTTCGGATGGACCTTGGTTTGTATTCAGACCTGCACCGGAGAACCACGAACCAAACCAGAGTTTGTTTGGACGCGGACTGAGACCACCTCAAAAAGTGGGTCTCGGTCCGGTTGTTTGGTCCGCACCAGGGTTCGTTTGAGTCTATTCACACCTGCATGAAAAGTCCGCACCAGCGTGGAAAACGAACCCTTGTCCGTTTAAGGTGGACCAACCAGTCCAGGTATGAATACGCCCTGAGTATGTAACCTGACATGCGTCTCTCCAAATGCTGTTGAAAGAAGTCCGATGTATGGTGGTTCCAAAATCACATGTAGTTCTATTTGGGAGGAAGAGGGGCATGACATCTCAGAAGTACAATTAAGAGTTGCTGCATGATATACAGCAACAAATATCAGTTTTAATTTAACATGAAAAAAGAAAGTGGTAACAGTAGCAGCAACAGACAATGTGATGATCATACAGCTTTTGTTGCCTTCATGCATTTTTGAGGAGACCTACACATCATAGAAATACTTAATACTGAGGATTACTGTATAAGGAACCTCTTTCAGCAGTATGTACACAAACTTCACCTTTCCCACAATCTCTCGATGTCCGTGGCTGGCTGCCAGGTGCAGAGGCGTGTCATCACCGCGGTTCATGACGTTGATACGAGCCCCTCTCATGATGAGCATGTCGACCACATTGGAGCGGCCCTCCCTGCACGCCCAGTGGAGGGGGCTGAAGCCGTGGTCGTCTCTACAGAGGGAGAGGAGTGTTCACATTCAGTACATGTTTCACAAAAAACCCCAGCACAGCAGGAACTTTAAATAACTGAAGGATGCAGGAAAAGTGTTTGGTTTCTTCAGGCAGAAAAAGAAAAGTGGCCCCTCAGTTATCCACGTTAGGTTCTTTGCAAACAACTTCGTGGTGTACTTGGATGAAGGCCATGAGGTGCCGGCTAGAGATGTTTTTTGGGTTATGCTTTGACTGTTAAAATACCACTCAAGTCAACAAAAAGACACTCCAGAAGAAAACAAGGTGGTGAGCAGGGCAGGGCCGACTGACAACAGCACCACCCACGTTACACAGTACACTACAGAGTCTCTGCAGCCAGGAAACCACAGTACTGCTGCCCTGTTCACATGCGGTCTGTATCACATTTCCCTTTGTTTTTATTGTCCATCATTTGGTCATTTTACAGCCAGTCTTGAAACTGCTGCTGCAGCACTCTGCATTCAATGAAATAGGAAAGAAAATGAAACTTAAGTTCATCATTTTGACGCATAATGTAGCCTAATGCATGCTTTATGGTCAACATTAAAAATTAATGTCAGTTCACTCAGTCTATTTTGAGCCTGGTAATTACAGTTATAATGTTGTAAAGATAACTGCATCCACCACTATCAGTAGAAAGTTATATCAATATCTCTAACTGATCAAACAAAAACATTTTTTATAAAAGCCCGGAACTTAGTCCGCCAAATTTATCTGTAACTATATTAGGTTGTTTCCTCTTCAGTATTGTGATGCTGAAGTACACTTCATAGGAATTTCTGTCATCTTCCTCTGAAAAAAAGGAAGTTGATGCAGCAGCTAACAGGCCTCTAGCACTCATCATTCTCTCGGTGACAGTGTCAGCGACACATGTAGGACAGTGGCCTGGATTACACGGCAGAGTGACTGATGGCCCCACGTCCTCAGAGAGAAGAGATAAAGCAGAAGAGAGTGCTGAGTGACAGGGAGTCAATCAGGAATGGGATAAAAAGATACAGCCCGCTGAGGAGCCACTGTGCTCCTTATAAGGCGCAATGAGACTTCCTCCAGCCTGCACACGCTCCAGCTGCTGTGTGTGATTGTGTCATTCTTCATTTCTCTGCCCGGTCGTGGTCACCTCCTCCTCTTTTACAAAGTTTCCTCCCTTGTCTGAGACTCTCCACTCCCCCACTGTCTCATTCACTTCCATCTTCTCCTTCTTCTTTCCACTGAAGCAGCTGCTCCATCCGATGATAGATTTCTCTTTCCAGACACTTTCCATTTGAGCCACGACACAGCACAATCCTCCTGTTAATAAAGTTACGCACTTGTTCTGAGATTGTGTGTAGGCTGACAGAATAATAATGCGATCTGAGGACTGAGGGAGTATTATGAATCTGCAGGAAGGAATCCGAACCCCCTGCCCCCCTGCTATCAATTCACTGGCTTGTGTTCACACATCCTGCAAAATGCGATTCAAAGTGGAAGCAAGAGGCTCACAGAGAGCCTCAGTCCCACAACACACATCTATCTGTGCATCTGGGTGACCTGCTGCAGTCACACTACATCTGCTCTGTGAGCAATTTCCTCTCAGACCAAAAGGCCAAATCCTTCAAGCTTATTAGTCAAAGTTTATGAGAGGAAACCTCCCCACAGACTCACTCCTATGATTTTTACTGGTTTTCTGTGGTAAGCTCAGGTCCTTTAAGAAAAGTGTGGGGAAGTTAAGGGTGGTATTTTTGAAAGTTACAGTAATCACATAAACAAATTTACCCCTGATTATGTGTAATGCAGTAGTTTTACTGCATTGGAAGCAGCTGTTTTCACTCTACACTGAATGTTTTGGTCTTCCATAAATAAAGACTTTGGCCATTTTCTGATCTCAGTTTGGGTGAGATTAGTGCCTCTCGAAACTGAAATTGAGTTATTATGTTGAATTTGAAAAGCATGATCTGTTTGGAAACTGTATTTGCTCTGAAATTGTATTTTAACTACTTGAAAATTCAACTCTAAAAAATACACACAAAAAAAAATATTTTCAGACCCCCAAATTCAGATTCAGTTCACTATTTCCCTGGTTAATGGGGGCCTCTAGTCGGAGTGAGATGGACATAGACTGCCAAATGCTCTACTTGTGGCAAACTGTGGATGGCATAATTTCATCAGTTAGGCACTGTGATTGAAAAAATTAACTCCATTGACAGTCCATTTATCAACAAAAGTATTCACTCCTAGAAAAAATGATCCGCTTATTCTACTAAAAATTAACGAGACATATCTAATTTCAGCACAGATGGCCACTGCTACAGTTACTAAGTCCTGTACTTAAGTCTTGTCGCAAATTTTCTTCCTGCAAAAATGACCAAGCTTAAAGAAAACAGAATTTAACTGATGTCCGAAAACGATGTGCAGAGGATTTTTGTAAACTGTGCTCGATTAGTAGGGATGGGTACCGAATTAGGTACTTTTATAGGTACTGACCGAATTCAGCCAAAAGTACCGGGTACCGATTCATGTCAAATCGAAAGGTACCATGTTTAGGTTAAGAGTAGGTGATTTTCCATGCTGGACATGAACACAGCATTGCAAGGTTATATACTGAAGAGTAAATATGTTAAATTGGAAAAAAAAAAGATTTTAATTTTTAAACAAATTTATATTTCTTTTTCCAAATAAACACAAAAAAGTACCAATTTGGGTACAAATACAGATTGCCAGGTACCGGGCATCGGTACCGTATGATTTCAAATATGTAAGGTACCTATCCCCATCGATTAGTTTTCCTGACAGACATAGATGACGTAATGACTGTGCCATGCTAAACTGAAAGCAAATCAGAATCAGAAATGTGTGAACTGAATCTGAAGTTTATATTTTTGAATTTAAGGAATATAGAGGTGAATTTTTGAGTTTCTTAAATTCAATTTCAAATGACTGAACTGAATGTCAAATCATGCTTTTCAGTTTCAATATGAGGATTAAAATTCGGTTCCCAGGGGCCTGATTTTGAGCTCATATTCCAGCTTCTACAGTTTGAGGTTTGTCTAATTTACTCTGTTTACATCTTCACAAACTGAGAATCTTTGAATCCCAAGGTGTTTATTTGCATCTCTTACTTAAGGTGATTCTGATGCTCATACATACATACTCAAAGTTTTTAGTACACTATCAGTATATAAGGTTTCTGACTGAAACTTATAGGGGAATAAAGATTAAAGTCTCTGTACGTCTGTCTCCAGGTAAGAAGAAAAATATGAAACCGTTCACGTTTTGTTTCATGCAGCCCCTACAGAAGACCACAGCTTTACACAAATACAGATTTTTATGCAAACGTCCTATATTTTGTGTTTCTATTGGAGATAATCCCATGATATGTTTGGGTGGAGGAAAAGGCCACTAACCAGAGCCTTGTTAATGTTTGACACAGAGGGAATAATAACCAGCTTTGCACCTGAACTCAAGCTGAACTGACGTTTACAGCAGCTTGAAGCCACTCCAGATTTCACTGAGTGAAAGTTTCCTTAACATTTCTGTGTGAGCAGTTTTTGATGTGTGACTGCTTTATTCAGCGTTTCACTGTTTTTAACCATGTTTTCTTTAAAGAAAATGTGAGACAGACATCTTTAACTCATGCTGTTGAGCAGAGTCACTCATTTTTTTCTGTTTTTATGCTTTCATCCTGTGAAAATGTGGTACTTTTAATAGAGCAATGGAAATTATATTCTTAGACTGAAGCTATTAATTTCCAGTCAGCTCCAACCCGTAATTAACTGATGGGGAAATATTATAAACCAGACAAGGCCCACTTCACATATAACTGTGAAGAATCTACCACTTTCACATCCAGTGGCTCTCTGGCTTCTGGTTTCTGAGTGTATTTCTGCTCAGAGGCTCTTTTTATAGGATAGATTTCCCCTTTAAGCTGGCTCCATCCCCACAACCCAGAGGCACTTGAGTGCCAGGGTTTTCTCCTGCTCAGCCCCTCCACACAGGCTGTGGTCATTTATTTCAGGCACTTCCACCTGCCAACAGGGCTCAGTTTGGCAGACGGGAAAGCCAGAGGAAGAGCCCTGTCTGCACCCTGTATGTCTCTGCCCTGACATCCCCAACAGGTCAGATAACACGACTCAGATCAGGAAACAAACTCACAGACATGTTTAACAGATGAGAGGATGATTCAGAGAAGAAGAAATAAAGGGTTTCATCACCCTTTGTCTGTATGTAGTATAACTGTCAATGTGTCTGTGAACACAGTCTAACATGGGAGACTCATAGTTTAAATTCTTTTAAATTCTTTTCTCAATTGTGTCATCTACTCAGAAATCTATGATTCCTATAAACTCTTCACTGTGCTTGGAGAGAAGGTAATTTTTGGCAAAATACAGCAGGTAAATTCATGAAGAGCCTGTAAAATATAACAGCCCAATATTTTAAGTGGATACACGCCTGGAGCAGATACTTTACTATTGTTTATATTTTAAGGAAAGTACATTAAGAAAGTAGCCCTTATGTAGCTTGAAGTTGTAAAGTGCAACTTGTAATGAACCACCTCATATCAGTTATTTGTGAATTTTTCCATTTAAGATCTCCTTGGTATTTAATGGGGATACAAAGATCTACCTTTTTAAGTCCTGACACCTGGGTTTTGATTTTGGCTGTTACTGCCACTGATCCAATCTGATAGCGGTACTGATTTAGCATTCTTTGTTCCTTAATATAAGGATGAGACTCAGGGTTATGTATTAACAACTTTTCAAACTTCATTAACCAAAATCAAAATAAAAAAATAATAAACTGACTGTATTTTATATGATTGTTAATAGGGATGCACTGATACTGATTGGTGGTATTGGTGTATCGGTGCCCTCAAAGCTGGACCCGTATTAGTGGGAAGAGTTCCATGTTGCCGATCCAGGAAAAACAGCTCTATCTCTTTTGCTACTTGATTTGAAATGTTGCCTCTGATGCACTTGCTTTGTTTTTTGATGCATTACCAGTCAACAGGGTATAAACGTTAACATTAGAAAAGAACTTGTGTACATTCTGAAGCTTTTTTTGCTGGTAAACATTTAAATATTTCATAGTTAAAATAAATATTAACTCCAGAAATTCCATGTACTGATTTTTTACCTTTTATCCAAAACGTTACCAGTCTTATCCCACAGTAGGGCATGCAGGTTATTATTCAACACTGGTATCTGTATCGGTCTATGCCAAAGCCCAGGTATCGGTATCGGTATCAGTATCAGTATCAGAAGCACAAAAGTTGGATCGGTGCATCCCTAATTATTAAATTAAATGTGTAGTGAGAACATCTCCCGAACTAACATGAGTTACAGTTTAATTCTAAACCTCCACAGCGGAGAAGTGAGAATTAAAGTTGCACATGTTGCAAGTTGCAGTCAGAGTTCATGGTGACACAGACCTGAAAACTGCTGTATTTATCTTCATGATATGTTAGCAAAAAAAAGACACAGAAATCTGATCTAACTAACCTGTGCAACCCTAATTTTCCCATTTAGTTGTGTTTGTAAAATTCTACAGTGCCAATGGCGCATCTCTGATAATTTATTCCATATCATGAGCAAGCTTTACCAAACCTTTGTTAGAAATGTGATCAACACTTCAGGCATGAAACTATGACAACCTGCTCCAACAGGCCTCAAAACCACCGACTAGTCATAACAGTGCAGTCGCAGACTCATACCGCTACTCTAGTGAGGTTATTAATAAAACCTTCACACACTCTCCAGAGATACTTCGGTACTAAAAATCACACTTTAACATAAACAGTGTGATAGCTTTTATAAAAATGTGCCGTCCTAGTGTCAAAACAGTCACAAAGAAAAGGTTGTGTCCACTTTTGAACGTTCAGTAGAAGAGGCTAAAACCAGAGAGCCAAAATCATAGCAGTAAACACAACTGCATCTGGAGCATTGTGAATTAAACAACTAGTATTTAGCAACATTTCTGTTTAGAACACTGTGGGTTTTGTCAGACTGAGTCAACAATATCTGGATCTTAACATTTTAGATGTTGGCAATTTTCCATACACCTTCTGTTTTTTTTAAATAACACTGAATAAGGAGTTTCAGGGTTCACTGGTGCAGAGATCACCTCTAACGCTTCAGTTTAAACTAAAGTTAATGTCTGGTGTACATTAGTGCTGCACGATTTGGGGAAAAGGTGCGATTTGCGATTAGGTGGACAATATTGCGATTGCGATTGTGCTTGCGATTTAATAAAAAAGGTTGTGTCATGATGAGTCTACAGATTTGCTTGGTTATCATGGAGAAAAATCTGAATTGCATGTGCTGACATTGCGATTGCGATTGCGATATCCTCTTTTGCGATTACGTAATTGCATGTGCTGACATTGCGATTGCGATTGCGATTGCGATAATCGTGCAGCCCTAGTGTACATATAAAGTGTAAAGATCAGATAACGACTAAACCGTTAACATTTAAGAGTTTTTTTTTAACTTTGTAATTAACTCCTCTCATGCTGAAGGAAATGTTGAGCGGAAATGAGTGGAACTATCTAATACCACTGGGAGAGGACTACCGGAAACATGAAAGTAAAGAGGGGGAGGTGATGTGCTCCATTTCTCGGTTGAAAAATGCACTATTTGGCACACACACACAATGATTCCCTGTCTCGTAACGCATAACTCTTAAAGCCCTGCCCCGCTACAATAACCTCCTCCCCCTCTCTGTGAGTTTTGGAAGGTGGTGGATGGTTCCCTCGAGGCCTGTGTGTCATTCCTTGTAAGGAGTTTCAGCATTCCTCTTCTACTCTTTGTCTGGGAGTTACATCAGTGTAAACACCTTATCATCCAGGAGCTCAGAGAATATTACAGAGTGGATCTGAAATACAGCGAGGGGAGAATTAGCAGCACAAAGTGTGTTCTACTCCCACCGTAGGAAGATTTATCTCTAGGAAAAGGGAACTTGACATGTAATCAGCTAATGGATGAGTCACATGTGAGGGTGTGTGGATCTGCAACAGCTCTGCGCAATCATCCAGTCTCACAACAATGTGAAAGTTTACCCAAATAAACAAAAACGGGGAAATAAACAAAGCCAGAGCAGATGTCAAGAGAGACACTTACTCAGTGTAGGAGAAGAAAAAGCTTAAAAGTTTCACTGTTTTGATGTGGTGCTTATATGGAGAATAAGACTGCTGTATGCACGCTGTACTCAAAAAGAAATCTGATGTTATCATGGATGCATATACCAGGGTGCATTGTGGGAAAGCAACCACAGCCTCCAGCTTCTGCAATTCAACCGCCCTATTGCAAACAAATCAATAAAGCTTTCAAAAACAATCCAATTAAATGTTGTTATGATTAATGTTCTCAGTATAAATACACACAAACACAGGAATAAAAACAGAGAGCACAGCTCCAAGATACACGGTCATTATTAATTTATTCACCCCATGTTTACTTTAAAAACAAACAGCAGCAGTCTAAATCTAGGACACAAAGATCCCAAACTCAAGCGCCAAGGGTGGCCCCTACTACTTAACATGCAAGCTTTGCCAAGTTTAACAGAGTCAGCTGAGGATACAGAAGGTGACTGATGAGCACTGATACTCTGTGCAACTAAAAACGGTTAATATTACAGAAGGAAGCCTGCAAGGCTCATATTAAGTCACAAGCACAGCTTAAAGCATGACCATCGCAGCAGGCTTCCTGTCCAGCATCACGTTTTTGAATTACTTCACTGGCATCCAGTACATAAACACGCGCCCACAAGGAAATGGGTTCAATCACAGGCCAAGATCTCGCTGGGGACTTAAAAGCGGGCTTCTGTGCCTGCACCGGAATCTCAGATTCACACAGCTACATTCTGTATGCAGTACTGCAGTGTAGATGATACTCACTTTACCCTAAACTCATGTTGCAAACAGTCTTGCAGATCACATAAAAATTATGCAACAGCAGAAAAATAGCTGCAAAGTTAACACACAGAAAAGATGAAATCTTTGCTCACCCCTGATTGAGATCATTCTCTGTGTTGTCCAACCACAGGCGAACTGCCACTGCATTGCCTTCCCGGCACTGCGTAAAGATATCATCCATTTTGGTTTACTGCTGTCTTCTCTTCTTCTGATTGAACTGCAGGAGCAGATTAGGAGCCGAACTGGGACAGATGGGAGAGGTGACCCAAGGGGTTCAGCAGGGTGGTGGTCAGCATCAGTCCCTCATGTGGGACAACGAGGGGCGCAATCAGATAGATGACACCTGAGACAGAGAAGTGATAACACATTTTTTAATCTGTCTGACCTCCAGACAGGTACATCTTCTCTCTCATGATTCTGTACAAACAGAAGAAGAAAGGAAGAAAGCCAAGGAGCAACAAATCCTGGTGTTGACTAATGTAACTCATTTTAGTAATACTGTGTGGGAAGTTTACAGCATAGTGACTCACAACACTTGATTGTGAAAAGTACCCTGTGCACCTGAGTATATAACTGTTTTCCCCTCATGCCAAGTACCTGGTAGTAAGTTTATTGTGCTTACTCTGTTCTGTACAACTTGATAGTTCAAATCTTTAGGTTTTAGACCATTCTCGTGTGAAAGAACCAGCAAATTCGTCTTTCGATTTCGATGTTTTCAGTCAACAGCTAAGATAAAGTAACTGGCCTCACAGCTCCAATACTTTTGAATGGGTACGTGAAGATGAACGATAGTTTCAGAACATTATATAGCCTACTTGTTTGTCTGCACTGAAGAATATACATGATAACAGAAATTCCAGACAGGAGAATCACAGTTTCTGACATGGCAAAAATCTGGTGCCACGGCTGAGATCACCATTTACATCTAACTGCTTCTGCAGCAGTATGACTAGCTGCACTGCTATCCAGCTAATACCGAGGAGGAAGATCCGTTCACTTCGCTTAGTAACGTGGTTATCCACGTAGCTCCGGGTAGAGGTACACGATATGCTCAATAAACTCTTATAACTGAAAACATGTCGATAAGCTTCCTAAATCAGGCATCTTCCACTTCACTAAATGAAACACAGCGGGCAGGTTAAGCTAAAAAGCTAACCTGTCTACACGAACTGCCTCCGCTTCAGACGTTAGCATGACGGAAAAAATGATGAATTAACCTTTAAACCGGCGCACATTTTCAGTAAATTAACTTCTGTATCGATAAACTTACCGTTTATAGCCGCCTGCTGCTGTGTAACACAGTTACGGAGCGTAGAAGTTGTTAGCTGTTGACCCAGTACATTGAACACTGTTGGACGTCCACACCCTCGCCGCCACCGGCCTGCGTACATTGCGTGGTAACGTTGAGGGCAGTCAGAGAGCGCCTCGCCCCCTGCAGGCAGTGGAAGGAACTACAGGGAGAAAAAAATATTCAGCCTCAGGTCATACTTTTCTTCAACATCAACAAAGCACAGGTAACAGGTATTATATGCATATCCTCAAGGGATGGGGAAGTTTACTACCCGTTTAATGGTGAGGAAATAAGTATTCTCACTACTTTTGACGATGCGAATGTCAGAAATGCCAGCAGTAGCAGAAGTGAAAACTGAATGTCTTGAATTAGCAGTCCTTGAGTAGGCTAATGTTGCAACTTGGAAACATTTTTACAACGGTGTTTTGCCGTTATTTCTAATTATAAGGTGTGATTGTAATAAAATTGAATTGTAAATTCATTCTTGTAGCTTTTCAAGGAGAGAGGAGACCACGAGATGCAATAAAGTTGTGTTTTTTAACTTTATATACAAATGAAAACTTGTTGAATCAACTTTTTACCCCTTAATGTTGAGGGTTTAATTGTCAAAATGGCACCCTGAAATAATAATGGTTGGTATCATCGTTGTTACACTTTGTCAGAAGATTTTTAAACTTTTTCAGTTATGTACCAATTTACACTGTACTATTTAAATTTTTGATTTTGTCGATTAGTCATAATATTGATATTTTCATTTCTTTTATGGTTATTTAGATGTAGTTCCGACAAAGTGATCCGTGTGCTTCTAAACAGAACACAGAGAGTGCATTTTTTTCTTTATGGGAAATCGTTTAACAGGATAAAAACACAGGAGAGCATTGTTACTTTATTTGCAAAACACAAACAGCTGTTAGCGTTGACAGATGATCCAGCCGTCACCCTCTTAAGGAAAGAACGACGCAGGTTAAAGAAACGAGGATGAAATTTTGGAGCTTTGATGCACTGCCAGAGCAGAGAACGCCATCTCCCACAAATCTTTTGCTCACTTACGTCATCAATATGCGCATGTAGTTCTGTTTTGCTCCCTCTATACACATGCGACAAACCAACGTGGCTTTCTGCTTCTCGTGAAAATAATTTTCAGTTTATGAATGGAATGACATGTTCATTAGTTAAACATTTTACCAACATTGTTAGTGACCAATAGAAGCGCGTGGCGCGTAAATAAACTCACGTGCAGTATCGGTGAGTAACTGAATTAGCAGAGTTAGCATACTGGTAATGTGACAGGAGACGAAGTTTATGGATCTGTTCTGCAGCAGTGATTGATAATCTTGAGCTTTTTTCTTTGTAGTTTTCATAGAAACATGTTTATTGAGGAGGAAGAGTGGAGCGATGATCAAGACGCTCAAGTCCTGAGCAGAGCTGTCCTCAAAACTGACCAGAAGAATGTGAAAAACAGCAAAAATGTCAAGGTAGGTATGAATTTACTTATACGGATGCAAGCTTAAAGTACTGTATACCTCCCCATTATGCCAGACCTTCTATTATGCAGTGTCCTACATAAGTAATATATCTAACTTTTTGATCTACAATATTTTTGTGGATCTTCTTAAATGTTTTTTATTGTTCGCTAAATTGGAAATAATAACATGAGCTAGTAGTGTTATTACAAATAACAGCCTGTAATATTTTGGTATACTCTCTTTTATACTTTTATCGTTTGATAAAGTGAAGTTCGAAGGATTATTTTACCTATGGCAATGTCTTCTAAATTAAATCCTAAAATAGTTGCTTCCAAGTCTGATTTGGAATAGAAGTTATAACTCTCAAAGTGGTTTGATGTTGCCAGGCTACTGAAATTTGGGTTTTCAACAGTTCTGTATATCCATTTTTAAGAGAAGTCAAATGTTCACGTAAAACAGAAACGCGACTAGGGAACATTGACAAGGATTATAAGTACAAGTGTGGATGTGAATTTTGATGCAGTAACAACACACCATTACTTCTTACTTTAAAGTATTCTTTAACACAAACGCTAAATAAAAATCTAATAACAATTATAATAATCATAATAACCTGAATTTATCTCTCTTTTCAGCCAAAGGTGGTAGGGAAGAAGAGCCTGATGCGGACTCTGCAGACCCTGGGATCAGTGCCAGATTGGAAAAGTGATGAGCGTCAGCAGGACAGCGACAGTGAGACAGAAGCAGCTCCATCATCAGGCAAGAAAAAGAAGAAACGAAGGAAGAAAAGAAAACATGCAGGGACAACTGAGCAGCCAGAGAATGGAGAGTTAGATCAAACTCCAGCAGAGGAAAAAACTTTAACAAACAAGAAAGACAAGAAATTTGGTGAGTTCTAACTGGTTGACGATGTTTAACTATTGGGTTAATAAGGAATTATATTAGTTCAGGATAATGTAAAGTTCAAAGGACATAATCGTGACTTTTTATAAATGCGTTTTCTTTTCTCAAGGGAACCAAAAAGTGAAAAACAACTGTGTGGGTAAAACAGAGGTCAAAGGAAAGGATAAACCTGTAAATGCAACTGTAAACAATCCAGAGGACACAGAGAAACTGAGCCGACAACAGTGGAAAAACAAAATGAAGAATAAGAGGAATTGTAAAAATAAATATCGCCTAGACAAGAAGCCAGAGGAGACAGTCAAAAAAACAAAATCTGCAGAAGAACACAAACAACACGAAGAAGTCAAATCAGATTCACAAAACAACAACAACAATAACAAAAGTGAAAAAAACAGCCAGACATCAGCTAAGCAAAAGGAGAAGGAACCTAAAGCAGTGAAAAGAAAAAAGACAGAAGATGCCAAAATGTCCTGCGTGACAGAAACACAAACACATGGAGAAGAAAAGGGCGACAAAGCTGGAAAAGGCACTGCAGGTTTAAAACAGATAGTTGATGAACCTCAAGAGGAGTTCACAGAAGAGCCAGAGACACCCTCTAAACGACCAAAAGTCCAGCTGAGCAAAGAGCAGAGTCTGAAAAGAGAGAGGATGCGAAAAATTCTCAACAGCAAGAAATCAGACCATCAGGAGAGTCCTGCTGAGCAGAAGGAAGAGCCACCCATACCAGAACCACAACCACAACCAGAGGTGAAAATGGACCGCTCTGCCAGTCTCAGGTCCCGCATGGAGCAGCGCCTGGAGTCGGCCCGTTTCCGCTACATCAATGAAGTTCTTTACAGCACAACCAGCGGCGAGGCCAGGCGGATGTTCAAACAGGATCCAGAGGCCTTTGGGATCTATCACAGGGGCTACACGGCACAGGTCCAGAGGTGGCCCGTAAATCCTGTGAATGCCATTATCGCCTTCATCAAACAAAAGTGAGTCTTTATGTTCTGTCAATGCACATACACTTTTTCTTCTGATTTGTTGACTTTGATGTGAGGAACAAAATCAGGAACTTTCAGTTTTTTGGAGAGGCCCTTAACACCTTTTTACAGGATGGTGTTTGACAGTGGGAACATCGTTTATCTGCTGTGTACAGTAAATCCTGTCTCTGACTCTGTTCAGGAGCGAGGAGTAATGCTGCCGATGATGCAGCTCTGTGGGTGTTTAATTGATGCCTCATTAAGCTGCTGTGAGAAGACCCCGTAGTAAATGTCAGCAGTTCAGGAGAAGATAAACAATCATTTGTTGTTTGAGCTGCTGTTCTCTGTGGATTGTTACTAAGAGCTCATCTAATTCTTCTGTTTCATTACTTTATGTTGTGTATTTCAGACCATCCTCTCTGGTGGTGGCAGACTTTGGTTGTGGTGACTGTAAAATTGCACGCAGTGTGAAGAACAAAGTGCACAGCTTCGATCTGGCAGCAACCTGTGAGCTTGTCACAGTGTGTGACATGGCTAATGTGAGTGTGATGTTCTTTGTATGCTTGTTAAAAATACAGTTTGTGCAATTGTTCAGAAATAAAACACTTATTCTTTGTGGGCAGGTTCCTCTTCCAGATCGTTCTGTGGACATCGCTGTGTTCTGTCTTTCTCTCATGGGAACAAACCTGTCAGATTTTCTCGCAGAGGCCAATCGTGTCTTGAAGATGGGGTAAAATATGTCCCAACAATGTTTTTTGTTTTTATAAAATTTCATATCAACTATCTATCCTTATAACTGTTCTGCACATTTACTGTAGGGGCGTCCTGAAAATAGCAGAAGTGGCGAGCCGGTTTGAGAATGTTAGAAACTTCAGTACTGCGCTGGCAAATCTGGGATTCAAGTTGGTGACCAAGGTGAGGCTACAAACATGGTTTCATTTGTATGAAGAGATCTTAAATGACTTCCTTTTTATCAGACTCTAAATATGCATGACCTTAACCAGATGAGATGGAGCTAAGAGCAAGTCTTGTGTCATTTTTTGCTTCAAGGGCTGCAACCTTAATAACCAAATTTCCAACTTTCTTTTTTCTTTTTCCTTACTTTCTTTCTTTCTTTCACCAGGACACAGAAAACACTCATTTCTACTCCTTTGAGTGTGTGAAAACAGGAGCAGCTCCAGAAAACATAAAGAAGTTTGGACTGCAGCTGATGCCGTGTGTCTACAAGAAGAGATGATTTTACAAGAGACATGTCCCGAGTTTGTTTTTTGTTTTTTTTACATGCAGCTGTTTGTCAAAGCAGAAGCTGAACACTTGTATTTTATTTTCTTCACCTTTTTACAGATTTCAGAGTTTATTATCTGCATCATTTGTAAATGACTTTTCATGTAATTGTTTCCTTTTTGTTGACCCTGGCTGGGGATAATCAGGGGTATATTCCTCTGCAATGTTATGAATTCAAAACTAAAAAAAATCACGAAATTAATTGAATTATATTCTTATTTTTTAGATTTTGAGTGAAAACATTAGTGTATCCTTTATAAAAAGACTGAATATCCTAAAAAAAATCATAACAGGAATTTTTCCTATAACTGAATTATACACAGTACTTTTAGGAACAAAGTGGATGTTCTTTCGCGTGTAGTTCATTTAATCAACAGTTCCAAGAGGCTCTTAAAACTTGTACAAAAATAGATCTAAGTGGAAAAATTTGAGTCTACTTGTGTTGAACAGATCATGATTGCTGAAGTCTGAACCGTGGTGACTAAAGCATGAATCACTCAGTTGTGTGTCTTGCCACAAGAGGGTGTAACAACACCGCAGCCAAATGTGGGGAAGCCGAGCTGAGGATGAGTCTGTCTTTATCGGAATCATAGACCATGCAAAAATGTACCACAAGCTCTTTGTTTTCTACGGAGGTTTGTAAATGATGAGTTTAGACGGGTTTAGGCATTCCAAGAGGGAATGACGAAGCAAAGTATCAGACATATCTGTATCAAGATGTTTAATGCGTTTAGATGTAACAGCAGATTGGTCTTTATTCACAGATCTCAGAAAGTACATGTGTATCAAAACAATACAAAGTTCAAGTATGTAAAAAAAAAGTGCAAAAACAACACATTTAAAATCACCAATTAAACTAAAAACATCTTAATGCAAATAGAGAAAGGATCTCTTAATCTGTAATGCTAAAGTCATCTTTAAAAAATGCAATGAAATCAAAATAAAAACAGCATCAAGTAAAGCCTTCATTTCTAACCTGCAAAGTATCAAAGCACTTTTGCTGTTCACACATTACTCTTCAGGTCAATGACGATGGAGTAACTGATGAGCTGAGCGTATTCCTTACTGTCCTTATCAACCACTGAGGGTTTCTTGGACTCAGGAGACGCAGGCTCCTGCATGAGAGTCGTTAGGGCAGAAAGAGACTCACGCTTCTGTGAATTAGAGAGACATTGTTCATTTAAGATATGAAACAAAAGAGGGATTCTCAAACACATTTCTGCACTGTTAGTCTTACCTTATACTGTGGCCTGCATTTTCTTTTGCTGCAAAACAAACAGAAGTTTACAGTAATGTTTTTGTAATGCAGAACAGTGCCACTAGATGGCACTGTGGCTCAATCTGAGCTCAGATGGATGGTTTCAAATGTATGAGCATTATTACAGGAATCTCAGTAAACATGAGCGATGCTGGCCAGCGTCCTCATCATCGATCTGTGATGTCAGGATTAGCTGATCACTCTGTACATCATGACCTCAGTGACACCGACCTGCTGCTGTCACAGAGTGTCCCCAGTGCTGCAGGAGAGGGCGCGAAGAGGGCTGACACGCTCCTGAAATAGCTTTTCTCTCGGGGAGTCATGTTTTCTTGTGTAGGCTGTGTGACTGACCTTCCCAAATTAGCCTGACAGGACCCTCCCACCGCAGTCTGGGATAATGGGACCCACTGCCTGTCACCTAGTGGCACCTTGACCAAATGTTCTGACCGGAGAGGAGGAGCTGACACAAAAAGCTTCTGAACCTTCTCTCCTGAAGCTTTTTCTCACTAAGACCTGATCTGATCCTGACAAACATTCCTTATAGAAATTAGATTTGGCACTGGACGTGGAAATGTGTAAACTTCTGCCGGCAGAAACCATAAACAGCTCTCGGATTGTGACAGCCATCTCACATCAGTGATAAAAGAGGAGTGACTCACTGATTTTTCTCCAACAGTAATAAGATTAAGAGTTGGATTTAGGGATTTTTTTGTCATTGATGAATGTCAGCTTGAATTTCATTATGCTAATAACTTCCGAAGCTGTGGACTTTTTGAACTTTTAGCCTCTTTAGCTTTTGCAGTGTTGCATTGGCAATAACAGGCCGACTAAAAGCAGCCTGCGGCAGAAGTGGCCAGAAGTAACACTGCTCAAAGCCAGAGCAGGAAGCCAGAGAATAAATCAAGTCTACAAACAAATTCTACCTGTCTGCACGCGGGTCTGTGGTGGAAAAGCACCTGTCTGCTCCAGCCACACCGCTTCCTGTTTGTGAAAATCTGCATGGTACTGGGGTTTTGGTGAGTTGGGTTATCGACTCGCATATCCTGTTTGTCTCGTCTCGTATGGGGCTGGCAGCGTTGCCCTCATTCTGCAATAAACATGTCACCTGTAGAGATGCAGCATGTCACCTGAGGAGATTTTTAACTTACCAGCACACCCAGAGAGTAACCATGAGGAAGAGGAGGATGGCTGCGGCTGTGGACATGCAGATAATAGTCACCAGTCCTGAAAAAGAAATGTAGACATTTTCCAAAGATGTTAAAGTCATGCAGAGGTTTTAACATCTCAGGGAGGTCAATATGATCCGGATTTCTCAAGAAATGTGACAGTTCGTTGTCTGAAAGAGCTGAAAACACTTACCAAACAGTTTGTCTGCATGGGAGATCTCAACCTGAATGACGACTGTGGCTTTGTGGTGGAAGAATGAAGCCTGGCAGATGTAAAGACCTTCATCCTGCTCTGTCAGCTCTGATGGGAAGACCATTGCAGACCCATCCATTTTGACAGGCGAGCCATCACTCCTGCAACACAAGTCCAATTACAAATGAAGAGAGAGATTGCTCAGATTTTGTTTATAATTTTCTGTATGTGAATAAGAAAATTAGAGAGCCCAGAAACACCACCATGTGTGAGTTTCCTACTCTGATTTTAGCACTGAACTGGGAGCTCATCTGCTCCCACTAAAGACATAAATCCCCAAAGTTGCACCAATATGAAGCTTCATGTTTTCTACAATGGCTCAGCAACATCTTGGCTTTGCAATTTTGGTGAAATGTTACCTTGAAGATGCAATGAGGAGAATCTGTTTTAATTGCTCGCCACCTTCTGGCCCGGAGTCTCACGCGCACTGTCGTGAATTACTTTTAGCGAGGTGTGTGGTTTGTTTTGGAATTAAATAGAGATATAATTGAAACATTTTTTTTTTTTTTGGTACAAGACAACTTTTTCTAGATACTACACGCCAAGGTAAGGGACTTATCAGTACAGTTACATAGCGCAACAGTTTGAAATGTGACATCAAGCAACTGTTGTAGCAGCCGGCTATATGTAGTGCTATAGGCAGCCCCGTGCTCCAACGTATCTGTAGGCTAACATGACAACAAGTAAACACTGTCAGTTTTTAAGCAGTATAGTAGCCGTTTGTGTTTAGCTCTAAGACATGTCAGTAATGTGTAAAGTTAGTGAATCCTGGTTAGCTTTGTCCTGCCAGCCACTCTTCATTTCATTGATAGACTCTCAAGTTTGAACAGACCACTGCAGAACAACTGCTGACTGTGGGTTGGAGTGAACATCATCACAAACAGTTTAGCCCCTGTGTTATACAGTGATACAGCCCAAGCTAAAGGCTAATTAGGCTTCAGCTCGGGCTATATCACTCTTCCGTTTATCTTTCTTCTGCTCTTGTGTCCTTTTTCTGTCTGACAGTTAAGATCCAGTGTCCACCATCACAATAAAATTAGTCATAAAAATCGTTTTTATTAGAGGAAGCACAGATCTATATGTTTTATCTCTTCTCACTACTAAACTTCGTCAGCCAGCATGGTGTTGTCAAAGAGACCTTGGTGTGCTGTAAGTCAATACAGTCCTGGACGACCCGTCCTGGAAGCTAAGAAGTAGCAATTTAAAATACCCTGTAACCAGCATTATTGGTGCTGATAATCTCATTTTAAAGTGTGGATTACAATCAGGCATATATCTAGAAAGGAGACTTTTAAGATCACTTTTAAACTCCTCACAGCCCCTTTAATATGCACCATGATTCTGCAATCCAAGAGCAGAATCCTCTCATGGTGAGAAACTTGAGTTTCATAAAGTACACCATGTGTGTGTGTGTACAGGTGTTTCCTTACACTGAAAAGATAGTTTGATAAAGGATTCAGCACCTGTTACAGCTGAGGTTGTACTGAGGGGCGTTGCCTTTGACTTTCAGCAGGATTCTCTGGTTGTGAAGATTTTCTCGGAGAGCCAGTCTGTGTATGACCTCCTCACCTCTGTGGCGGCTCTGCAGAGGAGTCGTGTGGTTTAGGACTCTCAGAGAGGAAATATCTGTAGGAAAGTCAGTTGGAGATGAAACTTAAATGGAGTCAGTTTTTACACAAGGGCTCAGGTGTTTTTTTTAATTTGATTTGTGTCAAACCTACAGTATTCAGGGATGTGGATGGACTTCTCTGTGGCTCCATGTTTGGAGCGATACACACAGGTCAGATTCTGCCCCTCATGAAGAGCCAGAGGAAACTGATAAGTCAGCCTGGCTTCCAAGACTTGGCCTTCAGATTTTGTGTGCAGCGATGTTTGCTCTTTAACATTTTCAGGAAGAACCCAGGCGAGGTCTCTCCCAACTCCCTCCCCTCTGCAGTCACACACGGCCAGCCAGAGCGGGGAGTCTTTCTGTCTCACCACCACTGACACACTCAGCTGAGGGGCTTCTAGAAAACAAAACACAGGATGACAGGAAGGAGGATGAGCAGCTGTGTGAGTCAGAGACAGAGAAATGTGTGAAAGGAAGAAGTAACGTACTGTGCACACGAATGGGGATTATTCTTCTTTCTGCTGCCTCCAGGCTCGGGTGCTCCACCATGCAGGTCAAATTATGACCAGAATACAAAGAGGACAAAAAGCGCACCGAGCTACGGGAAGAAACAAAACCATCAGAGAGCACTTTAGTCTCTGAGTGAGCACGGATGGTGCTGTTTGTGTCTCCAACATGCCAGGTTATGTTTGCTGCAGTAAAAACACTTTCCACAGAGCAGTCCACCTCTGTGAACCTGTCACCATCTTTCCACTCTGTGCTGGAGTTGACGGTGATGTTGGGGTGAGCTGTGTGGGAAAGGAACCACAGGATGTGAGGAAAAGATTAAATCTATGGTGCGCTTACATTGGCTGATATGTCTGCTACTTAGACAAAATCAACCATCATTCGATTTGTTGAACATACCGCAAAGAGGGAGTGTTATACTTCTGTTCTGTGGCTCTTCGAACGCAGGGTGATTTATCACACACTCTGCAGAAAGCTCCCGAGGCGAGCAGGCAGGGAGGAGTAAAACTCCTCTGACTGAGTGGCTTCCATTATGAGAAGTGAAATTGAACCAAGAGACTCCAGACACACCCTCCAGTAGGAGCCAGGACATGTTGGCTGCAGGAACAGCATCAGCTGCTGAGCACTCAATCACCCGGCGTCCATCTTTGGTCTGCATATCGAGCCGTATAACAGGAGGAACTGAGAGGAAGGGTGAGGAGAGAGGGAAGGATCCACATCAATATTTCAGGGTCTGACACTACAGGAAATTCAGGATGTAATCATAAAAAATCTTACAAGAAAAATTTCCAGTAACTCTTACTCACCAGGCTGTAAAACGTGAGGTTTCACTGTAACATTAAACTTCAGCGTCGCTTGAAGATGGAGATAAGAGAGGGAACATTCGTACAGGCCGGCGTGCTCAAGCCCCACAGGAGCCTGAAGAGTGAGGTTACTGCCAGTGATCTCCACATCCTCAGGCAAGGGCCCGTCATCCCTACAGGGACACAGAAATACTGTATGAAGCAGAATTCATCACCAGTTTTTCCAAGATGTCAGTCAAATGTGTCAGTTGCTACTATTATGATCAGGAAACGTGATGGCATCTGGTTTCTGCTGTCTCTGTCTCTCGTGGTTTGGAGCTACTGAACATGTTACCACATCCTCCTCAGGATACGCACAGACTTTTTCAGTCTGACATAAAAAAAAGAGTGGTATCTGTTTTGGGATGCTTTCTGAGAAGAAAAACAAAAATATGAGCACAAAAAAAAAGACAGAGAGGGAAAAAAACTTCAGAGACAAGAATTTACTCCTCCTTTCAGCATGCAACTATGTTTAAAGAGACACAAGAGTTGCTTCTGAAGTGTTGTGTAATGTCGAGGAACTCAAGAGACAGATTAAAATAATGTGATTTTGTTCCAGACATCACGCCTCTGTGGCATTAATCAAGAAGGCAAGGTTGTGAGGGCATAAATGTAACACCTTGGACGGGGTTTAAGTTTTAAGCTGTGACTTTGGGACTGAATTTTGCCTGAAGATCACATCCAGGCAGCATATTTGTTGAAAAGAAATGAGCAGCTTTGAGTAATAGCGAGGTAGAGAGACAGAAAGGGCATAAAAGTGATTAAAAGTGGTTTAAAATTGATTATTCTGTAGCTTTAGTCTATAAAATCTCAACCCTACGGTTCCAATACTGTATTTTACATTATTAATTTCCTGAGAACGCTCACAGGCTTTTTTAGTTCCTTACTTTTTGCAGGTGATGTTGTAACGTGGCACATTCCCAGTGACCTGCAGGCTAATGGAGACATCTCTCTGTCCTTCCTGCAGCTCTAACACTTCAGAGTCTTTGGAGTCATCTGTGTTGCTTTGCAGCTCAGAGTACAACAACTTAGCTCCTGACAAATCTGCAGAAAAAAAGCATCACTGTGTTGCTGCAACCTCAGCAAAATCTGCACGTGTTTAAAACTTCAGTGATACTCACAAAGAGATGGCAGGGTCATGACTTGAGACACTCTGTGTGTAAATTTGGGATGGTCAAACACACAGGTGACGTTGCGTCCCTCGTACACAGTCACAGGAAGGACGACAGAACTTGTTTGTGTGTCTGAGTATGTGTTGTTCTCCCTCTGCAGCTCCTCTTCCAAAGCCAAGGAGATCTCAGTATCAGGTATCCCTCCAGACGAAACACAAGAGACCACCCAGAAGTCACTTCCTCCTCGCTGTACCATCTCTGCTTTAACGGTCACATTTGGCCTTGCTGCAGAAGAGGAAGACAGGCGAGAAGAGTTATTCTTCACAGGCTCTAATGTTTTTTCCAGCAAATTAAAAAGTCAGATAGAAAGTCAAAGCTGGGGGTGTTTTGGTTAAATAGGAAGCTGAGGCCGGATGAGTTTAATGTTAGCTAAACACGAGCCGTGAGGGGCTTCTGGAGAGTGCTGACTTAGGCTTATCACCTGTCCCATCTGTTGGCCGGGCTGCAGCTGAGAGCAGATGTCTGGCCCAGCTGCAACACTGAGAGAACCGCAGGATTTTATACAGGGAATGAGCTGAGTTCAAGTCTATTATCAAATACATAAAATTTCTGGTGTCAAGCTAGAGTCCGAATCTCCCAAATGAATAGGACATTTAGCCAACACCTCGTAACAGCTCAGGTGTTTGGAAAGGGGATGTACGATTAAAGTGAGTTAAGGCGCTTGAGCTTTAAAACTTCCATCTGTTACAGTTTTGTGTGGATGTAACCGCTGTGGAGAGACAATTACTCCAGTGGACAAACGAGCTGGCTGGCCTGACTCTTGCTAAATGGATCGTTAACATACAATCTGCTGTATGATAACTCACTGTGTTCATGCAGTAGGGGTTTAGATGCTCAGCTGCCCCAGAGTGGCCAAAGATAAAAACACGAGTCACTGGATTGAATAACTATGAGAAAAAGAAAAACTGAACTTATTTGCAGTTTGTGATCACAAGGGGGCAGTTTGAACAAAGTTTGAAAAAACCTCAGTATGTTTTGATTTTTAAAGACAACCAATCTCATGGTAAAACAAAAGCTTTTTATTCTGACAGGCAGGTGGTGATGATCTATGTAATAAGCATTTTGCAATACCAGGTTTATTTAGACTGCCCTCCAACCATCTGTCTTGATGTTAAAGCACTAAATTTGCTCTAAACTTTTACCTCAGTCATCTGTTGCATGTTTTCTCACAAACATTTAAAAAATAACCACAACCTCTTAAAACCAACAACATGGTGCTGACCAATATAGGCTTAAACCACACAGTAACGTGAAAACAACACCAGTGGAAAGGGCACATGTTTGGCAAGTGTGTCAGACGTGGCTAACGCAGTCAAACTACCACAATGTGGCTAGGTTATGCATCAGAAGTGTTTCCTTTGGCGTAGTCATGTCAAGACATCTTGTCCACTATCATGTAATGATTTGTTAAGAGTTAACAGTCTTTTGACAAAAGAGGATTAAGGCCACTGAAAAACAACAAAAAAACGCACATTTTTTAAAAAACTATTTTTATTAATTCATTTTTTTTAGAGAGAAAAAAGACAGAATTTTAAGATTAAAGCCAGAATTCTGATTTTTTTCTAAACATTCTGCCTTTTTTTTTCTCAGCATTCTGAATTTTATCTCAGAAAACTAGTAATAATAGAAATTTTGATGTTTTGTTTTTTTTTTCTATGCCCTAATCCTCTTCTGTATCTTTGTGTCCACCAGGGGCAGCAAAGACAAGTTTTAAACCTAATAACATTTCATTTATTTAAGGTTGATATGTTGAACTTGTGGGAAATTGGTTGTTTGTCCACGTTTTTAGCATATATGAAGCAAGATTAGCTTTAGCAATGATATAAACATTTGTCGACAGTGAGTCTCGTAGCTTTTCAGGGATGTATCTGACAGGAGAAAGCTCTGTATTTGCGTATCTAGTCATTGGTAGCCACTAGCTTAGAGTAGCTGGTTTACTTTGGTTGTATAAGTACCATGTGCTAAAAAACAGCAGTGTGAGGGTTAAACAAAGATATGTGAAAAGGATAACTGCATCACAACTACCTAAAAGCGAAGCTATAAGATCTAGAGCTCCCTCTACTGACTGGCTTTAGTAAAGATCAAAGAATCTGCCCCCTACATGCAAACAGATTAAACAGTGGTCAAGTGATAAAAATTTGAATATACACCAAATATGGTTTCTGTCACTATGTTTTGTTCCTAACATGCAAATTTAGAAAAATGTCATGGAAGTTAAAAATATATATATATTTAAATGTATGTCTTTCGATAACCTTCTAAGTTTGAAATTTGGGATATCAAAAACATAAAGGGTTACTGAAAGAATATTTTTTGACATAAAAATAAAGGGGATTAGCATGAAAATAATTTTAGTTTGCAAGTTGTAGAAATAGTAAAATCTCTTCTTAACAGTCCAGTGAAAAGAGGGAAAAGAGGAATGTGAGGAGTACAGCCACCATATTGCATATTGCACTGTGGTAAAATTAAAAACGATTATTAATTAGATCCTCTGCATTGTAATTCTCCTTATGGCTGTCACTGCTGAAAGAGTGTGCACTCACATTAATGCATTACTTTGTGCAAACTGATTTGTGTTCTCACACTGTGTAAAGGGAGCAGACAGGGAATGAGCTACACCTGAACATCCAGCAGCAGAAAGTCATTGTGCTGAAAGCTGCTGAGTCATGATGCATGATTGCAAAAACTCTCACTCGTGATGCAATACAATCTGTCACCTCCAGGCAACACACATGCACAAACACAACAATCCCCACACACACACACACACACACACACACACACACACACACACACACACACACACACACACACACACACACACACACACACACATAAACACCCTTAGCTGTGAATGTGAGCTTACTGTACATTTCCACCCTCACTGAGGTGAGTGTGGGGGATGGGAGCGTCGGGTGTTGGACGACACAGGTGACACTGTCCTCGTCCTGTAGGTGGGTTGGGAAGCGGAGGATGCTGCTCACGGTGGAGGTGCCGTTTGAGTGAAGACTTTTATTTACGTCTGTGGTGAAGTGATGATCTGTAGGGGGAAGACCGCCAACCGACCAGCTGATCTGTGGTTCAGGCCGGCCGCCAACAGCAGAACAGGAGACTGACTGGTAGTGAGTGCCATTAGATATCTCTGCATTCACCTGGGTCTGGATTTCAGGCCGAGCTATCAATGGATTAAAAAAAGATCTTTACATCAACAGATTTAAAAAAAAAAAAAAGTACATTCAAATACAGTATTAACTAGTATTCATCTTGCTTATCAATTCTTCTGGGATTTTGTTTCAGTTTGTACTTTAGTTAGACCGCTAAGGGTCTTTCCTGCTTTTCTTCAATATCCTCTTAACTTATAAAACAATTTTAAACAGTTTGATATAATACAATGAATCAAAGAGAAGAAAAGCAAAGTGTCGCTATTTGTTGTGCTTCGATTTCTTCCATTGTTATTCTTTGTGTTGCATTTTGTTGTGACTAAATGAGTTTTGTTGAGTTTCTTTGCATTTTGTTGCAATGTGTCGCAATTTGTTGTGACATGCCGTGCTGCAATTTGTGTACTGTGATTTGTTGTGTTGCAGTTTATTGCATCCTATGCATTGCAATTCATTGTGTTGTGATAAGTTACGTTAAGGTATTGCGTATGTTGGGTATGCAATTTGTTGCGATTTGCTGTGTTGCAATTGCATTGCGATTTGGTGCATTGTGACTTGTGTTGCAATTCCTTTGTTGACAACTTTTGAGTTGCGATTCCTCACGCTGCAATATGGTGCAGTACGATGCAACTTGTTGCATGGCGATTTGTTGGGATGTGATTTGTTGCTATTCTTCGCATTGTGATTAGGTGCGTTGCAATTTGTTGCAGTTTGTTGTGTTGCAATTGCATTGGGATTTGGTGCATTGCAACTTGAATTGCGATTCTTTGTGTTTCGATGATGCCATACGATGTATTTCATTGCATGGCGATTTGTTGGGATGCAGTTTCAATTTGTTGCATACAGGATATGATGTAATGAGATGTTGTGAGATATAACAAGATAAAATGTAATGAGTTGCGTGTGATGCTAGCTGCATGCGGAGTGCAGTGTGTGCCACCATCTGACTGTTTCTTTGTAAAACAGTTTGTGTTACCTTTGTCTGACATGTAGTATGAATGGAATTACTAACAGAAAAGAAAAAATTACATATCAGTGAGTTATTGGCTTAGCTTACCTACAACAGTGACGTAAACACTGTCAGAGTAAGACGCTTCCTCTGATTCAAACTCACAGACGTACTCTCCTTCTTTGTTCACGCTGGACACATTCATCCGCACCGTCAGGTTGGTGACGGACTCTGGCTTAGAAAAATCAACATGGCGGCTTAATGTTTTATTATCTTTAAACTCTGCCAGCGGTTTGGATTTAACTTTTGAGTTAATCTGGCGTTTCCATATGGCACTCAAGATCTCACTCTCGCCAATAAATCTACACCTCAGGTACACGTCTTCTCCCAGGACCGCTGTGACGTTCTGCGTGATCTCAAAAATGGGCGCTTCACCTGGACCTAAGACATAAAAACACAGTGAGAGGTCAGCAGATCACCCAAACAGCCATGAAAGTGCAAAGTCAAGCAAAACGAAACGTCTTGTGAGGTGAAATGTGATTGTTCCTCTTTCTAAAGGACGGACAACGGGCTGATAGATGTCCACTGTTGTGCCTATGAAGGGATTTAGGCTGCTCTATTGTCTTCACCTGTTAAATCAAACTGTGATGGATGAGGCAGACACACCGGGTCAGTGGTTATGAGGCTCTCAGTCATTTTATCATAATTAGAAAGTGCCAAAGAGTGATCAATATACACAGGACATGCTAGCAATGCTATAAGCTATATGCTAATGTCAGCATGTCAATATGTTTCTAGTGACAATGCTAGCAAGCTGCTATTTAGCAGGCAAGGTCAACAGTGTTTCCTGTCTAATTAAAGAGTATTAGCATAGCAACATTAGCGCTCCCAACAAATCACAGCTGAGGATGACCTGTAGACTTAATGAACCTCCATATGTTTTCTCCAGGCTGCACATTTATCATTCAAAGAGTGATGGTGGACAGGAGGTGACATTGTGAGTGGGAATTCAAATTAAATGTGAAAATGTGAGATTAAAAATTGATTTTTTTTGTCAATAAATTTTAAAATGAAGAACTCTAAATTTGTGAGATGCGACAAAATGCAAAAGCTTCAATCAAAGGGAACTGTAGATGAAAATAAGCATCCAAAAAAACATGACAGAGGGTAACCTGCAGCAATGCTTAACATAAAAAAAACAGAACTGAAACTGTTTAATCCTAAAAAGAAAGTCAGCTGCTGAGTCTTAAAGTCATCCAGGTGTATCCTATGTGCATCATGAAGATATGCACAACATTCGACACCAATCCATCCTGAAAAAGTTATGGTTTGAGCTACATGAGGAGGAATTTGCCCAATCAATATTCTGGCTATTGTTGCATAAGTCATCAATGATGCATCCTTTGGGAACCTGAACATCAGTAGAAAATGATTCTCTAAAAAAAAAGACACTGATATATTGACTGGCTGAGCAACATGCAGCTGCAACCAGAAACAATATCTGTAAAGGAAAGATGATGTAGAGCTCCAACACTCAAGGATGAAGACAGGAATTGGGCTTTATGCACACAATGACACTTGATAAATGTGGCCTCGTCCCCTCAGTGTATATTTAATAGCGGACTCCATTATGTTAATGAAATGAAAACAGTCCAGAAGTTACACCCTGATCCAAACCCAGGCTCCGACAACCTCTCCCTCCACACTTGAGAAATCAGCTGTGATTAGAGACGCTTCAGAGAAATGGAGGTTTAATAGAAGCTGACAGGTTTCAGCACTTTGCAGAGAGGACAGTGAGCGGACTCTTAATGCATACAAAGTCCCCTTCATCCTGCTTCCTCTGCTGACTTCATCAAAGTGCACTCGGGGACACAGTTTGTTCTGTTCGCCTGTTGTAGCCAAGACCTTCCATTCAGCTTTAGATATATGATGAGGGAAATGATGACAGCCTGCTCCAGCTCACCATCTAACACACAGGCAGCTGCTGCAGTCTAAACTCAACTATGTGAAATCTGTGAATTTAACTTTCTATCACAAGAAATGGAAACAATGTGGAGAGCCTCCAAACCTTTTAAAGGTAAGGACAGAGAGGAAGGGAAATAAATATGCTGCACAGGTTCAATTGAGCCTTGTGGGTTTATAATTCATTTGCCCTTGCAGGTTATTGCCAAAATAAATGTCAGCCAAGCATGGAAAAAGCACACCTTAAGGATATAAACTGAGTAATAACTGAGAGAAAAATCAGGTATTCATGCACTGCATCGTATTTCCTGAGCCTGAGGGACTGCTTTTTCTCAACAAACAGCTACCATTTAACGGTGGCACACAGAAAGCCCTCCTCTGCCACCTCTGCAGGCTGGGGATGTGGTGAACAAATTATATACTCCACTTGAAAAAGAGAGCTTTTTCACACATTTCATCTGCAGCTTGAAGTTGCTGTGACTCTGCAGAAACAAAGACTTCAGAGACTCAACCTTAAACTGCACTGTTGGAACTTTAAATGAGTGGAGGACTGCAGAGGGTTTTCCCCTCGCACGAAGAAAAGAAACTCTAACGATCCTCATAAATTAAATACGACCCCACTACATCAGATTTAAAGGGCTGTAAAGAAACTAATATAGTTTTAGGTGACACCAACCGATCAATAATAATGAACTCACTGCAGGACTGACTGTACCAACCTGCCAGCAGGAATATATGCGCAGAAATCCTTATTTAATGCTGCCTTAACACATTCAGCTTAACTGCCTGTGTGCATTCATAACATAACTGGACTAATCAGTGTGGAAAACCAAAGCCTGCTCTGTTTAGTGTCAGTGCCACAGGTTAAACAAGACCCAACAGGCCAATAAAACTCACCCATAAACAGCTGACAGTCACAGACAGATTTCAATCCTGCAGACTTACCCTGAGTCTCCAAGCAGGGCACAACAATTAGGACCAAAACCAGAATCAGCAGCCCTGAGCATCTCATGATGGATTCACTGAGTGAAGGAAGGACCTGAAGGTATTTAAAGTGTGTGTGCAGCTTTGTGTGAGTGTGTTTTCTGTGGTTTATGGTTAGGATGTACACACCCCTTACAGCTGACACTTTTTGTGCATACATGTGCCGCTGTGTGTGACTTTTGCTGCCACCTATAAACACACACACCTTATTATTCTGCTGCAAAAGCTTCTGCTACATGATACAGTAACTGGGAGGCTGATAGCATCTCTAGCTGTTTTCTGATTTTGTTTTTTTCTGAGTTCAAAGCACAAAGAAGGGAGCAGGGCACATCTATGACGCGGGACAGGTGTCATAAGGGGAGAAGTGAGAACACAAGTGTGCAACACAAACAATTCAGATTCTTTGCAAAAGTTTTGTCTGGATTTTTTTTAGCAAGGTTTTCTTTAAGTTTCCATACTCTATCTGTATGTATGTGTGTGTGTTTCTTATGCAACCACCTCTGCATCATTCATACCATCCTGTCCCTCCTGTGGCCCCACAGAGACAGCCTGTCTGCCACTGCTCATGCCCTGCAGTTTATGAAATTACTCACTTCTCTGTATTGTTTTATGACTTCATGCTCTACTAATTCACTTCAAAGCTGCTTTTTTAAGTCTGAGCAGAGTGTGTCACCCCATAAGGAGAACTGGGAACAGAAACAAACATGGGTGAGAAAGCTGCAGACACTTCTGCTGTAGAGTATCGAACCTTGTCTTTGTCAAAGTGCCATCTTTCATTTCCTGTTAAAGTTGATCAACTTTTGAGTTGAGTCATCAAAACTACAGCGTAAAACAGTGAATGAAGTTTGTCGGACTCACGTGTGGTTTTTAACGGCTTTTTCTGAATCATCTGGCATGAAACTAGCAGTGGTACAGAGACAGTGAAGCGGGTGAGAGTGGGTTTCAGGACAGAGAACGAATTACCACCCTGTTTCTGCAGCAGGAAGACCCACACTACACAAACACCCCTTTAGAAACACATTCTCTGCAAAACACTTCCTGTAAAACAGGATTTAAAGCCCCTGTTGTATCTTTATGTGGACGCTTAGAGACCAGAGCTCTTAAACACACCTGAATCATTTATGTGAGAGCAGGAGACGTATCCTGTGCAACATTCAGAGCCTGCCTTTTAGCTGTTCAGGAACAAATTTCAAAGCTTAAATCAACCATGTTTTTCCATTCGAGGTCACAGGGGGGCTGGAGATTTTCCAAGCTGTCCTTGGACAAGAGGCGAGGTACACACTGGACAGGTCACAGGGCTAGCATGCTCAGACAAATGACCAAAAACACACACACAGTCACACATAGAAGCAATTTAGAGTGACACGTTAACCAAAGAAGCATGTTTTTGGATTGTGGGAGGAAGCTGTACTTGCAGAGAACATGCCCTCTTACTCTGAGGCAACAGAGCTAACCACTGCACCACTGTTCAGCAGCCTTGTATACTTCCAATCCATGCCAATTACAAAAGAAAGAAATCTTTCTAAACCTCACAGACAGATGAGAAAGTAGTGTTAGTGTGATCTGAACTGGATTAAAGCTTATAATTTCTCCACTTTTATTCTCTGAAAATCTGCGATCATTCTAACACTTTAATTTAAGAGCAAAGTTTTACCAACGAGTCGGGTTTATCTCTAAAAACTTAGTTCAACACATGAACACTGAGCTGATGGTCATTTTCCTGGATAATTAAATTACCTGAAGTGGTGAGTTCCTGATGGTAGGCGGATGTGGACGGGGATTTTGCGGAGGGAGTCCGGAAACCTTCACTCTTTTGTCTGTGAAATAAAGTATTTCACTGACGATGAATTGTTAACATTTCACAGGCAAGGTACTGAATACATTTCACAGATGTACCACTGGCACCCTTTTCACCTTGCTGGCGTTCTCTTTATCACTTTCTCTACGGACATGCACAAGTGGAAATGCAGCTGGAAAAAAGGCGAGTTGGGGATAAGCCAGTCATAATGTGGATGTGCAGTAAAACACCAGCAAACCAGGCCTGTGAACGGCTGTGTGGAAATCTACTTAATTCTGGAGAGCCTTATCATCACTTTGTACAGAGGAGGAAAACCACCGATCATCTGCACCATCTCTTCCTGCTGTTATTCATTTACAGCTGAATTATCACCAAAGCCTGCTGTCCTCCCACACACTCACATACACACATACACACACACAGGAGTGCTTTAGAAGATTCCACTGTGACACAACACTTGATTGATAAGCCAAAATTAATCTGAGTCATATTATAGTGCTTGTGTGTGGCTCTCCAAGCATTTGTGTACAAAGTCAAATTTAAAAGAAGGCAACTCCCCTGAGATATATACATCATTCAAAAAAGTACATATGAATAAATGACGTCTGAGAATATATCCAGGGTGTGTATCACATGTAAAGTATAAAGCCTGTGACTGGAAATGCTTCATGTTTTATTGCTCATGTCCATCCCTCTGCCCTTTAAAATAAATAAACTTAAGGAAACAGATCCTCTGATATCCCCGTGCATATTTTATCTTTTTTGCTAAGACATATGAGTGGTATCTTAGAAACATGTAGCAACTGTCTTCTTTTCAGAGAGGTACCACATGCCCAAGTTTGGTACATGAACTAGCAGCAAGTTGGCATAGCTTAGATAGCATATAGACCCCTTTGCTGTTAAAAACTGGATTAAGAATGTCAGCACTTAATATCATTAATTCACAGTCAAATCTGGTTAGTTTAGGTTGGACACAGAAATTATATCTGATAACTCACAGCAAGTAACATTCATCGTGTTTAAGTGTGAAGTGTGACTTGGTAACTGCTAACTGTCCAACAACACTGACACGTTATAGACTGTGTATGTCTCTGTTGGTTACCTGCTTGTTCCTGTAGCATAGGCTTCATTTTTCTAAACCGGATGTTGCCTCTTGGACGTGTTCGGCTAAAGTGACCAGTTATGCATGGTCACTCCTAATTCCGTCACATCGGTTGTAATGGTTGTAATCCTGTCAAAACTTTATTGAAGATGATTCTGTAGTGTCGTGTCATCTCTGGAAACCAACAAAAGAACAGACAATTTGTATGCCGTGGACAGTTTTAAATTAGTGTTTTAAGCACGCTAACTTGTTAGCACGTCATCGTTATGATGACGTAAGCTGTAAAAGGGATCGAGAGACTGGAAACAGAGAAAACTAGCTAGCTTGCAAACCAAAACTCTACAAGTAGCGCTACTATTTCTCCTCAAGTCACTCCTAGATTCGAGTTTTGTCTGAGTTGGAGTGCTTTTGTGAAAAAAAGAGACAGTTTTAAACAGTGTTTGATGATTTGAATGTTGTGAATGCGTGCCTGCAAAGCAACACCACACTTCCGGTTGTAACTGACGTTAGCTTACCGGTAGTTTTGTTTGGCAAACTGGCTGGTTAACAGGCACAGAGGACATGGAGCAGCATAACTAAAAAAATATTTTGAGAATTTATCCAACAAAATGATTCCTCCAAGGGTAAGCTATGTTTATAAAGACTTTTGCTTTGAATATAGCTACTTAAAGCACCACTGCATCACCCAAACAAAAAAAAGCAGCTCATTGTTGAAAGAACTCAATGACAAGTCTCAAAACTAATCTTTTTAGAGTGATAGTCTTATTGCTGCTTTCCTTTTTTTTTTTTTTTTTTTTTTTTTTTTTTTTTTTACTGAATTTTAAGTATTTCTTGTTTAATCTTTAAAATGATCAGAAAGTTAATTTAGGTCACAACTATAAACATGAATGGCCTAACTTTCTGTCTCTGTTGACAGAAATATCATTGGGCCCCTCTTTGGCTAAGTATGACAGTAGTTATTCTATTTCCCTTTTTCTATCTTATCAGTTTGCATTTTTTTAAGAGTGGTTATTGAAGTTTTACTCCTTTGATTATGGGATAGTATTCTCTGCAAAAGCATGCTGGGATATGCACACCAGTGGTGAGGCGGTACTGACCACAGAAAAACAGTTGCACCCTTCAAACAAAGAAAAGCAACACACCTTTAAGACAACATTTCAAGCAATGCTATTAAAAGTCTATTGCATTGGCATCTCTATAAGGACACACAACATGCATTCACAAACATCCTGACCTTGTTTTAAAGAGCACATTAAGGTAACTGATGCATTTTATCAGCCCATATAAAACATATACATCCATTATGAATCATAATGCTGTCATTAATGTTGATGACCTTTTACTGGCAACATTAGAGCAGGTCTTTTCTCAAATGCACTTCACATGCATCACTTAACAGTGTGGCATGACTTTGCCAAAATGTAAACTTGAAATGTCGCACACACAGTTTACGTGTAGTTTCTCAATAAACCATGGTTTTCTATGGGTGCTGTTGTAAAGTACAGTGAGTCATACTGAAATCCTGCTTCGTACAGCTGTCAGAGAACATCTGAAAAGTCATTAAACACACCCAAACTTGTACTTTCAAGATGAAGTAGAGAATAGAAAGTTTTACTCAACTTCAGGCATGATCAGTGACTCAGAAACAAATAAATGCCCCTTTTTAAGGATTGAAAGCTTTCAGATGGAAAAAAGAAAACTCTAACTGAAGCCTCTTTGTGCTTTCTCTGTGAGTCATAACTTCTCTGATCAATCGCTTCTTCTTCTTCTCTGATGCCCCAGTGTGTTTTAACGGTCGAGGAGGCCGGGACGCTGAGTGCTTAATGGTCATTTAGTCGGTGGAAATTACTCCAACCGTGATGCGGTGGTCTTGAAGATGATGCATCATGATGTTCAGGTCATGAGTCGTTTATGTACTTCAACAGTTTGGGGCCAGGCTACTGAGTGCTTAATGGTTATTTAGTTGATGGAAATGACTGAAACACGCTCATAAAGAGTGGAGGGGGAAGTCCGGTCATTACAGTAAGTGGAGGATGAGGCTTTGTGAGAAATGATACTGCTTTGAAATACATTTCAGGGGAAGTATAACTCTTTGTTTTCTCAGACAAATACAAGAGGAGTAACCGTGGTGTCCTGCCAGCTGAACCCTGAAGCTTCGGTGGCTCCTAAGAGGATGGAAGGATGGCTCTCGCTTCCAGGGGTGAGAGAAGGAGCGGCTGGCAGAGTATCAAGTGAGAGTGTAAGTGAAATGGACAGCAGATGGCTGCGGTTCGTACACCGGTTGTTTGGGACGTGCTGAGCATGGCTGGGCCTGTACACCCCTCCAGACCTGGCACACATCCTGGCTTCCCCCACCACAGGGCTCTCCAACCAGCAGGCCTAGAGTCTGTGCTAATGCAACCTGTACAACTCCCACCAGGGGGTGAGCTGAGCTACTGAAGCAGATCCAACAACATGATATCCAAAGAAGAGCCCCAAAACAAACCTTAGATCCCAGTCTTCCTTTTCTGTCAAGACATTTAACCTGCTCAGAGGGTAATATTTCAATCTTAAGTCTTATCTTGTTGTGAATCCCAAACCTCAAAGCTGTTGTGTTGTTTTACAACTGAAAGGCCCCACCTCAGTAACCACATCCAGCACTGGCCGGGTAAAAAGGTCGGTAAACAGTTCCTCTGCAGGGTTTCACAACTGTGACCCAGAAATCTTTTGAGCACTCCCACTTAACCTAAAAAGCTTGCTTAGTGAAGTAAACCCCAATAAAACTTTATTTGTCATTACTGCTGAGATATTAGTCAACTCAAATGAGAGCACGAGATGAAGGCACTGTGAGATAAAAAGTTAACACTTAGTATAGATAAACAGGAAATTCAGGTGACAAGGAGACAGGAAACAACATAAAGCAGCATTTCAAAGGTTTCTCAGACTGGGGCTGATGCATGGAGAGCAAAAACAGGTGGAACACAATCTGTGGTATTGACACCCTGCCGCCCTTCTGCAGTAATCTGATGATCATGTATTTGTATCTTTTAACAGATGTCTGCATTTAATTGCAGCTTACAGACCTTTCTTGTTCAAAATTTTAAATTAAACCACAAATTTGCAGGATACTGGATCATAAAATCAATTATTTGTTTAGTTTTCCTGATGTCACAGGATAACCAATCCACCTCTGCAAGTGCAAGGTAAAAAGAACAAGAAGGACATACAATTAAATGTCGGTGAATATGGATTTATAATCCATGCACCTTGTAACAGTTGAGATTACGAAATGTCTCTTTAACAAGGTCTACGTTGTGTCGCCCAGTGGTGACATCATCAAGCAGTACCCATGCTTTGACTTCCATTTTTGCCTCATGTTGAGACCAAGCGGCAGCCTCCAGTCCGGGAGTATGAGACAATGCGGAAGTGCTAAAATCTGCTGTTTCTCGTGTTCGCTTGACGCTGGCTCCGGAAGTAGCGGAAGTCACATACACACCAAGCCAAAAAAAAGCCGTCTTCAAAGCAGAAATTAACCTATTTACAGCCTGGTTCAAAAAACGTCTCCTGTCTGAGTCGCTAATTTTACTACCAGCACCCACTGTACGGGGGGGGTGAATTTTTTTCTAACGCGGCCGTTCGGAGGATATTAAGATCGCGAGCTCCCGCAATGAGAGGCACATCTGAGGGTCACATGACAGCCGGCGCCCTATGGCTGTAAGCGAAGCACTTGTCATTACTAATATGGCTGCTATAGCTGATGTGCTTCATTTTCCGTTTCAGTAACAGACGGGTGACGTCAGCGAGACTAAGTCCATATTTTATACAGTCTATGGTTGAGACCATAGACTGTAAAAAAAAATAGATGTCATCTTGCTCGGCTCGAAGTAAGGTCACCACAAAAACTGTTCCCCCTGGTGGCTGGCTGCAGTATTGGTCAAAAAATCTGGCTTTCCAGTCATTCCAGATGGGCTGTGGTTAAACTTTAAAAAAAATTAATACACCTCGTAGAAATGTTTTTCACATCCGATTGTTGTGGTGATTTGAAGATATCATTTGGCTGCCTTGTAGTCAAGTCATCTTTTTTCTAAGAAGTTTAGTTTCATTAGTTGAAAATGAGGCTTTACGTCATGTTTAACAATGATTGACAGCTGCTATTCTTGTGTATTTTTTTCTGGAAATTGTAGAATATGTTGGGAGGTAGAGTCAAGAAGTTGTTAGACTCTTGAGAAAAAAAAAAAAATTGTCACTCAGTTCCACTCAGATTCTCCCAGAATCCCTCACAGTCTACTGCGCAGACTCTGGCTGCACAACTGCTACAATGGCTGCATCTGTAATGGGGGAATTTTGGCTTTAATACCATACAATCATAAATGGCGGAGCCATGCTGTCCACTCTATATACAGTCTATGGTTGAGACGCACACTGCCCTGGAAGGGTGCTCTTCATTTCTGTTTCCTTGTTCTTCTCAAGGTATCAGTGGTGGTTAGCTGTTGCAACCTTATTGTTCATGTATAAAAGAGTAGCCATAAGCCAGTAGCCAGTAAGCCAGTAAGGTTGGAGTGTTTCATAAACAACAAGCAGTTTGTGAAATCCCAGAGTCATGTGGACCTAAGTTTCTGATTTTTAGACTATTCTCCACGACCTTAACCGAGCTACACTGACCCCAAACCATTACAACATGCACAAACTTGATTTGTAACTTGTGCAAATTAGATTTCCCCATGCACTGATTTAAAACTGTAGGCATTACTTTGCAATCTTTTTTTTCAACCTGGCCCTCACCAGGCATTTGTGTTTGTTGTGAATTACCAGGCCACCAAAACTTGTATCTTTTTCTTATCACAAATCTGGATGATGATTTTTAAGCCAACTCAAGACTTTTTCGAGTTTAAAGCAAAAACCCAGGAAAATTGATTTAGTATTGAACTTATACTGCTGGGGTAAGCCAGGCTGAATTATCTGTTTAATTTACTATCAAGTGTTAAACTGAGGCTCACCAGAAACAGATGATCGGGCACACTCCAGGGCATGCAATAAAGTAAAGAAATGACTGTGTTTACTTAAAAGAATTAAATGCTGCATTGAAAATGAGGTCTTAGCTGGAAATTGTTGAACACTAACAGCTGGCGACACCATGGTTACAGAAAAGTTGGCATGCTTTCCCACAGGCATATGCCATGAGCTAGCTTAGAAGTTACACACTTCTTAAGAAAGAACTGAACCCTGCTCAACTCGAGTCACACTGTGAAGGAGAAGACAACCAGGGTGAGGTCTCAGGACAATGTTTAGGTATACAGATCCATGCTTAATGCAGCACTGTCAACCCCATCCAAATACAGTAACCATGGAGTGGCTGAGTTTATGGAAAGACTGTGTTCATGAACTTCTTAATAATTATTATGTCATGTTTGGGTTAGGAGACAAACGCTAGTTTAAAATTAGCAAAGGTTAAGGGTTACGGTTCTTTGAGCAAACTTTAATTGCAGGTCTGGAATGGGAGCGTGACCTCTGAGCTCCTGTAAGAAAGTCAGAGGAGGTAAACGCCCTTCCTCACCCTTACTCCTCTTTTGCACACATGAAGAACAGAGAAACACACACATGAATCTGATTGCAGCAGTAAGAAGCTAATGCCGTCATGCGGTCTCGTGTTAAATAAAAACCTCATTCTGCCCTGATTTGTTTTCTGCAGATGTATTTGTGACAAAATTACACACAATCTACCGTGGAAGATGAAATATTGCCTCTTGCAGTAGGGAGATGCCTACTGTAGGAGGTAATAAATGAGTTAAAGATGCTGCTTTGGTTGACAGTGAGCTCCTAATTAAAGCAGTGTGGGATAATGAAAGATCACCTCCTCTCAAGCATGCACTGCACTAAACTCAGCTGACACCACAGAAAATTCACATGCAACCTTAGACCTGGGGGACAAATTACTCTGGCACCGGCCAGGCAGGGACTGTGCAGGAAGGCGAGCAACAATCAATACAGGTTTATAGACCAGAATCATGCCTAAATGTTCCTTCTTTGCTTGACTGCTTTCATTCATCTTTCTGTCTCATGGCTGCTCAGGAGGAAATGGGCAGCACTCACACATGCTCAAAACTGTGTGATGGAGAGGGGGATGTTTTCCCTTGATATGAGCTGTTTTAAAGTCTTTATTCTGGCTCTAAGACCATGTTTAATCTTGTTTTGAGCTCATCCAACTTTGCACAGCACAAGCTGAGGTTAAAAATGTCAGAGGTAAACAAAGAAAAGAAGTTTGTGCAAAGTTTGTGCAACAGGGCTCAGTTTTGGCTCCCAGTTAAATCAAACTCAAAACTCATGGCTGCCATCTATAGGCAGAAGTGATAATTGAGAAGTTTGAGGAGTTTTTTTATTTCTTTGCAGCAGCAGCAGCAGCAGCAGCAGCAGCATGTTTCTTTTGTACTACCTGTCCGGGTTTTAAAACATGCTGAATGGACCCAGCCCTCTTTAGCCTTTACAGGACAGGGTGATACAGTCTATATTTACCTTATTCAACCATTCACACACAAAAGGTGTTGAATTTACATTAACCCTTTAACACGGGACTGTAAATATTAATTTAAACTCTAGTTTAAAGACAAATTTAGTGCAGATATAGATATCAGGGGTAGGGGAAAAAACAATTCACAGATGTGTCAGAATTCTTTTTTTATTTTTTATTTTTTACAATATTAAAATCAGGATTCTTTGCTAAAAAAATCAATAACTTGTTCAAATCAAAATCCTTCTTTTCAGTCTGTTTATAAACTGGACTGGAAAAAAAGTTACCACTTTTCCCCAGCAGAGGGCGAAATGTTTCCCTCTGGCTCACGTGATGTGCATTTTGGGGGGGAAAACCAAGGGGCAGCACTCGGTTAATAAAAATGAAGCCTATGTCGAAGTGCTAAATGTTGCTGTTCAGCGAGAATCCGCTTGAGGCTGGCTGCAGAAAGACTGCAAGTCACCTACACACCAAGCCATAAACACAGAGATTTACGGCATTGAGAAGTATGTTTACAGCCTGGTTCAAAAAACGACTTGGGTCTAAAACGCTGATTTCACTATCGGCACATGCTGTACGGTGAGAGCAGTTTACAAGTTATTAGGATCGTTTGATTGTCCTTGATTGTCCAATCAGAGACACAGCTCAGGTCACGTGACCGACGAGCGGCCCTGTAGCTGTTCAAATTGACACAGATTTGAGACAAATTTACAGCCTGCATCATAGCAAATGTGACTGCGTCTGTGGATTGGCTTCATTTTAAGTGTCAGGAACAGACACTTGTCATCCTACAACTTTTTCACATGGTCTGCTGTTGAAAAAGCAAACTAAAAACTGCACAAATATGACATAGCGGAGAATCGCAATTTATATTACATCAGCACCCCAAAAATTGTAAAAGACTTAAATCGCAAAAACAGCATATCCTCCCAGCCCTAATAGATTTGATGCTCCAAAAAATGAGGCTGGCAGAGCTAGCACCACCAGCCTTTGGTCTGTTATAAATCGTCCTGGACCAGTATCTATACGACAGTTTAATAAGACACAGCTCACGCACAACTTTACCTCCATTTTCCACATCAAAATACCACAAAGCCATGCCATGCTATGACCCTTTGAACCTTCAACAATAAAAATGTCAATAATTTGACCCTTAATAGGGCAAGGAACTATTTTGGTCACTTCTGCAAACACTAAAAAGATGAAAAATAAAAAAAAACTAAACATAGAAGTAATAACATCTTGTTACGCTCCAATAACACTCTAGAATTGAAACTAGTGTCCTTTGAAAGGTTAAATGATGAGCAGTTCTGGTGCCAACAGTTATTTATTCATTTATTTATTACCTTTTTTTTTAGTTTTTTGTTTGTTATCATATTCATCTGTTTAAGATCGGCTGTCTTTGCAGTGTGGGTTTTGTAAGAGAAGAAGCAGAAATCCAAAGAAACCTCCTTTGCTGCCAAGATAAGAAAAGGTAAACTGTAGAGAAGCTGCAGTCTTTTAACCAATGTGGGCAATTATGAAAACACACACTCACACACACACACAGAGGCCCTCAGAAATCCTGGTGGCGCCTCCTGTGTATGCAGTGAGCGCTCAACCAGTGCATTCCTGCAGCACACTGTACTGCACGTCAATGACAGCACAATGACAACAGGATCTAAAAATAACATTATTCCCACACTCCTCACCTCCAACTGGAGGAGTCTCATATCTGCATGCATTTATCGGTTACTGTACGTATGGAATCAGACTGTGCCATCAGGAGGTGTGTTCAGTGTCCCTGCGTGACCGCTCGCTCTGCCTCTGCCTCAAACACACAGCCTGACCTTCCTCTTACCTGTGCTGACTCAGCATTTGCTGCTTAATGTTAAGTGATTATGCTGCTGGTGACGCCCGCTGGGTGTGAGAGGCATTTGTCAGGGATCAGATCAGGATCCTCTTAAGCACATCTAAGAGGCCCGAAAGGCTGCGGCCATAAACTCCGACTCATTGAAACTGGATAATTACAGTAATGAGCAAAACTTAATGAATAGGGCTAAATTTTGTTTTGATCTTATCATACCTAAGAGTTGTGGTTTTTATTTTCTAATTTAACTGACCCTTTAAGTAGATATTTTTGGATTAGTTATTGAGCTGAAACCAGCTCTGAAAGGAGAAATGTAATGTAAGTGCCCACGTCTTGGCATCATGACAGCTACCAATAATAAAACAGGATTATAAAAGTTTAAATCTCAAATGATATCAAGTTCCCTAATCTGGTTTTCCACCTTAATTCACCTTAAAAAACCTTGTGTTCTTACTTAGCATCACTTTTGGTTCATGTCAGGATAAAAGGATCATTTTACACTAAAAAAAAAACACCTTAAGCTTGAATATGTGATGCATGAAGTGAGATTGATTTATGAAGGTCAGGCTGTAATATGAGACATATCTCCATTGCATCATCAATAGGTCTCACTTTCTCTGCATTAGATTAATGCGCAGAGTTTGTAAGACTGTTTGTTATTGCTGTAAAGGCAGTATAAGACTTTGGATGGAGTGAAGGATGAAATGATGAAGTATTCATGCTTTAAGTCTTCAGAATGAGGATGCTAGGGATTTATATAAGGGGCCATGATAATGAGCAGGCTTTAGAAACGTTTAACCCTATTGGATATACAACCATAAAACTGTACAAAGAAATAGATTGTCTCCAGATTTCTTTCAAACACATCATAGACCACATAAACTGTACAAAAAGATGGATGACGCAACCACTCCCCAAAGGTGAAACCAACATACTTAAAACTCCCCTGGATAACTGGCTGCAGTTTGATTGTTTTTTTGTTTTGTTTTTGTTTGTTTGTTTGTTTGTTTGTTTGTTTTAACGGATACAGATAATTGAGCATTTATTCCTGGATTAGCTGAAGTGTAAGGTCATATGTATGTGGTAGCAGATGGGACTAACTAACTAACTTTCAGCCCCTAATAATATAACCAGTGCAGTATGAAAGCAAGATTTTGGCTTCAGTTTTTAGTAATCTAAGAAGATGGAGGGCAGTCGTCCATATTTATATGCAATAGCCACCATAAAAATAACAAATATAACATCACAGGGAATTTTATCAAGGACTAAAATCCAAAATATCACTGACATATGACAGTTTTATGTCACTCCACCATTAGATCAAAGTTTGTACCTTCATTTTTTGGATTGTCATTTGGTTTCAAGATGTAAATGACACTATTATATTGTGTTAAGCTTAAATGTATGTGAAAACCCTGATAGGGTTAGGGCTCTGTCTGTAGGGTTAGGGTCAGGGTTACTGTGAACTCTAGGTATATTTGCATGCTCATAGCATGTTGCTCAAAGCTCCTCATCAAAGCCTTACAGAGCTGTGATATGAAACTACTCCTCCATTAACAAATGTTCCTGACACATTAGCAGGTCTCTTACCGGCTTGTTTCGGAGGATTTTACTTGTTGAGTATTTATGGCAGCAGCAGGAGGGTGATTGAGGGTTTGACTCAAAATAAACTGCAGCGGCTGTGTTAATCATAAGGAACACCCAGAGTATGAGTGTGGCCTTGCTGATGTGAGTTTAATAGTCTTTGGTCAACAGTGGAAATCTCTGACACAAAGAAAAAGGATTATTTTGTTGGTTGCTTGGGGGATAAAGTTAGACAAACTACCACCAGTTCCCCTCTGTTTTATGGAGATTTAGTGTATGGTAAATTTTAGCCCATGGTTTGGATGTCGGGCCAGCTTTACTGTTTCAAGTCCACTTTTACTGCTTTTACAGCGTAATTTCTGCTTACAAAGAGCAGCTTTTATTGTAAAGACATTTCTAAAAACTGAGGTTGCTGCTTAACACCAAGGTCCTGACAGAGCCAAAAAGAAAAAAATGCGTCATTTACGGGATATGCAGACACACACTCCCATGAGGCCTTGGTGGAGACCAAAGCCAGGGCAAGAAATATATATTTATAAAGTTTATATTGGACTTCCATTTGTCAGGTGGGCAGAAAATGTTCTTTAACCCTTTATGACCTACCATACCAAGTCTGCCAGAGCGTATCTTCACAATTTTACATGCTATGGTGACACTTTTTTTGCAAAATACTTTTGACATAAATCAATACAACCCTTATATACCAAATTTTAATAAGATGTATAGACTTATGTCCAGACTAACTAAATAAATTGCTATAAAGTGTGATAAAGCATTTTTAAAAAATGAACATTTTACACACATTTTTCTAAATACAGAAATGTCATGGCTGTTTTCCTCAAAAATTGAATTGGTAGCCTGATAGCACAGTTGCCCAAGTCAAAGAGATTTCAATACAATAAATATGTTAATAATAATAACAGTAATAATAATAATAGTTATTATTATTATTACTGTTATTATAATTATTATTATCATGATAGTATAATAATAATAATAATAATAATAATAATAATAATAATAATAATAATAATAATAATAATAATAATAATTGTTATTATTATTATTAATAATAATAATAATAATTTCATTGAAATTTCTTTGACTTCGGCAACTGTGCTTATTATTATTTATTATTATTATTATTATAATTATTATACAGATGATATAAACATTATATTATAAACAGTTATATCAAAAATATTATTAAAATATTTTTACTCTTGTTATTAACATTTTTTGCGATTGACAATAATTTGATAACGACAGTGGTACAACTCTGAGGTAGCTTATCAATAAACCTGTTTCCCTCTCCTTCTTCCAAACCACCCACCTCAGGTCGAAACCAACCGGGCACATAAAACCCATATTAACACTCAATCGGCAATGCACACACACACACACACACACACACACACAAACACACACACACACACACACACACACACACACACACACACACACACACACACACACAACACAAGAGCAACAACAGTTCTATTAGGAACATGGAAACGTGGATAAATAAACACATTTAAATAAAAAATGTTCGTACATGAATATATGCATTGGCCTCGCATTCAAACATACATTGACATGTTTTCTTCTTTTCTGAAAACGTTGAAATACGTCTTAGGAAATTACTCTATGAGGCCAACAAAATGTAAATAAAAAAATGTTATGACATGTATTCAGCGTAGGAAGCGATGTGGACAACTGCTAATGGACTGTAATATCTTTGTTGTTTATGCTTGATACTGGATTCCTGCAAAAACTTAATGGAAGTAAACAGTGCAATAGGACAGGATGAAAATGCAATATGAAAGTGTAACTCCCCAGATTTCATGTGCAAAAAGAATGATAAATCTATCTTATCTGGTTTTTAAGTGTACCACCAATTAAAACTAAGTATGCTAATCGTAGCCCCAGTGCTACCCTGGGCTTAACGGGGTTAACAAATGACAAGGTGGCTTTTAACAATGAGATGTAACAAAAAAAAGAACATGTGTATTGACACGTCAACAACATGTTCAGCGTGATTTTGCTATCACCAGGTGGCCAAAATAAGAAAAAAAAAGAGTTTTGCAGGTTAAACAGTTCTCCTTAAGTTGTCATAGAGTGAAAAGTGATGATGTCCTCATTTTCTAATCAAACTGGTATCCCACTTTATAAAACAGCAAAGGTCAGTGCAGCAACAACTTGTTTATTGTGAGGCATTGACCAAACCTGACTGTAAAATAATGTCTAAACCCAGAGACACACTCCCTGCAAACAGCTGTAACTCCTTTGCCAACATAAACACAGGCTGACCTGAGTGCTCTGACCTCTGGCCGCTCTGGTGTTTTGGTTTGGTTAAGATGCACACTGTCATTATGACGTACATAAATCTTTTTCTCCTTTCGAACCTCTAACTCTTTCTTGGTTAACAAATGTTTAATGACAACTCAGATTTGGAAGCAGAAGCGCTCTAAATTTCTAGGTTGAGATTTACATTCCTCTTAATAACATCGAGGGGGGGTTCGGACATTTTTGTGAGTAAAGTTGGTCTGACTGGAGCCAGACACAGGGCCCAGACGGTTTTATTGCATAGTGGGATTACTAGCAGGCTGAAATGAAAGTGTATCGTCACGGCTACCAGACCCATGATCCTCCCGGCTGCTGCGGGGCCAAAGCATGACCTCTAAAGGTAACACAGCCCGGGGAGGTTTTTATACAAGCACAAACAAGTGCTTCTGCCAAAACAAGAATGCCTCGTGACATTTGATCGGCTATCGCCACAGGAGACATCAGGATACTTGGCTAATTAGGAGAGAAATAAAGACCTGACTGTGCAGAATGATGAGAAGTTCAAATCAGGTGAGATTCTAAGTCTCAATAAAAGTTTTGTCATAAAATCATTATAATTACAAATACACAAAAAGCCAAAATAAAATGCAGCACAGGGATTTCAGGTCATTACACAGAAACGTTAACATAACCAAGACGTCTCTGGAGATGCTTAGTCCATTTTACAAGAGAGACGTTGGCAAAACGGCAGAATGGAGAAGTAAACACAGAGTCAAACACAATTAATTCACACCTTTCTTGTAAAGTGTTGTGAAATAAGACCTGAGAGGCATAGAAAAGAGAAATGTGATAATTTGACACAGGAACATTACCTGTGAAGCATTTTGTGATTTATACCTAAATGCTTTAGTGTTTATACATTTAAATATTTCAGCTGCTGTAAATCTATCAGCATTTTTGTAACTTGGAGGGGAAAAAAAGTTCAGTAAATTTAGATACATCAATAGTTCAGAGACATATTTAGGGGCTCTGTGAGGGGTTTATACGTTGGTTTGATTCTTTTAACACCTTCCGACAAAATCTGTAGTTTTTTTTTCTTAAGATAAAGACTACAGTCTATGGCACAGTTGATGAATATAGATGAGTGTATCATCTGCATATAGATAAATCCTCACTGCATCTTACCGCATTGTCCAATATAAATAATGGAAAACTGCCACTATTTTGAGCTTTTTGCTGTGTAAACCCAGTCATCTTGCTTAGCTCAAAGTCGCCCCAAAAATTGCTCCCCCTGGTGGCTGGCTGCAGTATAGGTCGAGAAATCAGGCTCTCCAGTCATTCCAGATGGGCTGTGGTCAAACTAAAAAAAATTAATACACCTCGTAGAAATGTTTATCACATCCAATTGTTGTGGTGAAGATATAATTTGGCTGCCTTGTTTACAAGTCCTCTTTTTTCTGAAAAGTTTTGTTTTCAGTAGTTTTAAGAGGTTAAAAACGAGGCTTTACGTCACATTTAGCAATGATTGACAGCTGCTGTTCTTATGTATTTTTTTCAGGGATTGTAAAATATGTCGGGAGGTAGAGTCAAGAAAAGATTAGACTATTGAAAGAAAAAAAGGGGTTTTTTTTTGTCACCCGGCTCCACTCAGATTCCCCCAGTGTCCCTCATAGCCTCTACTCTGGCTGCACAACTGCCAGTGGCTGTGCCTTTAACAGGGGTATTTTAGCTTCAAAACCACTCAATAGTAAATGGCGGAGCCACGCTGTCCACTCTTTATACAGTCTTTGTGTAAACCCAAAAGCCTTTCCACAGAAGTTCTCAAACACCTTCAAGAAGCAAAATCCCATGCGACTCCTGACACCTCTCTTCTTTAAAGGTCAAAGGTCAGCATGTACAGCCTTATTATGAATCACACCATCACACCTTACTGAACTGGAACTCCACGTTACCTTTGCTCCTTTTCCAAGTACTGGACCCCTCCTCCCCCTCTCCATCTGAACAGCAAGCATCAACATGTGATTGGTCAGCGGGGAGCAGCGCAGGATCATTACTGCCAATAAACCTGAGTGTGCATGAAGGTTCAATCCGACAGCAGGGATGAAAAACGGGGAGAGAAAAAGTGTAATTTGTTGTAAATCCATCTCATCACACCACACCAGGTGGAGAACAGGATGAGGCCTAAACCACTTTTATCCAACCATTTGAAACCTAATCAACCTTTATTTCCCCTCCCGCTGTCTGAGACTAAAAACGCTCTGTTTTGTCTTCAGTTTTCGGTCTTCTCTCCTTCCTATGAAGCAGTGAGGGCGGCAGCCTCCAACTCCTGACCATCGCAGCGTGAGCGCAGCGCTGGCCAGTGTTAAGTCTCAGTAATTAAGACTTCACGCTGCTCGACTTTAAAAGCTCCTAAATGGGCCTCCCGCAGCCCCCCAACCCTCCTTGTTCAAAGTAATTTATTCGTTTTGACATGAGCTGTGCTTCACCTCACCCTCGCCTCTCCCACAACACACGCCTGTGTTGTGTTGGAACAATAGAGTTCCTCTCCTTCTTTTGTCTCCGTCTGCTTTTGTCGTCCATGATTCTGTGCCTGATCGTGGCTGGCTTTAATTAAGTCTACAGTGCCTCTGTTTTAGATGAGAGAATGACAATTAAGAAGTCAAGTGGTCAATCAGGGAATCACTGTGTAAGAAAAAACAAGTCCACGATACAGAGAGAGAACGAGAGATGGATGCTGGACTTTCTCCCTCCCAGCTGAGTTTGTTGAATAACCATCCAGTCTGTGGCGCTTTCCGTGACATGCTTTTAAGTTCAGTTTGTTTTGGACGTCGGATTACTTATAATCACTGAAAGGAAGCAGACTGACCCGAAACCAAAGGTTCATTTAAATATATTGTCAGGTCAACATGTTTAAAAATGACTAAGCCTGTATATCAATAGGCTTAGCGACAGATTAACTCTCCATGGGGCCCTAGAGCGAAAATAAGCTGTGGATCCCACGATTTTTCCCACTCTCTGTGCCCTGTATTAGAAAGTAACACTTTTGTGTTTGCATAATCAGGCGCAAATAGATACAAATGTGGTTTTTATATAGGCAGTAAGAGAAAAACAGCTCATTAAACATGAAATTCACCAAACAGTTAAGGTCTTACCTTCGATTGTGTTAGCATTTACTTACTTTGGGTCATTGGTAAGCTTTGTCAGGCATGCTATTTGACAACAGGTCATTTAACCATCAAACCTGCTCAATGATCAAATAAAGAACTAAAAGGTTGATGCAAAAATCTATACACAACTTTTTTTTCTAATGCAGTCAGTGTGTTTGTAAAGCCTTCCAGTTATTTTCTGTTGACATTTGGAGTGTTGATCTGTTTGTTTGATTGGTCTAATTTGAAACCCTGATTTTGCTCCAGGGTTTCCACATAATAAAAAATGTCCCATTTTCTATAATGTGTTGTAGAATATTTCTGTTTGTATCATTTGGTAATACGTTGTGAAAAATAGTGTTTTATTTTGTTTTGCATCTACATCATATCAAATTCAGTTTTATCATTCCACATTGCTAAGTATAGTATTGCACCCTATCATAACATCGTATTGTATCAAACTGTACAACAACATACTTTATCATACCCCACTGCATCATGTTATATTGTATTGTATCATACTAACTAGTCTCATACTGTATGTCATATCCTGTCATTATGTTTTGTTTCATATGACTGTAACATCTCATACTGTATCCTATCTAATTGTACTGTACAGTATCATATTTTATCACATGACATCGTATCATATTCTATAGTATTGGTATTGTGTGGTTTGCTTTGTATTGTATCATATTGTCTCATATCATATAGTATCAAAATAATATCATATCACATTGTTTTATTTCGCATTCCATATATCATATATTATCACCGATGTATGTCATCACATTGTATTTTCTCGCATTGTTTCACAACAAAGTCCATTATTGTATTGTATTGTATTGTACTGTCTTGTATCAAACTTAGTCTCATTGTAACCTGTTATCAGACTTGAGGAGTAACAAAGTACATGTAACAGCATCATGTTATTAGGATACAAAAAAAACGTAACTGTAATCCATTACAGTACAGAAAAAAAAATCTGTAATCAGAATACTGGTATACTTGATAAAAACAGGGATTATTTAGCTGGATTAAATTGTAAAATCAAAAAAGCACTACAATGCTGCTGACACATACACAGTGAGCGTGCATGCAACATTGTAAGTTTACTTTTTTAAATTTTTGTTTACTTAGGCAAATACTTGGATGATTTGTAATCAGTAGGTGCACTGCCTGAATTTACTTTTTAGTTTTAATTTTCTTTTTTTCCTTTTTTAAAATTCAGTTTATAGACACCTGGTTTGTTAAAAGTGGAAAAGGAGATTTTATAGTTGTATGTTTCTCTAAAAAAATATACAGAGTAAATGACACATCTCTAATACTCTCTTGTCTGTATGTGCAACTTTGGTATTGAAGTAATCCAAAAGTAAAGTAATCAGGTACATTACTTTAATATTGTGATACTTTGAGTGAATTAATGATTACATTTTTTAACAGGTGACTTGTAATTGCCCTGGATTACATTTTTAAATTTGTTATACTGTATTGTTTGGTATTGTATCATAACCCATTACATCCTGTTCTATCAGAAATAGTTTAGAAATACTTTAAAATGTACTTTTTTGAATGTTTAATTTCTTTTTTTTTCACTCTGGTTTATTATGGTGTGTTGTTTTAGATGATGTTTAATCCTCTGCAAAGGTACTTTGAGTGTTGAGAAAAGTTCTTTATAAATTAAATGTATTATTATTATTATTATTATTATTATTATTATTATTATTATTATCCTATTGTATCAGGTCATATATCATAACATACTGCTTTGCATGTATGAGCTACATCTTATTGCACTATGTGGTACTCTATTGTAAATCGCATCATATATCATAATATATTGTGTCATATTGTCTTGTACCTAACAGTATTATATTGCATTGTATTATTATGGTTTTCGTCACATACCCTGCTAATGTGAGAAAAGGTACTTCAAAGTTACCTCAAAATGGAAACTGCTGAACCAAAAGAAACTATATTCACAGAACCCTGAAAAAAGTCTGTTTGAAAAGAAAGCCAAATAAAAAGGTTGTGAGATGATTCAAATATAGACAGCAACAATGACAATAAAAGTCATGTAATTAACAAGGTTGTTCTCCTAATGATGAAGGATTCCCTCTGCCTTAGAAATGTAAATCCTCTGTCTGCCCCCGCACTAAATCTGAGTTATAAATCAGATATGTAAAGGCCGCGCTGATGTTGTTGTAACAAAAGCACATGTCCTGACTGTAAGCCCAAGTCCTGGTGATACATCATCCAGCCCAACAGCTGAGTGTGACAGGCTCATCTGTCTGCGTCAGAAGAGGTCTCCCTGTAAGATAAAAGACCAAAAGAAGAAAGCAGAAAAATACAGGCAGCAAACACAAATCAAAGCTAAACAGATGATAAAACAGAGTAAAACCCAAACTACCTGCCTGGCTCTTAATGAGCTGAGCCTGCAGTGGGGCTTAATGTGAGGTGAGCTTTTACGGCCCCTCATCTGCTCCAAAGAGTTGGAACTAACAACAACAGCCTCCCGTGGTGGTCTGGAGGCTGCTGAGCTCTGACACTGAGGCAGACAGGCAGCAGTCACATGACGAACGCCGTCACGTGCGCACAGTTGGTGGTAGCAGAGTGGAGAGCGGACGGTCAGTCTGACTGGTCCGGCTGACAGACATCATCCACACGACCGCGTCCAGCTGTTCACAGGCAGCGTGCAGAGGGAGCTGCGGACCGTCTGGTTGGTCAGATTAGATCTGCTGCTTCCGGGGCCTTGAAGCAGTCACAGACTGACAGACTGAGCAGGTGAAAGACGCAGACTTTAACACTAAAAATAACAACAACAGACGCAGAGAATAGCAGACACGCAGACAGACATCCCTGAAAATGAAAGATGGAATTCTTCTGTCAGCTTTAAGCCTTCAGCGGGTGCAAGGGATCGCAATGTCAGTCCTTCAACTCCTTGTCTAGACTGAGCTCTCAACAACTACTGGACAAACTGCCATAATCACAAAGTTTACTTATTCATGGTTCCCAGAGGACGAACCCTAATGTGTCTGCTGATCTTAAAATGTTTCCTGTGGTGAAATCATGTGTTTGAGTGTGGTTCATATTGAGATACATGGACAACAGCTGGATGTAGAGTCCTGGATATGCCTCTTATTGTATGTCCTGAAGGCCGTTGCTTGAATTATATGATTTACAATAAGATGAATGGCCCTAAATTTTGGTGTCAGTATTCATGGTCCCAAGAAAATCATTTAAGGACCTCAGTGACATCATCAACAGCAGTTGTTCAAAGGCAGATAGGAAGTCATTTTCAGAGGGTAACAACATGAACACAAGGAAAATGCACAAGATTTCCGTTGATTATGGTTGCTCAAATCCATCAAACAGTGGGACTACAATTTATTTTTCCAAGTACCAAAAACCCCATTTCCACTAAGGTATGGATCATTGCAGTTGGGGTCCTGTTTACATATCCAAAGCCAACTGTGCCCTTCTTTGTAGGCGGCGCGTTGCCGGAAGATGCATCAGTTATGTAATAGCGTGATGTCACGACAGTGCGAGACAGTGTACCCAGCTAACAAAGAAGAAAAACGCAACACAGTAAACAAAGCGTTTCTAAGAAATACAGCTGCTGACAATTCTTTAGACCAAACAACTGCAGTCTTGTAGCGCCACATTCTAGGGTCAGATTGTTATGTCTGGCACCAATAGAAGTGTACCGACAGTGGGACATTACGGGTCTGTCAATGGATTTGCAGTCCTTGGCAATTTTGCATAACACTTCTGCCAAATGGGCTGTTCCATATCAATACCTTTTTACTAATGGTCTTGTTTGTTTAAATGGTAAATGGACCACTACTTATACAACGCTTTTCTAGTCTTGGACCATTCAGAGCACTTTACACTGCTAGGCCAATGCACCCATCCACACCACATTTACACACTGATGGCACTAGAGGTTTTCTATTGAAAATTGTTATTCTTAACTAACACATTCACACCTATTGAACACACTGACCAACAGTGGGAGCACTGGGGTTCAGTGTCTTGCTCAAGGACACAGGAGGTGGAATCAAACCCCTGGTCTCCATTTGAGATGCAACAACTCTACCACTGAGCCACAGCTGCCCCTAATGGCATGGTAAGGTAATGCAAGTTGCTTTGTTTAAATCCACTATGTTTATGTGGCTAATGGTTTATACAATTTGTTATGGAAGATTGTACTTCTTTAAAACAAGGCAGTCAACAAAAAGTTGCATACTTTGACACTTTTGTACGTCCTCATTTATTGTTGAATTTTAAAGGATGTCTAAAGGACGGGGTAGATTATGATACTCACAAGTTGGGACGCCAGGTAAAGTGTACAGGTCAGTAAAAAAGTATATTTGTCTGATAAAGATCATGTCTTGCTGTTAAAAGCAAAAGCAGCTTTTTTCTGAAGCATACATCCTGATGTTTGCTTTAAATGTAGCTGGTCACTGGTACCATGCGACTACAAACTATCTCCCCAGGCAATCAGGAGGTTTCAGATAAATGATTAATTATCTTAAATGCAAACGTATGTAGAGCCAAAAGTGGACTTTATTTATTGCCGGTAATTTGGTGTCACCAGCAGCTTTGATAATTTTCTTACCGTTCCTTTTGGCACTGTGGTCAGGTCACAATTTTTGGACATTTTTGATTTTTCACAGAAGTGTGGACTGAATTCATGGTTCTCAGAGGATAAAATGCAATATGAGTGATCAATCTCTAGACCTTACAACACCTTGAGGTCAAAGGGAACTTTTTTACAAGGGTTACATCAACAAATAAGGCTGTCATTCTAATTTTATGAAAGAATAAACAAACATGGTAGTCTAAGAGTATGAGAAAGGAAAAGATAACAGTTGGTTAGGTTGAAAAATTAGCTTTCCCAAAGTGACTGTGTTAGCTTGTTTGAGTAGCAGTTAACTCTCTTGTTGTTTCATGGAGCTGTGAACCTGTCTGCAGACTCTCGTCATCATCCTGCGGGCTCCTCACACATTTTTTCCTGTAAAGTTGAAGGTCAAGTCAAGTCCGAGCTGTATTCAACTCTGTGTTGTTGTTTCCTTTTATATACCCTACAGACATTTCCCAGGGAACATTGCATTGTTTTGCAGGGATTAAAATTCACTGAAGATTATATCTGCTCCAGCACGGCAGAACAATGCAGAAGGGATGAGGGGGTCCCCCCTGTCCGGCCCGGCAAGATAGGTGCCCACCCATTCTGATCAGAGCCTGTGGCGTGCCATGAGCCCAATTAGACACTGATCCATAAGAAAACTGAGTCCACATGTGAAACCATGTAAGTGACTGAACCTTGCACTCCAAATGTGTTTTTGTCTTTAAAGGTTCCTGTTTCAGCCATGAGGAGCAGAGGTGCTCAATCTGCCAAAAGACGAGCGATACATGAAGATCCTCTTTCGACCTAATGTGTATGTTTATACCTTGTTTATTAGGCCCCAGAGGAAACTACTCGATCATCCTCGTTTAATTTCACATTGTGGTAAAAGATATGCTTCCCTCTGTGCTTTTCTTTAAACCGTCTCTGGAAAAAAACTTTCTGACTCAGCAGAGAGAGACACTGCGCCTCAGAGCAGCAAGCTCATCCACAGTGGCAGAAAACAGCGAGCTGGGAACACGACACACACGATCCGATCTGTGAAAGGCCCTCAGTCAGTGCGAGCTAGAGTAACAATGTGGTGCATCCATGAAAACCTTCATTGTCTTTACTCCCTGTCTCAGAGGAATCAGCGCACAAAGGGGGGTTTGTCACACAGGCCTACCTCTCATCCCTGCACGTCCAGGCTGCAAACCAGTCAGAAAGTCCTGCTGAAGGTGATGCATGTGAAGGGAGTGTGGGAATGTTGATATGACTGTCGTTTGCTCTTTTCTTTGTTTATCTGATAAAGTGTAAGTCCAGATTTTAACCTGTGATGTAATGGGAACATGAACATGAAGCTTAAAGAGGCCAGAAAACAATGAGGAACAGTATGTGTGTCACGTTGGTGATATAACGCATCATTTAAACGCTTCATGTTTTTCACAGTGAAACTTTACACCAGTGGCTTGTAGAAGACAATGAGCGAAACAGGAACAGACTGCAAACAAAACCTGCAGGTCACAGGCTGCTCATGTCTTACTCAACATTTTTTGAAAGATACTTAATTTGTGTTTGTTTTTGTTTACCGGTTTGGGACTTCTTTCATTTAGAGTGAATGACTAAGATATCACATTCAGTCACTGGCTCGGGGTGACCTTTGTTTTGGGTATTGAGAAACAAAGAAAGGAAACCAAAGCGGTCAGGACTTACACTGCTGTATCACACACATTTGAAAGAATGTGATGCCAGCACTAACTCAGCAGATTTAGTTTTCTGCTGTCATCATGGAATTGTATTTTTTTTTTGTCAACTTTCATTACTTTTTGAGCACTTAAAGAGCCCAAATCCTTAAACTTGTGTGTTTGCACACAAAAACATCCCAGATAAATCTTTTTGTGACGCCAAAAAGGAAGTTAGTGGTTCCAGAGAGTTCTTATAGTGGCACACAAGGGCAAACAATTTACAACAGCCCGAGTTATTCTTCATCAGTAGAAATGAGCTGCAAATGTAGAAACGATGCATCGACACAATCAACACACGTAAAGTGGAAAAGCACAGACACAAATAAAGAAACATGCTATGAAAAGCCAAAACAACTGCATTGACACTAACTGTGCACAAATGCATGTCAAATAGAGGCTTGAAAACAGAAATGGAAATGTCCAAGGGTGCAATGATGGAAAAACCTTGTTACACCATGAGCTGTAATATGGCTTGCTGTAAAAATCAAAGTTCCACTATTTGGAGGTTTGGAAATATGGTCACAATGAACACAACACCTAAATCTTTTAATATTCTAAACTGAATCAGCACAAATTTTACAGTACAGTACTCTATTTATAGCCCCAGAAGCAGTATAAATAATTACACTGCACAAAACTGAAATCTTATCAAGTGTTTTTGGATTACTTTAAGCAAAAATTATCTTAAAGTACTTGATATGAGCCACATTCACCTGACCAGTCCAGAAAAATGTCTTGTTTTAAGTTATTTAAAGACAAAAATGAGGTCTGAATTTCTTGTAACAAGCAAGGTTATAATAGTTTTGGATTTTTCATTATAGTTTAGTTTTAGTTAGTTTTGACATTCTATTTTCCATTACAGTTTAGTTTTATTTAGTTTTAGAGCGGGCATTCTCGTTTTTATTTAGTTTTGATTTTTGCAACAAGGCTTAGTTTTAGTTTAGTTTTATGACTTGTGGACTACCAGTGAAGTCAGCATTTCAGTGTTAATAATTGACTTGTATTTTTAAAGATTATTTTTGCGACGGCAACAAAGAGTCATTATAAATGTTCATTTTAACATCACTTGCCTCGTGTTTCTTTTGTTCTGCACCCTGCCCCTCAGCTCCGAATCACCCCAGAGAAAGGTTGAGTGTTAATATGATTGCAACCAACACATTTCTATGAATAGATCGACATGTGGAGGGCTTTTACCATGAACAATGTCTGTCTGTAAAAACACAATGCTCTAATAATGAGAGATCAGATTACAGAGCATCAATTACTGAAATGATTTTCACACCTGGATTTCTCCAAGAGGTGAGTTTGTTTACCGCAGGGTGGAGTGTGAGATGATGGATGTGACATTAGCTACATCTAAGCATGAAGAGAGGTTAAAGATGAGACGTTACCTGTGGATTTCACCACAAACTCAAATAAAACAGCAGCTTGTTAGAATGTTTAAAGAGAGGGTGTTGTTAGTCAGAAACCTGTTGACCTCACTGAGACCAAATCCATGATTTATTCAGACACTTCACACACGTTAGATAAACAGATACACACACTTGATGTGAAACTTCAGACTGTTTTGATCCTAACAACCCTTATTGTGTTAGTGTTACTCTGAAAGAATAAAGATTTATATCCCTTAATGACATTTTTTTTTCTTTTTTTTTGCTTTTTATTCAGGGTACATTTAGGAGGAGAATGTACAGAAGGAGACATGGGTCTCTAGTTTAAGCTCTGCTCTTTGGTTCAAAGGCACAACTTGGCAACGCCTGGAGGGAAACAGTCGTGCCCAGAAAGAGGGACCCTTGGTCTTCTTCTCTTCCTTCTTCTTCTTCTGTTTGACGACGTTTTCAGCTGAATCCGTCTTCTCTGCCCCCTTTGGCTTCTCCTCTTTATTTTTCTGAAAGTATGAAAACAGACACAACAGACATGAATATGTGAAGCTCACAGTTCAGAAAACAAAAAAAAGGACAGACCCCTTTATTGTTTCACAATAAAAAAATAATATTAAAATGATGCAGCTGCAGCACAAAAGAATCTTTACATCGAAAGTTGCTTCTTGAGCCGACAAAATGATTATTAGCTTGGATGTATATTCATCCTTACCTTTGAGAAGACTTTTCTGATGTGAATCAGGAGGGATGCCTTTTTCCTGGGTTTGGTTGCAGGCTCAGGGTCTTCAGTCACTTCACAGCGCTCCAGAGGCTCAGGATAGCTGGGCTGGTATTTGTCCATGTGTGAACTTGTCCCCTCAGCCACTGATGTGTCCTCTGGCACTTCACATGATGTAACCTGAGGGTCTGAGCTGGTCTGAGTCAAAAACGGCTCCACAGGTTCAGCTTCTGATTGTGCCTCGTCATCAGTCTCTGTGAAGTCCTCCAGGACTAAAGGAATGGACTCGTGGACTGCACCACTGCAGGAAGGTGGCTCTTGTGGACAAGCACAGTCCTGTTTGTCATCGACAGACCAGCAAGCTGTGGACCCAGGACTGGCTGGATTAATTTCACCATCCACATTATTCTCTGGAGCTGGATTGATCTTTCTCCATGCTCTCCATTTTAAAAAGCTCCTCTTCCTCTTCCTCCTCTGTAAAAACTCTCCTGCCTCTGGTTTGTCTTTAAAGACCACTATGACCTTAAGGCTGAATGGGTCAGAGTTTAGTTCCTCAGTGACCCCTGTTTCTTCTTCGACAGCGTCCTCTTCAAATTCAAGGACAGCGTCCTCTTTGGGGGCAAGGACAGTGTCCTCTTTAAGGTCAAGGAAAGGATAGCCAAGGTTGTCACTGCTGGTGATTGACTCATTGTCCTTCATTTTCTGGTAAACCTCGGGCAATGTGTGGATGGAGGATGAGGAGGACCATCTGGAGGTAGCCCAAGATAACACAGACTTTACTGAGGCCCATGATGCCTCTGATCTGATGGAAAGTCTAGAGGCTGACTCTTCTTCCAAAGTTTGGTCTTCCTCTTTGTCTTTGTCTTCTGCCTCAGTCTCCAGGTCTTCTGGGAACAGGGTTTGGCAGGCCTTTGAAATCTCCTCATCGAGATTCTGATCGAGACATGAGATGGTTTCAGAGATCTCGTAGTCAGAGGAACACTCTGAATTGGTGTAACCATCCCAGCTATCTTCGCTGTCTGACCAGGAGTCCCCGTCCTGTTCAGTTGGTGAGGCAGCATGAGAGCTGGTGATGTCTTCCTCATTCAGGACAGCGTCTAGGTTCTTGGACTCATTGAGATCAGCTGTGGTTTCCTTCTGGACGGTGTTGTTTGTCTCGGCCATCTCAGAGGTTGTGGGACATGCAGTAGTGGCGCTGACTTTGTCCATTTTCTCTGTTTCTTTGTTGTTGGAGTCAAGAGAAACAGGAATCTAAAGCAGAAAAACACAAACATCAGAAAACGTTAGACTGTGCTGAAGTGATGGAGAGGAACTCTTTGAAGGGGAGATATCATGTTCCTCTCAGGCTTCATTATGTTCCTCTGAAGCTTTACATGATTCACAGCTTAAAAACCTAATTTATTATCTGTTGTCTTTGTAAACCAACATTTTAGTTGCTTTTGTTTTTAGCTAAGGCCTTTTGAAAGACCCCTCCCTCCCCCTACAAACCCACTTTCTCATCAGTAAATGTTTGCTGTGAGCAACACATTTTGATCAGATCTGATATATATGTGTTTTTTTCTGTTGTAGCATCTACAGGACAAGACCAAGAAAGCAATATGATGTGAATCTTTGCCCACAAGTGATCCGAAAAAACAACAACACAGACTTCAAGTTTTTAACAGGAGACTGAAAATGATAACAAAGATTGGCTTTATTAATTTTGATATTCAATGCAAATATAGATGTCAGTGAAAAATATTTACAGGTAATATGGAAGACGGTTGTTGGGGAGAAATTAAGAAGCTGAAACAGAAAAAAATGTAGTTCAATTTGTGATATAGTGGGTTTATCCTTGTTCATTAAATCAGATTGGCTCATAAAAACACTGGGTATCCAGAAGTTAAAGCTCTTCAGTTTACACCTCATCCCCAAGTCAATCAGATTAACTAACTTATTTAACAGCAGAGTAATCTCAATTTGTAAACTATTTACCTCTTTTGAATATATTTACTCAATAAAAAAACTTAAACAACATGACCTTAAAGTGTGGGCACAGCTCACTAACTTACCTGTCTAGGATCAGACGTCGTCAAATGAATTATTTTTTGAATGAAGGTTGTCTCTCTTCCTCTGAGCTTTCTGGACTCAGTCAGTCAGTCTCAGTTTAGGTGGAAGGAAAATGTTCGAAGTTTCACTGTAAATCGTTCGTACTTCGTGCAGGTGAGCGCTCGATAGAGATCGTCTCTGTGAAGAAATGTGAGCTGAAATGCTGGTCTAGTCTAAAAACTGTGGAACATGTTCTGTGAGGTCACAGTGCTGTTGGAACTCCTCACTGTGACCGTGTTCTGACGGAACTCTGTGTTTACATTCAAATCTCTCAACTCAGTTTAATGTAATTCAACTCAACTCAATAGAATAGAATAGAATAGAATAGAATAGAATAGAATAGAATAGAATAGAATAGAATAGAAAATACTTTATTTATCCCCGAGGGGAAATTCAGGAGTCACCGCAGCATTTAAGAAAACAAAAGTAAGAAAGAGTATAGAAAGTGCAAAAATGTCCATAAGAAATTAGATGACGACATCCCGTCCACCATCCACCACTCTCCAGCCCAGCCAGTCTCCACCTCCACAGGGTCCAGGACTGAGCCTCCCCAGCAGTCCACAGCAGGCGAAGCTCCTCCGATGTGTCGCGGCGTCCGATGTCAGCTCCGTCAGCCACGTCCGTGAACAGCACGATGCCGCTGGATTAGCACAGCTAGCTCATCCATCCCCCAGAGCGAGATCCCACGTTCCCAACAACGATGGATGGAAGGACAGGTCCACGTCGTCACCTCCCAGCTCACACCCGAGAACCAGCACGTCGTCCTCACCGCCTCGTCCTCAGCTTGAGGAAATCATCAAGCCCTACACTAGTTAGCATTGACATGCTACAGGCTGCTAACAGCTAATTTCGCATGTAAACAATGCAGCCATGGTTACATGGAGGATCTCCAGACAAACACAGGAGAAAAGTAGTAAAAAATATCGCTGAAGCCACAAAAAGTTTGGTGTCCGTGACCGACAATGAACCATACAAAGTGATGATCCACTCCAAATACAAAGATGACGAAAAAGAGACGAAAAAATTAACAAGAAACGGACAAAGACAAGAGAGCTGCTGCAACAGGCAGCTACTTGGGTAGCGCCTAGCAACCGAGCAAAAACAATGTTTTCAAAGCACCAGTTATATAAGACAATAATACACAATGATATACACAAGGAAAGCAAAGATGACAGACTTTTTCACACAGAAAGTAAAGCCCCTTTGAGAATATAATAGAATATAATATAATAGAATATAATAGAATAGAATAGACATTCCGTTGCTAGGCGCTACCCAAGTAGCTACCTGTTGCGGCAGCTCTCTCGTCTTTGTCCGTTTCTTGTAATTTTTTTGTCTCTTTTTCGTAATCTTTGTATTTGGAGTGGATCATCACTTTGTATGGTTCATTGTCGGTCGCGGACACCAAACTTTTTGTGGCTTCGGCGATATTTTTGACTACTTTTCTCCTGTGTTTGTCTGGAGATCCTACATGTAACCATGGCTGCATTGTTTACATGCAAAATTAGCTGTTAGCAGCCTGTAGCATGTCAATGCTAACTAGAGTAGGGCTTGATGATTTCCCTCGAGCTGAGGAGGAGGAGGTGAGGACGACGTGCTGGTTCTCGGATGTGAGCTGGGAGGTGACGACGTGGACCTGTCCTTCCATCCATCCTTGTTGGGAACGTGGGATCTAGCCCCAGGGGATGGACGAGCTAGCTGTGCTAACCCAGCGGCATCGTGCTGTTCACGGATGTGCCTGACGGAGCTGACATCGGACGCCGGCGCCACATTGGAGGAGCTTCGCCTGCTGTGAGCAAACAGGATCCAGGAGACAGAGACTGAACAGACTGCTGGGGAGGCTCAGTCCTGGATCCTGTGGAGGTGGAGACTGGCTGGGCTGGAGAGTGGTGGACGAGTGGTGGACGGGATGTCGTCATCTAATTTCTTATGGACTTTTTTTGCACTTTCTATACTCCTTCTTACTTTTGTTTTCTTAAATGCTGCGGTGACTCCTGAATTTCCCCTCGGGGATAAATAAAGTATTTTCTATTCTATTCTATTCTATTCTCTAGAACTTTATTGTCATTGTAAAAACAAAATTGAAGTCACAGCAGCAATCAAGAAAACAAAAGTAAGAAAGTTTATAGGAGGAGCAAAAATGGTCCATAAGAAAATAGGTGATGACAGCTTGTCCATCATTCCCCAGTTCAGCCAGCCTCCACCTCCACAGGGTCCAGGACTGAGCTTCTTCAGCAGTCTGTTCAGTCTCTGTCTCCTGGATCCTGTCTGCTCACTGTAGGTGAAGCTCTTCCGATGTGGCGTTGGTGCCTGATGTTAGATTTGTTTGCCATGTCTGTGAATAGCATGATGCTACTCTGCTACTCTGCCCTCTGGTATTCCCTCTGTTGCTGGGTTAGCACAGCTAGCTGGTCCATCTTATTGGAGATAGATCTTATGTTCCCAGTAATGATGGAGTGAAGGACAGGTCAATGTCGTCACTTCTTAGCTCACACCTGAGAACCAGCACGTCGTCCTCACCTCCTTCTCCTCACCTTGTGGGAAGACATCAGGCCTTACACCAGTTAGCATTGACATGCTACAGGCTGCCAACAGCTGAGTTCACATGTATACAATGCAGCCATGGTTACATGTAGGATCTCCAGACAAACACTGGAGAAAAAGTAGTAAAAATATCACTGAAGCCACAAAAAGTTTGGTGTCCATGACCAACAAATGAGCCATACAAAGTAATGATCCTCTCCAAATACAAAGATTACGAAAAATAGACTGTAGACAAGTATATTCTATTCTTTTCTATTCTATTCTATTTTTTTTCGTTGCTAGGCGCTGCCCAAGTAGCTGCCTCTTGCAGCAGCTCTCTCGTCTTTGTCCCTTTCTTGTAATTTTTTTCGTCTCTTTTTCGTAATCCAATTACATCTTCTTAAATTTTTTCAGATTGTAGTTTGAAAGCAAAAGTCAGTCTTTCCATATTATAGATTTCATGAATACTTTCTTGCCAGTCCTCCAGTGTTGGTGCGTTGGGTTGTAGCCACTTCCTTGTAACGGCTCCTGGACACTATAACGGTAATGACTATTTAATGTTACTGTAGTACTGTGTTTGTAAAAGAAATTCAGTGAGTTGTGTTTTTCATACCTTATTAACCAGGTGCAGGATTCAAAAAGGTCAGAGTACATTTTTTTGTAATGCTGTTTATTTTCAAGTCCAACATAGTGCTCACTGCTCAGTCAATGCTGATACCGAAATGTTGGCTGCTGCCTTAAACACATAAAAAAATAATATAAACTTAGTATAAAAAAATACAAGCATAAATTATATAAAATATTGTTGACATAAATTACATAATATAATATTAACATAAATTATTAAAAAAAACAATATAATATGAGCTTCAATAAGTAAAGACTTGGACTCTGTAACAGTTAAACTATTACAGATGCTCTGATTCATCGCTCCACCACGTTTCGTTGCAGTAGAGCGCACAGCCAGTCAGTGCAGTAAACAAGCTCGTCCCTATACGTCGCTATGATGGTGCTGTGCGGCACTGACAACTGCCTAAAACCGTCTAAAATTGGTTGGGAAAATGTGTCAGATTAATTTAAATCCTAAAGGCTATTAATATTGTCAAAAACTATAACTAAGGACATTTTCTCTATCATTTTAGTTAGTTTCAGTAAGTTTTGTGAACACAAGATTCAGTTTTAGTTTACTTATCGTTTTTGTTTTCTCTCCTAGTTTTTATTAGTTTGAGTTAACTGCAATGTATTTTAAATTTTAGTTTTCCTTTTTAATTTAGTTTTAGTTAACTACTATAACCTTGGTAACAAGTAACAAAATCTTCCAATGGAACAAGAAAATTTTGTTTAAAATTTTGCTTGAAACTTGAATAATGTCTCAATACAAGTCATTTTTCTCTTTCTTTTTCATTAGCAGATTTTTTTTTTTCACGTGTTACAAGCAATTTTTGTCATTAAATAACCTGAAACAAGACATTTCTCTGGACTGGTCGGGTGAATGTGGCTCATTCTGAATAAGATAAGATAGTTTTTACTTAAATAAAATCAAAACACTTGATAAGATTTCAGTTTTTTGCCAGTGTATGAACTTTGTTTTTGACAATCCTCAGTGTTTGACTCGACTGAACCCAAGGCTTTGACTCCCTTTTGGCCCCATCTTTGGTCACCACCATGTATCAAAGGTTATATGTGTATGTCTAACAGCTTGACCTTTGAACACCAATGTTATAATTTGTTACCACATGGTAACAAATTATAACACCATCACTTACATCAGGTAAATTATACCTGATATAAAATCATCAGTCCTCTTATCAAACAAAAACAAAAAAAAGAGGTATCATGGGCAGACCCAAAAGTAAGGCTCTAAGATAAGTGAAAAATCCACCCATTCATTGGACATTCACTGGGCATGTGAGGCTTGCCCAGTGAAGCCCAAAAAACAATTTTTATTTTATTGAAAATAAATATCGATAACGATATTTTAACCCTAAATCCCCAACGTTGCATGAAAGTCAACCAAACACGTGCCTGTTGAAAAAACACCAGGGACGGAAACAAGTAAGCACACTTACCCTCCATTATGTCATGAGCAGCCTGAAGCCACCCAAGGTCAAGGTCCCATGCGACTCAGACAGCAAGCAATTCAAAATCACATGATGGTGTAGGTAAAAATCACCTGATGTTAGGGCTTTAGGGTTAATGCTATGCTAGCTGTGCTAATATCAGCTAATTCCTTAGCAAAATTGGTGATCAGGGAGCTATCATGACAACAGAAGTATCAATGAAACACTGAAATTGCAGACCTGAAAACCAAAATACGATGCTAAAAGACACAAAAGCAGTTGCTAAAGCTGTAAGATAATGCTTATTTCTCTATCATCTATTTTCATTGTAAATACATTGATTTTAGCTGTTTTAAGATTATAAAACATCTTTGAGGAGCTCGGTCAATGTTAAATTGTTAAAAGAAGTCTGCAGACTTTGTTGGATGAAATTATGCTATGTTCAGCACAGCTACTTAGTGGATCTTGCAGTAAGATTATTTTCACAACGGTTAATATAACAACCTTTGAACTAAATAACCAAAAATGTGCTTCTCACACTTTCCCGTTCAAAGGGACCACCCTAACACTCAATGACTGATACACAAACTATTTTCCCTGGGTACTGACTCAGCTGCAGGTGGCTGCCGCCCCAAAGCCTCACACACTTCACACCGAGACGAGGACCGGCCAGAGCGCAGGCCATGTGACAACATTTTTGTTGTAACTGCTCCGCACTCTCCCACCCTCTGCAGCATTTCATTATTTCCAAACCCATGAGCTCAAACAATTTGTCTGTTCAGCTCAGTCAGCTGCAGCCTTTGATGTGTGCTCCCTGGTGCTGCTGTCGTGTTCATTAGCTAACAATCAGTGTTTTTAGTGAGCAAGAGGAGGAGGAGGAGGAGGAGGAGGCCACATCTTTTTACTTCACTTCAGATTAATAAATCAAGAGATGTAACAAAAGAGACCAACACTAGGAAGAAGTAGCAGGTATTTTTATGAGTATAGCTCCAAAAGGTTACAGTTTGATGCTCTCCACGTTGACTTCTTTGGGTGGGGTCTCCAGGAATGTTTCAAGAAAAGACCTGCCGCTGCTTTACGAGCCAACAAAACTAAACACATTTGCTGACTGATTCATTAAGTGTGAAAAAATGCCCCTTGCAGCCATCTGCCAAAAAACCTGAAAGAAGGAAAGACGGAGCGGTAACCCAAGCCCACCAACACGACGTTATTTACCCACACTGCCTGCGCAAACATGCAGATGGTCACAGTGATGGATTAGACTGGGGTTATCCCAGTCAGCCAATGCTGCGATAACAGAGTGAGTGCTTTTCGGCCAACGTGGACATGGCTGAAGTGATGAAAGTGAAGTCAAGGAAGGGAGATTGTGTCCAACATGCCAGAGAGGATTAGGTATCTGGTTTCTCCTCCTGCTCTTAATCTGAACCAGAGGGGACGATTGTCACTTTGCTAAACAACACACGTTGATAGTGTTTGTGCCACCTCCAAAGCCAGGTTAACACCAGGGATTAAACCCAGGCACTTAAAGCGGGAGGGTCTGGATTAGGGCTGCTGTTGTAAATTCTTTTGTAAATGTTCTCAGGGCATGATTTCAGAGCTGTAAGTTCACATTAGTGAGGAGAAACATCTCACTCTCTGAGGACTGAGGGGTGACCGGGGGGATTTGTGGGTGGTCAGTAAATGTCTGGTCCATGCAGGTGTGATAGAGACACCCAGAGGTGTCTCTTCCTCTGTGGAGCTCTGATGAAGAGGGTGCTGAGTTGGACAGGATGAAGAGTTGTGTGAAATGGGTCAGTTAGCCAGTCGCACAGGTGTGGACGGTGACAGTGACTGATGGTCACTGACCTTAATGACTCGAACAGCCATCAGTGTGCTCGCCATGAATCAGCCAGTGTATGGGCCCCAAACGCCTGTATTATCATTATGTCTACCTTTCTTTTTTTCTGATTAATGCAGAATTAAATTTCAGGCAACTTTAAAAACAGATTAATTTAGTTACTCAGATAGCTTTTTTTTATGTAATTCAGATTTTTATTACCTACACTGAAGTCTGATCAAGTGTTTTGTCTTATTGGAAGTAAACATTGTCTTGATATGAGCAACGTTCATCTTATCTGTCCAGAAAAATGTCTTGTTTCAAGTTATTTAAAGACAAACATAAGGTCTTAATTTGCTTGTAACAAGTAAAAAAAATCTGCCAATGGAACAAGAAAATGTGCTCGAAAATTTCCTTGACACTAGAATAATGTTTTTATACAGTTAACTTTTCTCTTATCTCATTGGCAGATTTGTTTTACTTGTTCCAAGCAATTCAAACCTCATTTTTTGTCTTTAAACAACTTGAAACAAGACAATTTTCTGGACTGGTCAGGTAAAAGTGGTTCATATTAAGTATAAAAACACATTTTATACAAAAAATAAGACAAAAACACTTGATAAGATTTCAGTTTTTTGAAGTGTATCTTTACATGTCATATTTGATTTTCTTTTTCTATGATTGCAACTGCTTATTTTCTGCTATTCACACAAAGTAACTGAATTAAAAGACTGTTCCAAATCACTCTACTTTAAACATGTAAGAATCTAAAACAGTGAAGTTGAATGCTTTGTCTTTAAACTAACTGAAAGAAAAATCCTTGTGCTGGAAGACAGGAGCTTTAATTAAAGAAAAACTTGAAACATTAGAATTTACAGGGTAAAAACAGGCTCTCAAAGCTTTTCTATCAAGTGTCTTCAATGGAGTATGATCTGTTTTCAGCGTTAGAGAGCAGTGTCTAAAAAAGCTAAGATTTGGAAAATATCCTGTTTTTCATGACGACAAATGGAAACATTGATTTGACATTTTTACATTGTACAACAGAAATAATGTGATGACTCAGAGGAAAGTCTAAAGGTTATTTTTTGCTCACTGTATTGTCCTCTAAGAAGAGCTTCCCAAGTAGTGAATAGGGCTTTGTGAATAAGTTAAAGAGGAAAAAGTTGTTGACACAGCCGGAAAAACTGAAACAGCTTGAAGTCTCCGTCAGGACTATCAGTTTGGTGGCTAGACTGTATAATTATGGACGTAGTCTCTCTGAAGTCACCCATCTGCTTCTGGTACAGAGTTTTGAAGCAAGTCATTGGAAGGTGTCATATTAGAAATGAGGAAGGCTTTGTAGGGGAATCAAGCGAACCGGTTCCAAATCATTCAGTCCATTGACATTGTTTACATTTTATCTTAACGATTCCCTTAATGATTCTTTTCTCCTGGGTGCCTTGGAAAAAAGTCTTGTGAGGGCCAGTCTACGCAAATGGATACAGAGACTCAAAGAGACAAAAACATGCCGAACGGTACAAAAAGTAGGTAAAAAGGACATAAAGCGTGGCTTCATTTTGCTATGAAAGACGGCAACAGCATGATATGATAATGTGAAAACATGCAAAAGTGGAAACACCAGTAACATGGCTAAACATTTGTCAACAGTCACGACAACAAACATAAGGAGTCACATGTATTCAATGCTCTTTGCCAGTCATCCACCACTGCTGCTCTGTCTTAGCACGGCATGGAAAGTTCTTATGTCCTGTGTTAACATGAGCACAATGCATGTAAGACTTAACAATGTATTATGTTTGTTTGTCGATAGCTTGTTGTTTGATCAATTTCAGACGATAGCAACGGTGGACCAAATACCTTTGCTGCTTCTACTACTTTTTAAAAAATATATATAATTAAAGGAAAGCATTGATAAAGAAACCGTTAAATATTGAAATCGATAAGCAGAATAATTGATATCGATAAAATCTTATCAATTCCCGACCCTACACTCCTGTCAGTCAGGTGAGCTGTACCTCTTATTGGGCAAATTCTCAATCTTCCAATCTTTTAAACTGCTGAGTTAGAAAAAACTGTATCCCCTGTTCAGCGAGTGCCGTAAGAGAAATGAGCTTTTAAGGCTGAAGTCATGTTTTAAATCAGGCTAAAAACAAGTTTATTCCTGCTAGAAAAACGGTCTTTTTTGGCTTGGTGTGAATGTGGTTTCCAGCCAGCCACAGGTGTTGGTTACAGTGACACCTGTGGCAGGAACTGGTAGTGTTTTTCTAGGATCACCCACTGTTGTAAAGTTGCGACTCTTGACAAGGTGAGCATTTGTTTTGGAAGCAGATGAATGGGGAGCGGATCTTCTTTTCTTTGTGTGAAACAACTTTTCCCAGGATGCAAAGCGACAAAGTAATGTATTTATTTATAATAGTGTAGCACTACTGTTTGAAACCTGACAACAATCAAACTTTGTAAACACAGTTTTTACTTTTGTCAAGAGAAGATTGTTTTGCTCAGAAAAGATTACCTAGGCAAAGACAAGACAGTTCAAGAAGAGAAAAGAGGTATCACTCTGTCCACAGGGGGCGCTAAAATCAATACAAATGAAAAAAAGTGCCTCATGGGCGTTTTAAAAATGCAACATTCTCTTTGAAAGCAGAGTCCAGGGACACATTTGAGTGCAATAATGACAGGAATTTATTGCAAACAAAAGGAACAAAATACAATCTGTCACACATCCATGTCTGATTCCTGCGAGACATCAATCATTCAAATAACAACTTACAAAAGAATTGGTCAGAAACTCCCGAGAACAAATATAAAAATGAAGTGAAAACAGCTCATCCTTTATGATTTCATGAGACAAAAGCTGCTCAAACGCTCGCAAGAAAAACTAATACTCTGTGAAAATTACAGACCTCATACAAAAAAATAAGTTTTTTTCCCAATAACAATAAAAAACAGCCAGCATATTTACAGGACAATAATATTTTCTATGAATCTGGCTTTCCTTAAATCCCAGTGAAACTTAGTACAATTTTCTCAGTAACTAACTTGTTACATGTGTCCTTTCAAAGTACATAAGGCATGACAATCAACCTCTTGTCAATCTCGATGTTTTGATACCAGCAAATCTTAAATATAAAGATGGAAGACGTATAAACGGACAACTCAGTCCTCCTCTGCTTTGATATCCTTTATATTAATGCTTTCAGTAATTGTCATCTCAAAGTTTCTGTGCATTTCTCAGCCCATCTAAGGCACCAACTATTCAGTAGGGGAGACCAGAACAATCTGTACACTGACATACAAAACAAGAAGCTAATCCTACGCTAGCCTATTAGCATTATGTACATGTATATGAACAATAGTGATGAGAAAAAATGAATGTAGAAAGTGGCGAATAACTTAATTTACATGCAGAACAGTTGATGGGTTGACCGAAGCTGAACTTTACAAACACATTCATCAGTTCAGCTCGTTCTGTCGGACAGATTTAAGAGAAGAAAGATCCTTTTAGGAGCCGAGACAGCAACTTCACCAAATTAGAAACAAAGTTGACAGCTATGAATCAGCTGATTAGAAAAAAATGTGTGCATGCAGACACGCAGATGCCATATATCACCGAGCTGCAGCGATTCAGTCGCCAAGTGCGATGAGAGAAAAAAATGAAAAGTTAATTAAAAGCTGAAGGCTTGAGGTGAGGGCTGCTCCTTGAATGTGGGCTGCAGTGGCAGATGTGCGGCGGGCGGGTGTGTGTGCGCGATGATGGGAGCGAGAGCGGGATTAAAGTGGTTTATTCTCAGACATCCAAACGTTCGAACCAAAGACCCAGCTTGGGAAAAGAAGGGTGGAGAGGGTTAAAAAAAATAGGGGGAAACAAATCTATAAAAACCCCAATAAGAAAGAGCTCAAAGATCTGCCCTTCCCCCTCTGACTGTAACACACACTGTACTGCTCCTCTAGCAACAAACAGCCTGATTGACTAAGCAGGGATCTTTCCAGAAAGCGTCTGTTTTCTCTTTCATGTGCGGCTTCACAGAGGTTGCTTTAATCCATGTATCATTCCTGAGGAAACAAAAAAGGAGCACTAAGTGGAAAAGTGTAAGGTCAAATCAAGCAGTGAGAGATGAGATCACTGATGATGTCACCCCTTTGTTTCAGCTCCACGTTGCTGGGTTTGTTGTTTGTAGGAAAAAGAAGAGAAATATACATATCCCTCCCTTGAGGGGAGGCCTTCCACAGACGGCTTTGACCTAACTGCTTCTTCTCACTCATGGATTAAATTTCGAGTTTCCATGATCGCTGGGTATCCTCAGAGACACCACCGAGGAGCCAAACCCAGACATCACAGCCGACTCTGATCAGAAGTGAAGTCAGCTGCTCGCGCTGTTTCCAACTCTGCTGTGAGGTATCCGCTCAACTTCAAACTGGAGCTGAAGGATCCGTTTATTATCGCTCCTTTTCTGACCTTCTTTTATTTTGCTTATTTACAGCCACGGAGCGCGACTGTGGAGTGTGAGTGAAATAGTCGGCGGTTTACGGAGCCACATGAGTGGAGATGATGACAGCTGTGATAGTCACATATGGTATTTATAACACTTTTCTTTGATCCCATGTTTAAAATAAAAGCTGTAATGACCAATTGGTGTTAGCTGTGCAGACAGAAATCAGAGGATGGAGTGGAGGGAGAATGGAGGAGACAGCGATCCAGCCTGTTATCATGGCTAAGTGGAGAAAGATGAGGCCTGCTTGGCTTCTGTAATGACAGAGTTGTGCTTTTTGTACTAAACAGAGCAGACTGATACATGTCAATAATGATCATGTGTTTGATTTCAGTTACGATCACTGAAATGTGATCAATTTCTCACTTTTATACTTGTTGATACAACTTCTGGAGCTTTCCATACATAGTCTTCTGAAAGATGGAGGAGTACCAAGTAAACACACTCATGCTCATCATCTGGCACAGTTTTATGTTATTGCTATCAGCCTCAGTGTTTACAGTGCACCATAAACTGGCAAGACAGTTGATGGCTTTAGCGTTTGATCTCACTGCCGCTGCTGCGACTACTGCTGTCTGAATTAATCAAAGTGTGTCAACAAAATAAAATATTTTCTGCATTTTTCTGTCAGCGAGTGTTACGAGGAATTCATGGAAGACACGAGCAGCTGCAGGGTGAAGCGTGACGAAGTGTGCAGCTATCATCGACTGATGTCTTTATTACAACAAGGTGTAAGCTCAGCTGATAGAGCAGGCGCCCCATATAGAGAGGCTGCAGTCTGCATAGGATCAATTCCCAATCTCAGTATGAGTCTCACTTCTCTAACCCCATGTTTCTGTTTTTTTTTTCTCTCAATCTGTCAAATCTAATAAAGGCAAATCTCAAAGATTAATACTGAAAACAAAACAAGGTGAGCGTGTCAGTCCGCGCTGTAAACAGATACACCAGCTGCTCCTCTTAGTTTACGACAAAGCAGCTGTTCCAGGAGAGTTCTCTACAGTTTCTGAACAGCAGTTGCACCAAGGTGTGTCGACAAATAAACTTGCGCTGAAAACTCGAGGAGTAGAGATATCTTTGAGCGGATTAAGCGGAAGAGAAGTTGCAGCTCATTCACAGGAAGCGACCTCTTTTTACTCTGGGTTACAGGTTTGCTGTTTGTTATTTACAGAAACTACTTAAAGTTAGCAAAAGCAACTGATGAGCAGGACAGGGTGTTAATTTGTGTAATCTCCCTTTTAACCATTTAACTGTCAAACCTTCCCTTTAACCTGATGATGCGTTTTTTTCTTAGAAACTCATGCAATATAATTTGCATTAATACTGACTGTCGTGATGATTGTTCGGCCTATAAGTGATCGAGTGTTTTTCAAAATGCCACAGAAGTTGTGAGGTTTTATGGGAGCAAAGCTCAGACAGTCAGGGGTATAAATACTTCACTAACAAGGGCCTGAACGCCTGACCTTTGACCTGTGTTGAAGACAGGTGCAAACACAAACAAGCAGAATACAAAACCTCATTCACGTCAGTCAAACGTCACCGTATGTCAGAGTCTCTGAAGCCCACACGGATAACACCCGAGGGGGTGTTCAGCTCGTTTGTAGCTCCGTAAAGACGCTACAGAGGTGTGAGACATCCACGGACATGTCTTTAAGGTAAAGTGGTTACAATCAAGGCAGAGCTCGCTGTGACACTGAGCTGAGAGATCGACACAACCTTTGATGATGCTTGTTAAATTATTCTCAGTTATTCGTCTGCTTTCTCCTCAGACATACCACTCCCTGCGAGAGATCACAGATCCGTCCATGTGGGACACATAGTCGCTGTCTGTGCCATTGTCATAGCAGTCCTCCGGCAGGTAGGGGGAGCCGTTGTTCACAATGGTGTGCACAGGGGGCCCACAGGGGTGGATGTTTTGGTTGGTGTAGTGATCAGGGTAGTAGTTTCCCTCCTTGAGGCCCCTGTGGTTGTCCCCCCTGTCAGCCCAGTCATCTCTATCCTTCCGTTCAGGGGTGTAGTCTGGGTAAATGATGTCTCCGCCCAGTTTGGGTTTCAGCTCCTGGCTTCCTTTGCTTGTTTTATCCCCGTAGACCTCCTGCAGCTCGTGTGGCTGCAGCACATCCAGCTGAGACTCCTTCTGCATGTCGGAGGGTCCCAGGTACTGCTTGGTGTAGTAGTCACCTCTGAAGGTCCGGCGCTGTCGCATGTAGCAGGCACCACCCAGGATTAGGAGGAGAATCAGGAACAAAACTCCACCCACTGCTCCACCGATGATAGTCCCCAGGGTGCTGTCGGGTAAGGAGGCCAGGGTGGGGGAGGTGAAGAGGGCTTTTTGCTGGTCAACGGCTGTACCTGCTCCAGAGGTGTCACGAAGGAGGGACGCAGTGGTGCTCGGGGCGGTGGTGGTGGGGGGAGGATCTGCAGAAGAAAGGTGATGAAAAGATTTAAACAGAGAGGAAGGACGGCAGATGGAGTGAGAGTAATAAAAGTAAAGAGGAGACGGCCCTCACTTTATGTTCTGTAACGATTGGCAAAGGAAGACTGAATGGTTTTTCGATTAATTTATAACAAAACTGCCTGCGTTGGAGCGGAGACAAGCCTCTCCTGAGACCACGGAGTCTGTTGAAAGCTGCACGGTTGAGCAAAAAGGAAGAAGTGAGAGGGGCAGAGGGAGGTTAAGTGCTAAATGTCACTGTGAGTGTGGATGAGAGGCAGAAAAGGAGAGGAGGACAGAGGACATGCACTCATGATCATCTGAGTGAGCGTGATTGGCCGTCCTCCCTTTCTTTTCTGAACCCTGCTGTGGGGAAGTCATGTGAGAAGATGAAACGCTGCGTGATCGATGAGAGGTTCCTACATCTGATTTGTCCTCCGCTGGCTGGCGTTTGTGATAGCAGCCAGAGTCAGAGGGGAGGCTCAAGGTTAGGATGAGTGTCTCCATTCTGACCTCCAGCCTCTGGGGCTAAGAGCAGCCTGATACCAAGTCGATCTCTGCGCAGGCACATCAAAGGGCTGACTACAGGCAACATGACTCACATTAAGAGAGGTCTGCATCTCCAGGAGGGGTTTCAGAGGTAGTTATAAAAAGTGGATTCCCTGTAGAGCCGTAATTATTTCCACAATTTGTGTGACTGAGTAAGAATCCAATTACCTGCAATTATTCACTGTGTGCAGGCGTGAAGGATTATGGGTAAAGTAAGAGCATGAGGGAGGTCTGGGAACTGATTTGGTGTCAGTCATCAATCCATCCCTGCAGAGCAACATCTTAACCTCATGTAGGTTATGAGTGTCTGCAAACACAAAGCCAATCATCTTATAGAAGAGCAGCCAAAGCCAACAAAGCTGACAGACGACATGTGAAACAGCTACACCAAGCAGCCGTAAAGAGGGGGAGGAGGGGAGCGCAGCTGAGCTCAACCTGGCGATCTCCACAGGGGAGGGATGTGAGAGGCTGCATGCCCGAGTCGTAATATCTGACAAGAGAAGCAAGATAATTGCCCAGTGTAAGTCAGTCCTGGACAGGATGTCAGTGCTTTCGTTTGGAGCAGTCCTCACAACCCCGGCCTGCACACAGATGGAGCCTGACAGGCCCCCCCTTTTTTATCTGGGGCTTTTCCAGCTTTTTCCTCCAGACAGTGAGAAACGAAAAAGAATCATGTGTGTGTAAGTGAAGTACGAGTCCAAAAGCAGCAGTTGCTTTGTTTGGAGAAGGATTAAAAGGAACAGAGGAGGAATGAAAATAAAAAGAGATGCAGAGTTCTCAGGGATCCACGCCCTGACTTCACCATAATGAACTTTAGTAGCAAACTGTGGACAGACAGAGGAGGAAGCAGAGGGGAGTTGTTTACGACCCTGTGAGTTTTCTGACAAGAGTTTATGTCAATGAATCAACAGCACTGGACAAATCCAAATACGGGGAATCCCTCTTTGATAATCCAGGAAGTCTTCATCCAGACACTGAATTAACACGTAGTCAGATCACATTTCAAGCAGCTTTCAGAGCACACTTTACTGTTGAATAACACATTCTATAGACTACACACGCTCGCTGTGTACTGCAAATCTGTGAACATAATTTACTATGTTCCGCTGTGAAACCTAACCCTAAAAAAAACAAAGAAAGCGCTTACAAGAGCGCATACTCCACTGAACCAGCGGGGGTAAACACCCTCTTCCTATCTGAGAAATCTAACGTTGCCAAAACCACAACAGTAGAAACTCTTGGTACTGATACTCTTTATCTGCTCTTCGTGCTCCTCTGGTGCCAGGAATGTGTGAAAGTGGATCTGGGCAGGGACATTTATGTGGAGGCTTAGCTCTGCTAGAAGTGTTGAACTGAGGGCCCATCATACTGAGAGGCTAATCTTACATCAGAAAGGCTCAATGAATGTCAAGAGGCACAGATTTCACCTGAAACCTCAGGGGTTAAAGGTATTTTTTAAGTAAACAGATGGTTAAAAAAAGATCTGAAAGCACTTGAGAAAGTCAAAACATACCTTGTACCCAGAGGTTTACGTCTTTGCTGCGGAGGCCGATGTCGTTGAGTACTTCACAGCGGTAAACCCCGGAGTCGTTGCGCTCCAATGGACGAGTGAAGGCAAAGCTATTGTTTAAGATTTCAACACCTTCAGGCATCAATCCATCCAACCTGTGCAGAAAAAATGAAATCAGAGTTAAAAAGTTCAAACTGGAAACCTTCAGTGAACTGTTTCCTGTTTTGACTCACAGGCCTGCTGCAGCTATTTTACAATCACATGACTGATAATATGAGCTAACTGCCCTCCCATCAGTGGAGGGGAAAATCTTTCTACATTAAGTGAAGGTTTTCAACGTCAGGGGAAAGAAGAAATAGGAAAATAAAGAGGCTTGGCTGTCTGGACTTCACCAGGACTGTCAGCTCAATGAGATCATATTTCTAGTTTTCAAAGCAAAGATGATGACAAAGAGTTGCCAATAGGCCAGTGTTGCTCTGATGAATGAGCCATTTGGAGGCTTTTTATTTATAGCAGGGAGTCTTCCCGATGGGTGCAGCAGTGCGTTGGACAGCTCCAGTGTCCAGGCTCCCAAGTTATGCTGGAGGTAATTTATAGACAGAGACTTCTTCACCTCACTGTTTAATAAAAGATTGTTTTAAGCCCAGTTTAGGTGCACGCAGCAGACCAATCAGCAGCTCATCTGTCCTGTAGGATTTGAGGGGAAACTAAATGGACAAGTTTCTGTAAATAAATCTGATGAAATGAAAAACGTAAAACAATAAAAGCCACTCATTTGAGCAGAGGGCAATGTTTTCTCGAAATGTATTTTAGAAAAAAACACAAAAATGCTGATAATGTTTATTAAATACATGTTTTTTTTAACAGCCAAGACTGATTGGAAAATGTTTTTTCCAACTTTATAACTCATCTTGATCCAACATTACAGAGAGCTGTAACAGTAGTATCCCTTGTTCTGGGCAGACAGTTTGGCCATTTGTTTCAGATATGCTGAAAGAGAATGTCCTGTTTGGAAATTTTTAATCTTGAATCAGACTTTTCAGGAAAAGACAGCGACATTAATCTCCAGCACGAGAGCTCTTAAAGGATGCAACCCCTGAATTATGTTGAATTATGACTCTGAAGACACTAAATGTGTGGTTTTGATTTTGTCCTAGACAAGGTTGAGTTATAAAAATGACATCTTGATCATATACCGTATGACATTTAGGACTTCTTTAACAGTTCTTCAGGGATACTGACCTGACCCATGAGAAGTGACGGACAGGAGGGTTTGCTTTGGCACCACAGGTGAACTTCACGTCCCGCTGACCCACAAACCAATTTTTGTCAAGTCCTGTCACTGAAACCTTTGGTGCAACTGGAAAACAAAACAGAAAACAGATTTTTATTAAAGAAACCTCTAAAAATAATTTATATTAATTAATTTTTACAAAGTTTTTCAGCTGTATTGTGCGTGTTATATTTTAATCTTAAAGGGTAAAAGACTGGAGCTCAACAATCAGTCACTGTGATCCCAGCAGCTTGATGAAAAATGAGCTTTTCCAGAAAGAACAAAGCATGCATTATAAGCACAGTAGTGAGCGATGACAAAAACAAAGGCTGTGCAGGACTGTAGCAGGGTACAGCATCTGCAGATGAACCAGAGCCAAGAGAACAAACAAATGACCCTGGGCTGGTGGAAAGTTAGAAAATGACAGACTCAGACAGTGGATGCACTGCAGCTAATAATAAACTCTACCGCCTCACCATGACAAAGAAAAAAACACAAAGGAAGGCAGGAGGATGCCTAAATGAGGCTCAGCACATGCCATGTAATAAAACATGGCAAACACTGACTCGGATATCCAATTCTTCATTTTGATTTCTCTAGAGGACAAATGAGGAACTCATTACAGTTCACAGGAAAACGCCTCGGCTCCTCGTGTCCACTGACCCTTTTCACGTGGCTCAATGTTGAGATTGTGCTTCTTTTGCACTTAAAATCCCTCGACTCTGCATTTGACATGATTTATTGAACTGAGAAGCCTCTTTCTTCCCGTATTAACCTTGGTCTTTCTGCGCCTGCATCCTCTGCCCCCCAACAACCTCCTGCTACTTGTGTTGCTGCTGAGGCCTAATCAATATTTCATAAAATACCTTCATTAGCTGCACTCCCACAGTCCGAACACAGACTAGCCCTTAGTACTGCTCGCTGAGGAAGTATGCATCAATGATAATTACAGCAAGATGACTCTTAAATGGGCTCTTTGGGTGGGGGAGGAAGAGAGTAAGGTAGTGATCACACTATCAACATGGGTTAATAATGATATACTGTTCCCTGTCCAAAACTGCACAACTAGGCCTTTAAAATTCATAGATGTGCTACAAAGCAACTTAATTACCTCCACCAAGGAGGTTATGTTTTTGGGAGAGTTTGTCTGTCTTTTTGTCTATGAACACCATAACTCAAAAACTAACAAACAGATCTCAATAAAATGTTCAGGAAATGTTCAAATGGGATAAGGAAGAAGTGATTAAATTTTGGATGTGATCTAGATCACCATCTGGAACCAGGACTTTTTTAAAGCATTCTTTAACATTGTGAGATAGGGCTGTTTTCACCATGTGTGTATAAAACTCCACAATAAATGGTCGGATTGCTTTGAAAAACAAGACAAGGTCACTATAATTTCTGACAGATGTCAAAGTATGATCCAGATCCTGGCAATATTCTGGATACTAAGATCCAGAATATGAAATATGTACTGGGTCATCATAATTTTCAACACTGTCAGGTGACAAATTATCATACAAACCTGCAGCCAACACCAAATTGTAACAGACAGTCTGCTGAAAGGGAGTATAACATTAAAGTAGGACTAAAGTGTTGCGTCACAATCACAATATGCTTGGCGGAGGTCTGAGCTCTCTGAGTGCTTTTCTAGTCGGGTAATAAAATTTAACTCAAACCCTTACAGACAAAATCTAAAATTTCAATAAACTGCGTTACATTACTAGTGTACCAGATCCCAAGTGACACATGCTGGTGTGAGACAGATTTAAACATTTGACTCATATCTAAATGTTGCATTTGAGGGAATGTTCTTTAGTTTTGTTATGTTTCACAAGTTAAGTGGCTTTCGGACTGTGCATTTAAAGTAACATTTGCACATCTTGTCCAGGTTTCGAGAGCCAAAAAGAACAATCACAACTCTGATTTCTACATCCCAGAGGCAGCCATAGTAATAGTTCCCTATGTGTGTTTAAGGGAAACATCTTCATCTGTACTGGACTTAAAATGTTTTGAAAACAATGCAGGTCTGGCTTAAAAAAAGCAGCCTTGGCTCTAGCTACTTATTGGGGTCAAATCTAACCTTGCTTGTTCTATTGATAACATCACCATAACAAGCCAAATAATACTGAATAACAGCACATAAGAGCTCTTTAAGTCCTGACTTACACTGGACATTTAGTACATAAGGTATGCGGAACTCCGTCACCAGCGCTGGGTGTCGCACCACACACGTGAGCGTCTTCCCCTGGGCCTCGCTCTGTGGCTGCCACATGTAGTGAACACGCGTGGTGCTGGTGCCGTTGGCCTCATCTTGACTTTGCTTTTCACTTCGTCCGTACAGCTCCGTCTCCCAGAAAACCTCAGCAGCAGGACGTCCGCGCTCTGCTATGCAGGTGGCCACCAGTGACTCGTTCCCACCGTCCAGCAGAGCTGTGGGGCCGGCAGAGACGTAGACCTTTGGCTCCACTGATGGGATGACGTGAAGGGGGAGGGGAGGAAGTGACAGAAAGGATAAATGATTATTATGAATATTGATCCCTTTGTGTATGAATTAATAATGTCCATCATGTAGGTTATAGACAGGAAGAAGTGGTCTTAGTATACTTTAATGTGCAAGAGAGTAGACTAACTTCTTCCATTTCACATAGCTGTGTTAATAATTGATGAAGCATGTTCAATCACATGGAGACACTTCAGAAGATGAATCTGTCTTCATTGCGACGTGTCAAATATACAGTATATAACTCAATTAGCCCTGCTGTGAAAAGCATATCGATGCTCAATGTATGCATCTAATTTTAGGGTAAAAGCTTGTTATTGCAGAAACCGAAGCTACCGAGAACCAACCCTGTGCTGTGTTTGTGTTTGACTGTGTTGTACTGGAAAATGAGGAGCCAAGTTACTGTACACTTGTCCGCGCTTTAGAGCTGAGGTAATGTTATACTGGCGTCCTGGGAATAACTGGAGGTTTTAATGTGACAGGGATTTTCTCAACAGAAAACAGTAACAGTTTCATGAGGAGAAACATGAGCAGAATAATGGAGCTTTGTACCTGTTGTGCAAAACCTTAGGGTAGAAGACACAACAAAAGCCAAACTTTTAAAAGAGGCAAAAATACCACCACTAAACAATCTTCTAAGGACACAATAGCAGGACAGTGAAGTAAACTGGAAACACAGGTTACACTTGCATGAACTTTTCTGGAGTTTCCCCTCTAAGAATCGTTTATTCCTCTTTGTTCGAGAGCACACATCTTCCTCCCCCATCTCTGCTCCTCTTAAAAGAACACAGCTGCTCTACTTTCTGCAGTGGTGACAGTTTTAGAGGCAGCACGTGTGGGCACACACCCCACGAATGCACGAGACAAGGCTATCACCTTCAAGACACAAACAGCCCTTCTCATCAATACGAGAGCAGAGGGTCCAACAACAAATTCAAATGACTCTTGGCAACCGTTTTCTCTAAAAATAACCTGTCGTCTCCCGTACCCAGTGCCGGGGCGGGGACACTGTTCCCCACCTCACATTCCCCACTCAGTCATCTATGCCCCTCCTCACAGGCCTCTGACTATAAACAGTAGCTGCTCTATGTTAGGAGGCGAGCTGGCTGGAGCTTCAGAATAACTAAATCAGAGAGACGTGTTAATTTGGAGTCGCTGTCAGGAAGGGAGGGGAACACTTTGCATGAGTGGAAATGCTTCAGGGGAGAGGGTAACGATTTCCCTTCAGCAAACTGGCTGCATTGGCCTTTTCCCGCCCACGTACACGTCGATGCATATGTGCACAGTGACCAGTGACATCACAGGGAGAGCTCCTGAAAAGAGGAGATTTAAGTGGTTGTTCAACAATTATACATCAAGTTTACTGCAGTTGCCACACTCGCATGTTGATCTTCAGTACTTTTGGATATAATAGACAAAGTCTTTGTTTTAGATTTTTTGAGCTAAAGGTCATTCAATAAAAAAATAATCATATTTTCTATTATGTCAATGAAGTAAGTATGATAGATAACATTAAATGTGATTATGCTGCAGAAGAAAATCAGCATTATTTGAACAAACCTGAAGAAGAAATGAAACAACCCTCACTGTGAGAAAACTCTGACACTCCCTGTCTTTTGGCTTCAGTGACTAAGCATCTCCAGCTATCCCTCTGTGGGGGCTGATTTCTCATTTTTATGACTCAGCAGAAAAAGATCTGCATTACCCGACACAGACACAACTTTTAACAAAAACAGCATCTTTTTGCTTTAAGTATACACAGTATACAGCTCATATATGTTCAAAGGTGAAGAACAATCTGTACACATTTCTGCTTATCGGTAATATCTGTCTTTCCAGTGTTATATGGGAGTATGTTTAGTTTCTGAGGAAGTCAGAAGCTTTTCAGTACGTTTCCTGTCCACCTATCAGCACTTTCAAACAAAGGGTCATTGTAATTCATTCACTTTATGCGTCTGATTTTCCTGAAGTTTCTTCCTCCTTCTCACTGCTGTGGACTCTGGCTCATGTACGGTGCCTCGCTTCCTGTTGAACTGTTCTTTAAAAGCCTTTGTTCCTGACAAGTTGCAAACACAAGGATGAAGAGGAAAGGGGAAACGCTTTAGGCCAAAACAAATATTGTGTGCCGAGTGTCTCATGATACTGATTAAACTCAAAACAAGGTTTGTATCAAGGGTATCACGTTGGAAATTAAAGTCAGTGTCCACTGCACCTGTTTATCATTAGGATGTGTGTGTCGTGACTTTGGTCTATTATTCATAGATTTGATCCTTTTCATCTCTGCTCTTTAGTTCATTGCAAAGGAATGAAATGAAGTCAAAGCTCTTCCATAAACCTCAAAGAATAAACATGAATCAATAGTGAGAGAGCTGAGTTTTAAAAGAAGGATGAAACGGAAATATTCTGTGTATTAGAACAATATGTTAATAGAAGCCTGTTCAACTTGAATGTTTTGAGTCTAATCAGATATATTGTGCATGATGAGATCGTGGGGCTACAGCCAAGGTTATAATAGTTAACTAAAATAAAACTAAAAACGAAAACTAAAATTTAAAATACATTGCAGTTAACTCAAACTAATAAAATCTAGAAAATAAAAACAAAAACGATAAGTAAACTAAAACCGTATCTTGTGTTCACAAAACTAACTGAAACTAACTAAAATGATGGACAAAATTCCCTTTGTTATAGTTTTTGACAATATTAATAGCCTTTAGGATTTAAATTAATCCGACACATTTTCCCAACCAATTTTAGACACACAGCACCATCATAGCGGCGTATAGGGACAAGCTTGTTTACTGCACTAGCTGTGCGCTGTGCTGCGACGAAACGTAGTGGAGCAATGAATCAGAGCATCTGTAATAGTTTAATTGTTACAGAGTCCAAGTTTTTATTGTATTTGAGTCTCCCTTTATTGTTTCAGAGTTCAAGTTTTTATTTATTGAAGCTCATATTATATTGTTTTTTTTATAATTTATGATTATATTATTTTTATGTAATTTATGTAAACATTATTTTACATAATTTATGCTTTTATCTTTTATACTAAGTTTATATTATTTGCATGTGTTTAAGGCAGCAGCCAACATTTCGGTATCAGCATTGACTGAGCAGTGAGCACTATGTTGGACTTGAAAATAAACAGTATGACAAAATATGTACTCTGACCTTTTTGAATCCTGCACCTGGTTAATAAGGTATGAAAAAACTAAAACTAAACTAAAACTAAGCCTTGTTGCAAAAATCAAAACTAAATAAAAACTAGAATTCCTGCTCTAAAACTAATTAAAACTAAACTGTAATGGAAAATAAAATGTCAAAACTAACTAAAACTAAACTAAAACAATGACAAATCCAAAACTATTATAACCTTGGCTACAGCTGTTGTGTTCTTTTGCTTGCAAAATGAAAATGTGCAAAGTATAAGTCATTCAGATAACCAATCTTGAGGGACGGCTTGGGAACTTCAATCTGCTGACTTTAGGTCTGGTAATTGCACCCTGCTCTGTCTTAGACAAACATCCTATAGAAAACCTAATTCTAATGACATGTATCAAATTGCAAAGAATGTATATTTTCTCCATAATTACACCCTAATTACATCTGAATTGTAAAGGAGGCCTCAGAATGTATTTGTGTCATCTATGTCGGCTGAGAAACAACCCTGAGGAGGCAGCAAGGTGTCGCTGAACCCTGTGAGGTCCCAGACGCTGTGGCTGTCACAGCAGCATTTAATGTAGCACTCATTAGTCATCAATCTTCCTCTCACTCCTGGAGCGAGACAAGCAACTGCTGCCTACAGAAAAAATCCCTTACTCTCTCGGCTCTGCCTGAGTGCAACCCAGCCACCCATTTAGGGTTTAAAACACACGCCGACCACAGACAGTGTTCAGCGTTGAGCCATGTGACTATACAGTGTGGGATATGTTCACTCGAGCTTGAAGTCGATACATAATGGTGAAGCGATTCTAGTTAAAAAAAGAAAAAGTAGCTGAAGCTCACTGTGCAGACACCCACAAGTAAAACATCCTTAAAAATACATGTTTTGAACACTCCAAATTAGTAATCTGCCTCCTTTATGCGTGTGAGAGCTTCACAAACACCAATTACTCAGCAGGGGGTAAGATTTCATAATTAGTAACAAAGACTAACGAGGGCTGAAATAAGAGCAGTCCACGCTGCCTCAAGGGAAATGGTTGCAACTCTCATTTATAAGACATGGATATATGCAACTGGATGCAATGAGAGCCAGTTTGCTCACATCTTTCTAAAAAGACTGCATCAGTTCTGTATTATTTCTGTTTGTATAGACTCCATGTGAGGAATCAGTCGATATACTCCATACTAATGTTTGTGTGTGAGAGCCTTCTGTGCAGCTCTTCAGAGGACCCAGCGGAGAGAGAAGTGATTTTAAGTTGACATAGCAGTTTTTCCTCAGTGAGCGACATTAGATATCAGGACCACACCACAGCTGCAGATTCCTAATAGGATTTGAGTTTACATGGCCTCTGTCCAGAAGGTAATTTAAAAAGCTATGTAGCCTCGGGGAGCAGTTCGTTCCTCCAGGGCAACACTTAGCGGTCACCTAAGCTTTGCTTAATCACAACCAACGATGTCCTGTTTTAAAAAGTGAGGATTTAAGGAGAGCCTAAGAAGCACTTAAAACAAAGGGGGAAAGGAAGTGACATAGAGTGACTACTTTACCTAATACATTAACTAAGGTGGATGCTTGTGTATTGCCCAGAGGAAATGTTGCCACTTTGCAGATGTAGGACCCGATGTCTGAAAATCCAGCTCCTTCAATCGTGATGGTAGCATCTCTCACAGAGGGGGAGACAAACGAGATGCGCTTGGCGTACTCTGGAGCGATGGAGATTCCAAACTCGGGGTTAAACACTGCCAGGGTAATGGTGCCTGAAGGTAGACGGCGCTCCCAGGAGCTCTGTGTGAGACTGAGGTTGGAGCCCACCTCTATTCTGCAGCCCAGTGTGATGTTTTTCCCCAGCACTGCGTTCACGTTCTCAGGAACAACCACCTGGTTACTGCTCACGCCTGCTGACAGAAAGAAAGACAGAGATTAGATAAAGAAAGACGCACATTATTGCTGCTTCTTTGATGAATTGTAAAAGTTATGTTGCTTATTCATAGATTATAATTTCTCTCAGAAGTAGAAAACTGCAGGAAAAATGTGAATCGGAAAGTTTCTCCTCGTCTGCTTTGACAAGTTCTCATCACAGTAGAAGACGAGCCATCGCTAGATTAGAAATCAAAGTACAGTAGCTCAATGGGCCAATTCAGAAAGGCGGTGAGGAAAAAGTGCAGTTTTTCTGGAGTGCAGAAGAAATGTGCTGATGAAATCTTAAGGAATTTATTTATTTGCAGCATTTGGAGGCGTGGTTATGTTGCCAGGACACTCTGAAGTTTAATGTGTCGTGAGGATCAGCCAAAACACTGATCAGTAGATATTAACTATGTTGTCTCTGTAAGAACCTCAATTTTTCACCAGCAGTAATTGAATTAAAATCACAGTTAGCTTCAAAGGGTTGTAGTTTATTGTGTAAGTTGTTCATTCATTCCTCTCTCTCATCATCAGCGCCCCTGCTCTCCCTGTGCTCTCATTAGCAGATATTTTTTTCCAAACATGTTCTTTCTGGGGGTAAAAAAAAAGACCAGACATCATGTGGGTAACCCAGAGTGCTTTGCTTTGCTTTGCCTGTTAATAAGCAACACACTTTCACCACAGGACACTCAGACTGTCCCTCCTGCTAATCACCAGAGCACCTTTTAAGCAGGGAGGGGAAAAAAACTTGGAAGGAGATGAAACAAAACAAGCAACTTGGTGGTTTTGGTCTATCTTTTATGAGGCTCTTAATTTGACTTAAAGCTCACCCTGGTGTTTTTAGAGTGTGAGTTACCTGAGACTAATGCAGCAGGTATTCTGGGGTTTGAGCGCTAACATACAGTAGACAAGGGAAAACACAGAGCAAGGGCTGAAAACACAAATTCAGAAACATTAGAAAAAAAATTCAAAACAAAAATATGACACAAATCCAAAAGTCGTGTTGTGGAAAGCAGAACTGAACACAACAACATAAAACCAACGCAAACACATAAATGATGCAAAAGTGAAACCACAACTCTAGAGAGGAAATAAAAAAGAAAAACGCTGCATATCCGGTTATCATAACAGAAGTGCTTGAGGGCTGAGGGACGGAGGTAATTGCTGGATTTTGGGAGAATGTTTTCTTGTGTCACAGCAGCCAAGAAGCCACAGTTTGTATTCGCCCAAACTGAACGGACGGTGATCTCAATGCCACTGCTGATAGTCACACTCCTCAAGCTTAGTGAAAAAAACAGAAACAACCATCTCAGTGGGAATGAATGCAGAACCTTGAAAAACCAACCTGAAATAAATCCTAAATTACAGGTTAGGGCTTCGGCTCTGACTGGAAAGAAATACAATCCAGGACTCACTTTTCTGGAGAGCAAATTCACACAAATGAGTCATTGATAGGAACATGTTTGCTTTCACATTATTAAACGACTGTACAATTTCAGGAGTGAGTTATGGAGCAGTTTCCACATAAAACTGCCTAAAAATGTTGCTCTTTCAGATAAAATGTAAAACGTTGATTTCATTCAAAACACTGAAAGTCACTTTTTGCTGTCGAGGTAAGCTATATTTGGGGGTCGTAAATTTTCACTTTGTACGTCGTCTCGGATGTGTATGGAGTAAAGCTTATAAAAGTGGTCCACTGGCTGGTATTTTCAGTCTCTGGCATGAATGCGAGTGGTAAACCACAGCAATGCTATCTTGGTTTGTGAGGAGTAAAGCCAAAGGAGGCTGAGGCTCCCTGTGCTCCATTACGTCCCCTGTAATTTCAGTGATTATACACACATACAGAGTTTCTCTCTTCCAGAATAAGGAATAAGAGTTTGACCATGTGCGTACGAGTCAGGCGTTTTGTTTGAATGGAGCAGAGTCTTAAATGTATGTTGCATTGTGTTGTGAAGATTCATGCTGTGCGATCGTTCTCAGGCTTTCCTGTTTATTTTTTCCTCTCTTTTGACCCACATTTTCAAAATATTTTCCTTGTGTCTCCTTCTTTGCTGTAACTAATCCAGAGAAGTGCTGCACTGTATTTAGGTGTTTAACCTTTTAACCCATAGTATTTAACTCAGCCTGCCTTTTCCATCATTTATTTGAAAGTAGCACTTGAAAAGTCATTTTGGATTATTATTATTCCATTATGGGATCCCTGAACATCTCTTTCCCACCTCTGAATCATAACCTAGTTTAGAAGGAAAAGGCCAAAGTGCTGCTTCAATGCGCTCTGCAGGGCATGTGGTGTTTGCATTGTGCTTGCCTAGGCCTGTCACGATAATCAATAAATCGATTAACCGAACGATAAATAAAAACGTCCTCGGTAAGTTTGCCAGCCTTGATAAACTGACACGTGCATGCATGTTTGTTTTCCTCCTCTCTTTCGACCAAAGAGGCTGAATGAGAAGATGGCTCACTACGTCTTTCTTTCTTAACATCGAGGTGCATAGGTTGTATAGCGGATTTAGCGGATTTATAGCAGAGTGAGCATCTGTCAAAAATGCGATCTTTGGCATCTTTTGCAACGGGGCTGCTCGCGCATAACACAGAGAGAGTTGAAGCGAGCGTCCTGAGGGGTAAGGAGGAAACACACGCTAGTATGAGTGATGGCACAAATGTGGTAATATTTTGTTTTTAATCAGAATGAACAAAGTGTGAGCTCATGAACACCAACGAGCTGATATGTCCCATTTGTTTGAAAATAGTGGCGACGATGAAGAAGAAGAAGGAGAGATGCAGCGGAGCCTTGTTCTTTGACAATCCGCTCTTACTGAGGCTTTTGGTCTGCAAAGTAAATAGAAATAAAAACGCCAAATGTTGGGCGCTCAAAGACAGCTACAATGCCAAAGAAATGCAGCCCTTCAATACGGTTGAAAGCCAGAAATATTAAAAATGTTTGACAGACAGTACGGATTGACTGGGAAAAAGTACATGTTACAAACAATTCAGGAACTGTATAAACTCCCTTTTATTTAGGCTATAGTTTTTATTGTTGTTGTTTTGTTTTGTTTTTTTGGAGTTTTGTTTTTTCTTCAGAGACAGGGTCTATGTTTTATTGTTTTTGATTAGTATTAATTATTTTCATTGGCATGTATTTTTTTCTAAAAGAGAGTCCATTTCATTTTCATTGTATTTTTTTTCTCTTTCTTGTTTGTTAAATTCATTATATTTTTTGTTTAATTTGTTTTATTTCAAAGATCCTGTCCTTTTAATGACAGTTAAATACTCTTAAGAAATTAAAGTTCTTGCTTTTGATATGGTGTACTCACTTTATTATCCCATTTATCATAATTACATCAATGAAAAAATGGAAATAAAAATAAAAAAATCAAAATAATATTGACAATAATATCGTTTATCGGCAATAATGTTTTGGAGAATTATCATCTAGCAAAATTTGTTATCGTGACAGGCCTATGCTTGCCACAGTCCTCTGGGTGCACTGGTGGTGTGGGGGAGAAACTGTGTCAGAGCTGTGTGGGGTTTGCATTCTCCACTTCATGGTCATCTGAGCTGACACAACAGCTGTTTGTAGTCACCTTGTGAGTTCAAAAATACAATATTACAAAAGTATATATGACAAGTCTGAGAGGGAGATAAAGTTTGTGAAGCATTCATAAAACTCCTCCTGCAGGACTTGTTGTCTTAAGAGTAAACCAACATGCTTGGCATGCGTGACATTGCGCTGATGCATGCAGACACGTGTCTTTGGGCCCTCTTCTCCCTAACATGCTCCACATACTGCAGCTACCTGACACGACACCCCAACTGCTACCGTACATAGTTTATCTATCTCAGTGTGTCAGCTTTCAGGCCTGTCAAAGCACACAAAGAAACAGGACTCCATCCATGCTATGTGCTGTTTGTTTTACAGTGAGCATTTGGGAGTAAGTCGGAGAGGAGAGGGAGAGAAAGGGGGGAAGTGCCTGAAGAGGACTCCACCCTTACCATTAGGGGAGGAGAGACAGATGGCCTCTGCATGGGATACCTACAGCCAGGAGGAGAGTGGGAAAACTTGGCACTGCTAGCTGGGACCGTGAAGAACAGGGCCAGGGCTTGCAAACTAGAGCACAACAAAATATTATTGAAATACTGCAGGCAAATAAAATGTGAGCAGGGCCTTAAACGAAACTGTCATGCTTCTTTTTTTCAGAGGAAATAGTGCTGCAGAGCTGAGACACTGTAATCATGAGTTTCATTACCAGCTATCCATCTCATCGAGAAAACAAATGAGGCAGCAGTTCAAAGCTTACACATGAAAAAGTAGTTTGTTGGACATCTTGCTGCTGGGACACTGTTTTGTGTCCCATTTAGAAAAGAATGAACCTTGGCCTGCAAAAACCTAATTTGACCGAAAAGCAGTCAGCTGCACTTTTGCCCTCTATTCCCTGAGAAATCCATGGAAAGAATGAACTCATGGGAAGGAAATGCTCGTCCTTTGAAGAAATGCTTCATATTTGTTTCTCTCCCTCCTGACATCACTAATTGCCACAAGCTGCTCGAGAGACGCAATGCTAAATCAAAACCTTCCTCTTTGCCTGGCAACCGGCACAAACAGTCCACGTCGGCCACATGATGGGCCAAAATCTCCACCTCCTCAGACCTGACCTAGCTTCAGCCCCGACCTCAGCAGTGGAGGCTGTCTCCTGGCTCGGGATCCCCGCAATGAAGCCTGCAGTGCATGTCAGAAGTCTGTGAGACAGGTCGTAACCGTGGCCAGAAACATTCACGAGCAACAGCAAAATAGACAACATGTCATGTTCGTGTAGACAAACTCCATGCATAGATTATCATGTCAAGCAGCACTCATGAGGGACTGATCGGAAGACCTCACAGGAGAAGAATGCAGACATGAGATCTGTGCAGAAACTCAGTGTGGTTTGGGACTGCAGCGAGAGGAAACTCTGAGTGCACAGCATTCGGAAATGAGTACAGTACGGCAAAAGGACACAAAGACGCATACAGAGCAGTTACTGTGAGGAAGAGGAGTGAGACGGATGGACGGACGGAAGAAAAGAGCTGAACCAAGCATGTGACACTAGGCCGGGTCAATCACTTTTACAACTCTTCAGGACATGACAGGCAATGACAGTCTGACTGAAAAAGACCACCAAGTCTGCATCCGAGCCAGGTCAAAAGTCCACGCTGAAACTACGATTACAAACACATGACATGTGCAGATGCAGGAAGACATGTCTGCAGTTACAGGATGAGATGTCTGTGAGCTGACAGTTCACTTCAGCAGCGGTAATCACATCAAGAGGTTATTTATGGTCTAATAACATCCAATGAAAACCAGATTACTTTTCATCCCCAACATGAGTCTTCATCCTGAGTTTTGCTTGTACTTCTGTTGTTTATTCTAAAACACCTCCTTAGTATTCTTACTAACCACCTTCAGGTATTTAGAAATGTTTTGACAGACAGGTTGGAATCCTGCCACAAGTTAAGACATTATCTAACGTTGGCCAGCCTTTAATGTCTGTAATAATCCCTCACAGCATGGGAAACAACGCTAATGGTGATAACCACTGAACCAGAAAATTGGTCTGTGAACTATGATATTTTCACTGGACATCATTAGTCACAATTATTCTGTTTCTCTTTGTTTATATCTTCCACCAAAGTTTGTTGTACAATTATCCAAACCAACCCTTTAACCTGTTCTTTGGTTGTTTTTTATCATTAATGAAAGATTAAAACATATAAAAAGGTCAGAGGTATGTCTTCCCTTACATCTGCAGCAAAGTTAAAACAAAGAAGTTAAGGAGGCTTCGGATAAAACTTCCGTAAAAAAAACCCAAAACTGCCTGTTCTTCCCTCTTGTTCCTGCTTCGGTAGTTTGTAAGTGTGTGTAAGAGGAGGTGGTGGACACAGGCTGAAGGGCAGTGTTTCATTACTGTTTAATGAGCGTAGTAATTCACAGTCCTTTCAGGCACTAAAGCCTCTTAGTCCTGTGTTGGCCAATGGCAACATTAGCTGACTATTAAACTTCCATCTCATTCTAAAGGTCAATTTTCAAAAATGTTCATTAACATGCATTTGAAAACTGCTTTGGTAACATGCCAACCTCAGAAAAAGTATTCAAACGGATCTATTTAGATGAATTCCATGTCTGATTATTGGTCATAGAAAAGACAATAGTCCTCCAACAACGACTCAGTAGATGTGTTTCCTCCCTGCAAAAAGCAGGCACAGATGGAGATTTGTGTGAGACTGAAATTGTACAGAGCACAATGAAAATATTCAGAAACATCTTAATGTGGGGTGTGTTTAGCCTGACGGGAGTCTGTGCCTTTAAAGTGATACTCCAGGATGGAACAAGTTGGGTCCTATCACAAGATTCAAGGCAGAAATTATCCCTACAGCAGTGTTTTTGTGCAGCAGAAGCCCAGGGCGCACGCACCAAACACCCCCTCCCTGCTCCTCTGCCGCTTTCCTCTGCATTCAGACGGGGCCATATTTTACTTGACCAAAAACACAAATAAACGGACTCCCACCGAAAAAGTCTGATACCGGTCCCCATTCACGCTTTATTCAGCGAATTCAGCAGATATTTTCGGTGGGAGTCCATTTATTTGTGTTTTTGGTCAAGTAAAAAACGGCCCCATCTGAGTGCAGAGGAAACCGGCAGAGGAGCAGGGACGGGGTGTTTGGTGCGTGCGCTCTGGGCTTCTGCTGCACAAAAACACTGCTGTAGGGGGTAATTTCTGCCCTAAACCTTGTGATAGGACCCAACTTGTTCCATCCTGGAGTATCACTTTAAATGAGCTGTGAGGAATATGCAGAAAAGCTAGGGTTTTTTAAGGAAAAGACTTTGTTTCCCATGAGCACCATCACCCACTGTCATGAAAACGTGACTCTTACCAAGGCATGCATTTGTTTTGGAGAGAAGATCTTTTTATCACTAGTTTTCTTTTGCTCAAGAAAACTTTTCCCAGGTAGGGAATGTATTTATTTTAAGTCATAGCATAGTTTAGTGTACAGAAGGTGAGCTGGCTATCTGTTCAGTGTTACTCACAGCCTGGTGCCCTGAGATGTGTCTGTAACATGTAATATTAGAGAATCCTGGTTATGTCCTACCAGCGCACATCCTCACCCAGGAGAGCAAGCGAATCTGGCTCTTCATGTTATTGATCGACTCTCAAGTTTGAACAGACCACTGTAGAATAACTGCTGCAAGTGGATTGGAATGAACATTATCACAAACAGCTCAACCCAGGTTTTAGCCTGTGCTCCAACACTCTCCCATTTAGCTTTCTTCTGCTCTAACGTCCTTTTTCTTTTTGACAGTCCAGCTCCATCACTAAAAAATAAATTGAAGAAATCTTTCATCAAAGAAAAAAACTGACTTTTCTTCTCACTGCTAAACTTTGTCATAAGAACTTCAATGTGTTGTAAATCAATCCGGTCAAGCTGAGTAATAGCATTTAATCTCTTTAATCTCTTTAAAAATCATGGATTAGGATCAGGCATACATCTAGAAGTAGGAACTATGCTAGACCACTTGGAAAGTCTTCACACAGACTTTAACCAGTGCACTCTCAAAGAAGTCAAGAGGCAGTGTGGAGCCATTTGTTTGTTATTGTTCCACTCAAAAGAGGTGGCCATGGGGGCAAAAGTAAAACAGACAATGCCTATACCCGAACACACACCCCCAGACCTTTGCTTTATTTTGCGAGGCCTATAACTCAGTCTCAATCAGTTTGAGACAGGATAGGTCAAGTGGTGAATTGCCTGATTTATAGCACGCCTTTATCGTCAGAAATATTTGTGCAGTGTGAAAAAAAACATTTGTCTCTACACCAGCTAATCTACCCCCCTTCCTTCCTTGCATTGTATCCTGTGAGGGCGTGAGGCTTTTTCAGTAGGCTAATTCATGGTGGAGACAAACAGAGGCTGACAGGCCTATAAAAAGGGAGCAGGCAGGCCTCTCTCACATGTCACTGTCGTCTCCAAAACCTTTTCCTCATTTCTCCCACTTAGCAATGTGGACCTGTGTGTCCTTCTCATCTGGGTCAAATCTGATTAAAGATCCATGCTTTAAAAAAAAGGATCAATAATGTTGACATACAAAGTGTTGGGATAGGTTACAACCTCCCAACCGAGGCAACTGCAGCCGTGCTGTGGAACCTGCAAAGGACAATGTCGGCCACTGTGTATCAAAGCAACGCAAACACTCCTACAGCATCCTGGATCATTGTGTGGGATCTGTTAGTTTGTTGAGGGGGTTTGTGGTATTTCAGTGTTTGAACACAATGGTGTGGATCCAGACGTGGGCAGAAATGTTAGTTTTGAATGCAGGGAGTTAATCTACAACAAAATGTCCAGGTTTCTAAGACAAAACACGACTGAAGAGTCTCAGGGGAAAAGAAAGGCATTTTTCTATCTCCAGTGTGTCTGAACAACTTCATTATGGAGCTTTCTGTTTTAGGAGACAGGCGACAAAGAGACTCTTTCTCCTTCTCTCTCAATTAGAGCCTGAGTGTACAACATCCCTAACATGTTCATGCTAATAGACACTGCACTACACTGAAATCACTACAGAGTGGTGTTACATTTATTTTGGGGTAGAAACGTTGTTCATGTCAGCGACCGCTAACTAATTAAGTGCATCTTCACTGTCCCCGTGCTTTATTTAGAACCCTGTTTACAAAGAAAGGTATTCAGTAGAAAACAGTACACAGGATTGTATTTTGGTTGTTACTGTACATGGGAACAGTAGCCAAAAACAAACTTTAGAAATTGGGGTCAAGAGTAGAGTCTTTGGAAAACTTGCAGTACCCACATCCTGTGAAATCTCATCTCCATTCCTGAATACATTTTATTATTCTGGTGAAATGAATTATGTTTTCAAAATATGTAATGTGCAGGTGTGTGGTGTTCCTCAGTAATGTTTCATTACAAGGTCATACTGCCAACTACTGGCCTGGAGTAAACACGCTTTCATCATTTCTCTTACAATCTGTAGGCACTAAGGCACTAGCAGCATTTTCACTAGGATGTCATCAACGTGGATTTTTTGTTTTTTAAAGCAAAGGTGAGAGTGTCGACTAAAAGCCTCTGCTACTCCACCTGTCTGTCCCTGATACCTGACTCAATGGGAGCCTTCTTGCTAACAGCTACAGGGTGTCAGACCTGTCAGCAGCGTTGGAAATTAGCACTCGGCTGGCAAGCATTTTTTCTGATTGGCGACAAGGATTTTTAGCCGACTTGCCACATGACAAGTAGGATTTTAACCTCCCAAAAAGTATCACACCTCTGAGGTCGGATCACACGCCCCCGCGTGATTTCTACATAGTGATAAATTTTCATGAATATCTCTGCCGTTCACTGCTCAGTAAATATGATTCAAGCACTCCCGGAGAGCCGAGACGCTGCAGTTTACGGACGTGCCTCTCGCGTGATTCTACGTGAATCCCGCACGGAGACGGACTGAATCAAAGGGCCGAGTGCTTGTGACGTGCGTCGAAGCTGTCCTGCGCGGCTTGACTTAGAACAGAATGACTTATATTACGATTTACTACAATGCCTGAAATGTGATTAATGATGTCTGAGAACAGTAGTAGGGCTGCAACGATTAGTCGACATAATCGACTACGTCAATGATAAAAATTCATCGACGCAAATTTTAATAGTCTACGCGTCGTATTATTGTTTTTATTGTCGTTGTCACATGGTGAAATCAAATACCAGAGGGTAATACTCATTCGTAACTTCAGTTCACAGCATGAGGTGCTGTGTTATTGGATACTTTTATGGGAGAATTTCACTAAGTTCATACGTGAAGAATATTGATGAGGAAAAATCTCCACTCCCAGAGAGCGCTGTGTGCTGACGGAGGCTCTGCATCTCCGGCTTGGACAGCCTGACAGCTCCCGGAGTTTAGCGTCTGATAACGTGATTTAGAGAGTCTCCTTCACTCTCTGTTACAGACAGTTTTCCAGGATCTGAGTCACAAACTTGTGTCAAAACTCCCCTAACTTTTGAAAAGAGAGGACATTTATCTGATGGATCTCTCACTCTCAAGCTCACACTGCACCGGTAACACTCAGCAGGGAGGAGGAGGGGCAGAGTGCGCATGAGCGAAATAGCGCATGTAGAGAAACGACACTAAATGCATTGTCATGGAGAGCTGAGAGAGTCAGGCTGGATCATACAGAGAGCAAAGCAAGCCCCAATAAGCAGATAAACATTAGAAAATAAGCCCAAAGTCACTAATAATCGGTCTGCGTACAACAACTTCATTTCCCTGTTACCTGCTTGATGCAACACACAGGTTGAATTATAAAGGTCTGCACATTCTAAAAGCCAAATTAGGTTGAAACACAGAATAACTGTGATTAATCGACTAATCGAAAAAATAATTGATAGATTAGTCGACTTTAAAAATAATCGTTAGTTGCCAGAAATTTAATTTCCAACCCTGCCTGTCAGACACGTGAGCTGTGCCTCTGATTGGGTAAACTTATGATCTTCTTCATAAACGCTGAATCAGAAAAAAGTTAGCCCCCATACAGTGTGTAACGATGGAGACATTGGTTATTTAGAGCCAAACTAATTTTTGAACCAGGCTGTAAACGTTTTCTTTCTGCCACCCTCAAACAGACACTCAAATAACTGCACTTTTCAGCACTTCAGTGTAGGCTTCGTATTTTTGGACCGGAACTTGCTGCTTGGGTAATGTTTCTTTTTTTTCTTTATTGGGGCGTTCTGCTCTAAACAAAGCCCAACTGTTATACTGTTTCAAAAAATGACAGCTGTTAACGAATGTTTGGTCATTTCATCAATTAAACTATTAGCCTCATTACTCCCAGAACAAGTTTTTATTTGTACTGCTTGACTAGTTTGGATGAATTATAAATGGATTACAGTCAATTAAACCCAGTATCCAATGAAATCGATTTCCAAGACAAACAAGAGAAGCATAAACAGGCAACCCATTATATAAGAGATCCAACCCACAACCAGAGGAGAAATATGTTTTATTTTTGTTTCAAACTGGCATCTGTTCAACTTTCAATAAATACCGCTTTATCTTGAGCTCTTGTTTTTTTCAACAAACACAACCAACACACCACATAACTGTGCTTTCAAACAGTAACCTGACAAAGAAATTATTTAACTTCCAACAGTCTTTTCACAGAGCTTGCTTCTATTGAAACACAGCATTTCTCCAGAAACACATTCAGCTATCAGTTTCACTACATTCATATCACTGTCCTTTGATAAAATCCTGTCAGTCCTGGATAAAAAAAAGTCTTTAAGTCAATTATGCCTGTATGTTCTGCATTAGAGCAGTGATGGATCCTTGTTAGGTGGAGCTTAGAGTAGCCTTGCAGGAAAGAGAGAATGGGTTCTATATTAGTAATCACAGACTTCACTGCCCTGCCTTTAAGTGGCTACTGTACTTTCATTAGGCCCATCTCACATAATGGAAACATAGTTTCCCACATGCCACGGGGACCCCAGAGGAATTAAACCGTTTCCCTCTAAAATGATTCCCATCATTGTACAATTTTAGACTTGCTGTATGAGGCCCGCTTCAACCAATAACCAGCAACAATATGAAGTTGTTTTGTTTTCTAACAGGATATCTACATCATGTCATCGGGTGTCAGGTTCAGGCAGTGCTCGTTGGATGAGTACAATGTGGGAATGTGCAGAAGTCTGTCATCTGTTTTGGTTTAATAGAGATAGAGTGAGGAATACTTTATCAATACATAATTGTAGCGTATTATGGAGTTTGATGCATAAAAGACTAAAAGCTGATAACCTTAAGCCAAAAATGAGCTTTTTAAGCACAATTACAGCCTGTTTTATTGGTATAAGAAATATGGTGAGGCTTTTTCTTAAGTGCTGGATCTGCACAGTAAGCATCTCAGCTTATTTATGCCCTTTAATGGGGCCTGGGATTTATATGGGATTATTTGCTAAGTTTAATATATTATTTTGTTTGGCTGTTGAAAAAGCAAAAGCAGGGATCACTTCATCTATTATTTAAGAAGCTCAGTTAACTAACCAAGCACATTTAGCTGGATTTTGTGCATTATCAGTCTATGGAAATGTCAACAGAAAGTGCCTGATATTGATTCTATGTAGGGGTTGTTTTATATAATCAGTTTTTTATAATCAGTACAATGCGTCTACATAGCATTGCTTTAATTTATTTTTCGATCTTGAGTAAATGATGAATTTACTAGAAAGAAATATATTGATGCAGGAAGCTTCTGCGGACATTCTCAAGCAATTAGCCTCACTGCAAATGTCAGCAATCAACCACCAAACAACAGGAAAGCAACCAAAGCAATCCAATGAAAAGCTGCCTCTGTACTCTTTGTATCCAGTGGTCAATAAAAACAGTAAGTAGTGTGGTCACTGTGGCGTTTCAGCAGCATTATCCTGGTTGGACTGAGTTCATTTTCCCGGCACAACAACCACTTTTCCCAGCACATTACACTCTCACCGTGTTTCTGCAACAGATTAAAATGGCACTGTACTCTTGATTCACTCCACCACCCACTTTGAGCTGTGAGAACAGGGAGATTTAGGTGCTTGGATCACTTGGGACACTTTGAAAAAAAATGAAATAACAGCATCTATGAGAGCTATAATTCAAAATATACAAAGTGCTCCATCTATGATGACGCAATGTTGCCCTGAATCCTGAACAGTCAAGTCTAGACTTTATTTGAAATTAAATATCAACAACACCCCTTTTTTTGCAACGTAGAACACAATCTCTCTCTTGCAAGTCTCGTGAGGTTCAATCGGCCCCAAAAAAGCTTTAAGACAACATCCGTGTATATTTTTACAGGGACTCATGTTACATGTCTGGTTTGACATACTGTTCCCATATTATGAAGCTCTATAGGATGTTAAAGGAAAAATATTTTGAGTACGTAAGTCACTTCATTTCAGTCTAAAATCAACAGGTTGGTGAGTAAGCAAAGCACGATACCTTCCCTTCAAAAAGTAATGAAACCTGTGATCACTTACACTGCGGTATTGTTTTTAAGCCTGAAATAGAAGTGGCCACTTGTTTTGTTTTGATCTTCTCACAATCCAAATACAGGCAAAAATAGCAACTGTATTTAACTATCAAGTTTGTCAGAACAGGAGTGAGCAGTAATCTATGACCCCTGTGTGACAGAGCAGCTCGCTCCTGAAAAGAACATCATGCGCTCTGACTTGTTTATCAATTTAAATAGAAAAGAAACCTTTGAGGGGAAATGTAAACAGCTTTAAAGTTTGTTTGAAAGGAAGGTGAGCATCAGGGACTAAAACTGAATCAGCAAACTTAACTTTAAAGAGCAATGTGGACACTGGAGGTGGAGCGAGGATGCCAGGGGAATACAAAATAATTTGGCGGAAAACCAGCAGGATTTATTTGTGCAAAATCCTCTGCAGCATCCAGGTCCAGGACTGAGCTAAACAAAGGACGTCAAAGGTACAGGACAGCTCCTTCTCTGCCTCACTTCTATTGTAAGAACACACACTCAACAAAGGCAGAGGATGGGGGGCTACAACAAAGTCCTGATGTGTGATAACATTAGCTGTTTTAAACACAGAAAAATGCATTTTGATATTAGTGTTTATGTGGGGGACTTGGAGTTTTGATATAGGTCACAACTGCCGCAGATAACTTCGGAAACTGTCAAATGTCTATTTCCTTTTTAACACCAACGGCAGTCTGACCACAAGGTAACACAACTCTGTAGAAAGATGTAACACAGAGGGAACACACAGCTGCAGGTGTGATGAGAACTTTAACAGAGACTCAAGAGATTACTCCTGTTAGCTGCACTATACTTCTTGTGTATGAGCAAAACAACGCAACGCAAAGCAGCTCCACAGACAGAATTTGACTGGTGGGTGTTAATAATCTCCCACTTGGGTGGTAGGGGGTGTGTTAGTGTAAACAACTGACTGTGTGCTCATCCCAAACATCATAGCCACCTGACAGCTGAATGAAACAAGAGTGAGTGGTGAGAAGCAGCCACACCTGTTTCCCATAACCCCGGCACTCCTTTCCTGGGGGATTCAGCTGCTGACTGTGCACATCCTGCATGTACACCTCTTTAGTATGAGCTCTGGAGCACTGTGTCTCCAAGTGACCCCAGCCTCAGTCGCATACTGTGATGTGTTGTTTCAGGGGAAAACCCTGACTCCTGAAAACAGCAGGCAAAAAAGGGCTTTTTAAAGGTCTACCTCTGTTCATTCACAGTCGGTAATTAACCATGGAAATACCTGGAAGCCATTTTTACAGTTTGCAGTTTCCTATGACTCAGTGATTAAACAGTCAATTCCTGTCTATCCAAGATTTAATCAGCAGACAAGACATGCAAACTAACACACTGTAAAAGAAATGACAGCCCTAATGTTATTATTTTCCATGTAGTTTTGCATGCTCCCTCTTTTCCTCTGTTTTGAATGGCTGATTTCCAATGAGCTGTGGTTGTAATGACTGGTAACTCCCAGTGCAGACCCTGATAGGAAGCACGAAATTATGAATGCAACCAAAAGACTGTTACTGGCCTTCAAACCCAGACGGTTGGGTAAAGTTTGAGGCTCCATATTTGTGTTGTTATCATTAAATCAAATGGAAAGACTCATTCAAACAACAAGCTAGTCTGCATCTCAGTGCTTTACAACCTCCCCATCCTGTCTCTGGCTCTAATTCCCTTAATTTCTACAAAGATCAAAATCTTAAGAGCTTCATTAGGTTACATTAAAAGCTGAGACATTTCCTAAAAACAGTTGGGCACTGTAGTTTTCAACAAACACTACTCACACAGGAGTTAATTTGCAGTTCTTGTGTCGGTGAGCTGGTCAGTATTTATGGTCCAGCATTGTCTCCACTGGATTGACTGAAAGTAGCCTTCAATGGCCACAATAATGATGATTAAGGTTCATCTTACCTAGAGCTACAAAAATTGTGGCTCATTGATGAGTACCTGGAAGCAGGAGGGATGGAATAAAGAGTACTTTTACACAGATGTTGATCATAGTGAATGTGCATTGTCAGTAATAATGACTTTCCTTCCAAATGACTAAGAAGCTGCTCAAATATTTAATTGTGATATGACGAATATTTGGATATTCTGTAAAGTAACACTTGTTTTCTAACAAACTTACAATTTCCATTGATCGATCAGATCCATCTTTTTGATATTGAATATTTATTGTCTGCCAATACCAAGCCCCAATTCAATACTTAAGTTTGCAGAGATAAACTTTGCTAAAGAGGTAAGAAAGTGAAGCTGCATACTCTTTTGCGTTTTAACAATAACGAAAAGTAAGACTAATTGCTAAAGTAAGTTTTGAGCATATATTTAATAAGGCTTAGTCCATCTAGTTATGATGTTAAATTCATCCTATCTTTTTTACATGCTTTCCTGTATGAGGACCCCCGAATTTGTTTGCAACACAGTTTGCTTAATTCCTAACCTTGCAGAGCAGATGGACCTGCCTGATTCAGTTTCTGAAATCCTGCAGATCCATCTTGTCAGGCTCCAATGACCAACGATTTCACTCGGCTAAATTCTGACCGGCCCAATCAGGGAAGAGAGGCGGGAGCTGTGGGAGCAGCGTAAGTGACAAGAAGACGTGACGTCAGCAGACTTTCGTACTTGTCAGTGTTCCTTTGATTCTTAAGTTGACTTTACAAAAACAGCAGTAGTTGTCTAATGCCATTACCACAGCTGTTTCTCCTGTTCCTGTAGTTGTTCTTCTGTTGTTTCTCAGCATGCTGAGAAACACAAGCTATGTCATACTGTGGCTTGATGCGGATTGGTCTGTGGTGAGTGAGTCAATCAGAACGGTCGTCCAATCGCCAGCTGCTAATTTTTTTTGAAGGTCCCGCCTCTGAAAACAAATCTGAAGAGCTGCTACCCAGATGGACTAGTGAAATATTTCCGTGGCGGATATATGAAACTGTCCGTATGCCGTGTCAGGTTACTTAATTCCAAGGCTACCTGGAACCCAACTCTCCTGAGATGGTGCCAGACCATGAACGTAAATATTAGACACTAACACGTCTATCTCGTGTTTTCCCCCATATATTGAATTGTTAATTTTGCCACAAACCTGAATGAAACTTAAACTGACCTGAATGCTAAGCTAACAGACTATACCTGAAGAGTTTTTGTAAGGTGCTGTGAAGCGGCTGTTAATGCTGTAATGTGTCTGCCTGTGTATATGTTCGGTAATGACCTTAAATGTGGCTGTTGTTCCATATCAGTGTAACATTTGTTTTTTATCATTTTTTCAGAGCGCTCTGTTATACTGATGCAATAGCGTCTGGCATCAAACTGGACTCAATGAGGGCTGATGTGAATGATTGGATTAGAAGATCGGCTAAAATGCAGATCCCCAATTACTTAAAAAAATGCCATCATTGGCCCCAATCTGGTTCTTAAAACCAGGATCAGGACTTTCCTATTAAAAAGTGTTTAAAATTGAATTTGATAATAAGATATTATCATGAATTGTAATTTTTGGCAAGGGGAATGATATCTTGATTGTCTGACTCATCTGAGAAAAAGATTATGCACAAAGAAAAGCTCTTTTTTCCTTGTGTCTGTGTCAGGTAACTTTAATAGAAATATATTGGAATGAGTGCCTCCTACATAGCTTCTGCTTTAAAATATATGATAAACATCCTAAATAAGGGTAATTCAGATGAGAACAGGTTTGTACAGCACTCCTTCATATGCTTGTGAAAGAAGTGGGCTGAGAGCCCAAGGATGAGCTAAAACTGGGGGTTACAGCTCTGAATTCACTAATGGACCTCGAGGGAACAGCTTGCCACACAAAGCCTCTGAAAGTCAGTCACATCTGTGGGGGGAGAGGAAGCAAAGGGTGGAGTCAACAGAAGCTGGTGACCACAGGCTGCTCCCTGAACCCCACACACACAGCCTCCGTGTCCCACAATAAAGCAGCCAACTCATCTGCTGATGGCCTTCCTTCAAAAAGAAAACACTGCGTGCATTTAATGTGATTAGGAGTTTTCCGCCTGCTGCCTCACAACTGAGATTTAAGATTAAATGAGAGGATCAGATGAATGCAACAGCTGAGCCCCACAGATGTGGATCCAAAGGCTTCCATGAATCCTTTTCTTGCATATAATTTCAATAGCATACAATTACTGTGGAGAATTAACAACAGACATGATTGAAATGTTGCATTATGCTGATATATTCAGTCATCCAGACTACTACATTTTATCATCTTAAATGTTGAAAATGGTAAGAGTATAACTTCAACTGAGTTAAATTCATTTTCTAAGAATGTTTCTGAACCAGACTGAAGGCTGAACTGTGTGATTTCCTGGAGAAAAGAATGACAGGTTTGGAAACTTTTGTCTCTACATCTGTACATGAACTTAAGTCAGAGTAAGTTAACCACTATGAACCACTCCCCAACAAAAGTTTGAAAAAACATCTCGACCTCATGTGCCCTCAGCCATGTGATGGCAAAACTGTTGCTATATGAATTAACTCTGAGACTAGAACAGCTTCTAACAACATCTTGTCCTCAATTAATAACCACTAAAGCACATTAACCTCAACAAGATCCAAATCTGCTCAGTCAGAGAACTCCCCCAAATCTATTTCGGTTTGGGTCTGTAATTTAGGTGGCTCCATTACAACATTATTTATTTAGATTATGAATCATGCAGCCCCAAGAGAAGAAACCTCAAAACTACGGTCTTCAATTACAGACCTGACTGCCTGCAGCCACGCCTTGAATGAATCCCCTCCTCACAGCTCTGTCTCCACTACAGGGAGTCTGAAAATGACACAGTAAAGGAAGCTGGCATCAACCCTGTTTTTGTCACAGAGTCCTCCCCCCCTGCTCTGCTAAACACACAACAGCAGGCTTGGCCACATGGGCTCTAACCATATGTTATGTAGAGTCAAAAAGCTGCACGCGTGCCTCTTCCAAATACGACACCAAACCTAACCTTTCTCTGGCTAGTTGGTCTTCTGAGTTAATCATCAGCTGGTTTGGCTGTCGAGGCAACTCGTTAGACTGAAAAACCTGCACACAGAGCTCTGAACAGCACACATTTCTAGGCTAATCAGCTTAGTTCGCAATGTGCCTTGTTTATCAGAAGCTTGTGTTGATTTATGAACTGGTGTTTAGTGGGTAGAAACAGAAAAGGAATGGTATGAAGAAGACTTTGTAAAAGTATGTGTCGCAAGTGTTTGGTGATACTACAAACTTCAGCTTCAGATGAATGCCTGGCTGCCAGGCAGACAGATGGTATAAACAAATCAGGTTATATCAGTTCATGAAATTGAGAAACGCTTCATTACATGCTCCACATATACTATTAAGTACGTTTTAGATGACATGTGACACTTGTAATGCATGTCTTTATCCAAACTCATCAACAATTTTAAGTTTTGCACATTTTTAAGCTGTGTATTATAAAAACATGGATAATGTTAAGTTTCTCTGCATGAAAAAAAAACCATATTAGTCTAGAACAAGCTTACAATCAGTTTAACTAATTAATAAAACTGCAAAGAAGATTAACTGGGGGATGAATTAACCCAAAGAAAATTATTGGGTCGTTTTAGTTATACAAACCTATATTTATTATCTTTATTGTGATTTCACTTTTGAAAATGTGAATATTTGCAATTTAGTTTTTTTTGTCATTGAGACCTGGTCATCTTAAAGGGACAGTTCAGTTTTTTTGAAGTGGGGTTTTATGAGCTCTATGTGACCACTAAGGACATAAGATACAGTAGAAAGTTGTCTCCTCTCCCTCAGTAAGACACAGACTGTAATTGATGGTGACGAGGAAATAGGTGCTAACAGGGAAATACTCTACCAGATTCAAAGGCTATTTTCTCTGCCTACAAGAACTAAAATCAAAAAGTAATATCACAGTTTAAGAGCACGCTACATAAAATAATTTTTAAGTGCATTAAGTCTTCAGAAATATAAACATTTATATGGACCTAACTAACTGGTCATGTATCCTTCCACGCAGCGCTCCGTCCCCCCCTCCTCCTTTCAGCTGTAGGGAATGTAAACAAGCTGTGCTACGAGCGCCGGCTGTAGCCTCGTGTAAGTTTGATCAAGTATTGTAATTCTTTTGTTTGTACTCTAAGGATTGTGAGGCAGAGAAGGAAATTCAAAATGAGTGACTATGACAGCAACAATGAAGTTCCATTCACTTTGGAACCAAAAGGATACCTGTATGAACCGGAGTACACAGAAGAAGAGCTGCTACAGATGGCGACTGAAAGGAATACAGGGGAAACATCCATTCTCATAATAATGTCCTGGCTAATGTCAGAGTGCTGTAGCTTTCTGATAGTCATACTTAGAGGTATGTCACTTATTATAGTTATTCATGCAGGAAATGTTTTATAGTGCTCTTTTAGAAACTGCTACCACAGCATATCTGAGCTTGGCTTTTATTACCCTTTGAAAATAAAAAAACTTGGTGCATTCCTTGGCAGTATTTACGTTAGCATCCACCAGTGTTTGTGCCTTCTTTTGTCTTAGAGGGCCTGTCGGGGAGTAATCCCAGCAGAGCCCCCCAGCTGCACTTCTCAGGACAGCACAGTGACTGGAAGGTGCTCTCTCCGACTGCTCTGGCATGCAGCCCAACTGCAGGTCAATACTTCCAGAGACTGTGCGACTGCAGTGCCTCCTTTGAAATATGTCTTCATTTCCCCTGCCACCTCTCACGCCCAAAGCGGAGCAGTCTGCACTGCCTCTCCTGTCTTGTATCACATAACAGTCATCCCCCTTCATCTGCATCTAAACAGTTTGGCAAACTTTTCACAAAGGAGCTCCTCTTCACTCAACATAAGTGACACCCAGCATACTCAATTTCATTACTATTTCTGTACACCACGAGTCACTGCTGCTCCACAATGACTTTCTAGCCATTTGAGTGTGAGGAAAACTCATCAGGGGGTTGTCTCGACCCCCCATGAAATCTGATTGGCCATCCCAGGTGCTTTCCTAAAACCCCAAACTATGACCAGCCAAAGTGCCTTGTCAGGGCATGATCAGTTCTTTTAAAAGCAGAAATGTGGACCTAGTTGCATTAGGCTACTTGTAGTTTTTATTATATATAATTGTAGCACTTTGAATTGGATTAAAAAATTCAATGATCTATTCTGATTACAAAAAAATGTGGATAGGGGAAAACCAACCCATCCAAAATCTTTAGCAAATCAAGATCACTGACAGTCAAAAATACATTTACTGGCCAAGTTTACAATTGAAATGTTGCTAATAAATGTATTTTAAATTTAGACAGTGTATATGTGTTTTCTCACCACTATCAAGTTTTAAAATTGTCACGATAGACAACATCTATTTTTTCAGTCCTCCAAGTCTTACAGTTTGCTCCTTAAAGTCCCTGTGAGGATTATCTGTAGCGTTTTTCCAGAATAAATACTCAGTTTCCCATAAACACGATCACCTGCTAGCTCTTGCCAAGGCGTGCATTTGTTTTGGAAGCAAAACAATAGAGCAGATCTCTTTAACTCCACTGTTCTTCATTTAAGACATCTTTTTACAAGATTCAAAGCAACAAGGTTTTATACTTATATTTAGTAACATAGTATACAACTTAACCCATGTTTTAGCCCAAGCTCTATCACTCTCCTGTTCTGCATTCTTCAGCTCTTCTGTCCTTTTTCTTTTTGACAGTTCAGCTCCATTACCATAAAATGAATTGAAAAAAATCCTTTTCATCAAAGAAGTTTCTCACTGCTTAATTAAACTGTTGCTTATGAACAGGAAAATGTAAAAAGTGAGGGTATTTTATAACCAGGTATGAAGTCCCAACAGTGCTTTTAAAGTCAAAATACAGTGTGCTGTAATATAACATCTGCATCACATTTAAATGTTAGAAGTAAACGGGGATAAGATCAGTGGAAACATGTAAATCCTATGTGTGCACATATATTACTACATGCCACACTTCAGTGAGTTTGGGAGCCCCCAGCTACAAGAAAGACTGAACACGGCCCTGGGCAGATAACGGTCGGTATTTCCCTTAAACTCTGAGTAATGAACGCTCACTCACTGATGTATTTAACTGAGAAACGTTAACTGGAAAATGTGCCACCAAATCCGTGCTGCAAGTTAAGTTCCTCACGAGTGGAGTTAAGACTAAAGATTGTCTTTACTCGTTTTCCTGCGCAGTAAGTCTTAGTGGAAAAAGTTGACATATACGACAATTAATGACGTTACACAAGTTGAATTCAATGAGTTAACGGTGAAATGACGCAAGGAGCTACTTCCCTCCCGATGTAATGCTAGAATAGCAATCCAACTACAAAACCGTTAGCTGAAATACAGCTAGCTACTCTCTAACGGGACACACTGGAGTCAAACTCAACGAGGACCAGCCGGTTTTCCGTTTGAATCAGAGACTCTCAAAGACCGCGAGCTGCTCCACTGCAACTTCTCCCAGTAGCCCCCAAAAGTAGCACGAGCCCCACATGACAAAGAAAACGTTAAAACTCACAGGTTAGCCCGAATAAGGTGAGAAGAGACGTTAAAAGTCGCAGTCCGTTTGATGGTAAACTCCTCCTGAGCGGGGACCTTTTCTCCATGATTCCTGTGTGTGTTTTTGTGCGCTGTGGCACTCTTCAGTCCGTCCTCCTCCTCGCTCGTCCCTGCTCTGCTCTCTCTGTCGCTGCCTGGCTGGCTGGCTCGCGCTCCTGCAGAGTTGCTCTCCATAGCGACCGATCCGCGTGGGCTGTACCACTTCAGCAGGACAACAAAGTGCATCTCACGCAGCCTACGCACGCACTCACGCACACACACGGTCCCAATCACTGTATGTTTGATTAGATTTGTACTTACTTTAAAGTCAGGACACTTCTGAGATGTAATGAGTAACAGTATTATTGTTTTAGAGAGTTTTGCATTAACTTTGTGTTGCTGGCTTGAGTGGTTGCAGCTGTATCCCTGTGCCTACTTTTAAAGTTATTTTTCTGTTCATCAAAAGGCAATAACTGTTTTCCAAATACTTTTCCAAAATTGCCCCTACCCATATATGATAAATACTCGCCTCTTTTTTTGTTGCATGTGTAATTTTGTCTATATTTAGTATGGATTTTAATGATGTTTTACAAACGTATCATTAGTATTATCAGTTACTATAGACTGTATGACAATAGGCTTTAAAAGCCTGTTAGTAAAGTAAACGGTTGGGAATCATTCAGGACTGTATAGCTTTAGAAATAAAAGCTTTACAATGCAAATTTAGTATCATACAAAATACCTTGTTACAGTTATGCAAATTTGTAAATGAAGTCTTTAATTACATTTTATGCGAGAATTAGGTCTGAAAAAAAGACACTGTATTAAAGAATACCACAATTACATGACAAATTTGTAGAGCCAAATGTGATCACAGATGACCCCTCTCACCCCCAACACCACTCACTTCACTTACTCCCATCAGGCAGGTGGTACAAAGCAGTCCAATAAACAAGAGAAATCCTTAACTTCATCTGCAGCAACCACTAAGAACAGTCTCTAATACACACTGCACTGCACTTTTTTTTTTACAAGTTGCTGCCTTTAATAATCTTTTTTAAGGTGCCTGCTCCATGTGTTTGTAATTGTTTTTTAAATGTGTTTTAAAATACTGGATCATGTTTCTCTTACAGCATTGGTCACGCTTTGCTAGCAGTGAAGAAATGTTTGCAGTTTTTGTCAAGCCTTGTGATAACTCCCCCATCCTGCCCCCAGTTAAGGAATCACTGGATTTAAAGAGAATCAAAAATAGTAGGTTCTAGCCTTAGAAGTAGTATGTGTCCAGCAGCAGCAACAGAGGATTAACTCTAAAGAAACCATTAGATGGGACTAGAAATAAAGACAGCTGCCCTTGGGCCCCAAAGTCTCAGGGGGCCTCCAGGTTTTAGGTTCACCATGTGGCAATTAGTGTTTGGTAATCTGATTTAATGTGCTTTTATTTGATCAATGCTGTTTGCAAAGCAGACATGCCACATTGAGTGACATGATAAGGGCACAAATTGACATTGGCTTTGTTGCCCTCACGTGCCATGGTTTATAGTGTAAAACATTGACTTTTTCAGTTTATACTGCACTTAAATTATGCATATTTTCAAATGAAATGTGCCACATGTGTTAATATTTAACGCTTGGACGATTTACAGGGAGTGGGAGAGGTTTGTTTGGCAGGAATCTCTCAAGGGTTAAACTGTTCTTGGTCAGAACAGAGGAAATATGTAGATGACACATTTAAAAAGTGATGGTTTTTATATGATTATCTCTCTTCCTCTGAAATGGGAAATGAAACGAGAGTGACATTTCCTTTGGATGCATGGGTAATCCCCTTGTTTAACCACTGCACTTTCGAAAACTGGTATTTTCCGGCACATTACATGGCAATGAAACCATTTATTGTAAATAACTGTTTACTTTTGAAGCATGATTATGATCTGCACAGCAGTGGGGGAACAGATAAAAGGCTCATTGTGTTGCTCAAGGAGACACTGAGGCAGATCCCATGGGTGTTTCAGCAATCAGGCCTCCAACTGGTTACACAGTAGCGTCTCTAAACATGCTCAGTCGTTTTTGGAGGTGGAGGTTGTGAAACTTTATATGTTTGGAAGAACTCTCAGGCTCACACAAAAATTGAAGCTGTTAAACTGTGGAGAGAAAAGCTGGTTCACAATACCTTATAAAGCATTCCTTTCTGAGAAAAACTACTAAATTTAGCTAACGTGGGCTGTTAGCTGACATAATACAAGCAATTTGAGCATGTGAAGACTCTACCTTTCAAGACAGTAAATGTGCACTGATGGTGCAGAGAAAAATAAGGCTGTAAACATCCACAAATGAGCGATACAAACATTTTTGTACCACTAATTCTACCAATATGGTGTCTAAGTTACCCTGAATACCTCACATTCAGGATGATGTGTAACCATTGTTTCAAACTTTCTAACTGTGGGAAAAAAAATGAGGAAGTGAATACGAAAGTTAATATAAACCTCAGGAGAGCAGCAGCTGAAGGACAGATCAGTCACGTGGAGCTAACTTGCTTCACTGCTTCCTCACCCTGAAATAGCGAGTTCTCTCAAGCTTTAAACACAAACACTCAGACTCCTCTGTCCTAAAACAAAGTGAGAATGAAACACTCTCCTCCTTCATTGTTCCTCTTCTATGAGATAGTTACAGCTTTTACACATTCAGGGATCCTGCGCTGTGTGCAGCACAGTGTTATTATCATGCACTGCACTGATGAACACGCTCTCTCAGCAGTTTCAGGTGAACATCATAATTTTACTGAAGATAAGCAAAAAGTGTAGTTTCAATGCAAGTCCCTCATGTTGAGGCACACGTTTCACTCTGCAGTGACGTCCTCATAGCTTGTGTTGGTGTCCTCACCAGGTGGATGTGAGCTCTCCAGGGAGCCTCCATCTCCCACAGAATTTAACCCACTCCTCACAGCCCAGCTTTACCATGATTAAAGCGTGACCCATAATATGTCACCATGCTGTACCCCCCTGCCTCTTTACCCTCTGGCGGTTTATTTATACCCTCAAAGAGCGATAAATCCCCAGGTGAAAGTGCTGCCCTTTTCACCAATCAATCTCCCTCCTGGGCTACTTTGCATTGAACCCGTAAGTCAGAGCAGTGAGCAGCCTTGTGTGTTTACTAGGTAATATTTCACGTCATGTTTTCTCCCACAAACATTTAACGTGTTAATGATATCACTAAATTGGCTGATAGAGATGCGGTGAGGGATTTTTCACACTATTTGGCATAAATAGTGCTGCATAAATGCTCAAACCCCCCTCGGTAGCACTAAATAGTTTATGAGCATTTATGGCCCATGACCTTTCTAATTGTGGTTACCTCACTCAGGTTTTATGCTGCAAAAATACTCTGTAAGCAGCATTACATTTTCCTTCAGGCAGGCGAAGCTGCACTGGCACCACCTCCCCTGTGACCAGTGGGTGCACGTCCACACAGACTGTCTGGGACATTTGGTTTTACAGTCTGTGAAAACAGCCTTTGTTAAACACAACATTCCTCACTAGTCACATTGGTGAGCTGGTCTCTGCACACCTCAAACACCCCCCCCTCACCCCTCACCCTCTCCATCGCTGCTCTCATGGTCCCATCCCCTGCCAGGGCTTGACCATCAAGCAGGCAGAGGTCACCTCACTGCTGACGCTTCACACTTGTGTTTGCAACTTTAGTGGGTCTTTGCTGTAATGAGCTCCCAATGAACTGACCCTCTGCAGCACACGCTGACCTTTAGGAAGGCAGACGTGAACACAATTAAGGTGCAAACTCACATCTCTGAGTGAGTAGACCTTGTTACAGACTGGCAGATCAGATCCTTGGGTTCTGATTGTTTTATTAACTTTCTCTAATATCACACACTCTATGAAGGTAAGAACCAAAGTCATAACAGATCAGTGCATTGCTTTTTACTGCTGTGTATTTGAATATGCAGGGGTCACATTCAAATGCAGGGAAATGCACCAATGTATGCTGAGTAATCATATCCAGGATTCTCTGACAATCTGGAATCGCCAAACAAAAAAAAGGTGAAACTTGTCGCTGTTTTACTTGAAGACAGTTATTACAGGAGAAGATAATGACTTAAGTAAAATAAGTTCAGATTAGTCAAAACTGCAAAGCAAGGCATCAAACTAGTGCATTAAACCTCCTGGTTTGATGTATAAAGATCGCCATCTGCTGGAGATAGAAGATAAGTTAACCCCAGAAATAGAGATCCTTTTCTAGTGTAAATGTGATGTGTGGGATAAAGTTTGGAGGGAAATATCTATTCATCAAAAATCAAGTAAAAATTGAATCTGTCTTTGCATAGCATGACTGTAGAGTTCATAATTTACATTGTAGTACTAGAAGTGACATAAAGGCTACTAAAATTACAGTAGAAAAAAAAAAGTTCTCACATGGTGAACACACTTAATCAGGAAATAAAATTACCTTAATTACCTGATCTATCTTCAGAACTTTATTTTTTAGTTTCGTGCCTGGTTGGATCTCTAAATCATGTGTATCACTAAAAAATTAGCCCCAAGTTAAGGACATGTCACATCCGTCGAGCTCTTCACACTTGGCCTTAATCTGAGTTCATTTTGAAACTCATCAAGAGTCAAGTCTCTCTTATTATTTTTTTTAAACCTTGAACAGAGGTCACTCGGTTTGTTTCCTCTGTGATGTTACAGAAGTAGTTGACAACGCTTAAGGTTACGTGATGACATGGAGGAAGTTGATGAACGGTCTAAAAGCCCCATAGGGGAGACTCAGGACATGGGTAATTTGCAGTGAAAGTGAAGTTGTTGAGTGAAAAAAAGAGACACAAATAACACGTAAAGCAACACTGAATTGGAGATGTTCACAGGGGTTCATGTGTATGAATCAGTGGGAAATTAATGATACATGTCTAGACTTAACCATAAATAAACATTTCCATCAGCTAATTGGTCCAGTTACAGAATACACTGTTCTTAACGGTCGGTTGTCCTGTGTCATTTTACTTGTAGTGTATCCTGCAAACATGTTAAGCCTACATGACATAAAAACTTTGTAATGTGAGGCTGACTTACAAATATCGCAGTAGTGAGTGAAACAAATGAGTATTTGAGAGTACATATCACCTATAACTCACTTTTTTTTTTGCCATTTTTCAGGTCAAAATCCTTATAACGTGTTTTTCCCAAATCTAAATTAATGTGATCTTGAGTGAGAAAGCAATTACTGTTTGGATATTTTTTATTTATTTATTGTGCTTGACTCAAGCCTTTGTAGTGTCTTTGTTTCAAACTGTGTCAGGATCAAGAAATGGCCCCCTGTCCAGTATAATGAGTACTACAGCCTCTGTACATGAGGCGCTTGCTCTACCAGCTGAGCTGAACCAAATCCAATTATTGTGTATACTTAATATACTGAATATTGTGTAGTAAGATACATAATATCAATCAATATGGCCAGATGGTAAGTTTTGGTTATATAATTTGTAGTGCTGTCAGAGGAATAGAAAAAAAACGTACAGGGGTTGTAATTAATTACATTAATTAATTAATTTAAGAATTTGAATTAATCTTAATTTGACTAATCAAAAGAATACACGAAGAAGAGAAGATATGGAAACCCCTTTTTTTTCAACTCGCAAATGTTAGTATGTTCGTGTTTGTTGCCATTTGCTGCGCTTATAGAAGTAAATTGTGTTTTTTAAGAGGAGGGGAGACGGGGTCTGGCAGAGCTTATTTATCAAAATCATGCTCGTAAACCACTGTGGGTGAGAGCTCTTTAGATGAGAGATCAGCATGGATATGAGGAGAGGATGTCAGGTGACAGAGACATAGTGAGATGCTGCAAGTCAGAAAAGTTCAGGCAGCTCATGCTTGAACTGAAGATGTGTCGCTAGTCCAGTCGGTAGTTCAGATGGGAAGAGCGACATGATTGTGTGAAAAGACGACTGAGATCAGTGGGAGGATCAAAGGATGGAGCACCCAAGATGAAAGAGATCTAAAAGAAGTACGCTTTGTCTGTTTTTTGGATCAAAAACAGGAAGAGAGCCATAAAAGAAGAGACTCTTCTTAGGTAGTTTTGGTGACATAGTCATAGAAAACAATATTATTTGGGTCTTATATGCGTTATTCTTTTATAACGCATTAATTTATGTCACAATTAATTAATCTTATTAACTACAATTATTCTTATACCACATTACAAAGCAGGAATTTTGTTCAAAAAAATTGTATTTAGTGAACAAGTTATAAATCTCATATAAAAACAAACAAATGCTGCACTGGAAATAAAGACCAAATGTGATGCTTATAATCAGTGTCTTGTCTTTATTCTGTGAACTTTTAACAGAAAAACCTCACAAAAATATGATGCAGCACAAGTCACAAAATAATCACATTGAAAAGTAATAATAATCTTCTTTGCAGGACAAGTGGTTGATAATCAATACTCATATAAATAGTCGCGAAAGACCAAACACTGACGGTGATGTTGGTCCAACATCAGTGATTCACTTTTACAGAATGTGCAGATAAAACGAGACAAATGAGACACGACATATTCCACACTAAAGAACGAATGGCTTGGTTTCATTACATCTCAGTGTATGTGTCTCAGTCTTCTCTCAGATAAGCCTCAGGCACCTCTTCCTCTTCATTAGTATTTGCTAAAGATTCAGCATACTGTGCCATCCTCTCAACCTCCATCACTTTACTCTCAGCCAGCTTCTTATCTGCATTCGCCGACAGTTTCTGCGCCTCCTCCACTTGCGTCTGGGCCACCTGAATGTTGGTCCTCATTGTGATGGACGCGTGTTCAGCTCCTGGAGACACACACATGCAAACACACACATTGGAATTGCTGAAAGGTGTTTCAAAGGTTGACACAACATCCTCCTCAAGTTCAGACATTAGGGGTGGTCATTAAGCAGGCACTGCTGTCTGTCACCTCCATTTTGTCTAACACAAAGGCCTGCTGAGTGACAACAAATGATCCACACACCATCCAAAGTGGGGCACTGACAGCAGGTGAATAGGAACCGGCACACACAGTAATACACAAAGCTTGGAGAGGATGATTCAAAGCTAAACATTTGTATTTACAGGAGAAAACTTCAGAGAAAACCTCCTCCATCCTGACTATTCAATCACATGACTCAGACAGCTCTACACACCTGATGCGTACGCCGCCTCCGCTGCAGTTTCACACAGCCTGACTGCAGTTATCCAGGTTAACTCAAAACGCTTGCATTCATCTTGTCCGTCACTAACCTGTCGAAAACAGAGAGAATCTTAAAACCAGACCTTGATTCAAACACCTTCTAACTTTGTTCCTCTGCTGGGTCTGCTGACACACTTATGTAGCAGTGAATGACAAACAGAAAAAAATAAATGCTTCGCTCAGCTTTGTTCCCAAGAAGTTCTCACCAACAAGGGCAACAAAAACTTACCTCGACACGCTGGCCAATGATCACCTGCCAGATTGTGTCCTCTTCTGCTGGAGTCAGTTTACCCAGAGAGTCTAAATATCGCCTTTGGAGGGCGATGAGTGTGTGCACAGCCTGTCAGCAAGCAGAGGGAGGACATACAAAATTAGCATTTTACCCCCCAAAAAAAACTACCTGGGGCTGCTAGTGACACAGAAAAGAACCAACTCTCTTTTTTTCTGTCACAAACCAGAAGAATCTCTTTTACAAGAAATGTATTTTGGAAGCTTTGAGTAACACTAACTTCCAAATAACTGGTATTCAGATTACAGAGCAGGTTGAGCTGGTTGGTTTGACTTTACATGCCCTAAATTTTGACTGAAAAATAAGCAATAGTTGACCCACTCTGTGCACAGCTGAAAAAGCTACCACCAGTCTTCAAACATCTTGATTAAAAAAAATTTTTTTCCTTGTGTTTCTGACCATATAAGAAGTGACAAATTTTTGTTCAGTTTCTCTGTAACTGATGAGAAAAAGCCACAACACATTATTTACTCTGTATGCAAAACATTGGACACTTTATTTACACTTGTAGACAGTGAAGACACCTACTTCTTTCCCATCTATTTGCATAAACTTTCAAGTTTGTCATATGACTCCCTGTGCAGATATGTCTATTGTTTTGAGGCAGAAGATGCAGGCTTGAAATACACCATAAAAACTGGACACATTCACAGGAAAATAAGGTGGAAAAACTACATCTGAGCCTGCCATATTCTTTTTTGGAGTGTTTGTTTAAAGGTGCATACTGCCCCCTGCTGTATCAGAGTGATTAGTAAATGTCTGGATAATAAACTGCTTACACTGAGCAAATTGAGCTTAAGCTTTATCCTATCGGCTTAATAGCTCAGTTTAATCATTTATTTCAGATGCTAAAGTTAAAACAATGAGTATGCCAGAAACCTGATTGTAATCATGGACTCACAACTGAGTTTTAACAAACACATTAAGATAGTTACAAAGTCAGCCTATTATCACTTAAATAATGTGTCAAAGGTTAAGGAACTATTGTGTCAGCTGGACCTTAGAAAACTGGTCCATGCTTTTATCTTCAGTTGACTTGATAACTGTGACAACATCTTTCCAGGTCTCCCTAAAAAAAATCAGTCAGCTGCAGCTGGTTCAGAACTCTGCTGCATGAGTCCTCGCTAAGACTAAGAAAAAGGATCACATCAGTCCAGTTCTGAGATCTTTACACTGGCTCCTTGCCTGTCAGAATTAAGAAAAAAAACTTCCACAGTTTAATAAAGCAGTCAATGTTTTAAGGAAAAAATACATTTTAATGATCTTCTAACTCAGCATGAGCCACGGAATCCACTCAGGTCATCTGTTTTCGGTCCCAATGCCAAAACTAAACATAGAAAAGGAGTGTTCGGCTTTTGTGCTCCACATATCTGAACAAACTCCCAGAAAATATCAGGTCTGCTGAAACTCTCAGCTCCTTCAAATCTAGGTCGAAGACTCACCTTTGTACAGCTGATTTGTATTAGAAAACTGTAACAGAATCATATTCATATTTATTTTATTGCACAACTCACAACTTTTATCTTAAGATTTGTTTCGAAATATTTCAACTATCTTTTTTGCCATTCTATTCTTTTTTTGCTTGAACCGAAATATTTTGTTTTAACTGACTGCGAATATTTTTCCTTTACTGTCTTTTTCTGACCTTTTCAATGATTATGTGAAGCACTTTGAATTGTCTTTTAGCTGAAATGAGCTCAATAAACTCGCCTTGCCTCACCCAAAAACGGATGCAGTAATCTTTACTTCTTGAGACATTCTTCTCACCATCCCTTCTGTATACTAACATAAAATCTTTCTTTAATGGATCTTGTGGTCTTGGAACAGGATCTTGTTCCCAACACTTACTTTTGAGTAGTCTGTGATGGCATCTATGAGAGCCAGGGTGGTCTGAGACAGAAATGTGCTCGAACTGTCGGTTACCAGAGAAGCTGCTCGTTTGACAAGAGAATCATGAGAGAGGTTGTCAACCTGAATTAGACACACAAAAAAAGGGTCAGGTAAATTAAAAAGTGACATGAATTGTATGCCGTGGTTTTTTCAGCATGGTCTAAATGGTTCTAGCTCTGGTTGGTGTCGTACTCACCTGCTTGAAAGGTATGGCACATAGCCCACCACCGGCGGTTAAAGACGCTATACTCGTGTACACAACATTTCTCCATTTCCCTGGTTTTGTGCTTCTTACCAGGAAACGAGCAGAACTCCTGTAAAGAACAAATACATTAAGCTTTGGTTGGAACAACTGCTTTCTTGGTGAATCTAGGAATACAGTAAATGAGTTGATGATACATTTATATCTATATCTAGATAAGAAAGCACAGTTTCGTTTCGAGGCACTGCCCCATAAAGCGAACTTATTACATAATAGTTGCTCACAGACAAACGCTACAGTCAAACAAAATGGGAGCAGACTCGTGATTGTTGTTTATTTAAAGTAACCAAAAACACGTTTAACATGTATTATGTTCTGACTTGTTTCGGTTCTCAGTGTTAGCGCAGTTTGGGAAATAAACGCTCTTTAACCCAGAACTGAAGTCAAAAAATACATTTTATATGTGAGGACTGTTAATGAAGCTTAACCTTTAAAACAGAAATAAAATGTTACAATATAATGCTGTTTAGGAAAGGTAAACATCCTACCTGAGGAGACGAAGGGAACTCGTTACCGCCCGTATCGCGGCCATTCTGGTCCGCCGCAATAAGTGTTCCCCGTAAGTGGTTAACGGTATGGTTCCACTGACGAAGGTAGTTTTCGCCCGGAAAAAAAATATTGAGGAAAATTAATTATTACGATCTGCAATACAAAAAGAAAATTTATAACGTTTAAATTCAACTTCCATTAGCATAAAAAGTCATGACATGAGTGACACAATTGTTCAGGAAACATCAACAGCAGTAACAAAAGTATGACAGCTGTTCTGTAACATATTTTTACAGTGTAAACGTTTACAATAATGTATTTTGTCACAAATGATTTTCATTAATTCAATTAAAATTAATCAATAGTCATTAAAATTAACCATTAGCGCCAAGTTTTTTGTCTCACAATGGTCATTTAAAATAATGCTGCTGAATAGTCGTCATAAACAGAAATGCTGCCCTCTAGTGGTGATCTAGCTGTGAATCAAATGACCCACAATTTTTTTAGTCAAAATTTTGGAGGATATAGGAAAGATAAACATGATAAGTTATACAGAGTCAGAATAAAAAATGCACCCCTTTTTTTCTTTTTGGAACTTAGTGTAACCCCCTCACAAATATAGGCGACCCCGCATAGAACAAACAGAACATTGGACACTAAGATACCCCTCAAAATTCACCCTGCAATTAAAAAAAAAAAAACAGAATTATGTCCTATGCATCTTTTTTTAAGTCACTGGACTGATTGGGTCCATTTAGTTAAATAATAAGACAGAAAAAGAATGAAACCTCTGCAATTGGGAGATCTTAAGTTTCCAGAACATACAGTTGTGTTTATAACAAAAATAAAGCAATTAGTGGATAACAACTACTGACAAGAATTAAGACAAGCTAGATGTTTGTAGTACACAAAAGGCCGTTTTTCTGTTCAGAACCAAATCGTTAATCAACTGAATGAAGGGGAACTCATGAATTTCCATTATCATTTTCATAAATGTTCAACAAGTAAATAATTAAAGCCAAAACAGACAAAATAGTAAGGAAGATTTGGATTGATTGGATTCAGCTTATGATGTAAAGTTTCTCATGTAATTACTGCACTGTTCAGGTAATCGAAGTCACATTTAAGTTTTACATTAAAGTAAAAGTCATATCAAAAGTTTGACATCTTTTCCAAAGTTTGGTTTTTATTGTTATGCATGTTTTCGTTTACTGGCCCAGCAGACATAGAGCTGTCATGGGGGAATATGATTCTCTGCAGAGACATAAACTCCAGTGTAACTTATTAAAGGTAATGCTTAATGGGTTCATTAATAATTTAAACTTTACTGTCAATGTTGGATCTGATTAAAGATGTTAAACCCTAAAGTAAGGACAAAGAAAAGTAAATCTAGTTGGGAGAATTTTTTTTTTGTTATCCATTGAACTATTAAAACTATGAGTAATGGTCAGTTTTTGTTTCATATATGAAACAAGAATATTTGAACATGAATATTTTTTTTTTATAAAAACGTTTATTGTACTTTTGATTTACAGATTATATTGACATATTCTGGCTTAAACAAAAGGCTTGACAGAAAACCACACCAGTGTGATTTCACGCCCAGTCTCACACATTGCATAGCTGCCAGCAATGACATGACTTTCTGAAAGTTACACCTCAGCAAATATAACTTCTTGCTACTTTTTGGAAAGTGTAATGTGTTATTGTAATGTGTTTTTGTCACCTAATCATCAAATGAAAAACAAGTCTAACTAATAGCATCTCTGTGTGGGAAAACAAACTCCAGTGAAACCAATTTAAACTGTTGATGAGTGGCATCATTAATTATGCAGAGACTGCTCTGTTGTTGCAGGCTGGGCTCATGAAAACATCAACAAGATTTGATGAGCATTTCATCATTGTTCCCCAAACTTGGCATAAATGTTCAGTTAAATGCGATTTCTTTTTCAGTTGTGTTAAAAGTAAGACTTTTTTCTGAATTGGGGTTTTCTGCACCCCAGGTGCCCATGAAAAAGGTGGCAAGTTTTATTGTCAAAGTTTCACCTCAACTTTGTTAAGTAAACACATGAAACTTTAAGGTTCTGGGATTAGACTCTGGAGCTTCATGATATTAATCAGCCTGTCTGTCAAAAACAAAGCAGATGATCCAAGAGCTGCTCTGGAGACTCAATGCAGCACCTTACCACACTGCTGCACATATGTCAACACAGACCTATCACTTAGAGGGTTTCATCATAATTTCAAAACAATGCTTATGCAAGGCGAAGCCGGTGTTTTCAAAACATCCATTTAAGATTGGCGTTTTTTTCCAGATTGGTGTTTTTCCCCCTCTGACATCGGCAGAAAGAGAAAAAATATATTTTTTTTGTGTTCATAAGAAACTTTCACGTACACACAAGAAACATATTTTTATTTTTCTGCCTATGTCCCTTTAGGGGCTCCGTATTTTCTTCCAGCACTTTAAAACATGTTTGTTCTTATAAACAGTAACAGAAATTAGATTAAATCTAGTAAAGTTCAAAGACACAACCTTTCAAACACTTTATATCCTACCTGTTTTTCTCAGAAATCTGTCTTTGAAGTTATTGACCACATAAGTTTTATCTAGTATAATTACAGCTATGTTTATGTAAAATGAATGTTAAGATCTTCTTGATTTTTTCAAATGTTTTTGTGTATCTTAGTATTATATCTTTTTGTTTTTGCTGCTTTCAATCTGTACAACACTTAAGCTAATTTTAGTTGTTTTAAATAGGTTCTATAAACAAAGTTTGAGTTAAGTTGAGTTGAGTTTAGTTGATTGTTATATCATTAATACAGTCCAGGTCTGAAGTTATTGATACTTTAAACCAGACTTTTACAAACAGGAAAAGTAGCACAAGCATAAAGCTAGAATGGAAAAAGACTTATAGCCTTGTAGCTACATGGCGTCAGTAAATTTAGTCTTTCAACGATCTTAAAACCTTGCACTGGGTGCTGGCATGGCACCAACCTGACCTCTCTCCCACATGTCACTGCCCCAGTCTCACCCTGTTGTCTGCTCTATCAACTATCCTGTCCTCTCAAAATAAAGGCATAAAAAGCCTGAGGAAAAAAAAAAGTTGCATTACCAAAAAATGAGCTACGAAGACTGAAATAGTAAACATGTCTAAGATTGGGCAGTTTACACTGGACTTACAGGGGATCTTTACATTTTGCAGCCAGCCTCAAGTGGACACTCAAAGAACTGCAGGATTTTGCACAAAATGATTGGATTCACTTTCCAACATCTGAGGTAGAAAGGTAGGTTCTCCATGATCAAGTCTATTTAAAACTCTCCAACTTAAGTCATCAGTATGTGCATTCTTTCAGACATAATACAAAACTCAAAATAAAAAAAGTTTCAACTACAGACCCCTTCAGCCTTCAGTAAAGGCCTGAACATGTGCAGTTTTAAACTCAGTCACAGTCACACTACAGTTAAAAGCATTTAGGGACACTGCCAAATCACTCTGCTCAGTAATTCCCAAACTTCATGGTACAGGACACAGCTGGAATATCTGACCCAGGTGACTCCAAATTGTCCAATCAGCAGGATCAACCCTGTGCCAAAAATCAATATGAGCATATCCCAATCGAGCTGGAAAACAGTTCAGTTCACTGACTTGGAAAGTGGAGTGCATCAGCAAAAAAAGGGGGAAACCTTCCTGGGACATTTAACAGCCACCAGTGAAGGTTTCCAGTCTGGTACTGGAGGCATAACTTATCGCTGCAAACTAAAACTTCACTGTCAACCTGAGTATCATTATACTTTGCAGATGTTCACCAGCAGAGTCTTCTGCACAGTGTCCACATGTGCTGTACTGTAAGTGAATGAGAGGGTTTCAGCATGAAGGCAGTGATACAAGTTCAAAATCTCTTAGGGGAGAAATTTATGAAAATGTGGTTTCATTTTAAATCCTGTTATGTTTACATGAAAACTGTGTCACTGGCTTTTGTTTTTGTGTCTCTGGACTCTATGTTGTCTAGTTAATGTGAAACCATCATGAAAAATGCACAATAGAATTTTTCTAGTCTAAAGATAACATCATTTCCTTTTATAAAGCATTGCAAAAGCCAATACTTTGTTGGTAAAACATAAAGCTTGTAATAGTAAGTTCTTAGATAGCGTGCTGTAACAAAAAAAAATAATTTTAACTGTAAATGTGTCATTGTTTATATGGTTTTCATGCTCATTTATGGTGACGTGTCATTGCTTTTGCCAAGAACTGACACGTACAGGCTGAAAACAGTCAAAAACTTAAGCTAGGTGTAGCATTTAGCATAACAATGGTCAGTTTACAAAGTTAGCAGTTAAAGCGAGGAAGTACAGAAAGTTAAACACTTTATAAAGTACACAGTGTTTACATTTCTTGGTGTGTCAAAACAAAACAAAAGCCTGGGTATGAGTGAATACTGTGGTACATTTGTCAGAGGTCCTAAAAAATAATTCAGATCATATTTTGATAGCAAACAAATTAGCTAGCTTGAATGACGATAGCATTGCTTTATAATCTGGTTGAGAAGTTTTCTGCCTCTTTGCCAAACATAACTGATGCTATCTTAAAGTCAGTGTACCCACCAGTGTCAGTGTTTACCCCTTATCCCACTCAAATTATCAGAAATACTCACTGTCTTAGTCCATCTGTGGCAGCATGATGCTAGCTGTTTGCTCCTTAAGCAGAATGCTAGTTTCATGGTGACATATAAATCCCTATGAATGAGAACAGCCTATTTCACACCTAATTAAAAAAAAAAAAAGTTAAAGAGGCAATTTTCAATTTTATTAGTGAAAATAGGGGAAGTAGTATAAAATTAACAGTGGATAAGCAATGAGAGGAAGTGTGTAACTTTCTCTTTGTCAGAAAACAGGTTCATTTCTTTACATCATTTTTTAACATTTGCAAATGTTGCATTGACAAAGTTCAATTTTCAACGCAAACAAATTTAATGTCAGACATTAATCAGACATCAAACCATCACAGATCCCGAGTGAAATCTGTTGTTTGTAGGAAACATAATCCTTAATGACGATTGCATGAATATTTTTCTCTGGGGGAATTGAGGACTGAGCCAAACAAATCTGACTGAGGCCAAACATTTCAGATAAGAGGGGGAACATCTCACAGATGATGTTTATTAAAGACAGGTTTTATAATAAGAACAGAAGGCACGGCTGTTGATGAAGAGGATAGGTAAGAAAGGTGCTTTGAATGCTGAATGTTGAATGTTTATTAAGGTTTGGTTAAGGAATGTTTCACTCGTCTCATTTTTCTTGTGTTTTTCTTTTTCTTTTTTATAAGTTCTTCCCAGTTTGTAATCCAACTTGAAATGTCTCATGTATCAGTCTATAATCTGATCACATAGTGCTTTTTCAAATGTGTCGTTAACAGGTAACACAAGATGCAGAACCTGACTGATGTTCTAGGTAACACAACCACCCACAAAAACCTCTCAGTGATCATCAAAGTGTGTGTGGTCATCCCTTTCTTTTGTGTCTTCCTGTGCTGTATCGGCGTCATGCTGCACATCTTTGCGTCTCACAGACAGTTCCTGGACACCTCTCGATACATCCTGTTTGCCTACATGCTCATCAATGACACCCTCCAGCTCTTATCCTCTGTGCTGCTCTTCCTCTTTGTCATGGGTCAGGTCAAGTTTGCCATCGTGTACTGTGTTCCTCTGCTGTTCATTTCCACAGCCACTTTCCAGAACACACCTTTAATCCTTGCCACAATGTCACTGGAGCGATATGTTGCAATCTTCTACCCTCTACAGCGCCCGGCAGCCTGGCGCTCAGACCGAATCTGGATCATTGTTGTTTCCCTGTTTCTCATCAGCTCCACCACCCCTCTCATTGACCACGCCATCAGGGAACATGACCCTGCTGTGGATGTCTTTACCACCCCTGTGGTTTGTAAAGCTACCACTGTCAACTCATCACCAATCCAGACATTATTCAAAGCTGCTATGAGTATTATTTTCTTTGCAGTAGTGGCTGTTATCATCCTCTTTACATATGTCAGAATCCTGCTGGAGACCAGGAAGCTGAGACAGGACAGAGCATCGGTGAACAAAGCCATGCACACAGTGCTGCTGCATGGCTTTCAGCTGCTGCTGTCCATGTTGGCCTTCACCAGCCCCATTACCGAGACTCTCATTGTGCTGCATGTGGACTGGTTACCACAGGACATCAGCTTTTTTAATTACTTCTGCTTCATGCTGATTCCACGCTTTCTCAGCCCACTCATCTATGGTTTCAGAGATCAGATACTCAGAGACTACATCAGGAAAACATTTCTCTGCTGCTCAAACAAAATGAAACCCCACATCAGAGTCAAGCTGCGGGACATTTTTTCTGCCTCTTGAAATTGTTATCATGAGTTCATGATGTCAAAAAGATGGATTTGGGAGGTTGAACAGAATATTTAACAGAGGTGAAATGTCTAAAGAGAAAGAGCTGAATCAGCATCCACAAAAATCCAAGGAGGATATTAAAGGATCTTGGGTGTGATGTGTTACTGCGCTGCACTTTATCAAACTTAACTCGAAGCAGGGTTACTTAAAGGTGCATGAATAACTGTATCATCCATGCTCAAAAAATTGAGATGATCAACTATGATCTGAGGCACTTCTGTCTCTAATGTTTTTTAGCCAGTGTGATCATGAACCCGGTATAAAACAGGATTCTTTGTGGTATTGAAAGATGCTTTGAAAGTGTTTAATATATGCCACCAGAAGCTCTGCATATGCTTGATTTGTCCTCAGAAACTATTCTATTGTGCAATGATGTTGCTTGTTTCTTGTATGACTGTTAAAGACTGACTGTTCATTGAACAGATAAACAATTGATTTGTCGCAGTGGTTGCATTGGCATTACTTTAATTTAATAGATCCAGTTAAAAATAAGACACACTGTGACCTTCATTCTGTGTCAGCAGCATCAATAGTTATTACTTATTTGTTTAAGTGAATTTAAAGTTGTCCTAAATGTAATCTGCTCAGCTTGCATAAAGCATTGATCATGCAAGATTAATGATGACTGATATAAAAATCTTCACAAATCAAAGATCCAGTGAGTGATATTGGTGTTGTTTTTAAGCTGTTTTGCACATATGCACAAAAACAAAACCAACCCTAACTATATGCACCTGTCATATTTGATGCTTAAAAAAATATAACCATTATGTAGCATTAATGACATATGTGTATATATATATATATATATATATATATATATATATAAACACACATACACATAAACCCTGGTGTTTATGGTCCAGGAAGGGATGCCTCAACTACACAGAAGTTTCTCTCAGTCTGGTTCTTCTTTCTTCTGGTTTGACAAATCATCTGCACACAGTCATAATCCTACGTATGTAACTTCAAGGACACATATCTGCAGCTCAGGAAACGTGAGGTACATATGGTGGCCAGCTAGGAGACTTAACACTGCAGTTGCATTGCTTAAACCACTAGGTGGCAACAAAGTCACATAAATACTACAACCACATCGATTTTGCAGGAGTCTTCTTTTTAATTTCACATATGGGTTTTATATGAGATTCTCTCTCTTTCATAAAAGAGAAAAATAACATAATTTAATAGATAATAACATGTGAAGGAAATGCCAAGATTTGAATCCAGGTGTTTGACTTATTACTCATGCATGGACAAGAGCTTTATATAGCTTATCCTGTATGACAGCAATCCATGCATTTGTCATTAAAACATAAAAAATAAAAAAAACTTAAAATGTAAACAGCTCTCATAAGTGGAATCTTCTGTACACCTTTTCCCGTACCTCTCCACCACACCTTTTTTCAACCTGATAAAGTGGATTTAGTTTGAAGTGGTGAAACTCCAAGACAATGTTGATGAATGCCTTTTATAAGATAATATAAGATGCAATAAGATGCTCCTTTGTTTGTACCACAGTGGAAAAAAATTACCACTACCATTATGTCTATCAATTCAGAGCTCTGCCAAGTGTGTTTGTATTCCGTTGTGTCAAATATGCAAAATAACTCCAGTACTCAGATTTAATGCTGAGAAAATTCAATCAGGGGGGATTACACAATGCAGATAAGATACCATGATGCAGTTATTGTCTGTTATTTTGATATAACTTGTAACTGTTTAACTTTACTACTTGTGTTTTTTAACTTTTGTGTGGGTCCCTTTTTCAATGGTCTTACCATTGGCTTATCACAGATTAAGCTGTATTCGCATGTTGATTTAGTTAGTTTTGACATAATGTCAGGAATTTGTCATTTGATCCCAAAGATAGCCTAAGTATTTCTGTGTGGGTGTGAGTCTTAATGAGTCCACTTCTTAGGTCAGGAAGAGACCACACTGCAGGAGTTAATTGACCTGGGGTATTGGGGACAAAAGCGGTGGGTTTGGAGGGTGGTGCTGTTGGGGGTAAATACTCCCCGAACTACAACTACATCTTCTGCTGCTAACCCTACTTCTACTTATTCCACTGTTTTTTAGTTTTAGTTTCACATATTCCATAATTTCATCTTTGTTTCACTACTTTTAACAATTGTATTTCATATCTCTTCAGTTTTAGCCTACAGCGTTGGCATTTTAATACTTTCGCTGCAAAGAAATGCAGCTTTTCCAGTTAACGTTTAAGTGCTTTGTCAGCTTGACTGTGTTTGATCATGATTCTAAGTACAGACATTTGATGATTATCGACTCTAACCTCACTTTTGAACTTCTCCCTCTATGTTAGCACATTTTATGATGTTTAAAGCATCTCTGTGAGTCATATCTGTATCACCCTTGATCAACACTCTTCACCTCTACATCATAAATGGACATTAAAGGGTTCAGCTTACATTTGCACTTCTTCACAAAGTTGAACATTTTCCAGCTGAAGCTCATTGAGGATGTTTTAAATAAAACATTTACCCCATCATCAGCTAAAACTAAAGCTGGAAACACTGAAACTGGCAAATAATACATTTTTCAGTACTTAACATTTCCACTCTTCAGGGTTTAATCTTTTGATACATATAAAGATCCTCAGCTGATGTGGAGTGGCTTAATCATGACAGAAAACAGCTACTCATTCTAATTCTGCTTGCGCTGTGACAACTTTCACTGACTGCTTTTTCCACTCTTCTCTGCTCTGTTGTTGTTTTCTTACCACACACGCAGAGAAGCCACATTAAGACTTCATTTATCCAAACACAGCCTGCCAGCAGCCAAGCCTCAGAATCTGCTGATCTGACTGTTTTAATCCTCACTGACAGGAAAGATAACATCATGATGAACAGAGAAGATAACACGGCCAACAGTTTAACAATATGCACGTGCTTCATTAACAGAAATAAGAAACAAAATATAATCCAGAATGCTTGTTTGCTTCAGTCATTTAAATTCTTTATGCTGCTTTTAGATTATTTAGAGTTTTCTCCTCAGTTTATCAACATTGTTGTTACACACATGGATTAAGAGAGTTGCTGATTTTACCAGTTTATGTATTATTGGCTTGTAATGAGGATTTTTCCTGTGCTTCCTTTTTCGAGAACAGTTGATGTTGCTCATCTTAACACAGCGACAAGCTTTTAAAATGTTCATTTTCAGTTTCAAACAGTTCCCTTTCCTCTGACCTCTTGTTTTCCTAGACTGCCCGTCTACAAAACAAACTATAAATGTTTACGACCCACCCTTTCAATGTTACAAAACGTTACTACTTTTAATGATATTTCCCAATAACCGATTTTTATTTTGAATATATGGATTGAATTACTGTAGTAATTTATAGCTGTTTTTATGTGGTGCTCCACACTCCACTTCACTCAGCCTCAGACATGAAAGTCCACACATGTTCTATAGCTTATTGTATGTAATGTGAGTGACTTACGATGCAGGACTAATGAAATATTCAAACACTCTTAGACACTTCTTGCTTTCCTGCTGGATGCTAGATAAAAAGATTCACTACACTGGCCAGCTAATCTAATACAAACAACTGAATATTTAAATTTGACATATAAAACAATTACTTATTGGTCTCATGCATACAGACAGAAAGAGTTCATTTTGAACAAATGTTACTCATGATTCAGACAGCTATACTAAATGGTTTGTACCTTATTTAGTAAGATGAAGCTGATGAAGCCACACCGACAGATCCTCCCACAGCAACCAAAGCCTCGTGTCTTGGCCTAAAGAAAAGGCTCGGGAGGTTTTTCTGATCTGTGAAGAGACAAGTGCTTTGCTGCTTCTGCTGCCTTCGTCCCACTGAGGATTAGATCCTCGTGTAAAAATAAAAATAAAAGCATGAAGTTCAATGCCACAGGCTTGTTTTCTTGCAGTTGTAATAAAATCAAAGGTTTATTTATGAATATAAGTTAACAGAGAGCCATAGAAAGGATTCAGCCTCTTTCATATGTCACCAGAAGCTTGTGTCTAAAGCCTTGATTTACTTCTCAGTGGTTGAAAAGGTTGATAAATGAAACCATCTGTCTTGTGTTTCTGCTCGTTTTTCTTGAACCAATCATTTAAATCCACCACTTGCTATAAAATAAAAACTCACATTTTCAGCAGAAAGTTAGCAGTTATTAGAAATGATTCAGCCTGATCACACTGTTTGTAAAATCTGTCTCTACTCTCAACTGGTGGAAAATGTGTATCACACACACAATATGGTCTCTGGTCATCATGGTGAAATATTGTTAATGTACTGCTGCCAGTAGGTGGCACTATAACTGAAGAAGTAAAGGATTTTCCGAACAGCCTTTGTTATTAAAATGAGGAAACTATAGAAGTGAAGGTCTTTGAGTGTCCACTTAAAGCTGGCTTAAAAAACCAAAGAATCCTCAATAATACTCATATTTAAATGTCACATTTTTAGGGCAGAATCCAACATGTTTCCAGCCCTGTACAAATTATAGGCATAGACTGAATATTCAATATCACACACACTGAACAGGGGTGAATTTCCCGGTCACTCACTTGTTTTGGTTAAATTAAGGCTAAGAGTTAGGGGGTTGATGTGTGCAATCAGAGACATGGCAGATATAGAATAACAGACGGATAAGTTTGATGTTAGTTGACCTCAAGTTTGACCCCATACAAGGAGATTTACCTTTTTATGACTCCTGGAAACAAGTGCAACCAAAATATGAAATAAACTTAACACGGTGTTCCTCCTGAAGGCCTAATGGGTAAGATAGCCTTATTTCAAGTCTAAAATATTACAACTCCCATTCAAGTGAATCAAACCTGGTCTCTCCCCTGATGCGTTTACTTAGTAAACAAAGCTTCACCATCACTACTTATACCTTCGTACCCAAACACCAGATCCAGGAACTGCAGGATTTTGGTGTCCCAGTGATTTTACAGAGTGATTCTATGGAGGCATGAAGGGAATGATGTTTGAACCAAGATGTAACCTTCAGTTCCACTTGAGTCTGGTCACATACTTAAATGTCAATTTTGCAGCAAATGTTCATGTTTACAGGGTGTTAACATTTATTACATAATTTCTCTAAGGAATCAGTGTTTAGTGGGTAAATTTGAACAAAATACATCAGTAAAAATGATAAAAGTGTGATGTTAGACATAAACATGTGATCCACATTCTGCAAAAACTCGTGAACTTTTACTGCTGATGTATTTAAATGAATGTATTCGTGTGAAAACGTAAGACTTCAAGAGGCATCAGAGAGCACAAGACTAAAGTAAAGTTATAGAATGGTGCAGAACAGGTAATTAGAAAGTTCATAAAAATAGTTCAGAATGCAGGATATTAAAAGTTTATAGCTAAAAATGATGTTTTAAATCACCATGATAAGATCATAATCCTGCCATTAAAAGCCTGACATATCTTCCCCCTTGATGGAGAATATTTTCCTTGATAAGAAGCAGGGTTTGCTGATTTTTACGCAGCATGTAAATGACTGCTTATCATCCTGACTCAAGAGACGTTTGAAGGACAGATGAGGTTTGATTTCATGAGTCTTTAACAAAGGAATGAGTATGTTTGACCACACTAAAGTCGCGTTTCCACCAAGCAGTCCGGTTCGGTTCAGTACGGTTTGGTACAGTGAAGCCTGATCCTGTTTGCGTTTCCACAGCAAAACTATGCCCTCTAACAGCCGCAGCTGTTAATAGCCGTAGCAGCGTGACACAGCTTACCCCGCTAATAGATCCAACAAAGAAGAAAAAAGCGACACAGTAAACAAAGAGCATAGATGGAAGACACGCAGCATGTTGTCCTCTCTGTGATTGGCATGTAGCTCTTTGATACAAAGTGCAATCAAGCTTTGTTTTAGAGAAGACTGTGTGCCGCCAGGAGAAATGCAGCCACTGTCGCAGGGTAAGTGATGATCCTTTCGACCAATCAACGGTCTGCAGTGTGCTCCACCTTCGGATAGTGGATCCGTTCAGTCTGGCACCAATACGAAAGGGTCCTACAAAGTGGGATGGCTCGTCTTGGTTATTTGGGGGTCTGTCTCGGGATAAGTCAGAGGAAATGCCACAAAATGCGCACCGTACCGAACCGGTCTGCTAGGTGGAAATGCAGCTTAAGTAACTGATTTGAACAGAAGCCACTAAAATAACTAGTGACCAAATGGAGCACTTGTGTTTCTTTCATGGATAATAGCTATGTCAGTAAGAGCTGCTGGTTCTTGGTCATTTTCACAAAATTGATGTTGGACACCCAAGATAAAGCTCTTTCTCTTCAATCAAGGAAGAAAACTACAGCCCCGCTGAACAGATGACAACACCAACAGCAACCTCTGGTCTAAGAATATGAGACAATGCGTAAGTGTTGAAATAGTGTCTGCTTGAGGCTGGCTCCAAAAGTACCGGAACTCACATACACACCAAACCAAAAAAAGCAGTTTTCACAGCAGAAATTAACCTATTTACATCCTGGTTCAAAAAACACCTCCTGTCTGAACCGCTAATTTCAGCACACACTGTACAAGGGGTGAATTTATTTCTAACTCTGCAGTTTAGAGAATATTAAGATTGCGAGCTTGCCCAATCAGAGGCACAGCTCAGCTCATGTGACTGACGGGTTCCCTATAGCTGTACTTGAAGCCTCTGACTCTTCCAATATGGCCACAATAGCCAATTAGCTTCCAAAATCTGTTTCAGAAACAGACGGGTGATACTGGGGAGACGTCCAATAATTCTATGGTCAAGTAGTTAATGGTCAACAACACAGAGGAAAACTGTCCATGAATGTGCTATATTTTGGAATAAAATCTGTTTTGAGTAGTGCACTGTGAAACTTTTACTGCTCTATCCACTGTGCATCTCTTAGTTAATGCTCTGTTGTTGTTTTCTTCAGCCAAAGAGGCCACATTAAGATTTCATTTATCCAAACACAGCCTGCCAGCAGCCAAGCCTCAGAATCTGCAGATTTGACTGTTTTAATCCTCTCTGTCAAGAAAGATAACATCATGATGAACAGAGAAGATAACACAGCCAACAGTTAAACAATTTTCATGTGTTTTATTATAAAAACCAAGAAACAAAATATAATCCAGAATGTTTGTTTGCTTTCACTGATGCTCAGCTATTTCAGTCATTTAAATTCTTTAAGCTGCTTTTAGATAATTTGGAGTTTTTCTCCTCAGTTTATCAGCATTATTGTTACACTCTCATGGATTGAGAGAGTTGCTGATTTTAACAGTTTAAGTATTATGGGCCTGTACTGAGGATTCCTCTTGTGCTTCCTTTTTATTGAATAGTTGATGTTTCACATCTTGAAACAGCGACAAGCTTTTAAAACTTTCGTTTTCAGTTTCAAACAGTTCCCTTTCCTCTGACCTCTTGTTTTCCTAGACTTCCCGTCTTCAACACAAACTATAAATTTTAATGACCCACCCTTTAAATGTCAAAAACGTTACTACTTTTAATGATATTTCCCAATAACAGATTTTAATTTTGAATACATGGATTGAATTATTGAAGTAATTTATTGCTGTTTTTATGTGGTGCTCCACACTCCACTTCACTCAGCCTCAGACATGAAAGTCCACACATGTTCTATAGCTTATTGTATGTAATGTGAGTGTGTTACAGTGTGTGTTAGCATGAAAATTATGGTCAGAGTGATGGATGATGAAGTCACGCTCTGATTTATCACCATGTTTGGAATGCCTTTGAAAGAAGCAGCAGGAGATGTAGGGTTTAGGATTAGTTAACAGTTTTCCTGGAGTTCATCCATGTTCTGTTTTTGTAAAATGAAAAATGACCCTCATACCTGCTGCACATCAAGAGGAGTCAGCGAAACAGTGTTTCAACAGTGCAAAAAACTGAAATCTTATCAAGTGTTTTTCTCTGTTTTTGTAAAAATGTCTTTTTAGACTTGATACGAGCCCCTTTCACCTGACAAGTCTGGAAAATGCATATTTCAAGTTATTTAAAGACAAAAACTGGGTCCAAATTGTCTGTAACAAGTTAAGAAAATCTGCCGGTGGAGTAAGAGAACTGTGCTTGACAACATTGCTAGTCGTCGCCCTGTTGCTCATGGCTGCCTTTTACAGCAGCTCTCTCCTTTGTCCTTTTTTGTAATCTTTGTATTTGGAGTGGATCATTACTTTGTATGGCTCATTTGTTGGTCATGGACACCAAACTTTTTGTGATATCAGCAATATTTTTACTACTTTTTCTCTTGTTTTTGTCTGGAGATTCTACATGTAACCATGGCCGCATTGTTTACATGTGAACTCAGCTGTTAGCAGCCTGTAGCATGTCAATGCTAACTGGTGTAAGACCTGTTGTTTTCCCACAAGGTGAGGAGAAGGAGGTGAGGAGGACGTGCTGGTTCTTAGGTGTGAGCTAAGAAGTGACAACATCAACCTATCCTTCCACCTATTGTTATTGCGAACGTAAGATCTATCTCCAATAAGATGGACCAGCTAGCTGTGCTAACCCAGCAACAGAGGAATACCAGAAGGCAGAGTAGCATCATGCTATTCACAGAAATGGCTAACCGAGCTAACGCTTGACATGAACGCCACATTGGAAGAACTTCACCTGCTGTGCACAGACAGAATACAGGAAACAGAGATGGAGGGTGATTGAAGAAGCTCAGTCCTGGACCCAAACTATCATCATCTATTATCTTATGGACCTTTTTTCACTTTCTAAACACTTTCTTACTTTTGTTTTCTTCAATTACTTCAATTTCGTTGTGCTTGTTACAAGGACAATAAAGTTCGATTCTATTCTATTCTATTCTATTCTATTCTATTCTATTCTATTAGAATAATGTCCTAATACAAGCACATTTCTCTTTCCCCACTGGCAGATATTTTTTTTAATCTTGTTTCAGGCAATTTAGACATTGTTCCTGTCTTTAAATAACTTGAAATGAGACATTTTTCTGGACTGTTCAAGTATAAGTGGCTCATGTTGAGTCTAAAAAGACATTTTTTACTGAAAACAAGACAAAAACACTTGATAAGATGTCAGTTTTTTGCAGTGAACACACATAGTGAGTCAAAAATGTGCTGTAACCTTTTAGTAGCTCTACAACGAAACTACAGCACAGCTCCTGAGTTTGTGTCTCTGCAGGATTTGGACTCTTACGCTTGTGGGAATAAATAAAAGAAAAAAAAAAGATAAATTCTTGAGTCTTTGCACCAGCTGTGCTGGTCACTTACATTTCCAGTAGAGATTTTTTCAAAGCTCTTGGGGAAACTATCATCAAAAACAGGAAGCCCTGTCTGCTTCCATATGTGGATGATTAATGGGAGGAGGCACTGACTCCACTTACAGATGTTTAACCTTATAAAGAACAATGTATGCTTCAACAACTGAATGACACATGTGCTTCACATGTTGCATGATATAGGTTAAACTGATGATGATAATAATGATGTTTACTTTCTGTCTCTACTGACGCTTTGAGAAGCAGAGCATCTGTGTCCTCTGTCTACGACACATGTGCACACCCCTCACACAGGCCGATAACACAACCCATATGATATAACACAGCTCCTATGAGACATCTAAAAGTGAAGTCACAGTTTCCCTTTATTTGTCCACTGAGGCTCTTAATATGCTTAGTTATTGTCTCCTCTGAGTTAGTACACAGGTTACAGCAAGTATCTCCTCCAGGCACCAAACACACGCTAAGTTTCCTGAGAAGCCTTACCAAGCAGCAAGTTCAAAAGAAATGAGTCCCGTTAGAAAAGAGAATCCCATAAGTTGTTTGTTTAATAACCTTGGTGATGAAAAGATAATTATTAACTCCAAACTAAGTGTAGAAACCAGTGCCAGGGACTGCAGCAGGCAGGGCTTGGCTCTCATGTGTCGCCCCAGGTAAACAGCTGTAAAAACGGAGCTCACCGTTATATTGAAAGTTTAGCTCTGATGGAGTTAGAAATGGCACGCAGGGTTGTGAACCAAAGTGTGACAATCCTTTCACGAGGCGTAAACGTGCCATCCCTGTCCTCACTCTTTTTTTATCACGTTTTCATTGTTCTCGTCTGATTTCCTGATGAGTTACAGGAGGAAAAGAAAGTTTCTTTTGACTGGTGGAGGAAGAAAACGGGGCAGGATTCAGAGATCCTATAAACCTTTCCCTTCCTGATGATTAACGATGAGAGATCCCGTTCTCTTCTGTCTCCAAGAGGCTGCAGAGTCTGGAGTGAGCGCTCTCAAGGTGAAACAAGGCTCTGATAGTTGGACAAAACACCCTGTCCTCGGTTCAACCGCTGTGTCTGGTTAAAAGTGTGCTAAATATGGAGCAGCTTTGCTCTAATCTGAAACAGCCTGATACTGGTGGTTAAGTTTGGTGGAGGTAAACTTTTAAGTGCAAGCATCTTGTAAAAACAACTACAAAGTTTCTTTAATAAATCACGACACTCTTAAAAAGTTATTAGCTTAACCAGAGGCTACAGAAAATCCTCCCAGCAGCCTGACAGCCCTGCATGCCTGAGCACTTCACCTCAGGAGAAATGACTAAGAAGGATGACGTCTTTGTACCAAACTATGCCGCTCATAAACTTCAGCTCAGAGAGGTAGCTGATCTGGACTCCAGGGTTGAGACATCTCTGTAAAAACACAAATCTAATTTATTAAAGCTGGAGAGCTCCTGGTTGTTCTGTGACAGATTCAAAGTGGAAGGATTTAGCTGTGCAGGGTGAAGTGGAGCTCTTGTGGTTGTGGATTCCTCTAAAGCTGAGGCACGTTCAGTGATTTAGTGACATATAATTGTAGGTTAAATGAAGATAACATACATCACTCTGTTCATTTAGATAAGTGCATTAACTGCTGTGAAGACTTTGACTCAGTCTACCCCACAAACTCTCATAACGATGTTCTTTTGTGCACCTTCCTGTCAGAAAACGTGCTGTACAAACACACGCTCATGTAATTGCTTTGCTTGCAGCTTGTTTGTAACCACACTTTAATCCTGAACCTCCAAAGTTGCCTGGAGCCGTTTTAGATAATATCCTTGTGTGTGACTGCGAGTGGAGCTCTGTCTTTTTTCCAGCCTCTCTTTGATATCATCCAAATTTAGGAGCTGGGGTCAGGTCAGGTTAAATCTTGCTTGTCATGTTTGCATGATGTATGTAGCGTGTGAACCCGAAGTCACTGACCGTATTTGAAGCGTATCACGTAGATGAGCCACAGTAATGACAAAGCCAGCGATGGAAGCTTCACAAACACATGCAAACATCATCGGTGCGTTTCCCCATGACAGTAAAATACCACTGGCAGGAAAGAGTGGGAGGACAGCCAAACAGATTGAGTCTGCTACATCAACATCAAGACATCCAACAGCACATCTGAGGAATAGAGATACAAGGAACATGTCTACTCTGTGACTGCATTTGGCTTTTTAAAACCTGTGCTAAAACCTTAGATGTAAAGATCTTTGATATCTTCTGGGAGTTTGTTTTGTTTTTTTCAAGGGTACCTAATAAAGTAAAATTAGTAAAACAGAAGTAATAAACGGAGTCAAATGGGAAAAGGAGCTCAGTCTGAACCTTCCTGAGAGAGAAACATCCCTAGGACATTAGAGATACTTTGATCACAAGAATAAAGTCTATCAAAGTTCCTGTGAGAAGCATCTACATGGCTCCTGAAGTGTAATTTGTCTGCACATACTAACTGGACTATTTTCATGCTGCTTTATTTCATCTGCTTCTGGTAACATACAGGGTTTGCCTTTTCTTTAACATCATCTTGTATAACTCAACACATGAGATACACTACATGGAGCACCGAGAGAAACTGTGTTTACTTGCAGCAAAATGTGTTAAAACGCTGAAACTGAAGACTTGAACTAAAGAAATGTAAAATAAAACTGTTAATCATAGTGAAACAAGGCTGAAAACATGGAGCATGTGGAATTAAAGAAAAAATGTAGAAAAAGTAGAAGCAAAAAAAAGTATTAGTAGCACTAGAAGAAGAAGAAGAAGAAGAAGAAGAATTAAAACTAGTAGAAGAAATAGTAGGAGAAGCAATAGAAGTGGTACAACAGGTAGAAGAAGAGTCGTAGAAGTAGTAGAAGAAGTTGAGGTACAAGTAGAAGTCATGGAATTGTAAAAGAGGTAGAAAACGTACAAGTAGTATAAGGAGTAAAGGCAGTAGACGAAGTAGTAAAACTTGTACCAGTACAAGTAGAAGTAGGAGGGGTAGAAAAAGAAGTAAAAGTAGAAGCAGGTAGAGAAGTAGAACTAGTTGAAGAAGTTAAATTAGAATTGTAATATGTAGTTTGAATGTGCATACGTACTCTGCACGGTGAGAGGTAATGGCAACACTAAGAAAAGAGCAAGAAAAACACATTTTTCAGCAGGAGAAAAGTTTGCTGTACATCTTGATGTTGTTACACTTTTTCAAAGGACTCATTTAATCCCTATACATCTGTTCTCTTGGCATATTTAATGTTTGATAGTAATGCCTGAGCATGATGTACACCCACTGTATATAGAGTAGACAGGGTGGCTCCACTATTTAGCATTGTACGGTTTTGAGGCTAAAATTCCCCTGTCACAGGCACAGCCATTGGTAGCTGTTGTGCAGCCAGAATCTGAGCATTGGAGACTGTGAGGGACTCTGGGAGAATCTGAGTGGAGCCAGATGACAAAAAATATATATATATTTTTTCTTTCCAGAGTCTAATCACTTCTTGACTCTACCTCCCGAGACATTTTACAATCCCCCCCAAAAATACACAAGAATGTCAGCAGTCAATCAATTGTTAAACGTGACGTAAACACTCGTTTGAAAACGAAACTTTTTAGAAAAAAGAGGACTGAAATACATGGCAGCCAAATGATATCTTCAAATAACCGCCACAATTGGATAACATAATCAATTGGAAACATTTCTATGTGGTGTATTAATTTTTAAGTTTGAGCACAGCCCATCTGGACTGACTGGAGAGCTGGAGTTTTTGACCTATGCTGCAGCCAGACACTAGGGGGAGCAGTTTTTGTGGCGACCTCACTTCGAGCCGAGCAAGATGACATCCATTTTTTTTTTTTTACAGTCTATGTGTCCGCCATCTTTAAAACAGCCTAACAGGCCTTATAATGCTGTGTTGGGGCGCTAGCTCATGCTCGGCTCATGCCTACTGCTAATCATTGAACAAACAATCTGTTTTCATTGCTCATGGCTGGATGTGCATACAGCCCAGATCCATATCCACTCTGTGTCAGCTCTGTTCTGTGCTGCGTGCATTCTCATCTGTCATCTCACACCGGTTGCATGTCAAGTCCAGCACGGAGCAGGACCGCCAGACAGCTGGAGTCACGAGTTCCCACGCCAATAATGGACCACTCCTCATTTTATGTTGGGCTATAAAACCTCAAACCTATTGACTGCTGGTCTAGCTGTTGGTTCGCTGTTATAGCAAAGTCAAATACGATCTGGTGTCAACACAGTTCATTTGATTTCGAAAGCCCTGGATGTTGTAATGTGGTTTCTGTACACGATTCCTTGTCCAGCTGCATCGGGGCTCCAATGTCATGACAGAGCAGAGACAGAGCAGGGCGCATTTGGTGTACTTTGGTGTTGCTTTTTCTTTTTCCACTCTGACCATAGGGGGCACCAGAATGGACTCAAACAAAAAGTTCCACACTGATGCTTTAAAGGAGAGTTGGATAGGGCCTTCTGTGAGGTGTCCTGAAATAAAGAGAGAGGAAACAGAAAATAAAATAAAAACATGCCAGGATATTGATAACATCCTTCTCTACCATGTCTCTGATTCCAGATGGGTATCTTACAAAAACAGTCAAATCAAGTCAAATTCATTTCTGTGACATAACCCACAATGAATGCAAGAAGCCAACACAAATCTTGTTGAGTACAGTACCAGTGTCACCGCTTGCCTCAACACATCATAAATTAGAGCTGTCCTGGCCAAATTTCCAAGGGTGGAAAAGAAAGAAGTGTTCAGCATGCCAGCACAGATAGAGGAATTCATCAGCTGCATCTGGGAGGGGCTCTGGTATATCTCTTTTCTTTGTCGTGCCTTAAACTCAAACAATCAGCTCAGGGACTTTAAAACCTGACATCTGAAAATGTAATAAATTCTGAGCAATGATGTATGAATAACCTGTCAGGACCAGGTGTCAAGGTAGAGTTACAAAACGTAGTTTGATGCAATTCCTCATCCAAAAAAGAGCTCACATCATGGAGACCCTAAAAAGTGCATGAAGTCTAAACTGGACCTTTTGAACCCTCACAGCTGGCAGTGACAAAACCCGCCCCCCCTACAGAGCTTTAAAGTTTAAGGCTGAATGCAGTTGTAAATTTTGAATTATAAATGTATTTGGTTTCACTGGACTGTTTAACCTTTGCCTGCAGAGTGATATATGTGCAGAGTTTTTCAATCAACGTGCCCAGAGGCTCAAGTTTTTCTGTGGAAACCTTCAGTATGCGTTTAAAGCGTGTGCGTACAGGCAGAGTTTGTTTGGCTGCTAATCACAATCTAACATGCAACCACCGAGGTGTGCTGTGCAAACTTAGAGAATCCAGAGCTCATGCATCAAACACACTCTGCAGAAATCTTTTATCACGTAGTTAAGCTTTTACAAAAACATTAACTGAAGCTTTTATTTGTTTTATGGTGTGAGTTATTTTTTAAGAAATCTGATCACAGCACAGGATATTTTAAAACAGGCCTGATCAGCAGTTTTTCATTGCTGGAAAACTCACTTCTCAACACATGGGGAATTTAACATGTCCTGCTCATTACTTGATGCACATTTTCCTGTTTTATTGAGCCACTTTCTGAGTGTTCTGTCCTAAATTCAAAACAAACCTTTATGGGTTTAACTGTGCTTGACAACATGGATATGTTATGAATACTTGGTGGAGCAGTTGTGGAAAATGAGAGACATCAGACTTGGCTTCTCCGAAATCTTCTTCACGGTTATTGAAGCTTTTTTATTTCTTTCCAACCAAAAAGTTTTGTTTTGTTAACTGAATCAAAGTTTCACTTTATTGGCTTATTGAGACTCAAAATGTCATTCTGTAAACTTCCTCTCACAAGAAAACACTGAGCTAAATCTCAGCCCTTCACACCTCCACAGGCTGTACAGAAAAGGAAATAGCAGACTGGAAATCCAGACCCTGGAAGCACAGGGAATCCCGTCTACGTGGCTCCCGACTGGCTCCCAGAATGTGCTGGAGAAGGGAAAGGGGAGTGTGTTGGCCACCAACTCACTGGTCTTGAAGGAAAAGAGTGAAATATTGTCCCTAGACTCCTCTGACAGACAGCACAAGCAGACCTCCTACTGTACACTCTAATGAACAATGGCTATATTGTGAATCAGAGCTTTAGCATGAACTCACATGCACTGGAAAGGGTTCAACGCTAATCCCCAAGGCGAAATCATTCAGCATTTTCTTGGCTCCTTTTGTGCTACTGCAAAACAAACTGAACTTGGAGTCTTAAAAGATGTAGCCACAAGAAGTTGTTAAGTCACAGGAAAAATAATCAGATAACCTTAGCAACTTCTCGAAAAGTGCACTCTGGCATCGATTTGGTTGCACAAAAACAAACCGTTTAAAAACAGATTGGTCAGAGTTAATGTTGCATGATGGGGTGAATTACTCATTTATGTCACACTAAACTCCAGCTTTGAGAATCCTACATTTCCCATAATGCAACCTGATAGTTTTATTTCTTCCTACGACTTGTTATTCCTCTGTAATCCTAGTTTTAATGGGGGATTTCAGTCGAAAACATTTAGTCTCTAAACTCAGGCGAGAAAACACTGTTTTCATCATCAGGTTTGCATCTCCAAAACCACAGAGGACATTACACAGATGTGTTTCTCATACAGAGTCAGGCAGGAAATCTAAGGCACTGTGTCTCTTCGCTGGATGCTACACTCAAAAACATGTAATCTGGGTTTAAAAAGTGCGAGTCACAGAAGTTGCCACCTCTTGACGAACTGATCCAGAGAGTAGGAGAAATTGGGGCTGAGCATTAAATTTAATTACTTCCCACTGCTTAAAATATCACTTCTTGACCTTGTTATAGAGTTTACTCAGCTTTGCCAGAAAGGTAGAAGTTGTGGTGAATTATATTCTGCAGCGTTACATCACTGACGGATAAATTTACACCACTTGGATACTGTATGCACTTAAACGCTCTGCTTCTTGTCCTCCTTTGGCACTGTGGAAAAACCTCTGGATGTTTTCCACGAGGTTGAGTCATGACACAAACACGAATGAAGCCAAACCTACTCAAGGTCTGCTGAATGTACAGTCCAGCTAAAACAGTATTCCTCTCTCCAGATAGTATTACATTTTGTGCTAGTTGTCACTTCGGGTAAAAATCCAGTGTAAATGAAGTGTGTTGTGACACCATCGTTCAATAAAGGTGTGTGATATAGTAGGATGAAGCTCCGGAGAAAAGCAGAATGCTCATTTTAACGTCACACTTGACTTTGTAAACTCTGAGGAGACGCTTCTGGGAAAAACACTTCGAAGTTGTGCTGAAAAACATCTGCCAGCTGTTGAGTTGTTCAGATGTTGAAACAGATGAAGTATCACAAGGCAAAGCAGCAGTTAAACAACAAGGGAAGAGGTTTATTTAGAAAGCTGCCATTAGCTGACAAACACTGCCTAACATTGTGAACTCATCCATACATCAGCTCTCTTTCTTCTATAGCGGTGAAGGGTTCTGACAGAGTTCAAGTCCTCACAGCGTCACGCAGCAGTCCTGCAAGCCAGGGCTCATGAACGGGGAGACATGTCTGTGTTTGGGTTGGCCATGTTGATGAAAGGCGTTGAAGCAGAAGGCAATGAATGGCTTTAAGGAGAACGATTTGAACATTTATCCTCGTATGTACTTTCTCCAGCACATAGGAGTGGCCTATTGTCAGGTCATAACTCAGACAAGGTCAAATATTAACTCTGCAGCTTATAGGAGAAACACTCAAATAAAACAGATGGGCTCTCAGTGAAGAAGGTGCTTTGACACTGGACTCTTTGTATTTGTCAGGATTAAGAAAGCATTTTGGGTTTTGATTCTGGAGGACTACTTTAAATATTGTCTCTAAAGGGGCTGTGAGGAGTTTGAAAGTTAGCTCAAAAAAGTCTCCCCACACTTTTAAATGAGATTATCAGCGTCAATAGGTTATTTCAAAAAGCCACTTTGTAGCTTCTTCGTTGCTTCGCGATTGGGTCAAGCAAGATTGGATTGATTTACAGCACGTCCAAGACGTCTAAGTCCCTGACAACACCACGTTGGCTGAAGACGTACAGAAGTTTGTGTGATTTCTCTGCTGAAAACGATTTCTGTGATTAATTTTGTAGTGATGGTGGACACAGGAACCTAACAGTTTGACAGAAAGAGAACAGAAGAGCAGAAGAAAGCTAAACAGGAGAGTGATAGAGCACGAGCTAAAGGCTAACACAGTTGCTAAGCTGTTTGTGCTAATGTTCATTCCAACCCACAGTCAGCATTTATTCTGCAGTGGTCTGCTCAAACTTGCAAATCTATCAATAAAATGAAGGGTGAGGTTACGTTAGCTCTGCTTGGTAGATGACTGGCAGGAAATAACCAGGATTCATCAACATTAAACATTATGGACAGCCTACGTCATAGCACCAGGCTGCTAGTAGCGCTACCGGCTACTCATGTAGGGTACAAAATTACAACAGCAATAAATGCTTTACCTCATCACATTGTATCTGGTAAAAAGCTGTCCTTAACTAAGAAAATTAGTTCCAAAACAAACACATGCCTGGTTAAAAGTCACATTTTTACAACAGTGTGCGTGAGACTCCGGGCTAAAATGTGGCAAGGCAACAGATCCTCCTTTAAAGCATCTTTAAAAACTGAATACTCAGTCTCTTTAACTGTTTTGCTGCACATTGTTGATTTCTCTCTCATCTGGAAAAAGCCACAAACTTCAGAAAACACAGAAACACAACAGCTGGTGGTCAAGCTGCCGCAGTCTTTTTCTTCAGTGTGGTCTCCTGCAAATAAAGTCAGTGCTAGCTCAGCAGAATGAGCGTGCTTAGATTCACATAGTCCCACGAAACTTTGACATGTTCAAGAAGTAAACAATTATGACCAAGGAGTTTGAGATATTAGACTTTTAGTTGATTCCATGAAGATTGTGAAACATTACATAAAACAGAATCATTTACAGCATTTTAACTGTTGCATCCAATGAGAATCACATGTATGTTGTGTCCCAAAGAACACGTGTCATTGTGCTGATGGAAATGTCTGTTGCTAGATTAAGAACAGCACAATAACAGATGCTTAAGAGTCAGACAGATGATCGATATCCATTCTCAGGAAACTCAGGATCAATGCCAGATAGATGGATAATTCTAAATGAATCAGCTTTTTCTTTAGAACGTATGAGAGCATGAACACCATGCTGACACAAAACCCAAACATTTGTATTCAGACTAAATAAAAGCTGCGTGTGGCGACAGCTACTGAAAATGAATCACAGCCCAAGTTTTACAGTTAGTTTTATCTGGGCCTGTGTGATATATTGTATTATATAATGTCTTTTTTTGCAAGGGGGGTTCAGGAAAAAGCATCAGAGGAATGCTTGCTTTGAAATATTCTCCAAAAATTGATTGATTCTATTTAGAAGCATACCCATAATTTTCTTTTTTGTTAAAGCAACCTTGACAAACAAGAATAATGATAAAAATATTTTCTTTTTGTATTTGGGTCACACTTCAATCCTAAGTCCAGCAGTCCCTTTGCTCAAAGGCGCTGTGAGGACTATCTGGAATTGGTAGTGTTTCCCAAGATGAGTCTGTTTTTTTTTTGTTTGTTTGTTTGTTTTTGTTTTTTTTTAACTTTTTTAACTTTTTTTAAAACTTTTTTTTTTTAAACTTTTTTTCAATTTTTTTTTTTTTTTTTTTTTTTACGATTTTTTTTAAACTTATTTTTTCCCTTTTTATTAGTTTTCTGTGTTTTTTGTTTGTCCAAGTCAACTTTTCCAGGGTGCAAAGTGATTAGGTTATTTATTTCTTAGAAGTCACATAGAAATATTTGAAATGTGACAACAAACTTTGTAACCTCAGTTTCTAGCATAGTTTAGCACCGAGCTACATTCAGCGCTACTCACAGCCTGGTGCTCTGGGACGTGTCCATAATGTGTAAATGTCAATGTTATGTCCTACCATTGCTCATCTACCAAGTCCATCCCCACCAAGAAGAGCTAAGAGCTACTTCACTCTTCATTTCATTGATTTATTTTATAATTAGCAGAGCCAACGTAACCTAACTCTTCATTTTATTGATAGACTCTCAAGTTTGAACAGACCACTGCAGAATAACTGCTGACTGTGGGTTGGAATGAACATTATCACAAACAGTTCAACCTGTGTTCTAGTCTTTAGCCCGTGCTCTATCACTCTCCTGTTTAGCTTACGTCTGGTCCTTTTTTTATTACCAGTCCAGCTCCAGAGTCCACCATTACAACAAAATAAATCCAAGAAATCATTTCCTCCACAGGAAAAAAGACTAAATTTTACCAGCTGGCGTGGTATCGTCATGTGGACTTTCATTCCATGTGCCGTGAATGGATTTTTTTCTTCCCGGGAAAATCCCACCCAACCACAGATACTGAGAAATAGCTTTTAAGAATAACCACTTTTGGCGCTGATAATCTCATATTAAATTGTGGATCATGAACAGGCGAATATAAAAAAGTGAGACTATTTTAAGATCACTTAGAAAGTGCCTTCAAGGGTGCTTGGTCCAAGTACTGAGCCCCAAAACCCCTTCCAGCGGCTGTGCCTGGAGTGTGTTAATGAAACCAATTAACGCTGATGGGCGCTTCTTACAGGGGTGTATATATGTAGTGTGAATGTTAAATATGACATGTATGGAATGGTTGACTCAAGACTTGAGGAAGTGCTGTATTAACACGCTCCATCCTCTGTTTACTATATTCTGTCACACAGTTTACAGTTGACTTTGGCAGGTGGATAACACTTTAAAGGAAAATGGGAAGATTTGAGGGTGAATAAGGGGAACATATTCTTTTTATCAGACTCTAGATATCATTTAATCCACATGTTGTTTTTATTGTTTCTGTTCTAACTGAATCCAAATGATAGAAATTTTGGACCTGGGCAGTGTTATATAAAACACAATGACTGTTCCCCACAAGGGAAGAACATTAACTCCATCTTAGGACAGCACCAGTGTTGAAATCTAGCAGATATTGATCCACACAGAGAACAAATGTGAGGAATCATGTGGCACATTAATAGTTATGATGAGCCCAAGAGGCCTGTTTATCCTGCTGTAACAAAGCTCATTGTTCTTACATCATCAACTTTTCAAACTTGAATAAGATGATGAGTCTTTCATGTTTTATAGTCGTGCAGCAAAGATATACAAATATATTTCATAATAATGTGATCGATTGTCTTCCAAATGATCTGCATAGTGATTTACTTTTGAAAGGAAGAGTACATTGTGATGTTGTCCAGGTTTGCAGCAGATTTGGTTTTGATCCGTCCAAAAATGTGAAAGTTTTAAAACAAAGATGAATATATTTCATGAAGAAAGCATAGCAACAATAAAGAGTTTATTCCCGAGCAGCTGGAGTCACATGTCAGTGTTCAGTCAGGCAACTACTGCTCAATATTCTCTCCATTAAGGCTGGTGTAAAGTTTCAATATGTTTTTGGTTATAATGCCTCCATGTGTCCCCCATATTCGAGGAAAAGCCTGTTGCACACTCCACATTGATGATCCTAATTTGGATCCTGGCTCATTTTGCTAGATTCATCTTTCACTGCCTGTTTGTAACAGAGTGAATATTCATTGATCTTTATTGACAGCTGTGGACAGTGATGGAGACCAAAGCTGACAGGTTTTCATTAAACACACTTTGAGGATAGTTCCTCCAGTGGATGAAACTCTAATCTTCTTCTCATGCATACTTTTAGCTGCCCAAATATTATGTAACATCTTGGTGCTCATGAGTGGAAACAGTCAAACAAAATTTAAAGTCTGACTGTTTTGGACACAAGATGAGTCATGTCTAGAATGACTGTCTTTATTATTGATAAGCTTATGTATTGTAAAGATAGATATAATTAAGAGGTGGTATTTGTAATTAAAACCTCTTTTTTGATAACAGGCTGAAGATGTTTAGGTTCATAATTAGAAAAAATGATACAAAATGTTTTTAAAGAGAAGCCACGTAGCGTGTCAGGACGGATCTCTACAAAAAAATAAATTGTTGATATGAATACAGAGCACATCTTTCATCAGATTACATATTTTTGGCAACTGTTTCTGGCAGGTTGTCAGAGTGTGACAGATTATGTAACTTTGGAGGTCTGCTCCTCTGTACGACACATACCACAGAGGAGGAAAATTACTGTTGTGCTCTATAGATCTTGATCACACATGTAAAATGTCAGTTCCTTCACTCAGTGTGGGGTTTCTCTGGCAGCTGATACTGAACCTTATAAAGGTCATGAATTAATTTCAATGAGTATCTTCACATTATATTTCAGGAGTTAAAGAGAAAACGTGCCCATCATGGTTGTGTCTGTGACTGAAAACAGAAGCAGCAGCCAGAAAGTAAAGTTTGAGAAACAGAACTCTTGGTGTAAGTGACCTATCTTGTGATAAGTCACTTACACCACAAACTTAACACCTAGGCCCACACAGGTAGGTCTGTTTTTTGCTGTGCAGAATTTACAACCAGGGTTGCCCTGTGAGCGCCCTCTGAGTGACTGGTGACCAGTCCAGGGTGTACACTACTTTTCACTCTAAAAGAGTTGGGATAGATTCCAACCACCATGACCCTGGACAGATATGGAAAATGAATGAAGGAATGAATTTACTACCAGTGAAGTGATGGTGCCCTTTGCTCTGTTTGTCAAAGTTTTACTATAAATGCCCATTAGTATGATTATTTCATGAATAACAACCACTTTTGTTTTTCTTTATCCCTCAAACAGTGTTTTTCTATGGAGGCCTGTTTCCACCATTTAAAAAAATAAAAGGGAAAGAAAAGAAATGGAAATGGAAAAGTTAAAAAAATAAGAAAAAGAATTGATAAGTCATAATTTTGAGATACTACGTATATGAATATATACATACTACATACAGATACTTCATAATTAAAATAATGACTTGACAAATCGTTTTTCTTCTTTTACTAATACATACAGGCTTCTATACTTTTACAGGTCTGTAAAAAGAAGAAGAAAAAAAAGAGTGCATCATAGCGCCCTCTATTGAAGGGGGCCTACTTTTTATGCAAACATAAAAAGCTTATTCTAAGCTAAGTATTAAACTCTTTTCCTTTATTTAGGTGGTTATAAACTTATTTTAACACATTTTTTTGTATTATGTTACATTTATAAAATGTACATTCTGATTAATTTTTACTGAAAGATACAGGCTTCAAAACTTTTACAAGGCTGTAGAAAAAAAACAAAAGTGGAGCATCATAGTGCCCTCTATGGAAGGGGAACTTCTTTTCATGCTAACATAAAAAGCTCATTCTAAGTTAAATAATAAACTCTATTCCTGTATTTGGGTGGTTATAAACGTATTTAAACACTTTTGTTAGTATTATACTACATTTATAAAGTGTGCATTCTGATGAAATTTTAGGCACTGCACCTTTAACACATCACAAACTGCAGACTAATGCTACACAGTACACAGATATCAGGACATATCTTACAGACATTTTATTGCCGATCAACATGGACAGGTAATTCAAGGTCAAGGGTTGGGGTAAGGGTTTTTCATACGTGTTTCGTAAGTCACCATGTCAGCTCAGGTGAGTTAAGGTTATTCAGTCATTTAAGGTAAAGAAACAGACCTAGAACTGTCACTCAAAACTCAGCTCAAGGAAATTGATTTACGCTCGCTTCACTTCTCTCTTTACTGCCTGGGTAAAGCTCAGTCGAGCTTCCTCTCCCATGTGGCCAAAGGGCACATTTTGTTTTATCATGGCAAAGTCTATACATGATACCACTGCGGGCAAAAAAAATAAAAAATACCCAAGACTCAGCAAACTGCAGCCGTGCCAGGAACATGTCAACTCTTTGGACTCAGTGTTTTATCCAGATGAAGAGTCACTCTCAAACAGCTGCACCGACAGAAATGCACACTCACTGAGCTTCAGAGTTCTTCCCATGCGTGTCTGACTGTCTTCGACCAATTAAAAACAGATTGAGCTTATGCAATTCTTTAGGTCAGATGAGGCCTGTTAGCATATAAGAACATAATCAGTACCTCTTTCCAAAATGTCAGCTGCCTGCATCGCTACATCCTCATATTTCACATATGTTAATCTGAAGTGTGACCTGCAGTAAACTTGAACCATATCAAGGCTGGACGCCAAGGAAAGTCAAGTTTGAGACATTTTTCCTCTATAAATAAAGACCTTTACCCCCTCTAGATTAACATCAGAACTATGGAAATGTATCATTCCATTATGTCTGATAAATGTTTTTTGGGTACTAAATCCTGGAGTGCTCTTCGTCCTTCTGTTAGACTTTAGTGCTGTTCGTTTGTACAGTGGAGTTAAATGGATTACAGCTGCAAAAGGAAGTTTTCAAAAAACTTCTGATCCCAAAGCCTAGAAAAACTTGTATTAATAACTTTTTTTAAAATCTCAAAATTAATCTTAAAAATGAAAGCTAGTTGGGAATTGAGACACTGAATGTAAATGTGCTGCTTTTGTGTTTTCAGTTCCTGTGAGGCTGAGCGAACAGCTGCCGGTTGGTGATAGTGATGAGCAAAAACTGTCATGCCAAGTGAAATGAAACTGGACTCCATTGTTGGTGATATCGGTGGTCTCGTAAATGACTTAATAATTGATCGAGAGATCACGGCAGAGTACAGTGCGGAAAATCAGAGAGCAAATGGAAAAGCAGTTGGACTCTGCCAGATGTTTTCTCAATTCTCAGATATGTTGTAAATGGATAAAATATTGCCTGCTGTCTCTCTGACTGCAGAATAAATTCTGTAGCGAGATGAAAAATGCAGTTTGCTTGGATCACTATCTGCCGTTAAAGCTGATGCATCAGTGAGTGGTCAAGTCTGAGAGAAAAATACTTTCGTTTCTGATAAACAGAACAAATAATGAATAACTTAACTTATTAATAACAACATGATGACTTCAATCATCTTGAATTAGGCCACATTCAGTACAGCATGAGCCTCATGCTGTACTAGAGGTGGGAGATACTGGGAATATTGGCTTCAATCTGATACAGTGAATACAGGGCCAGTATCGCCGATACTGGTACTGACACCAATACTGAAACTGATACCGGTACTGACACTAATACCAATAGTGACACTGATACTGATGCTGATACTGATGCCGATACTGATACCGATACTTTTAATGATACTGATATTTATACTGATACTGATACCAATACTGACACCGATACTGATACTGATACTGACACTGATACTGATACCGATACTGATACCAATACTGACACTGATACTGATGCCGATATTGACACCAATACTGATACCGATACTGATACTGATACCGATACTGATACTGATACTGACACTGATACCAATAGTGACACTGATACTGATGCCGATACTGATGCCGATACTGATACTGCTGACACTGATACTGATACCGATACTGATACTGATACTGACACTGATACTGATGTCGATACTGACACCAATACTGATACCGATACTGATACTGCTGACACTAATACTGATACCGATACCGATATTGATACTGATACTGATATCGATACCGATACTGATAATGATACTGATATTGATACTGATACTGATACCAATACCCATAATGATACCGATGCTGCTTAACATTTAAGGTTGATGTATCATCAAACTGCTAACCTTTAGGTGTTTTTGTGATTATTTTTCTTTTGATGATGTTGTTCAAACCTAGGACAGAATTTGGGCAAAGTTTAAAGGTGACTACAAAATACTTATAAACACTTATTTAAGAAACAATAGAACAGTAACAAAACAACTTTTCCTCAAAACATTGTTGTGTGGGATTCTTTTCTTAAGAAAATAAAGTGCAAAAAATTTTCACTTCATGGTATAATTAAAACAAATGTTTTGAGGTACAGATTTGAAGACAATACAATAAAATTAAATAGCAGTTTCACATTATTGTACTCATTTTTTCTAAATAGTTAAGTATAGAGAATTATCACACCAGAACAAATGTTATAAAACATTTTTGACAAATTTCTTTTTTCAGAGTCTGCTTGCGTGTGTGTTTCCCAGGTGCCGCTGAGCCACATGAGGTTGCGAAAGAGTGTGCTGCGCTGTGCTGTGACACAGCGACACAGCGACACCTAGACAGACACAGTCAGGGGACCACTTTTATCAAACCGCAACAGTCAGTGCATGCAGGGGAAAACAATTAAAGTAGAGTATTGATCTTTTTATACTGGTATCATTCTATAGCAACACCAACGTTAGTACCAATTTTATCGATATTTGGATCGATCCACCCACCTCTGCGCTGTACGACTGCTCCTGCAAACTTTAAAACCTCTATTCCAGGTCATACTGTTGGTTATTTTTTATAAGGAGGGAAAGATTGAAAGTATTATCTGATGAGTTTTTTTGAGCTTACCCAGTAATAAAGCTCATCAACCCTACATGAATTCATCAGAGATTTGTAAAGTGACCTCATTGGTTTGAAGATTCTTGAAATTGCAGGACTTGCTGGAACAACCAGAGTTCAAATGTAAAAAGTGTCATATAAAGAGTAAGTTCAAGATTAAAACTCAGCTGTTCTTTTTATTTATTTATACAAAAGTGCATCTGTTTTTGATTAGTAAACAAAGGAAGAAATGTTGTTACTCCTGCCAAAGGCTGCATAAAGAGTGAATTATAACTAATTAAAGCAGCATGTAAATGAAAACACAATAATCGTTACAACAAAGACTTTATAACTGTGCTCAAGCAGCTTCCTGGCTCAGGAAAGCCTGTTGTTGCCCACTGTAAATGGATTTAACATAAATTAACAGCTGAATATAAAAATATGTGGTTTCGTTTTTTCCATTCTGCTTTTATATGTAGTAAGAGTTGGCTTTTCAGTCTTGGCAGCTGCTCTGCTTTCATCCATTTCGGTTCATCCAAGAAGCAATAAACTGCATTATGTCTTTACCTCCGAGCCAAGTAACAGAGGAGTTGGGTCTGAACCAAAAAGTCTGTGAACAAACAGCTCACACAGGAACCCTGCAACCTCGGGGCAAATATTTCAGCTGGCTGCATGGTTACAAAACACCAGCTTTAATATGATGTACACAATCAGTGCATTTCTTCTCAGTCATTACAAGTTAAATCCTAATTACTGAAGTTACCTGTGATAAAATGTCTTATTCCCTATATCATAGAAATTTTATTACTCATTTGTATTGAATATAAGTCGTATATCAAAGAGAAACATAAACATTATCCTTGAAATGGACAAAGGTAGCTCTGACTGGATAAATAATCCATTTATTTTATGATCTTTGAGGTCATCAGGACTGCCAAGCTCCTTTTTGAGCAAACAGAAAAATGACTGAGCCATTTATTAAGTTATTCCAAAAACAAACAACCTGATTTTAAGACCTTGTTCATTAAAATTACACAGGATGTGAAACATTTAAGTCATATTTCACTTAAAAATCTAAACTATCCTTAAATATCTCCCAAAAACCACAAGTGTCTTCAGAGGTGTTCGTCACAGCGGCATTTTTATATCAAAGAATGCTCTTTATTGGAAGATCAGAAAAGTAGAAAAATAGAAAAAAGAGAACCTTTGGTTGCATACATGTTGCAATAGTTCAAAAACCGACAAAATTTACATAAAACTTTAAAGGATCAGAGCCACAAAAGGAAAGATTTTCAATGTTTCTCATGCTTAGATCTTTAAATGATCAGAAGTAGTGAGTAAAATCTCCCTGTATTAACCTTACCTCTTGCAAAAAAAGAGAAGAAATGTTTCTATTGCAACCCGATAGCTTGGACTTAAAAGATTTTATTACAACCCTGACTTGCTCTGTGTCTTGAAAGTCGTGCCAAAATGTTCATTAAGACACCGTTAACAAGCATTGCACAATCAGAAACATATACATTCAAAGCACCACTAAATCGTTAAAGAAAATAGTTTTATTTCTTTGTCAGCTATACCTTTTACAGTATGTTTGAAGTCACTGACATTTGAGTGTTTCCCCTGTGAAAAACAGGAACACTGTGTTTATCCCCTGGGTTTGGTGTGTCTTTCTGCCGTCATGAGGATCTTTTCACCCCTCTGTGCTCAGTTTCTTCTTTCTGTCCTTCTGTTGCTGGCTGCATTAGAGAAGGGAAGAGAATGAACAGTAAGTACACATCAACCAGTCAATCAAAATCAAGAGGCAGCGATTATTTCAGCATTAATATGCGCTGCATTGAGGTTTGGCATTTAGGCTCTGCTTTCATTTTCTGCCTCAAGGAAACACCAAGCTCAGCGCAGAGGGGAGTGGGGAGTGATGATAGCTCACAGGTTCAGGGCCTACAGGTGATAACAGAAGTAAGGGTGGGGTTGGGTGGGGGGGCTTGTGAATCCCTGTACAGATTTAAACAGCAGCTGCAGGGGCATTAGCACCAAGCTTCAGCACAGAATTTATATCAGCACTGTGGTGGCAAGCATCATAGCAGAAGACTGCAGAAGACTGAGCTTAAAGGAATGATTCAACCTTATTTTTAAATCTTATTTGCTGTTTTGACAAGTCTGTATGGTAATTTAGTTACATTTAGCAACCTGTTTGCTAAATCTAGCACTCAGAGAGAAGACCTAAAGCTAAACAAGCTGTTTCTATATGCTAAGCTAAGCTAACTCACAGCTACTTACCACCTCTCATTGTATATCTACCATTCAGAGTGCGTTAACCTTTGAATTTTAAATCTTATTAAAAAAAATAAAACATAACATCATTCCAGGAACACCTCCATCCGTAAAAGAACATGATGGAGATATGTTGCAGGGAGAACAGTTTGCCATAGCTCAGACAAAGCATGGACTTCAGGGCACAGATAGCTTTTGCTGCAAGGAAGCTTTCAAGAATGCAAGCCTTCTTATCGTCTATGTGTTGTAATTTTACCTAGAACCCGTCTGGAAGAGGTTCTCCGTGAACCACCTTCTATAGAGGCAAAAAAACATGGAAGTTACAAACTAGTGTTACAGCTTTTCATCTCCTGGTAACTGAAACTGATAAAACTCACCTTGGATCATTTTGGTAAGTCTGTCGGTGTCAAGGTTAGCACCACCTTCATAGGTGGTATATTCTGAATACTCAGTTCCTGAAAAAGAAACAAAAAAAGATGCACATACATGTCACCTAAACTTTAGAAAGCGATGATCAGCAATTCTGAAAGTGGTTTAACTGACCTCCCACTGCCACGTTGGTGGTGCCAGAACTGACTGAGTACTGGGGACCTGAAGATGGTTGATAAACATCCGTAGGTGAATAGAGTTGATGAAAAAATGACACAATCTTGACAAATTAATTAAGGAGAACTTACCTGAGACAACCCTAGTGACCTTGGAGACTACAGGTTCACCTTCAATGACTCTGGTAACCTTTGTGACAGAAGGTTGGCCTTCAATGACTCTGGTAACCTTGCTGACAGAAGGTTGACTTTCAATGACTCTGGTAACCTTGCTGACAGTAGGTTGACCTTCAATGACTCTGGTAACCTTGCTGACAACGGGTTCCGCTTGAATAACCCTGGTCACTGTCATTTTTGGAGCTATAAAAGAAAGAGGCCCATATGAATACGATGACACTCCGATCATGGCATGTCCCTTCGATTCAGAGAATTTTCCATTTGTATGCAGAAATCATAACAAATGGGCCTTTCACTGGATCTGAAAGGTGGATTTTTTTTCATTTCCAAATATGTGATTCATAATCAGACGCTTTAACTGTGAAAACTGTGTTATTTAGTTTTCCAATTTAGTTTTATTTATATTGAAAACAGGAGAATTCATGCAACACTTGTTGGAGCAGGTGTTAAAAAAAGTCCTACAAAAAGAATTACCTTAATCCTCCCTGAGTGTTAAATTATTTTAGATGTCAAATCTTGAGCGTGAATTTATGTTCTTACATTTTTTGTGGAATTATGTGGATTAAGGAGAAGTGTCAGTGCTTTATCACTTCCTATCAAAACCAAACTTCCGATATCCTCCCCGTTTTTATGAATGAAAGTGATTTATCTAATATAACCTAGACGACTTTACTGATTAGGAATCACATGATGATGATAAAACTGTGATCATCATTACTGTACCTTCCTCGTAGACAGTGATGACCCTCTCTAATGACAACAGGAGATATAAAGGCGTTAATGACAGTGATGAATGCTGTTGGCGTGACATAAAAATGAATCATGATATTGTGCTACTTACTCAAAAATGTGAGGGGGATCTCCTGGTATCTGAATCCTGAAATGTACTGAAAAAGAGGAGGAATATCTGTTATGAGAGATTAGAGAGTTCTTCATTATCATCAAAAATCTGATGTTGCACAATGAAGCCTAACATGGATAAATCTTTAGAAAATGATCATAATAGAAGAGTTTGAGTTCAGTCTGTTACGCTACAACGCCCTTGCTCTAAACCATGAACGTACTTCTTTGCACCCATGAGTTTCAAGCAGGTTCATGTTGTGTACTTTGACATGAGTTACATAAGTTTAACTTGGCACCTAAAGATGGAATCAAAAATCCCTAACAACAAAAACTACACCCTGCCCTTAAGCCTGCAGCTTTAATAAAAAAAGAAGTCTTTTTTTGATATGACACCTTGATCTGCATGTAGGAGACGAGCCTCTTCAACAGCATGAGGAAATCCTGGCTTCCAACGGGGATATCTAGAAGAGAGTGGAGGGCGTTTACTGCAGCTGAGACTTAACTACAGTTATAAAAACAGCACGGGGAGTTCATCTTTAGAGACTTACAAAAACGACAAGAATCTTAATAGCACATATTAAAAAGACACATTAAAAGTTGACCGGGTGAAAACTTTACCTCCAGGGTACAGGACTTGGTCGATGAAGTGAAGGACTCCATTTGTAGCCATGATGTCAGATTCAGGGACTTCGATGCTGTTCACTTGCACTTTGTTGTCTGCCTGAGGGAATCAGTTAAAACTATTAAACAGGGGAAAACCACTAAATAGAAGGCTTGAATGAACCTGTGTTTTTAATATGAGGTATGACAACTTTCACTTACTGAAGTCACTGAGTTCAAAACCAGGATTGAGATTGTATCAAACGATAATGAATGACACGATCATAAATTCACAGCTGCATCAGATTTTATTTTCATACCTTTAAAATTAAAGCTTATTAAAGTTATATGGCCTAAACTGCTTCAGGTAAAGTTGAGAACCACTGTGCTATACTTACAAGCAGCACTTTGAGGTTGCTGCCTTGGAGAGACTTGAGAAGGTTTGTCACCCCAGTCTCCAGACCACCACCGATGAAAATGCCGTTATTGATGTGATACAGGAGAATGGTTTGGAGTGCAGTCATATCACCTGGAATACATACACAGGTAGAGTTTGATGTATTCACTCTGTACAATTTTCAGTCACTCCCACCAGGAGATAAAGGGAGTCTGGATACCTACTCTTCAACAAATCCATATCACTTGAACTCAGTCCAGCGAAAGCCTTATCGCTTGGGGCAAACAGTGTGAAGTCTCCTTCCTGTTTCAGCAGATCAGTCAAACCAGCAGCTTCCATCAGAGACAAAAAGATCCTGTGGCACACAGAACAGTGGGCTGGCTGTTAGAGAAACCGCGAAGACTGACATCTTGCTACCACAGCATTTTCTCGATCCCATACGCTCCATGTGGATTTAATGGAAAGATTCAAAAAGATGTGGTTAAGTCTTACGCTGCACAATCCGTCTTCTCAAAAACATCGCCTTGTACTCACTTGAACCCTCCATTTTCAGTCAGAATCTGAAACATGGTTTTCTCTGCTGGTTTCAACAGAGTCTTCATGACGTGCAAGGCCCCGTTGCTTCCTTCTTTGCTGCCTCGGATCAGACAGGAATTCTCAATGCACACAGCCTGCAGAAATAATCCACAAATCAAAGGTTAAGGGATTAGTATTATGTTTCAACTGATGGACAAATGACATGCAGTGTGTGTGTTTTTCATGGCACTCAGCCAAGGTTTAAGGGCTAAAGTTCAGAGGAGAGGACGCACAGTGCGATAGATGAAAACTCTGAGAGTTTTCCCCCCGATGGTCTCCAGCCGCTGGCCGCTGTACAGCTGTCCCAGGGTGAATTTATTCTTCAAGATGTGGCTCTCCAGGATGATCCTGAGAAAACTCTGATCCATGGACATGACCTCATCTGAAGCAAAAGAAAAGTAAAGTTTACAGCACCATTAAAAACAAAAATGAAAGCATCACTCTACTCCATCTGATCTCAATCTCTTCAGAAGCAGAAAAAAACACCTGTACGTCTTGGTGTTATTGAGGCCCATTTTTTCCTTTAAAGCCAGCACTGACGGCACTAACAAAAAAGAAATTCATATCTGCCATAGGTAACTAGATTTACTGCAAAGCTCTGCAGGTCATTAGACATGATTTGTGGGTTGCTGAACATGGAAGAATTCATGCTTTGACTGTACGGTCCCTGTTACTTCCAGCTGCAGCTGCTTTTTGCATTCCTTACACCCGTTTAAAACCATGTGTCGGTGAAGATAAAAGCACTTTCTTTGAATTAATTACACATTTTTGCAACAGAAACAAAACATCTCCACTCCCTTAGGGTTGAATTCAGGAATGTTTCTGGAGGAGAGGGTATTTGATGTTATATTGCATAAAGCTTCTGCAGTATCCTAAAAAATCCACAATTTCCCTCAAGCTGAGTATTTACATATCTCTTTATTCATGAGTCAGCTTGAGAGAGGAAACAAATTATTACCCTTATTTCCAGAGTGTGACTAAGTGCGGTTTGACCAGGTATCGTATTCATCCAGCCGCAGAGAGGAAAACAGAGAAGCTTTTATGATGTAACACTCAGTAGATGACTCACCAGTGAAGACAGAGTTGAGGGGAGCCAGCAGAGTGTACTCAACCTCTGGTCTCATGGCAGCAGACAGGCCCAGCTCGGACACCATGTCACCAAAAGTTGACTGGGACTTTCCAACCAGTTCCATCACCTGCTTGGCTTAAAGAGCAAAGGAAGTCCCAACACTGTGAGCACACTTTGACGAAAAAACACTGAGCATGTTGTTTGGATTCATGCTCAGGTGTGAGTTTTACCTGAGTCTGGCATGAGGACTTTGTCAATCAGATGGATGACACCGTTGGCGGTGAAAATGTCCTTCTTGCGCACCATCTTGACACCATTAACTGTTAAGCTTTCGCCATCACAGCCAATCTCAATGTTGTTGCCCTCCATGGTCTCGTAGGAGGTGCCAGTCATGATGGCCTCAGAGCACTGAACCGAGTCCAGGAGGTGGAAAGTAAGAAGGGCTGAAAAAGCAGAAAAATGTTGAAAATGAATGCATCTGTAAGCTAAAGGTTGACATTTATTTGAGTGCTGCAGGAAAGTTGTCCACAGGGGCTGTTTTATGTTCAACCACTGCAGCTGAGAGGATGAGGAATCAACACCCTGAAAACCTGGAGACCCTTTGGATCCCTACGGTCCTTCAAGGAAAAGACTTGGGATTTCTCCACAGCTCTGTCTAATTTTCTGTGAAATGATGTGATTTTACTTCACAGGGCAAGCTGTTAGCTAATAAAAAGGTTTGGGTTGATGCCAGTTTGAAGGGGAACAAGCAGCTGTTTCCTGCGTCTGAAAACAAGCTGAGATTTTGACCATTATGTCGCTCATCTGCAGTGATCCAAATTCAAAAACAATTATCATGATACGCAGCTTTAAAACAACTGAACTACAGCATCAAATAGTAATGATTTCCAACCACAGTTGCATGCATGACTTGAAACTAGAGACTTATTTTTATTACTCTTGATACTACTCTATTATGCACAGCTTGCCAAAAGTGTGTAAGTTCCAGATCCGTTCAGGCGTCATCTGTTTTAAGTTGAAGGAACGTATAATAAAAAAATCCCTCCAAGGGTGACTTCGTCCAGCATTTATGTTTGCAAAGAACCGCTGAATGTCGGTTCCTGCTCCTTCATCATTAAAGATAAATATGGTCCCAGTTTACCACAGTTAATATAAATCCTCAGTTTCTGCTGCAGTGTTTCAAACAGCCTTGAGTGGACATTAAGGACCAGAAACAGAAAGAACGAACGAAAGTCTGGTTTACCTTTCAGGGCCTCTTTGTCGCTTTGAATTCTCTCCAGCACGTCGCTGCCCAGACTGTCGAAGGCCTCATTGGTGGGGGCAAAGAGAGTGTAATGACCAGCTTCACCAAGTTTCTCCAGCAGGCCAGCAGTTTGAGCTAAATCCTGGATGGAGAATTCAAGAAGATTAACAGGATTGGGTTAAATTTGATTCACTGTGGAGCACCGAGGCAACAGCTGCGGGAAGTTGACAAACATCTCAAGAACTGTTTGGCTCCACTTTGAATGATGGATTGCTCTGAATGCTTTGAGACCTTTTTATCCAACTTTGGCAAACGTACAGGTAACTCATGCACACAACCTCTTGAAGCACTTTTGCAAAAGTATTTCCACTTGAGGTGTTCTGCTTGTACTTACACTCAGAGTTGTCAGATCATCCTCAACCTCGATGTAATCCTGGATTGTGTTTCCAACAGCGCTGATAACACGGTCAATCACATGCACAACCCCATTGGTTGAAAGCTGGTTGGCATGGATGATCCTGGCGCAGTTCACGGTCACAATCTGTGCACAACGTAACCATCAAGTTTGTGGCACTGAAATGTGTTTTTGGTACAACTGTGAGGGTTTGCTTTGATAAAACCACAGCACTATACTCACGCCATTGGAGTAGTGGTTAATGTAGAGACCAAGGTCGTTGTACATGGAGGTGACTGTCATTCCATTCTTCAAATCTTTGGTCATGAGGCGTTTGTTGGTCATGTGATAGTGCAGAGCGTTGTACAGCTCGATGTTCACATTGCTCACCAATGCAGCCTTCACTGCCTGTTGGGTGGAAAGAAATAAAAGGTTAAAGCCTGAAACATTTCATCTCATCATTTCGGTATTTCTAAAGTTCCCATATTATGCAAAAATCACTTTATAAAGTCTTTTAGGAAAATTTGTGGGTCTTTGGCTTTCCTCCCAGCCCACAAAATGTGATATTTAATGACAAAACCTGTACTTAGTAGTGTTTGTGAATGTAAAATCCTGACCTACAACAAGCTGTTTGAAATTTCCGAGGTTTGCCGACGTCAGTCAGTCCCTTTTTTGACCAATCAGGGGCAAGTCTGACCTGATTGGTCCACCGGAGCAAATACCCCCGAACCCCCTCCCCGCCCACTCCCCTTCCTGCATCTGGAGAGAAATCTCTCCGGATGCGGTGAGAAGTGTTGCTGTTTTTGGCTGTAAACAGCCACACAGTTCCATGTACAAGTTTCCTATCTTGGAAGAAGACAAGACTAAGTGGCTAGAGTTCATTTATGAGGGAAATGTGCCAGCTACACTCAGTAAAATTGTGCATATGTGTGCTAGTCACTTCACGGCAGACTGCTTTTTCCAACTTTGGACAGTACAACAGAGGTCTAGCGAATAGACTGGTCCTGAATCCAGGCGCATTACAACCATCCACCAACAAACCTGGGACCCTGGAAATGTGAGTATTTTAAATGCTGTGTGCTGTGGAGCAGATGTAAGAGCTTTTCCTCAGTGTCCCCCTGTCTCTGTGTTAGCCTCAGGATGCTAACTTTAGCTGCGGTTAGCCTGTTGTTTTAGCCTGTAATGTTACGGTTAACAAGCTTCGCTGTTTTCTAAACATTGTGCACTTGGCGCTTGTGGTGCTGCTTTCATAGACGCAGAAGAACGGGGGCGGTATCAGCAGTGGCTCATTTACATATGAAGGTCACGCCCACTAAATCAGACCGTTCTGAACAGAGGGGCTATGAGACCCTGGAAACAATGCTGCTGTGCTTGGTTAATTGGCTTTTTGGACCAAAACATGTTGCTACCATTTCATGGAGACATCAGTGATCCATATTAGCTCATGAATTTCCCTTCGGGGATTAATAAAGTATTTTATCTATCTTTATCTATCTATCTATGTTAAACAGCAGAAAAGGAGCATAATATGGGACCTTTAACTCACCTCATCCAGAGCGTCCCAGGCTTCATTGCTGGGTGCAAAGAAGGTGACGGATCCAACTCCCTCAATTTCAGGCCGAAGCTTTGAGATGTCAGAGTATTTCTGGGTTGATGTGGCTTTCACCAGACCCAAGGTATTGTACACATTATCAAGCGGGGCCACTAGGGGAGAGAATCAATGATGAGCATGTGCCTCTGAGACTTTAAAGGCTTGAAAACAAATGCTGGACATGTGTTAATAATGTGCTCAGACACCCTGTTCTAGCATATTTGGTCTGGTTTCCAAAATAGCAGACAGCTGCACTACAGTTGGTGGATGTGGCCTCATGTAACCTCAATGTGTTTGTATTAAAACAACACCTAACACAGTGTACCTGCAGGACAACCTTTGGACACGCCCTCCAACTTCATGTAGCCTGGGCAGCACTCATAAACCACAGTCCTGAAAGTAAAACACACAGATAAAATGACATAAAATCACTCACGCATATCCCCAGCTCTGTTTGCAATGATCCCTAGTTATGTTAGACATTTTTTCCTGGCGGACATCCTTTTGTGCTGGATTATCATGCATCTTTGGACTGGTATATACAGTCTGCCACATGTTACTAATTATTTCCACCGTTACACAAACAGACCGTGTGATCCAACAGGTCCAGCCAAAATCTAAAGGAAAGGGAGAACAGTAGATCTGTGCTTGGGTTACAGCTGTAGATTTATACAAGTGAGACCTCATCTTTGAGAAGCTGAAGAAGATGAGTTGCAGGAAATTTAAGATGACACTTAGAACATTCAGAGGTTTGAGGGTCTGTGTGAGAAAGTTAACCTGAAAAAACAAAGTAGGATCTCTGATTTTTGTTCTAGACTTCTACAAAAAAACAAAAAGACTTTTGTTGTTTCTTTTTCAGATGAATAAGATGCAAATGAGAAGTGTTTTTTAGCTCTTAGGCAGACATATGAGAAACAGTGTCTCCTCTCTATAAACCATAAACAGTGCCGGACACCACAGCCTGAAGGCCTGAGGGGGGGGTAGTAAAATCCACAGTGCAGCTGCCACATATAAACATGACCATACCCCCTGCGTCAGCATGTCTGGACATGTTGAAACTATAGCATTGTTTCCAGTTTGTGAAGGAGCAGAGATTTAGAGATGTACATTTACCTCAAAAGACTGGCGGGAATGCTAGCTTGTAAAAAACCACAGATGAACCCATAGGAAGGATAAACAATACCACATGCCCAAAGTTGGCTTGGGGAGTGAATAACTGTTGGCTGCACAGTTTTTACTGTCAAGAAACTCCATTCTCCATTGTTCAGCTTAACAGGATTAAGATAAACATGATATCCTCCAAAACCATTACAGAGTCTATTTTTTTTAAGTCTGCAACATGGAAATGTCTCAGGTGAATGTAGGTGATTACTATGACACTAATCTACCACACACAAGAGGCACCTAATAAATTAACGATGACTCGTTGGCTTTAAAAGAAAGACTTCAAGTAGAGACTGGTTTCTTTCACTCCTGTGGTTTTTTCATGGCAGTTATCCACACCTGATGCCTCAGACAGGATACAGACTGAGGCTTCAGGGTCACGGCTAACTGCATCTCTTCAACAGATGAATCAGAATCAAAGCTGAACGGAGCTTGAGGGAAGGGGATGAGATCATCTCGGTCCTATTGGGGCAGAGTCAGCAAAAACCCCTCGCTACATCGCTCTCCCACACAGAGAGAGGTTGTGTCTGGCCGTGGAGTCGGAAACTTTTGACATGTCAGCATGTCCATAAAAGAACTTTTCCACTAAGATTCATGATAACTGTAAAACATTATATAAGATGTGTGGCTTTCGTCCAGTGCGACCCAATAATGGGCAGTTTGGAGGTTTGATTGTTCAACGTTTTCTTGGAGACGGAGCTGCTGGGGAAGCAGAAATCTAATCATTTGTTGAATTAAACCTCAATTGGTGGGGACAGCTTTGACCCGCTTAAAATTAGACTGAGCTCCGTTTGCCAGAAACTACTGAAAAAAGAGTAACCTAAGCTATCTTGGTCAGTGTGTTAGCCTGGATGTTTTTATATGATCCAGATGGGGGTGTTGGTTTTGCTAATACTGGGGGAGATGTCAGATATTAAGCTTTGCTTGAATTAAAGTTGTAACAGTTATTTCAGTCAAAATGTTACATAAAACTATAAAAGCAGATTTTGAACTACAGGATTTGTTTTGCAGGAAAACATGCAAATCAATAATCCAATGTGATTTATACTTTGTGCACAAATCTCATGATTTATTTCAAAGTTTATGGTCAGATTCTGTTTGCAGTATTTAAATTTGCAGTCAGCATTGTTCAAGAGCTGAGCTTATTTCTACAGCTCAGTTTGACTTTTGCATTTTGTGAGCACAGAGAGGGAGCTGAAGATTTTGTGAGAGGGGGGAGAGACTGTAAAATAGGACTGGCTGCCATCCATGTTTAAGCACAAAAGTGCTGAGAGCACTGGAACAATGAGGGAGAGAGAAAAAAATAGGTTTTCCAAAAGACGGAGCTGAACTCTTCTCCATTCATGAATACAGTCAACATTTTGCAGCCACATCACATCTTGGAGTCAGTGGTTCGCCACTGTGGCATCCAACAACAACCAGACTTACTTAACTATGAAATCCCCAACTCTCGGCTTATGGGATTGGACGGGACATCCTTCAATAGAAAAAAAGATTTAGGGCTGCTTCCATAAATGTGTTTTCATTTTGAACGGTAGTTTGATTCAGAGTGAGATAACAGATGTCGGTCTCCATGGAAACATTCAAGTTTCCATAAATTCTCTTAAAGAAGCAGGAGAAGAGGCAGACACTGAGGAACAATACTGCCTCTCAAAAACATATTGAACAAAGTCTCAGGTTAAATTTAGTTGTGAGTGGAATTGTTTGTATTGTTCATCTCTAAACAAAAGAGACAATTTGTCCTGTTGGGAACATGAAACAGCACTCACGCTGGCTTTCCACAGATGGCCTTCTGGTACCAGTTACGACAAGTGCTGAAGTACTTCTTCTTGGTCCCTGCAACTTGCTGGAGTGCACAGACATTGGGTCTGGTGAGAGTACAAAGAAAAGAGGGAGAAGCATTAAGAATCAGGTAAAAATTTTATGAAGATGCTTTGAAATCTATAAAATAAGTTGTATAGAGAGTTAAAGCAATACTGCTGCTGCCTGTTCTGTTTGTGAGGATGAATAAGTACATCCTTGAAACTGTGAAACAAGTTTGTTAAATTATTATGGTGTCCAGCTGCAAACATGCTTCTTTGATTCTTGCATAAATCAGTGTCAGTTTAACCAGTAAAATGTCTGAACATCATAATTATAGAATTTGACAAATGATATTTATCAAAAACCTAAGACTGATTCACACATGAAGCAAATTAAAGCAAAATCTAAAAAGACATAAATGTGAATAAGTAAGATTTTTTTTTAAAGCTAAAGATTATTCAATGCAAAACAAAAAAATGACATCTAAGGTTATCAAATACTCTTCAAAATATAAATTAAAAATAAATAGTAATAAAATTAGGCTTACCCTTGAGTTTTTGCCCTGATGCGACTGTGGGCGACTATTTTGTCATAAGCTGAGGAGTCAGCTTTGTCAAATGTAGAGAGCACAAAGAGTGCAAAGGCAGCTGCAAAAAGGAGCTTCATCCTTGATTTCTGTGCTAGCCCTTCCAGACCCAGAGTAAAGGGAGAGGACTCAGTGCAGGAGTTTATATAGCGCAAGTCTTACCCTCCACAAGAGGAGGATGGTAACGTTCATGCATGCATGGACCACCCAGCCCCTGTCAAAACACACTTCAATGTGCAAATACACAGGGCTTAACAGTTGTATGTGATCATTTATATACATTTTTAGATTATTTGATATGTAAATTAATTCATTACTGGGCCATTATGAAGCTTTGGACCAAACTTACACTCACTTTTTCACACTTGATTTTCCACCTTTCACACATTTTAATACATTTCTCAAGGAATATTCTTTAGTTTCACACCACAGCTCTGTAATTAAAACATCACTGCTTTAATAAGGGATTATATCAAACAAACATAGATCACAATGCACAGTAAAATAGTTGAATTAGCAGGTCATGTTCATACACAAAGCTGGTAAAAACAATTCTCAGCACAGTGTGATGAAAGAAATTCTGCGTATTATTTTAAACCCCCAAGGATTAACACTGAATTAAGAGACAAATAAAATAAGCAGATGGGATGGAGCATCATGATTTATTGTTCCCGTTAAAGAGTCATTTTCTGGACCATAAACAAAAAAAATCATTGCATAATATCTGCTCTGAACATATGCCAGAGCACTGACAGTGAAGTATTGAGGAAGCAGTTTGCTCCACCTAGTGGTGGATAGGAGTATAACTCCAACATGGATCATATTCCATTTTAATTAGAGAGATACTGAGGTGAATCAAGATTCAGATTAAAAAGTAAATCAAATCAGGAGCTCATCAAAAAAAAAAGGACACAAAGAAAAAAATATATGTCAGCCTTATTTCTATAGCACTGCGTCCCTTTTTATCAAACCTGGATGTCTTCCAACTTTCTACACAGCAATTCATGTATTTAATTGAAGCCATTTCAGTCTTTTGAAGCCATGAGCAGTCTCTTTAAAGTTTTCTTTAAAATCCTTGTAACAAGAATGAACAGGACACTGAGGCTTGAACTTTGATATTAAAAATATCTGAACATTGGCTACAACTCCAGAACAACCCTAAGGAGACAACTGTCTGTGAAAGAGCCACATGATTTTACTGCCTCAAGAAAATGACTTGAAGATGTTTCTTCCGGCCAGCAGGAAAGCAGCTGTCACAGACCTGAAGCAGCTGTTGGCTTTTTATAGATGTAACAAATCTTTGAAGTTACAGCAAAGAAAATTGATACAATCATTTAATTAACTTTGGTAATGTGTAAATGACACATGGTTTTTTATTGATGAAATCCGCAGAGTGTAGCTGTTGTTAAGCGTGACCTGTTAATGTTGTTTATTCACAGCATGCCCAAGTGGCATCACTTTATTTATTCTGCCACAAGCTGTTTATCCTCCAGATGTTCTGAAAATTAAAAAGCAGTCTTTGACAGATAAGTCAATGTGTTGTAAAAACAGGGACAGGGCAAGGATTCAATACAATACAGATTTGTGGCAGAAAACTCAAGCATGCTTCAGCTCGTGCATGCATGTGTATTTTTAAGCACAGTCTGGAAGTTCAAACCCTTCAGCGAACTTCATGCCTGGAAGAAAATAACACTTGTAAGAAAACATGACACTTACTTGGTAAAGGCTTTTAGAAGAAGAGCACTTGTGCACAAAGCCCCATCCCAACCTGGGCTCTTCAAGACTGGAATACATTAACTTTACAGTCTCAGCATTACCCAAGCAGAGCCGGGTCTGAAACTACTACACAGACTGCTCTGGGAATAATGGCATCATTATTTTTGCTTGCAGTGATAATTGAATACAGCTCGGGCTTTACACTTTGAATCTGGACACTGTCAGAATTAACAACTTTCACACTGAGGGACAGTCGCTGCATGTTGACAGAATGGATGAATCTTTTTTAGTCTAAGTAGGTTGAGACTAACTCCATTAACTGGACAAATGTATCTGATTAAAGGTTAACACGCATAATACAAAGGCTTAAATGAAGAAGAAGAAGAATCAGTTCCTCATTACCTGCTCATTATTTTGGATTTCCCGCTCTTACAGTTAGCGTTATTGGTAACATAACATTGGTACACTACTTAATTGAGCAGTGCGCTAATTTTTACAGCGCCATGTTCTCTCAAATCAATCACTTCTGTCTCACACTTACTTGCAATGTCGATCATATTTCACAACCGTTGACAGGTTTTTTCTTTTCATCCTTGACTGCAACCATTATCCATTGCTTGCTCCATCCCTGCCTCTTCTGCCACACATTCAAGATGGCGACTGTTGACGTGAGGAACAAGGCATATGTTCGTTTTAAAACACGTATGAAGAGCAGCTCTTCTTTACAACGCTACTTCAATCTTGACAACTTGTCACTGAATACAATATGACAAGGCATCCTGTAACTCATTTTCCCACCTGCACCTCTTGAAAGTGTATTGGAACGGCCGTTGAACTCGTACCAGATTGATGTGCGAGTTACGACTTGTGACGTCACATCACATATTTTTGTAGCTTATCATAGCAAGGTACTCTGACGTTATTCATCTGCTAATGTTACACATTGCTGGCAGCTGCTCTAGCATTAGCTAGTTTTTAGCCCATGAATTAATACAGAATACGTTTCAATATAACATAATATTAAGTATAAGCTTCTGTTACCTTATGTGCAGTTTTCCCTCCTCCATTTTACTAAAATGAGCAATTTGCAGACTCCTTTGGTGAATGAAATGATTAAGAATTATAAGAATAATGTCTGTAATGTTGGTTCTTGCACTCAAACCGGAGTCGTAATGTACCTGGGATGCTTTCAGGTTGGAACTTGGAGATTTCAAAAGGGAAATTTCCAATTTACAGGTTTCCATGAACGCATCAATAGCTCTATTTTTTTTAAATGGGACAACAAGCTAATTTTGTCAGTTTGTAGCGTAGCTTAGTAGCTGACTTTCTTTAGCACTACTACATGCTAACAAAATCTCACCGTTTTATTGATAGACTCTCAGGTTTGTACAAGTTACTGCAGAATAACTGCTGCATGTACTGGAATGAACATTATCACAAGCAGATTAGACCGTGTTTTAGCCTGTGTTAGTCTTTAGCTTGTGTTTTAGCCTTTAGCTCCTGCTCTATCACTCTCTCGTTTAGCTTTCTTCTGCTCTTCTGTCCTTTTTCTTTTTCACAGTCCAGCTCCTGTGTGTGCCATCACTACAAAATGTATCCAAGAAATAATTTTCAGCAGAGGTACATCAGTTCTGCCTGTTTGACCCAATCAGGAAGCTGAGAAATAGCCTTTAGAAATAACCTATATTGGTGGTGATTATCTCATTTTAAATGATGGATCATGATCAGGTGTACATCCAGAAGTGAGACTTTTTTTAAGATCCCAAAGAAAGTCCTCATGGTCCCTTTAAGTTGTAAGCAAAGGTAAGTTAAAGGAAGAATTACTAACTTAAGGTTAATGCTTTTTTAAACAGACTGACTACTAGCTGATGTAGGCATCTGAATAATGTTTCTGGACAAGGTAGTAATACTTTTAGCAAACCAATAATTGAAAATAATCCAAATTATGTTGTGAAATTATTATAGCCTGTATAGCGTAAGTTAAGTTTAAGACCTGTAGTGCTGTTTAAATGTAAAGAATCAAATAATAAAAACTGTATGAAACCTGATTACTAGTTTACTTTTTATTACGTTATGTCACTCTTAAGCTGCAAATTTGTTGTGGAGGACTGTGGAGATCTGCAGTTTATAGTTAAAGCTCCAGATTAAAGAGTCCAGTCAGAGTTTACACAATAAACAGAGTCAGTTTACATCTGAGTGGACAGGCAGGATATGAATAATGCACCAAATGGCAATTATTCTGTGAGAGCAAATGAGTCTTCATGATGCCTGTCTTCTAATCCTCTCAAGAGTAAGGAAAAAATATCTCAGAAGCTGGATTTCCATTGTCATCCTAAATCTCCTCTTCTTATTAATCAAGACGAGAGACAAGATGGAAGCAGGGAAATCTTTTACAAGGCCAATCAATAAAAAAAGAGACTCACTTACTCTCCTACTAACTCTATCTTATCATTAGTAAAGTCAGAGTCCATGTTTGGGAATGTAAGAGGAGCAAAACAGGCTGAGAAGAGTGATGGGTGTTGTTTTTTAAAAAAGAAATAAAATGATACAGAGACTGTGTTTTTCAAATCAGCAGAAGAAACAAAAGATTCCTTTCTGAAAGTTAAAAAAACACACAAATGACAAGCTTGACAGGTGTATTTTAAGCATGGTTGAGTAATAAATCCAGCAATAAATCACAACTTGACAGTAAAATCCTCTTTCCAATAAAAGAAGTTAGAGTAGCTGACCAAAATATTTTTTCTTTGGCTACATGTCGTTGTTTTTTCCATCCAGTGGAAAATTTCCTTCAAATCAACACCAAACTTATCCAACACATGTACAGTTGCATGTCTTGATCATTACTCTCTTAATAAATGCATTTTTTGGTTATGGCAGATTTCACTTTCAGAGCTCTTTGGGGTAAATGCTTCATTCTGAAACATGAATTTCTTACTTGCTTCACAGTCCTCTGAACAACAAGTCAGACCTCACAAACTTCCCAGTGTTGTTGAACATCTTTGGTAAAACACAGTACTTCATACATGTGCTGTGTTGATGAGAATGATACATATTACAGGATTTTACAAACTGATATAGAAACATTGTGGTACTCTCTGCTATGCAGGACCTGGTTTATAGATATTTTAATCAGTAGATGATTGAATGAAAATGAGATCATTAAAAGCATTAGATCCGTAACGTGGTTAAGATAATTGTCTTGCAGATTAGTTTTTGTACTTTTTTGGTCCATTTTTCACCTTCTTTGTATGCTCTTTGCGAGCCTGTCCACTCTCATGTAAGTCTTGTTTTTCCTCTTCCTTCATAACTTCAACAATTACTTTCTCCACCTGTTTCTCCTGGTACTGCCCACCAGATATGAGAGGTCTTTCCTCTGGAATCAAATTTATCTCATCACATTTGTGGACAAGTAGTCTGCTTTGCTCCGACCCATCAGCTGATTCATCCTTCGATAGCTCTTTATGAGGTTTTATTTTAGTGGCTGGAAAAACTGAACCATTGGCCTTCCTGTTGGAGCCCAGTGGACTGGTGCTGCTGGAAACTTTGCTCTGCTGTGTGGTGGTGGTGGTGGTGGTGGTTGCATCAAAGAATCTCAGCTTCTTTTGAGGCTCATCGGTGGGGAATTTGGGAGAATACTTGAAGCAGTTTCCAGGGTAAGCCAAGGTGGAGCTTGCAACTTGTCCTCCGACCCCACCTTGTGGTTTACCTTTCATCATGCCAAGGACTTCATAACGGAAGCTGGAAATATCCTGCTTTAGCTCCTGTCCAGAGATAAAACAGCAGCAATGATTTAACAGCAACGGGATAAAGGGCAACTGGGATTACTCTTTTGTGTAACTGGATACCACCTTAAAATTCTCTTCAGTCAACCCTTCCTCAGTCTTTGCATCTCGGATTTTTGCAGCAACATACCGCTTCACAAGGTTTCTCAAGACCTCCTGGAAAATAAATTTTGGATAAGGAACTGATTCAAGCTTAAAATCAAACTATCAAAAAGGCTCAGCCCGTTATGTGAGAGCATAGTACCTGATACTCATGGTTTAATCTCACATTTACTGCAGCACGCTTCTAAAAGCAAAGAAAAAACAGGTCATGACAATAAATCTAATGCAGCTGAGATGACAGAGATCAGAGCAAACCTCTGGAAACTCCTTACCCCCAAGGTTTCAAAGGTTTCCAGCTTCTCTGTGCTTAATCTCTTACACAGATGCTTTCTTATCCACTTAATCAGATAAAAGACCGACTTTGGACTGGGTATTATATTAAAAGGAGACGGTAAAGTCCCCCCTTCTTCAAAATAGCTCATCCACAGTTTGGTTCTTGCAAACTTCCACTCTATATCTGCATGATCCTAAAAAGAACACAAACAGCAGTTGATTAAAAACCTTTAGCAAAGACGTGGAAGACATATTAGTGTGTTAAAACTATGAAAAAGGTAGGTCAGCTTCAGAACTTACAGCGATATGCTGGTAGGAGTTATTCATCATTGCAATGAGCATGTTCAGAAGCACTACCAGGGAGATGATATTGTATACACCAAACATGGTACTGCCCACAAACTCAGTGAATTGATGGTCTGGCTCAACATTGGTTACATAGAGAGCAATCAGGCCAAATACGGACCAGAATAATGACTGTAGTGTCTCGAAGAGCCTGAAAAGCAAACAGCAATACATTACACCGTGCACTGCTGGACAAACTTATAAATTATTAATAACACAGATGTGACCAGGATAATTTAAGAGCTTCCACTTACGTGGAGAAGGCATTGTTCTGTCGGCTGCATCGGATACCCTTGCAAATCTCGCCGTCTACTACCCCGTCTGTTTCATAGTAAAAGTAGAGCTGGTTGAGGCCGTTGGCAAAGGCCAGCAGCACCAGACAGTAGATGAAGAGGAACTTGAGGATGTCGAGGAGCATGCGGCCCAGTGAGATCTGTAAGGGCCCGAGATGAGAGTTGGCGGTGAAAAGGCAGATGAGGCGCAAGGAGCTGAAGATGTTGGCGATGGCAAACAATGCTTCTGCGACAAGTGTTGGGTGCCACATGTCCCAGCTGTTTCTGTCTTTGGCCTTATTGTACTGTGAATGAAAGGACAACAAGGAAACAAGAACAACAGTTAATGAAGTTTATCATCACTTTTTCACATTTCTTAAGATACACTGCCTGGCCAAAATAAAGTTGCCACCATCCATTTCATCATGGTCTTGCATTGATGATGGTAGAATCTGACTGCTGCACAAAGCTTTCTCAATGAGGTTAAGGTCTGGACTCTGTGGTGGCCAATCAATATGTGAAAATGATGTCTCGTGCTCCCTGAATCACTCTTTCACAATTTGAGCCCGATGAATCCTGGCACTGTCATCTTGGAATGTGGCTGTGCCATCAGGGAAGAAAAAACCCATTGATGGAATAACCTGGTCATTAAGTATATTCAGGTAGTCAGCTGACCTCATTCTTTGAGCACAGACTGTTGCTGAACCTAGACCTGACCAATTGCAGCAACCCTAGATCATAGCACTGCCCCCACAGGCTTGGACAGTAGGCGCTAGGCTTGATGGGTGATCGCTTTATCTGCCTCTCTTCTTACCCTGATGCATCCATCATACTGGAACAGGGTCGATCTGGACTCATCAGACCACATGACCTTCTTTCATTGCTCCAAAGTCAAATCTTTATGCTCCCTGGCAAATTGCAACCTTTTTTTTCCAGTTAGCCCCAATGACAGTGGTCAGACTCTTCCATCATCAATGCAAGATCTAGGTGAAAAATGAATGCAACACTGGATGGAAATAAATCTTTTGATATTGCAGAAGCTTACTGAAACAATGCCACAGCAGATGCATGCCATAATCAAAGCTAAAGGCAGTCCAACAAAATAATAGTGTGTGACTAATTTTTGGGCAGACAGTGTACTAACTGTGTTTTAAAAAACAGTTATGTTGATACTTGTGTCTTTTTTAATTTAGGGTAAAAAGTCAGCAGTTAAAGACCTGTGACGCACCTCATTAAGTAAAGAATTACCTTCATGTAAGCAACAATCTTCAGAGAAATAGTTGCAAGATACAAAGAGTTCATTATGAAGTCCATTAAATTCCACCAGTCATCCATGTAGTCCTCCAAACCACTATCCCACATCTGTTTGATCTCAGTCCATACAAAACCTTGGAGAAATAAAACAAGACATTCACTTCACCATCACTCAAGAGTTAGAAAGAGATCTAATCCCTTTTACATACATAACCACAGCATGCAGATGTACAGTGGTGTGTGGTGACATGCACTCCAACTTGATGCATACCGAGCACCCAGGGCAGGATCATCCACTCCACTGTGGTGGGTGCCGGACCCTGAAAGTTGGAGTCTGCATAAGTAATATGCTGCGAGGCTAAGAAGAGCAGGAAGAGGAAGGTCAGGTAGGATGCGGTGTGACAGATGAACTTGATGAAGGGCTTGCGGATGAATAAGCCATAGCGGCTCTTTGGAGAGATCAGATAAAGGATGGATAACAGTGGGAAGAGGAGGCCAATGAAGATACATGTGATGAGCTTTACTGCCCAGTGACGCCTCCTCCAGCCTGGGAACTCATCATACCACCGAGACGCCAAGAGCTGCTGACAGTTGGGCTGGGCAACAAACTGAAAAAACAAGAGACGCACAAAGAGAGGCAGATAAGCTTTTTCAGCTCTCTTCTTGTGATCAGGTTGTTGTAGAGGATACTGAATGGATCAGCACAGAAGCAAATCAACCCAAAATACCTCCATCCCAGACTTTCAAACATCATTCAAGTGAAAAATGGAAACACTTGAAACAGGTTATCAGAGCACTTTGTGGTTTTATGCAGCTTGTTCAGTTGAAGTGGTTTCAAAAAGTCTGTCAGTGGGGGAAGCCAAATTATTGATAATACCAGTCGCTTCATATTACTTAAAAAGTCTAAACTTCTGGTTTATGACACCTTAAGTCTGATTCTCTGAGGTTATTGATGAATCAAGCCCATCTTTCCTTTATGGGAGGTTCAGAGGGACATTTGGTAGAAACAACCCCTCAAAGAGGATTTTCAACAAGTCCCTAAAACAAACAAACAAAAAAAGATACTGGAAATTTCTTAAATTAATAACAGACAGAAAAATATATGGACAAAAAGCTCTTCAATGCAGATATTAATACCATATATTTTTCCTAAGAATCTCACCTTGTCCTTGATATAGTGAAAATTATACAAATAGTCAAGCTTCAGACCACAGTGTGGCAAATTTAATATTCACAAGACACTCAGGAAAGAATAAATCATTAACCCTAATATTCGTTGCACTATGCCGATGGCATTCAATTACAGAGCTGTAAAAGTGATTCCTGTGATGCTGAATAAAAAGCAACAAATATATCTTGTAAGGATGTAACCCTAAATCTAAACAGAACCAACATTTCTCAAAATGCTCTCATATCTTGGTTAAGAATAGATCATCTAATCCGTTTCCTTATTCACATTTCTCTTCCCTGTGAGATTTGATATACACGTCTTCTGGACGTCTGCTCATGGCGGTGGGGGTTAATCTTACATTTAAATGAGTTTTGGCCAAATCTAACCTAATTACGGTTGTACAAAGCACCAAATTGTGTGTGATGAGGTCATCTATCACACGGTATCTGACATCTTCATTGTTTCCTAGCTGTCCCTGTGAGGTGTTGACTCGCCTTAACATGGCTGGAGGCAAAAGGTGGCATCTGGTGGGACCAGATTTTAACTAGGGACAATTTTAGAAGGTGACAATTGCCCCATCCACATGTGATGACACCCACTCCTTCAAAAACAAGGGTTAAATCTGTCCTGAGGCAAAGTGTTTGTTCATTAGGGTCTAAAAGACTTGCCATTCCACGCTGCTCATAGGTGGGTAACGCTAACAGTCTAAAAGCTAATCATAAGGTCTGCTCAGCCCATTAAAGTAAGCGTTCTTTCCTTAGTGTTTGCAAAAATGCACATTAGGAAGAAAACATTTGCTTGTACAAAGAGTGCAGCCAATATGTGAAGCTCAGGTCGGAGCAGAACGAGTGCAGAGGGTGGCAAGAGAAGAGAAGAAAGCATTTTCACAGCACACATTAAAGGATGTTGCTGCTAATAATGAGCACATCCAGTAAGTGCTGGTGGTCCATTTAAATTCTATAACCACTTTGGTGCGTTTTCAGAAGTCTTTGATGACAAACCTCAAAAAACCCTCAGTTAGAGACGAGTGTCGGTTTTCTGGCAGTTAACATAAATGGACGAGGATGTTCAACCGAGCGCAGATTAACAATGGGCAGGGCTGTACACTTCTGTACAGCTACAAAAAGTCAGAAAAACAACAAATGGTACTATATGTTTTTTCTTTAATTCATTAGAAATAACAGCCTTAGTTTTTGAGTCCTTTCAGTTTAAGATATGGAATGTAATGAAATCAATGGGACAAAAACTAAAAGATGCAAAAAGTCATTTTATACTTTAGACCAGTGGTAGGCAACCTTTTCCATGATTCGAGCCACTTTAAAATACGCTTATGCCCAAAGTGCTAATACTTCTTTTATAAAATCATCCACAGTCGATAGGAAAGTCTCCTTTAATAGTTTTCCACGCTTTAGTGTGAGAAATGGTATAACTTCCTTCCGTTACCTGGCTTTTAACAGTTCAGAAAGTTTTGAATGCGTTGCTCTGTTTGGCATACTTTGCTAACACTGTTTTTGTATTTGGTCTCAAAAGGCACGGCAAACTCGATGTCTTTCATACTACTCTAGCAAAGGGTGCATATCGCTCGATCTCCGGCCATCTCTGGCAGTAAATCCATACTTTCTTGTCCAACTATTTTGAAAAGAATGACTGAAACTTGATAGCACCGCTTAATGGCTTCAAACTTGAGCTGGCAGACTGCCTCCCAAGAGATTTTTGGTGATGCACTTGCAGGACACAGTTGCACACCTGTAATGTCATGATTAAAACATATTATTTTATTGTATTTTGTTATTTTTTTACAAAAAAATACATGCCAGCTATGGCACCTGTGCCCTAGGTTGCCTAACCTTGCTTTAGACTGAACTCAATGTCTTGTTGTCTCTACTTTCAATTTTAACACTTTTTGATCTATGTTTAATCCATGTTTAACATGTGGTATGGCTGTGTATGTGAGTGTGGCTGAATAATAAAAGTATTAATGTGCGGTCACTTTTGTATTGTTTAATGTGCAATGACAGTAAAGACATTCTGGTATATACTGCCGTTACTCTCTCAGACCTATGTTTTTCAGCAATACAGGTAGAAACACCAGGCCAACATTAATAAAAACATCTCCTTTGGAATAAGTCCAAACATCAAGTAATTACGCTGTGAGCTGTAAGTCTGATTCAGCAAAGCCTTCAGTCATTTAAAGTGTTTTTGTTCTCTTCATACTAACTGTGGCAGTGAAACATCATAATTTTTGACGACCACTTTAATTGATTTTTTATGTATTTTTAGCCTGTTAGCCTCTTGGAGGTTGTAAATACAAAATAATGAATTGCAGCACTGGAACAAAAACCTCTCCAGAAGTTTTCCTGGCCAGTCTGCTCCATTTGTTGTACTTTTTGTTTCTTCTTTTTGCAGTTTTTGACCTCTTTGAGGTGTTTCCATTATAACATGTGCAACACTGACGTTTTCATAGTAACTTGTGATGATCAAGTAAAATGTCTGAATGTCTGAAATGGTCAAATGTTTCCCATCAGAGGTCACACCAACATCCACTGAGCCCTTGAAGTTCATCTTCGATCTGGCACACAGTCGTGCTGATCTTTCCTTCTCACATTTCCAACTGGCTCATTAAAAACGCAACAGTGCGCACACACCATGCATGATCGCTTTAATGTTCAAGCTATGATGAGATTTTACCATGAGCAATGGATGGGTAGTATGAGGCTTGAACTCAGAAAATACTGAAAAAAACTTACCCCCCACACAAAAAATATTCTTGAAAATGCTCAATAATGAGTGAAGCCAATAAAAGAGAACCATTGCAACTCAGCCTGGATAGAATATTGCAGGCACTCACAAAAAAAAATCTAAAAATCCAAAGTTTCTCCCTAAGGAGCACCAGTGCTCCCATTTTACAAGTGCTCTTTAAACTACCGTGACTCCCAAAACATTTGGGCTAGCAAGAAACTTTGAATGGCTCCTTAGAGAAGACAAGCTTTAGGGCAAAATCCAGGGTATTACAGTACTTCTTAGGAATCAGTGTGCAACAACGTTCCAGTCACAGGCAAGAAGTGATGCAAGCTGTTCTCATTACTGTAACTTTCTTTCACTACAACCAGGGCAAGCACAGCAGTTTGAATGGTTCCTGAAAGATGAGAAAATGAGCTTTCCAGGAATGATCTCAGACTCTTTTAAGGCCAAAATAATAAAAAAATAAACAACCAGCCATGTGGCCTGAATGATATCTAGGTGATAAATGGACAAGTAATGTCCAACTTTAAAAGAAAATGCTTCCACATTTGTTTCCTAAGTGTTGAATTCAGACCAAAGACGCTCATTTTTGTCATATAACTTTTAGTTTAGGCATCCATTCTTTCAAAGATTGTATTGAAAGATAGTGAAATTAGAATCTAATAAGTTACTTAACTTTTTGTCTGCTACCTCCGCCAAGGAGGTTGTGTTTTTGGGAGAATTTGTCTGTCTGTCTGTGAACAACATTATTCAAAAACTAAAGAATGGATCTTGATGATTAATTTAGGAAATGTTCTCAATAGGAAAAGGAAGAAGTGATTAAATTTTGGAGGTGATCTGAATCACCGTCTGGATCCAGGATTTTTTTAAAGGATTCTTTATCTTGTGAGATAGGGCTGTTTTCACCATATGCGTATATAACTCCACGATAAATGGTTGGATTGCTTTGCAAAAAAATACTTGACAAGGTCACCATAATTTCTTACAGATGTAAAAGTACAATCCAGATCCTTGCAATATTCTGGATACTAAGATCTGGAATATGAAATATGTACTGGGTCATCATAATTTTCAACACTGTCAGGAAACAATTTATCGTACAAACCTGCAACTAACACCAAATTGTAGCAGGCAGTCTGCTGAAAGGGAGTATAACATTAAAGTAGGACTTAAGTGTTGCGTGACAATCACTTTAGCTTGGCGGGGGTCTGTGCTCTCTGAGTGCTTCTCTAGTTCTTCCTGTGACAGCGCACAAAGTGTGAGTATTTAGTGGCTTTACTTCACACCAAACAGAAGGGTGTCCTTGGATCTGAGGGTAAGTACACCAAAAACATGTTAAATGACAGTAAATGGTTTCCTCCCTAATTAAAATATTATGAGTATGTTTTTCAGGGAAGTGGTCATCACTTATTCCATCATTATCTCCAATTATCCAATTGTCATGGGACTGTCTGAGAGGGATACTGTAATGCATTGCTAAGAGCTGCCCTGGTAATTACATGCTGCTCTCCCCATGGACATCTCCACCCTTCTCTGACCACTTACAGCTCATCTTGGTTTGTTCTTGTTATTCAGTTCATGCTGTGACAAAGGATGTTATACTTTGTACTTTTTGTACTTGTGCCAAAAAAGGAACCTGTGAAAGTATGGCTCCCATTATGAGCACCTATTTTGCTGTTGGCATTTCTTCTACCTTGAGGGTTTCACGCTGCTGAAGATGTGTCAAAATAGAGATCATAATCGACATAGAGCTTACCTCTTTCTGGCAATATTTGATAGCCAGCTTCAGTCGAGCCAGATCATTGTTATTCTCATCCAGCAGAGGGTTGATGTCATCACGGTAGTTGAGGATTATCTCCAACTCTCTGGAGCTTCGTGTTTGGTCCAAGAGGTCCTTGGCAAATTGTTTACACATATGGGATAGCTCCTCATACTCTGACTTGAACTCGTTTTCAACTGTGCTGAGCTCCTTCAGCTCCCAGCTAAGCTGAAAAGCTGTGAGGAAAGGATCTTCACTGGAGACAGCGATTAGTGACGGGCTGGCGAGGGCCTTGTAGATGTTGAGCCTGGAGCGAGAGTGACGTAGGCCGTCAACATCTAAACTGGAGCCACACTCCACGCAGTTGCAGCGCACAGCATGGGGCTGAGGTACGGAAACACCTCGCTGCACAAGCAGTTTGATGATTTCGTAGTTGTTTGTGTGGGCTGCAAGGATGATAGGCGTGATGTCGGGGGTGAAGTCTGAAAACTGTCTGTCCAGCAGGATGGGGGGGACCTTTTCAAGGAGGAGAGAGGAGCAAACAAATAGACATGGGCATGAAAAGTCTGCAAGTGTACAGAGTTAGTTGCACAAACTGTGTATAGTTACTGCTTCTTCTAAAAGTAGAGGTATCACAACAAATAGTGTGGCAAAGAGTGCTGCTGCTTTGAACCAGAAAATAGAGTTTGGAACCTAGAATAAGAATAGCCACGTCTGAATCTAAGGGAAAGTGAAGCGCATGTAGTGATTTTCTCCTTCATGTCTTTTACCTTTTACACTGAGGGTGAAATGTCTGAAATCTCACAGCTGAAGCGCTCTGAATTTACAATGATCTGTATGGTTACAGTGAACAGTCCAAGAAGCTTGCAACTGCTGATGGTCTTATAAGATCACGGATCCACAGTACCTGGTTTTCCCCTCGCGGCTTCTTATGGTTGAGCAGCAGCTCCACGGCCCCCACCACTTCTTTGCGGATGGCATGTAGCAGAGCATCACCCAGATACACATTAAAGCTGAGCAGCAGCTCAATGATCTCCAGGTTTTCGTTGTCAATGGCAATGAGCAGTGCTGTGCGTCCAAGGGAATCAATGCAGTTGATGTTAATCCTAAAGTAGATCTCAGCCTCTTCCAGGGCTTGTTTCACACTGCCGTAGTCCCCTTTCTCAACAGCACCCAGGTAGGCTTTCTCCAGGGCAGAGAGCTCGGACTCTGCCCGCACGATCCGCAATGGGATGCGATCCCTGTACGAGGAGTTGTCTGTTTTCCTGTAGTAAAGCTGTGACATTGCTGCTACAGCATCACAGTCTCTACTAAGAATGGATGAGAAATAAAAGGAGAGGAGGAAAATATAAGATCAAGTTTCAGTTTAGGCTTTGATGATGCAGACACAGTGGTACAAGTACAGCTCTCTCTTTATTGACAGCAGAGAAAATATAACAGGATATGTGAAATGGTAACCAGAGCTTTACAATGAGGCCCAAACACAAAACATATTACTTATTAAACATGTTGTCTCCCATACTGATCATGAAAATAATGAGCAACTTTAAAAAATGTAAAATTTATTATTATTTTAATTTTAACATACAACAGTCATACATTCAAATATATATAGCTTAATCATCAAGTTTTATAAGAAAATGTATGGCTGAATTAAAAAGGAATTCCTATTTCAATAACAATCAACTCTAAGCTTTTAAAAAAATATTCATTAAACATAAGGAAAAAAAGAATATTCCTACAACATTTTTTTGATGCCTTAAACATTAACAAGCAAGAACAAATGCACCAGACTGACAGAAACTTTACCTTCGTCCTGTTGCTTTTCAGCAGTGATGAACAGAGAGAGGCAGATACAGCAGCAGCAGCCAAAAGGAAACTTGAGTGTTCGGATCCTCATCAGTGACTGAAGTCTCCACTGGAGACGGACTGTAACTTAGTGACATGTCATGCAGTCCTCTGCCCACCCCTTTCACTCACTGAGCCGTCGGGAGGTTTGTTGTGTAGAGGAGGAAAGCTGCTGTCCACACTCAATCACAAAATACATGACGAGTATCAGGTGGGGTGCACGAGGTGACCTATCGTTTTGCAGCAGATGCGCACGTGGACTAAGTGGGCGAGCCGAACTTAGAAAATACTCGACCCCACGGCTAACAACACTAGAGAGATGGGAAAAGAGGAATTAATGGTGAGTTAAATGTTGAAGGCAGAGATTTTTTAGATGCTACAACAGTAAATTTCCAAGATTTCTATCACCAGTTTAACGTGGGATTCAGTTAAGATAAGCATTGGTTAGCAAAACACGCAGGCGCCATAACTCAAATTTGAGTTAGGCTGTGAAGTTTAGTAAATGGTAAAGTCACAGCAACACACATCGAAAAGTATCTTTGAATCACCTAAATAAAGTATATTCTATAATAAAATATGATATAATAGGTTGAAAATACTTGAACGGTTTTGGAAATGCCAGCAGGTAGCTGCCAGGCGTTCTGTTCTGGTGTTGTGTCATTTTCTGCTACCCATCGAAAATTGCTAATTTGTGGTTCTGCGCATGCGCTCTACTTCAGTCGTGTCAGGCCCATCATTTTTGGCTTCCTGTGAGTACTGAGAGCATTATTTGATGTGAGACAATTGAATTATCAAAATATGCTTCTGCCCTAAAGTAAAGATTTAAACACATCAAAACTAGCTGGGTTTAATGACACAGGGATATTGAGTTGAATATTAATGATTTAATTATGTGTTCAAGACAAGGAGCATTTGATGGGAGGGAAATTGAAGTATCGAAACATGCCCCCCCCCCCCCCCCCCCCCCCGCAATAAATAAATAAATAAAAAATAAATAAATAAATAATTAAAATAAAATACTGCTAATATTAATTAATTAATTAATTAATTAATCAATTAATTAATTAATTGAAAATGCATGAAGGGTAATTTTCTTAATAGTAACACAAGCATGATCACACACATCTATGATGGACACAGCTAAAAGAAAACAGTAGCAAAATCTGACAAGGCAGCAAAATCTTCACCTTCAACCCCTTAAAATGAATCATTTTGGTTTGGCTTCTGATGAACAAAGCTTACTTATATTTTAATGCACCTCTTTTGGAAAGTTTTGAGCGTTTATGGCAGCTTGATTTATGTCCAAGCCTCAGTCTGCATGTGGTCTGGTGTAGCTCTCAGGAAACCCGGGCTATCCAAATGTTAACTTCTAAATTTTCTCTGTTTAGTCTTTGAAGCCTGGTAAAATAAATGTGGGGTTTATAGGAATCCACCAAGTGGTAATAGGCCACTGTTATGTGTCAGAGGGTGGAATGACAGAGGAGACATTGTATTAAAGTAAAGTAGTAGTTTATGATGTATACAAAGAAAAGCCTGCTGCAGAAGATGTCATCTTATCTTATATACAATTTTCATGTCACTATTTAAGGGATGCTGTGGAGAAACAGGCAGATGCAACATATAGGATGTTTAACTTAAGTGATGGTTGGCTATATATTGCAAGTCTGTACAGTTGCTAAGAAACCTCTCGCAAACTCATTTCTTCTTCCACATCTGTTGGCAATAGGGACGACTGATTTGACCTATTCTAGTGACAGTTTCAGATCTGGGTGATCTTGTGGAACACAAAACTCAACATGATAAATCTAATATCTTTCAGTCCACTTAGACTCAGTCTCAGCTGTCCTGAGACCTTAGATCAATCTTGTTGGTATGCTATTGTGGCCAGTATTTGCACATTTTGACACTGAACTTTAATGAGCTTCACAAACTGCGTCAGTCTGTATGAATAATGAGTTGACATTCAGAGTTCCCTCAGTCATTCTAATTAGCATGTTTTAGACTCCATCAGTGAGCTTTTGTGTGACTTTGACGGATACTGCATGTGTGAGATGACCAAGTGTGTTTGCGTGTGTGTGTATGTGTGTGTGTGTGTGATAAGATCGATTTTCCTTCCTCTGAATCAACAGAATCTTGCACTTACAGGAATTGTGCTCAATATAATTATCACTCCGGTTATTATCTCATCACACTCGCTGCAAGACATGTGCAAGTCAATCTGGTTTGTGCAAGAACCAAAGGAATACCAGCGCCATCCAGACCAGCAGCAACGAAACAGACGATTCTCTGTTTGAACTTAATTCTCTTTGTACAAGCACTTTCAAACTTGATCAATAGTTATCATTTTACTGGATGATATAGCACAAAAATCCCATCATGCTTTGCAGAATTTCACTCTTAAATCAGTTGTTCACTTGTGTTAATCAATGAAACCACATTTTTGTCACAACCATTTCCTTTAATGAAGAAAGAGGACACAGGCTATCAGTTTATAACGTAAGTATTGAGAGGGGAGAAAGGCAAAAAAAATGATTATGTTGGTGATAGAACCTTTGTGTAGTATCTGAACTTATCCAGACATATGATGGAGTCTGATTCCCCCTAAATGTTCAAATACAAGTCAATATTTTGTTCAGGGGTCGTATCTTTTCACCAGAGTGAAGAAAATTTGGAATGAGGTGTTTAAGTTTGATCAATCTCTCTTCTTTTGTTGGAGCAACTTTCTGCTTGATCAGTCAAAATCTATTTCTTACTTTATGAAGCCAGATAAAATTTTTCAAAGTCTTTCGACCTGTTTTCACAATAAATGCATTTTCTTTTCATCTTACAAGACATTGTGAAAAAGAAGCCTTGAGAAACAAGACAGTAAACTGAGACAAAGAAAAAAAAACTTTTTTTATGGTCTCAAGAAAAATAAACTTTAGGGAATATCATTCAGAGAAATGGACTTCTGAGGGATAGAAGATCACATTGCAGTCCAACCACAGCTGGCAATTTGTAAACATCTTGATATTAATAATAAATAAAGGCTTCATTTTCTCCTTCTTTTATCCCTTGGCCAGTTTCAAATGGTCCAACATTTCTCTTTAAAGCCAATTAAAGCAGGTTAAAGGCAGATAAACACTCTGCTGTGAGAAGAGAGTTTTGATCTACTGGGGTTTTCTTTCTTAACTTTTTCTGTCTGGTCTGTCTTCAGAAGAAGATATGTTTTTTTCAACAAAGAAAGTCTTATGATCATAAAAGCCTTGATGGTCATATTGAACGTGTGTTCATATAAAAAAAGTGAAGTTTGCAGCCATCGTGTCTCTTTTTAACAGCTGATTCTTGTGTGGATGTAACAAGCCCTGACTCTATCAAAATATTCACTGAAGTCGAATTAAGTAATATTAATAATTCAATTATAATGTAGAGAAGGCTTAACATTTAGCACGCCTTTGGGAAATAAACGATCAATATGTTCATGAGTGGCTATAAAAAAGGTCTGCAGCTCAGTGAGGAGACTCTGTATCTTTCTTTTAGGCTTTTGAGGCAGCTGCAGTTGAGTTTTTTGCCCTCGAGGAACATTCAGCATGGTGTCTTTTTATCTATTTATTCCACCGTTCAAATATTCCATATTTGTTTCAGCCATCCGAGCGGTCACAGATAAGGTCAGACTGTATCATCGGCTCATGTGCTGAATTTTTTGTGTCTGATTCTGTTTGCAGGAGAGAGATGTGCTGATGGACAGAGCTGACAGCAGGCAGACTCCAGAGTGTGACCTGTGCTCATGCGTATTTCCTGCTGAACCAGAAAACACATGATTCAACAAATAAAGGTAAAATATTCTTTAAAGTCTGCATAATTAACCTGTAAGGGAAAGACTTACCAGCAGATAGGCTTTTGATAACATAATATACCTATTTATGTACCACTTTATGGGTAAATTTTATAAAAAGGGATCTACCTAGAGCCAATTTTAAAAAGAATAACATTGGAAGAGTTTTGTCACAAAAGCTTGAAGAATATTTTTCTATTATTTATTCTTTATCATATATGTTCAATAAAATTTTCTAACACATCAGTCAAACAAGCCCCTTGTGGAGAATATCAGCTGTGAAAAACACGTTTTTCTATGAACAATTAAGAAGAGGAATCCTTTTAAAATGTAATGCTCTTGTATGCCACTAGAGGGCAGAAAGAGATTTCATTTTCCCTTGAAATCTTGATGAGCTTCATCTTAAGCACAAATTTCAAGACAATCAGACAGCAAATTACATATAATTATTGTTTTTGTTTACACCCTCGGCCTTTTCCACATTTTGGTGAAAGCGTCTTACTTTGGACATGAAACACATTTGACTATTTTCTCTCTAAATGAAAACATTTCTCTGAAAAAAAGCATCCAATTGAGTGAATTAACTTTCCACAGTGCGGTTTAGCATATCTGGGCCAAATGTTTGTTAATGATGTTTGCTATTGCAAAAGAATCTTCTGACCCAGTTCCAGGCATGTTTATCACTGCTTTCACTTCACTTAAATACGTAATGACTCTTACTTTTCTGTTCCAGGGCTGTGGGTTTCTGTGCATGATAAATAAGTAAAACTGTGGTAAGCTTAAAAATAACGAAATAATTCTCAGTGGTGAACCTTGGATCATGTAGGAGCTGCAGGCAATTAAAGATGATGTTTAAAGCACCACAGTTTGGTATCAATTGAAGTTTGTTTTTAGCATCACTTGTTATAGTAAACAGTGCTGGCAGTGAGTGAAATGATAACCTCTGTCAGTCGGGGAAAAATATGTTTGTATTTAAAAGCTGAGGAAACTTCAGAGGATTTTTTTTCATCCACATCAAGATGAGGTCGCATGCACTCTAATAATGTTTATGGGGCAAGTGAAATAAAATTAATTCCCATGATTTTTGGTTGTCCCCTCTGTGGTAAACACTAGCTTCAGCTGAATTCAAGTCTTTCAACTGAGCACATCACAAAAAGCCATTTTTTTTAAAGCTGAGATCAGTAGATTTACAAACTTGGAGTTGTGCTTGACTGGTCAGACTCCACAGGAGGCGACCAGTCTGTGCTCTGCACGTGGGTGTAGAGCACGTTCAGCATTACGCTCCAGCTTTCTGTCAATTAGATGTGCTATGTATGGGCCAGTGTTTGACCCTGCTTCTAAAAATGAACACTGATGCAATAGTCAAGCTGGCAGAAGAAATCCAAAGTCATTAGAAGAGGTCTTGAACTAATTAGGGCTGACAATCTTTCAGGGGAAAGTCATCACAGCTTTATAATTCAGCAAGAGCTACAAGGTCAACAACACTGAGCTCTCTGAAAGGACAACCAGGTATGATTTTGGTTATCAAGGACAGTGGTATTGTTTGCCATGATTTGTGCATATTCAACATGGGATTTCTTACATATATAGTGAGTTATCACCTCTGTGTTCACACAAAAACATACAATTTTGATGATAAATCTCAAAATGAGCACCCAGTCAGACTTCAAAAAGATATCAAAGATATTTAGATAAAGAGATTTTTCATCATCAGACTAAAGGTGTTTTTTCGACAGTATATCATTCTCTTTTTCCTGTCATTCCTCTGTCTTTGGATGACTGTCTTAACAAGATGGATTTATTGTGCATCCTGTCTCCACATCATACACAATCTGATGTTGCCATCTCCTGGCAGTAGCAGTGAAGTAAACAGCACATAACAGCTGCCAAATCATATAAGATTAAACATACTTATTTTTACTTCATAGTATTACTTTTCTCTTCTAAACAAATAAATAACAGCAAAGTGATTCTATAAATAGGAGTACATATCAGGTATACAAAAAAGTGACAAAACATGGTTGACAGGTAACACAGTTGAGATTTTCTCCATTTTTTGGCCCTTGTTTCTTTTAACATTCATAGTAAGAACACCAGAAAATGTTGATCACACAGTTGATGAACAATTAAAACGCACTATGTACACACAATCATTATGATGAAATCTTGATGAGGAAGAGTTGAAACATGCCACACTTTCTTCATGGCTCTCACCAAAAAGAGTTTGACTTCAAGTCATTTGAGTCATGTGACTTTAGAACAAACCATTGCTGTTTTATAGGCCTTTTTCAGTGGGTAACACGGTTGATGCAGGTCTCTCTGACACACACAAAGTGAATTATTTTATCCATATAGATTATTAAAATAGTTTTTAATACAGCTTTGTCATGTTTTAATGATTATCTTTAACAAATAATACTGAAAATACTGAAAACTCACGAAAAACTAAAAGGTACAGTGTTTAGGTACCTAAGCGCATCCTTGTGACTGTGAAGGAGTGGAATAGTAGGAGTTTTTTCATGCTGGACATGAACTCAGCATTGCAGGTTTATATATTAAAGAATACATTTGTTAAATTGATTTTTTAAATATTTCATTATTAAACAAATTGATATTTTTTACAACATAAACAAAAAAAAGTACCGAAAATAGGTACTGTTGAGTACCATTACCAATTGCCAGGTACCGGGCATCAATACTGTATCTTATTAAATGTGAAAGGTACCTATCCCTACATGTATCTATTGTTGATTTGGAAGAGAAAACTTGACATTTGAGAAATTGGACAGCACAAAACTGCAAACTCCAAAACATGATTTGTAGTTTTAGCTGAATAAATTATGGAACCTTTTCACTTTCTGTATTAAATGAAAGTGAAATGTCATCCAGATGACCCACTGTAAAACTGGTTTGGTAAACTTGGAAAGTATATCTCATAGTCATGAAATGTACCCCTAATTATAGAATCACTCTGCACACATCTTCGAGTACCTGCAGGAATCTATTATCATAATGTGAGGATACTGTAGGTTAAAGGTCATATTTATGTCTGTCTGCAGGGATATTTACCAAACTCAACAAAATCAGCAAGACTTCTCCTGAAAAATGAGTCAGTTTGTCAGTTTGTGTGCTGGTGCTTATTAGAGCTGTCAGCAGGAGAGGAGTATGTGTGTGTGCTAGCGTGTGTGTGTGTGTGTGTGTGTGCCACTCACTTGTACTTGTATGTGCAGCAGGAGGTGTTAAAGGGTTAAAAATCAGGTCTTGGAGCTTACATCCACATCTATAATGTAGCATAAAGAGCACCTTGTTACAACAGTTAACTTGGACAGTTGACAGCTGACTTATGTGACTCGGGCTAATGGAAAGATTAAGTCAATTACAGCCTGGCAGGGGAGCTCGGAAATATTTAAGACATTCCCAAGATTATTGGAACAATAGGGACTCACAGACGCCGTCACTTGGTGGCAGTAAATTTCATTATGTCACAGTAAATCTGACAAAGTGCACTTAGTTTTTCTCCTTTCTCCAAAAGACAAATCATGTGTTAAAGTGAGGATGAGAGCAGTGAAATGCAGGCAAAGAGACTGTCCCAACATGTGCAGATTGTGCAGCTTTTTCATGAGCATCCAGTGAATGTGCTCTGTTTCATCTGGATGATATTGTTGCTGACTTAGTCCCCAACTTTAGATCAAAAGGAGTAGAAAGAGAATGAAGTCAGCTCAGCAGAAACTCAAGAAGTAAAGGCAGATAAAATGAGGCTTAGCAGAACGTCTAAAGTAGGCGACTGTTCACTGCAAACAACAGAATTTAAGAGGAGTATTTTGGGAAGAAGCATCACTCCTAATCAAAGATTTATACCCTTTGTAGTAACTTTGTTGCTGGAGTAGTTTTATCTTCCAGCTAAAGTTCACAGGCGCCACTTTTGTTTTCCAGAGTCGTCCTGATCAGAATTTCCTGCTGATGATGTGACAATGTGCAGATGTCACACAGCGACTCCCGCCAGGTGAATACTCATTTGTCTTTTTTCTTGCGCAGTAGAAATGAGTAAAGCCCGCGGGGGTGGGCATACATGTTAAGTGCCTCTCAGCTTTAAAACTCATCAGGAAAAGGAAGGCCTGCTGGGCAACTGGCAGCAATCCGATTAAATGATGTAACCTTTGGCCTGTGGGCGACCACGTCTCCACAGGATGCACACAATTTTCACTTTTTAATAACATATAAAAGTTTAAAATCAATGATGCAGTTTTCAGATACAGATGGATGATAAGTAGTCAGCTGGTTGGCCTTTACTTGTGTCCTTAACCAGCTCCTAATCGGTCAGGTTAGTTTGAATTTAATGAAGGCCGTTTTGACAGTGCCCTGGTGCCCCTACGATTGCTTTTGCACCGTTAAAGGCTTTTGGGCACAGCACTACACATCGTACTTCATTACAATCAACCCACAACGGTGTTCTTACAAGAGTGCAAAAACATCAAGCAATTACTTTCTCACACAGTCAGAAACCAGGATTTGGTTCAAGGAGAAGTTACATTTTTTTTTCATTTGAATACTTTGTACCACCATCTGTTCTGAGAAAAACAAATACTTTTGGATTAACATGTAAGAGCCAGGTGTGCAACTTAAAACACAGAGGTCAAGCATCCAACATCATTCAAAACTCTAATATTACACCAGTAATCATAAGTCTTTTTTATTTATTCACTGAATACACATGAAAGGAAACCTTAAAAACATCTTAAATCCTTTGTTAATCCTATGTTCACCATCAAACATCGCCATCTTCTAGTTTTGTGGTCTGAAATTACCCGACAGGCCAAGACAAGTGAATTCTGCACTGCTTAACCTCAGCATTACTCACACATGAACTCTTCTCCTCATTGTATTTGTGGTTTAACATCTGCCTTATGGATTTAGTCCAATCAACATACTGTGGCTTTAACACACCACTAAATATACTTTACACAAACACACACAGATTTTTGTCTCTGTTCTTCCAACTTTTCCCATTTGTTTTGAGGTCTTTGCATTTCATGGCTCATTTGTTTCTCCCAAAAGCAGAATGTTGAAACTATTTATTAAGAGCACGCTGGAAATAACCAAAGCTGACTAGTTTTGTAAGTGTTATTGTTGCTCTGGCCATACATTATAGTCTTAATATGCGGGCCCACAAACCCACCAGGGGAATTAAAGAGCACAAATAAAGAATATGATTAAACTTGACTTTTTTTGCTGCCTTTTTAGTTCTGTTGTGTCCCAAGAGACGCATACAACACAGGGAAGATGGATTTCGCTGCTGGTTGGCTGCTGGTGTTTTGTGTTTTCTGTGGGTTGTACATTTTACTTTTGTTGAAGAGAAGGTTACTGCCACCATTTCAGCCTCAGCCGTCAGAAGAATAGTCCCTGACAGAGATGTAATGATCTAAAATAGTCTTAATGAGATCAGTGGGGCTGGGGTTGTATTCTTAGGGGAATTACCATAAACAAAAATAGACCTGATAAGTCCGGGCAATTGTTAGAGTGGAGCCACTTTAGCAACACACAGACAAGCAGAACAGGAGGCAATCATCAAACGCATTTTTACCGAGAGACTATGCTGTTACAATGTATGGATACAAAACACAAAGAACATATTGTGTAGATTTGTTCTCTGATAAGAATTCATCTCAGACACCGACTGAATTAAGGATTTACCCATGAATAATTCTTAAATACATTTGATTAGTAGCGCAAATATGAAAGCCTGAGGGACAGTCAAATGTGTCTTTAATGCTAATAAATACAACAAACACAGCAGGGGCTGCCATGTTTGGCTGCAGATTCATGCTCAGAATGAACAATTCCAGCAGAACCTCATTGTCAGTCTGGTTGACTTGATGTCAATTCTCAGAACTCCAGGCACCATACATGATGTATATCTCTGTTAACCTGCTTGCAATAACAATAACAGTGCTGACGCTGACAGCAGAGTATGTAAGACTCCTGATGTTTGGCCTCATTGTCTCTTGGTTTGTCTGGGACATTCACTTTGGGGGAAATTCAAACTTTGTTCTGCTGTGCACTGCAACCCCCTCGCAGATGCATCCACCAGAAAAAGAATCTTTTCATTGTTTTTTCTGATGCAGTCTGTACCGTCAGCCTGCTGGTAGAAGCATATTCAGTCCTCACCAGAGCCGTCACAAAACAAACTGGGTATTAAGCCACAAAGAAAAACCATATGAGCTGCTGAACAAACAGTCTGAATATTGTTCCAGTGTTCCAGTGATCAGCCAGAGGAAACTTTAGAAAAAAAAAGAAAGAGCTTGCTGAAATCTTATTTTCTTATTCAGATGGAATTTATAAGTGGTTGTCAAAATTGAGTTGAGCTTGGCACTTAAGCCAACCCTAACTTGCAGAATGTACAGTAAATCACCTGCACACCAAGACAGACAGTTCTATCAGCTGAGAAGGATTGGTCATTTACAATAAATTTGATATAAATATGATCTGACAGAATATCATCAAACTTCCCCTTGGCTCAAAAATAAGCCTGAAGGTTTGGGTCTGATCCAATTCCCTCTCTGCCATGGCTGCTGTCAGAGGCTTCTATTCATCTTCTTTTTCATTTTCTCTTGTAACTAGGAGCTGTCAAGGCCTGCGGGGTTTGCCTTGCAGTTTGCTTGGCCATATTTATAATTGGACCCTGTCAACAGTGTCCAGTGCAACTCAACTGCACGGTTTGTTATGGCAGCTACTGTGTACAGATTTCAGCACATGCCAGCTGAGAGACAGTTTGTCTGTCATTAATGCACAACTAGCAGACGCTGGCTGCAGCGGGGACTTTGTGAATGGAATAAAAATGATCTCTACGGGATCAGAGGGGAATGAGCGGAGTTAAAGTCGGATTCTTTCAGGCAATGTAAAGCTCTGGGGGTGCACTGACAGGGTAGCGAAGGTATGTGTGTACTTCTAATATATACAAATGCAGTGAGGTAAATCAAACATACAGAGCCGTGGGCTTTGGGCTGTACAAAGAAAGTAACAGTCAGGTTGGATAAATCACGTTTTCTAACATATTTTGGGACCTGTACACACCAACACCTATAGGAGCTGAAATTGCTAGACTGGGTTTTTCCAACTCCTATCAGACTCCCCTATAGACACATGACTTACTAACCCTCTCACAATATATAATCCGTGTGTGCAACAGTGCTCGCTGTGCCTGCTTTTAATATAAGTGATTCATTCTGACCTGTCCTGCTGGGTTACACAATGTCTTTGTGGGTGTCCTCTAAATCAACACTGGTTCCCCAGATGAGCTGAGCAGAGACAGATCATGACCGGGCTTGTCAGGAGTCAGAGGAGAATGCTCTGCTGGGCGAAGGGACTGACACACGGAGGTCCTGAGTGATGAGAGAGGAGTGTAGCAGGAGAAGGACATTGTCACTTGTGACCGTAATAAAGAGAACTTTTGACTCACGCTTTCAGAGTTGAGTGGAGTGGGGCCTAGTTTGTAGGGCTAACCTGTCAAGTGGAGCAGCTGCATTGTGACCATATGGATCGGCTGCACTGCATGACAGACTGCAAATTCCTGCAGTGTTTCCTCTCCCTAAGCTCTGCTGTACATGACAGCATACCACCTCATGGTTACACGCTACATTATGAGTTTCCTGTCGAACAATACTGAGCAAATTACACTGCTGGGATTTCAAACACAATGCAGGAGCTGTTTTTCGTGATAGAAAAAAAACTTAAAATGCTGCTGTAGAGTTTATTGTCCTGAAGGGTGTGTGAGGCACCTTTCTTTGCAGCTCAAACCAGGAGAGGGAGACAAAGCGTTTCTATAGTCAGATTATGAGTGAAGACTCACAGAAGCATTGATTTCTTTGTTAGTGTCAACAAAGAGCGAGTGTGGTGGATCAGAGATCAAATGTAGGTTAATTTTAAAACATATAAAATGCAGTTTTGTTCGACTTAAGGCGTGTTATCTTCACATGCTTGATTTTATTTTCATATTACAGGATTTTTCATCTTGCAAATTACTCCAACACCCCCTAATTTATCTTTTCCTTTACCTTTTTGATCCTAAAGAGGTGCAGCCCCACGCGGCATCGTTTTGTCTGCACAGAATGGCACGAGCAATGTCCATTTAAAACCTGACAAACGAATTCCAGCCGAGACTTCATCCAATCGGCTGAGAGGAGGGCGTAACTCTCCTTACTCCAGCATAGCAGGAGTATGAAGTTTAGGTTATCAGTGTGCAGCAGCTGCGAGAGAATGGTGCACCTTGGAGTCCATAGGTGCGTTATTTTATCCAACTCTGGTTTTATTTTTTTGCAACTTTAACCGCTAAACGCAGTTGTGCATGCGCAAAGTTCAGCGTGTCTCCTCCGCGGTTTTAATTCTACAAATGGCTTGGATTATCCGCCCGCATCTGCACAGGACTGGCGCTGCTTTTCTCCTGCTCGCTGTGATTCTGACAGGTGATGCAGCCGCGCAGGTTTTTGACAGCTATGGGTTATCATACGCCTTGAGGTCCGAGCTTTCAGAGGACACGATATTGGTTGCCAATAATGGGATCCGCGTGCCTTTCGGGAGATCCGTCTTTATTGATCCCATCAACGATCTGGTGATCCAAGTTCAGCCCGGCGATAGATGCAGCATAACAGTCCTGGACAATGACCCGTTGTCCCAAAGACCCGGACACCTGTCCCCGAAAAAGTTTCCATGCGAATTCGGCCCCAACGACGTGAAGTATTCTCACTTTGGCTCCAGGAGTCCCCCGAGGGACAGAGTGAGATTACAGCTCAGGTATGACACTCAAACGGATACAATTATAATACCTTTTATGATGGAGGTTGAAGTTGTTTTCACACAGCTGGAAGTTCTTACCAAAAACATGCCACTCACTGTAGAGAAGCTGCTCGGCACCAGTAACCCCATCGACAGACGGATTTTAGAATTCACCTATGACAGGAGCGCACAGCTGTGCAAAATAGCGTCTCTGTCCAGTGGCAGTGTGCTGCCCAGGTATGGGAAACTTGTGGATCAGGGCAGCCTGGGAACAATGGTGGACTGTGATGAATTTATTAAAATGAACATTCGGTATCAGCACACTTTTGCTTTGAAGTCACCCAACAGAGATTACATCCCCATGCTTGTGGAGTTAACTGATAAGGAAGGCAATTTACTCAAGCAGGAATTTTTCCAGATTTTAGTGAGGATTAAAGATGGGGAGGAGAACACCGCTCCCAAACCCAGCTTTGTTGCCATGATGATGATGGAAGTGGACCAGTTTGTCATGACAGCAATAACCACGGACATGCTGGCTGCAGAGGATGTGGAATCTAATCCTGACGAATTAATTTTTAACATCACATCGACCCTGTCCTTTGAGGAGGGCTACATAGTGAGCACGGATGATAGGAATTTACCAATAACCTCTTTTTACCAAGGAGACCTCAAAGACTTGAAAATTGCCTACAAGCCCCCTGCAGTGGATTCAGACACTGAGCGGATTTTCCAGATTGAGTTTGAGGTTGTGGACTCAGAGGGGGCTGTGTCAGACCCTTTTGCTTTCATGATTGTTGTTAAGCCAATGAACACATTAGCTCCTGTGGTAACGAGAAATACAGGACAGTTACTGTATGAAGGTCAGTCCAGACCCCTGTCCAGTTCACAGAATCTGGAAATCAGCGATGAGGACAATTTAGACAAAGTCCAAATCACTGTTATTGATGGGCTGAGGCATGGGGACCTGACTGTTCTGGGCTCAAGGAGGAAATTTTTCACCCCCGCTGACCTCGACTCTGGAATTGTAATCTATCAACATGACGGCAGTGACACTTATAGTGATAATATCATTTTCAGAATGACAGATGGCACCAATGAGGTGGAGTTTCTGTTTCCCATCACAGTGGTGCCAACTGACGATGAGCCTCCCATTATCAATGCCAACACTGGTTTGGTTTTATTTAAAAACCAAATGATGCCAATCTCCTCACTCATGCTCAGTGCAGCAGACATCGACTCGGAAGATTCTTCAATAAAATTCACAATAGAGCCTCCTTTTTCCACAATTGGGCAGGTATTGCTGCGTCAGTCTGAGGCCCCAGAGGACCCATCAACCTGGAAGTTTAATACAGAGGATGAAGTCTACGAGAAAGTAGTGACTGAGTGGCTGCAGCAGGATATTACTGATGGCAAACTGTTTTACAAGCATATCGGGCCTCACAGCACCAGCACTGTCATGGATCAGTTTGTGTTTCGAGTGCAAGATGACAACGACCCACCAAACCAGTTAGGTGAGAGCTCATTCATTATCAAAATTCTCCCCGTTGATGACCTCCCACCTGAACTGTACCCTGGCACGACTCTGCAAATGACAGTGCACGAGTATCAGCTCACCTACTTCAGAAGGAAATATCTGCGTTACACTGACCTGGACTCGGAGGATCGGGATCTTAAGTACACGATCATCCAGCCACCAACAGATACTGACGAGAACAGCCCTATTGTCCTGGGAGCTCTGGTGTTAACTGAAAAACCAAACACTGAAGTCACATCTTTTACCCAAGCACAAATTAACCACCACAAAATAGCATACAAACCACCGGATCTTGAACTCGGGATTACCCCTCATGTTTTGCAGTTCAGATACACAGTGGAGGATGTTGCTGGAAATAATGTCGAAGGAGTTTTCACAATATTTTTACAGCCTGTCGACAACAAGCCTCCTCAAATAACAAACTCTGGGTTTACTGTGCTGGAACGTGGCACACATGTCATTACAAGTGCTGAGCTGGACACCTCAGACACAGACACTGACAGCAAACAGATATATTTCACTGTTACCCAGCCTCCACTGCATGGCCAGATCCAGTTCACATTCACTGACATGACCAAAGGTGATACGTTCAGCCTGGAGGATATTGGAAATGGCAGGATTTCATACATTCATAATGGAGATGAAGCAGCAGTTGATTCAATACAAATAGATGTCAGCGATGGGGTCCATGTCGTCCCAATTACTATACGGATTAGCGTAAAGCCGATTGATGATGAGACTCCCACCATAAGTCTCCCTGCTGGTACAATTGGCTCCTATATAGACGTGCTGGAAAACGGAGCAACAGAAATCACAAGTAATGTCATTCAGGGGAGAGATGAGGACACTGATGACCTCCGTTTGACTTTTATTGTAGAGGACCCTCCATCATTGGGGGAAATTCTGGTGAGAGGTGTCCCATCTGGCACTTTCACTCAAGCTGACATCATAAATGGCTTTGTGGTTTATGCTCACACAAGTGGGGAAATAGGCTTCACTACAAAGGAGGACTTTTTCAATCTCACACTGACAGACATGTCTGATGAGTGGACTGTTGGAGGAAATAAGATCACAGGTGTCAGAGTGCATGTAACTATTCTTCCCCTGGACAGCCAGGCCCCAGAGGTCTTTGTGGGACCACAATTCACTGTTGTTGAGGGAGAGAAGAGTGCCATTCAGATTCTTCACATAAGCGCTGATGATGTCGACACCCCCAATGATGACCTTCTTTGTACAATCATTGTACAGCCAACTTCAGGCTACGTGGAAAATATTTCCCCAGCCCCGGGCTCAGAGAAATCCAGATCCAGTACCGCTATAAGTGCTTTCACCATCAAGGACATCAGACAGAGTCACATTTTCTATGTACAGAGCATTCACAAAGGAGTGGAGCCTGTAGAGGACAGGTTTACGTTCAGATGCTCTGATGGCATCAATTTCTCTGAAAGGCACTTTTTCCCCATCTCCATAATCCCGGCTAATGATGAAAAGCCAGAGATTTACATGAGAGAGTTTGTAGTTATGGAGGGCATGAACATAGTCATTGACACTCCTATTCTGAATGGTGCTGATTCAGATCTTCCCCCTGATCAGCTCACTTTTATCATCACCAAACCCCCCAAGCATGGATTTATCCTCAATCAGCTCACTACTGGCACTGTACCGGTCACTAACTTCACCTTGGATCAGATTAGGGAGGCCTCCAGCATTGTGTATGAGCACGATGACTCAGAGACCACCGAGGACAGCTTTGATATTGTTCTCACAGACGGGAAGTTCAGTGTAGAAAAAACTGTAATTGTGATGATCATCCCTGTGGACGACGAGACCCCGAGAATGGCCATCAACGACGGCCTTGAAATAGAGATCGGTGATGTTAAAGTCATAACAAACAATGTTTTAAAAGCAACAGACCTGGACTCTGAGGATTCCACTCTGACTTATATCATTCGTTATGGACCAGGTCAGGGCTTTTTACAGAAGAGCACGCCTTCAGGGGCATTGCAGAACATAACAGTTGGAATGAACTTTACACAGAGCGAAGTAGATTTGGGTTTGATTGTATACATCCATAACGGGCAAGAGGGGATCCGTGACCTTATCAAATTTGATGTGACAGATGGTATCAACCCTCTAATTGACAGATACTTTTATGTCACAGTGGGAGGTATCGACATGGTTTTCCCAGACGTGATTAGTAAAGGTGTATCACTTAAAGAAGGCGGCAGGGTTACTCTGACAACAGACCTGCTCAGCACAAGCGACCTCAACAGCCCAGACGAACACTTAGTGTTCACAATCACTAGAGCCCCCATGAGAGGACACCTGGAGTGCACAGACACACCAGGGATGCCTATCTCATCTTTCACACAGCTCCAGCTGGCTGGAAACAAAGTCTACTACATCCACACCGCTGACGATGAGATGAAAATGGATAGCTTTGAGTTTGAAGTGACTGACGGCTACAACCCTGTGTTTCGCACGTTCCGTATTTCCATCACTGATGTTGACAATAAAAAGCCGGTGGTGACAATCCATGGCCTCGTGGTGACAGAGGGTGAGAACAAACTCATCACGCCTTTTGAGCTAACGGTGGAAGACAGAGACACCGTTGACCGCCTCTTGAAGTTCACAGTCACTCAAATCCCAGTTCATGGTCGCCTGCTCTTTAACAACACCCGGCCTGTCACCTCCTTCACAAAGCAGGACCTGAATGAGAACATGATCAGCTACAAGCATGATGGCACAGAGAGTACAGAGGACAGCTTCTCCTTCACCGTCACTGATGGCACTCACACAGACTTCTTTATCTTCCCGGACACGGTGTTTGAGACTCGAAAACCCCAAGTGATGAAGATCACTATCCTCCCACTGGACAATGGAGTACCACAGATTGTGGTCAACAAGGGGGCCCCAACTTTGAGGGTTCTTGAAACTGGTCACTTAGGGTTTGTGATCACCAGTAAGACCCTTAAAGCAGAGGACAGAGACAGCATTCAAGGTTCGGTGACCTTTCGAATAACTGTTGCCCCAGAACATGGATACATGATCAACCTTGGCAGAGGGAATGCTACGATCACAACCTTCACGCAAGGTAAGAGAGCAGCTTTTCAAACAGCTTTGTAATCCTGTTATGGTCTGTTAGATTTGCAGTGTGCTGCAGAAACTCATTGAGATTTGCTTTTAATTCTCTTGAGCCCAATCAAAAACTAATTTAACATTTACTCACTCTGCTAAACATAACACCCTCTCATGTTTTAAAAATGCTGAGTTTAAATTCAAAGGTTGTTGTTTTGACTCAAGAGACTGCTTATTTACAGCGATGAAGCATGCCAGCACTGCAGGCTGACCAGCTCTCCTAGAGGAGGGCATTTTTCAAACCGAGCCTCTGGGAGAGAGCTGGTGGTGATTTGTACATTTCCAGTCATATTTTCTCACAGAGGACTTGGGGGTTACAGAAATGTTGATAGATCATGTAAACAAGTCAAGGAGGGTAGCCAGTGGTCTGACTGCTGGCTTTGCTAACATCAGAATTTCACAGCACAGAAAATATCTTGGTAAATGCCAAAACAACAGGAGAACAAAATGTATTCACAGCTTAAATTTACTGAGTCGCTGCAATATGCTATCCCTTTGGGGCCTGTTCAATATTTCAATAGCTCTCACTAGAGTAAACAGACAGTAAATGAATACACTGTCTCCTGGGCATTTGAAAATTGTGGCTATGCATTTTGATGTATTGGACTATTTGAAGGAACATGTTTTGACATTAAGTATTGAAAACTGCGAAGATTGTAAACCTCAAAGTTTCTCAAATCGAGGGCTGCAAAGAACCCCCGTCTGGGACGGCAAAATAATCTCTGTGATAGAGTTTCAACAGTCGTGCTTTTTTCTTACTTAGGAATCTGACTCAGAGAGCACTCCATCACTTCCTCAGTTTGCCTCTTGTAGCAAGGCCAAACAAACAGTGATTATTAAACTCTACAATCCATCAAGACAGAAACAGATATGAGTTTGATCATGGTCATTTATTAAGACTTGTCTTTCTTTTCAGCTGACATTGACGATATGAATATATGCTATGTTCTGAGGGATGGAGACAACGCCACGAGTGACATTTTCCACTTCTCCATCGAGGACAGTGGTAAGTTGCTGGATTTGAGTGTGCCTTTGATGCAGATTTGGATTCCTGTCATGCTCTATCTCAAGGCTGAAGTTTGTGACTCTGTCTCGAGTTTATCTTTAACAAACTGAAATCTGAAAAAAGGGCATTGTGGGTATGTGGAGGGAAGAGATTTTAGATGAAATGATTTTTATGTTTTCTCCCAGTGAGAGGAAAGAAAGTACAACGCTGAAATAGTGTGGGTGGATAACTTTTGTTTATGTCATGCTCTGTTGATTCCCAGTCAGCCAGTAGCTCTGCCCAAAAATTGAATGTCAGGGTTTCCACGCTTATTAACCTTTGGTCTGAAAAGCCAGTATGTCTTACAGTGCAGTTTATAGCTTAGTCTACCCTATGATCATGTGTGTAAGGGCCTCTTGGTTTAGAAAGTCATGATTGTCTTAGCAAGTAAGTAATTAGTAGAACAATTTGTGAAGCCCCGACTTCCACTGCAGATATGTAATCAGCCATAGGCTCAGGCTCTGCTTTGAGGCAATCACGCTGGTGTTGCCGATTAGCAGAAGCAGCGTGCCTGACAGTGTGTCCTTTTTGCTCCCCTTCAGCTGTGATGAGTGAGCACAAAGGACTTCTCTAATAGGGGCCCTCTTTTCCCACAAGCACCTCAGAGGGCCCCCGTGCACATTTTCTCATCTCTCGACTCAGGACTATCTGTGGCTTCAGTTGAATAATAGACAGGTTAACGTTGATGCCGACAGGCGGATGGGGTGCTAATGACTGATGACTTACATGGAGAGGACAGCTCCTTATCAGGAGGACTGAATAAAAGTGAGCTACCTGAGCTGCTGGCGAGTGCTGAGCCCTGGCAGAGCTTTTATTTGTTCAATGAGGTTCAGCTGGTCCATTCATTATTGTCTCAAATGGGTTATTTGTCATGGATCTCTTTGTGCTGCTCTCTTTGTCACTTTCACTTTCTCTCCAGCTTGCTTGGAGCAGGATGACAGTAGAAGTGGTGTGATGTCATGGTACTTTTAGCAAAGTTTCACAGCAACGTTACTTTTTTCGAATCTCATATCAGTGTTACTTGTTAAACTGCAAGAAAACATGAAAGTGAAATGGTTAGACACTTCATGTATCTTGAGAACAACATAAACGGCTCGACAAATTGATGAGGAGTGTTGTTGGATGACCCGTCTGTAAGAACTCGACACCTACTGCACTGCAGCTTGTGAGGCAGTCAGTGAACATTTTTTAATAAGATTTAAGCTGTGCCGGTGGCTGCCCTAAATCCCCAGACAGAGCCTCCAGCTCTTTGAACAGTGGAACTCAGGAGGAGCTGATGGTGTACACTGGCACACAGCTGCACTCTGTCATGTTAGGCAGTGGAAAACACTCTCCTCCTCGCTGTAAGTTCATCGGGATATTTACCAACTGCACCAGGCTATTTTTTTCCACGGCAGAAAGTTGCTTTTTATGTTGCAGCTGCTCACTGGGACTCTAGGAGGTGTAGCTTACAGCTGTGATAAAATGATTAAATGACTGAATTTCTGAATGTGGTTTAGGGGGATGATCTTGTGTTCACGTTAACATGATTTCCTCCAGGAGTGTAGAAAGGGATTTTCTTTCTTTATAAACTGGTCAGACATTTAGTCTGTGGATGTCAGAAACTGGTGAAAATTATTTTGATTTTTTTTGTTGACTAAGTTTTTGTTAGCCTTTTTTTTATCACCACAATATAGTTTATACATTTCAATACAGCTGTTTTCTTTTCCTGTTTCTCAGTTTTATGTGTATTTTTAAAACCCCCCCATGGACAATATAGAATAGAAATAAAGAAGCTGAATGAGAGCATTTTAATATAGAACAGGAGGATTTTGCACCACAATGGCAGCATAGGTTTCTGATCTTTTAGTAAAGCTGCCTTTCTGAAGCCTGAGTGAGAATGTGATCTGCTCCATTGATAATATCCTAAACTTTTTGAATCCATGTATCACATGAGGAAGGTTTTGGTTTCAAATATCTGATGGTAAAAGACTTTAAGGTGGCAGTGAATAATGTCAGGGATGTCCTGATACAGATCTTTTACTTTCGATCCGATGTTTTGGTTTGATTTTACAGCAGTTGTAAAGCATAACAGTGCTGAAAACACGTAAAAACTTGATCTGTCCCGATCACTTAGCAAAATCCAATACTATCTAATCCTCCAAAAATAGACATATCAGGCGCATATATCGATGTGTATCGGATTGGGACATCCTAAATAATATGTTCAAGTGGTATTTGTCTGCCCTTCAATCCAGACCTTTGGGTGTCACTCCCCGTATTGCGACTGTGAGGTGATTACATGATGTTCATTTTAATTAACTCCTTTAGGGCATTAAAAACCTTCCTCCCAAACACACTCTACTTGGGACATAGCCAAAGTTTATAGGTGTCTATGCTATGTGGGCTCCGCAGTTCCTCCAGCATGACCAGGGGTGTGCAGCCTTTGGCTGTGGAGCCTCATGCAGCTCTTTGACTCCTTTGCAGTGGCTCCTTTTAACTTAAAAAAATATCGAAATAAAGAATTTTTCAGTTTCTTACAGAGGGAATATATGATTTTTTTTTTATTTTTGCAAAATTATTTTAAACTTTCTAAACTTTTTTGAATTTCAGTTGTTTTAAAAACATTTTTGAAATTAAAATAATCCAAACTTTTTTGAAGATTTTGCTAATTTTTGAATTTTTTCAAATTTCAAAAGTAAAAAATTCTGCAAATTTTTGCAAATAATTTGAATCATTTTCTTAAAAACTTGCAAATTTTTGGAATTCTAAAAAAAATAAATAAAATAACATAAAAAAAACGGAAGACATGTCATGTACAATTTTCCAGCAGAAAAACTTCTTGTTTAGATAATTATTCACTAGATATCTACTATGTATAGAATTTTATGAACATTTTTTGTCTTTATTGTGAAGATAAAGTGCATATTGTGGCTCCTGAATGACTTTAACCCAAGTGAGCTTTGACAAAATGGCTCTTATAAAAGTCAAGGTTGAGACCCCTGAGCATGATGATGATGATGTAGTGGACCATTCCTGGACACAATTTCTGGTGCCTGAAATATATAGTAATAATTCTTGATTTGAATTCCCTCTATTTATTAGGAGTGGTGACCAGATGTGTCTCAATATTGCACCAGTCACCCTGAGCAATGTTCATGTTGGCTTTTGCTGCCATGTTTTTATTCATAGGAGTATATTGTTTGTTTCGAAAGTATTGTCTTTTCTCCATCTCCAGTTTGTAACTCTATCAGGTACTTTTCAAGGGGTGAAAATTTACATCGGGGAGATCAGGATTATTTTCCAGCCGCTCGGATGTTTTAAGTATACCAAAACAATCTTGATAGATAATTTGAATTTATTTTTCTGGTAGCAGGCTGATAGGTTGTTTAACTCTTCACCCTCGCACCAGAGCAGCACTTGACATTATCTGTTGCCTTTTTGCTCCTGCATAAAAAATGAGGTCCCTGTGCTGGGATTAGAGCCCGGCAGAACTTATTGTTACAGGGTTTTTGCTGGCTCTTTTTTGAGTCTGAAAATAAAATGACTTACAGCCCCCAGTCATCACAAGGTGGGGCACTAATTTACCCCCGGCATGTTTTACCGCAAAGGGACAAAGAATAGAAAGTGCCAAGCCATTCATTACACTAAACCCGGACACTCGTGGCAGCTTGACATCTGACCACAAGGTTGTTTTAGCTGTTAAAGCTTAAAGTTTACTTTGACAGATGGATTGTCTTGGTACAGGCTCAGTCTTGGCTCTCCTTTCTCCTTGTTGTGGCAGTAATGCAGCTTAATGTGTCATTTAAATGTGAAAAGGCTTGAATGCACATCTATTTTGTAATAGACCTAGTTTTTCTCTTTCTTGATTCGGCCACAAAAATGACCCTTGACTAAATCTATTCTTGGTCTCACAGGAGCGGCACAAAAGGATAATGAAGAGTAATTTCTGTGCAGCAAGAAAACATGATTTTATGATTTAGACATGAATAGAAAAACTCTTTCTCTCAGTTTCTCACTGGGGTATGAGAACACCAGCTGGGCTTTTTGCCACAAATAACAGCATGGCAATCAGGCCGCATCCCAAAATGCTGATTATTTTTCATCAGCATATGTAGCAATAAAAGAAGAATTCACAGTGTGACGAAAACTCAGTTAACTTTACCCCACTGTAGGAGAACAGGCTTCAAACTAATAAGGAAGTCTTTATAGATCTTATAGAATTGGCTTTGTTCTGGCCTCTAACTTTTGTAATAAAAGATAATCTGTCATTTTCTGCTCTGTCTCCACTTTCTTTCATTTGAAAAAGCTGCCACCATGTGCCTTTTCTTCATTTAAGTTTACTGTGTCCCAAAGGAGAAAGCAGAGCTTATTTTCTTGGAGCAGCTTGTGTGACTTGCTATTTGTCTAGCCTGTCAAAGCTCTGAATGAATAATCACAGAGGACTGAAATCACAGACATTAATTTTGTGTCTGTGTTTACTGTTTTGGAGTAACATCACACCTGCATGGTAAACACAAACAGAGCCGCGTGCCAAAAGTGTCTTTAATTACTTGGAAAATGTTTAATTTGGGGAAAAAAAGACGGTATCTGGACATGTGTGTGCGTCTGTGTGTGTATGTGTGCCTGGGGCTGTCATTCAACTCAGTTAATAGCTGTGTGTCGTTGTTCTTCAGCCTTCTCTCAGTCTCCGGGAGATTCAGGTGCATTCAGGTGAGCTTACCTGAGCACACACAAGCCCTGGCATTCCCTAGCCATTGTTTGTGAAGCTGAAGCCCTGTCTGCCTCCAGCCAGTCAGTCAGCATCAGGGACGCTCGCACTGACAGACACACCGCTGCGTCTTTTGTTTCTCTGTGCAGGCACTCGCTGCCCTCTCATTTTTCCTTTCACTGGGATACAACGAGGCAGAAAAGGATCATTGATTGTTCCGTTTGTAGGGGGCGTTCTACTTCTGAGACATGTTTAGCATGTAAAGTGTATGGAGTATGAAAATCAATAATTTAGATTTGTAGTGGACTGCAAAACATAGAGCGAATTCCTGAGTACAACACTTTTCTTTCAGCCTCAGACGAGGATTTTTTCCCCCTTCGGTTTTCATTGCATGTCTGTGCTTTAACAGCAAAGTTGTGTTTGTTATTTCAGCTTCATATAACAGAAAAAAATCCAGGTCACTGTGAGTACCTCGGTTTAATAATTCCACTGAACTGTTTCAGCCCGCACTCACATCAGCCGTGCAGATCTTCTACCTCTTCCATGTTATCAGCTTGTAATCGCTTGTGACACTGAGTGCATACCTGAATCCATCTCCCTTGTCTCCCCTCCTGGCTAATCCCAGGTTTTGAGGGATTATCTTTCTTCCCATAGCATGCAAGAGCACATAAAAATAAGGCGGAACATGCACACACATGCAGTTGAGAGGTTAATACAGACTTTGTGTTTGCTATATTATCCCCATCACGCTGCAGGTGATGATTCTGCAGTTTCTCTGCATTTCCAGCCTATTATTAATGAAATTGTCTCCTTTATACTTTTCTTGGAGGTTACAGCATTCCCCTGTCCTTGGGTCCTGTATTATGAATAAAATGAAGGCTTCAGCAAATTACAGAGGTGTCCCAGTTGTTTTGTTTTTAAAGAGAAATTTTAGGATGTGAGATTTCCATACAGTCCATCTGGGCTGGAGCTAATAAAATACCAGGTAGTCATTTCGATGTTACTGGCAGAAATGTTTTTGTGAGAAAACATCTGGGACCTGATTAGAGGAGCTGCCCTTGGGTAACAGCTGCTTTATTTTTAAGGATGAAAAACTGAATTACAGAGAGAATTGAGGATAATGGTTTGAGATGGTGAGAGATTTACGTGGCTTCCTGCTCCCTGGCGTCTACTCTTTAGTCCCAAACTTTGAGTCATAATGTTTTAAAGGCCTGCAATGCAGTAATATTTGCAACATTTATTTCCTTTCCTCTTTAATATGTGTGTGAAGAAGAGAGATGTGAAAGCGTATCTTGTTAGTGCCGCAGCGACTTATCAAACAAGTGACAAACCTGAGCTCGGCAGTGACGGGATTAAATATTCAGTGTGATCTGACAGTCTTGAGCTAATGTTATTTTGCTTAAAAAAAGATTAGGCCGCCATTATTCGAGGTTCCCGCGAGGATATTGATGACAGTTTTCATTTTTATGTTATGAATTATTTTACGTGACAGTTCTCTTGCTCGCTTAAGTCATTTTTTTTTAACAGCAGATGTCCAAGATTAACACTTTTTTTCCACCTCTATGTGTAGATTACTCCTAAGCAGCTCAGGTATAGAAAAAAAAGCCTCTAACTTATAAGATGGAGGTCCACACAGACAGAAAAATGATCCTTAAATGCATCATTTATCAAACATATTATTTATTGTAGCAGTAATTGTGTATCTCATAAAGCTTGTTTCAAAGCAGGGGTGTCAAACTCACTTTCACTGAAGGCCATATCAGCATAATGGTTTCCCTCAAGGGCCAGATGTAACTGTGAGTAGGGAATACCAAGTATCGAATTAAGCCACGTTTCCACCAAGCAGGTTTGGTACAGTTAAGCCTGATCCCATTTGTGTTTCCTCTGCAAACTGTGCCCTCTCGTAGTAGGGGGCGTGTAAGCGTGACGCCGTAGCAGCGCGACACAGTTTACCCTGCTAATAAATCCAATGAAGAATAAAAACACGGCACAGTAAACACGGAGCATAGGTGGAAGACATGCGGTATTTCATCCTCTCTGTGATTGGCATGTAGCTCTATGATACAAAGTGCAGCCAAGCTTTGTTATAGAGAAGTCTGTGTGCCGCCAGGAGAAATACAGCCGCTGTCGTGGTAAGTGATGATTCTTCCAACCAATTAATGGTGTGCAGTGTTGTAGCTCCACCTTCTGAGAGTGGATCGGTTCAGTCTGGCACCCATACGAAAGGGTCCCAAAAAGTGGGTCAGCTCGTCTCGGTTATTTGGGGATCTGTCCTGGGATAAGTCAGTGGAAACGCCACAAAATGCGCGCCGTGCCATTCTGGACCTGTTTGAAGTTGCAGAATTTTTGGAAAAATACTTTTGATACTTTTTCTAAAATATGTGGATTTGCCCTAGGTCCTTGCCCGTTCATTGCAATATTTGGAGTGACTTTGGATAATCGCTTATCAAAAGCACAAGGTAGTTTAATTTCTTTTGGTGCACTTTTGGCTCGTAGGTGAATTTTGTTGAATTGGAAGGATGTACGCCCACGTGTATATGGGCTTTGGGTCAGAGATGTTATGTATTACATTCAATTAGAAAAGATAAGACACACACTAAAAGGTTCTGTCCAAAAATTTTATGATATTTGGAAACCTTTTCCTACCTATTTTGAAGGTGTAGAAGCAAAAGACATTGCAGTATAAATGTTTATATTATTATTATTATTTTGTCTGGCTGGCTGGCTGGGGTTAAGGGTGGGTTTTGGGTTTGAACAAAAAATATATATGTTCAATGATTGTTTTTTCACATTGTGATGATCCTTTTTTCTTAATAAATAGACCTTGATTAATTAAAAAAAAAAAAGCGCGCCGTGCCAAGACGAACCGAACCAGTCTGCTTGGTGAAAACACGGCTTTGGGTACTTCTATAGGTACCGACCTAATTCTGTCAAAAGTATGGCGTACCGATTTGCTCAATATGTTGTTTTGTTCTTGAAGGCTCACTTTGGCGTTCTTAGCTCTGCGTTTGGCGTCAAAATGCCGACATAGACTTTACTCTCTGACAATCCCCATGGCACAAAACGATGGCTGAAACACAAAACCTCCTATCTGCAAAATTCACTTCTTTTGAGAAAACTAAAAAAATGCTGTTTTCTTGCAGAATGCTATTTGTTAAGGATACTCAGTGCATGATACACAGGTTTTAGACTATGTTGTCATAGCAATTGCAGACTGAATGTGAGCAGCATTCTTTTTTTTCATCATCCAGAGTGAAATCAGCAAATCAGAAAATTTTGCAGATAGAAGGTTTTGCGTTTCAGCCATCAAAAAGACTATTAAATAGGATATCAGAATACTGTTTTTTCTCCTCGAAGCACAAATAAATGTTTGCCCCTGTCTTTCTTGAAACAGCCTCCATCTGCATCAACTTCATAAAATCTCTTCCTGGACATTTTGGGATCATTGTTTTATTTCTTAATTCCACTAGTTCAGAAAATGTCTCTGAAGAGAAACCACTGTGATCTAGTGGCAGGATGCCATCATTTCGTGAGTCACATAATTGGTAGATATTATGGGAAACAGTCTATGGTCAATGCACCCTTTTGATCAGACCTTTTAAGCTCTCACAGGCCAAAAAACGGCATGGCGGGCCACATTTTGCCGGTGGGCCTTGAGTTTGACACATGTTTTAGAGTTGAAAGACTGATAGCTTCTCATTTGCCCTCATTTCCTTCTTGGTAGTTAGAGTAACACCCTGATGACCCTCCCTCCTTCGCTTTCTTAATTACCTCCTAAGTAAAAGTCTGCAGCCACGGTTAACAAAGCAAAGGCAAATTCCCAAAAGTGTAGAAATTCCAGGCCCAGGCTTGTTCCCTGGATGATGATATGTGTCGTCATTCCTGCCTTAGGATATCAGTCTAGCAGAACTAGGGTTGTTCAAGCACTGGGTTTTTAGAAAATCCTTGTTCTGTGGAAAAAGCTTGCCGACTCAAGTTTGTGTTACAAGTTTTTCAGAGCTTCTGATGAGGATGTTTGTTTTCATGTTTTTAAACCCTGATGAAAGAGGACAAAAAACTTTAAAATGCCTCAGAAAAGTGGAATGCTCAGCAAACTGAGAACATTTTAAGTGTTTTTCAGTCGTAATTGAAAAGAAAACAAAGTTTCTGACATGGGTGCTCTAATTTGTGTTTTTTTCTTTAATGAGAGTGTTTTGAAAAATCTGATATTCCCAGAAAACAGCATGAAACCCTGAGAGTAAGGGATGCTTTATTGGCTGGTGTGACATCTCTCTTTTTCACAGTAGCAGGGCTTTTGTTCAGTGTAGCAAAATCACTCTGGATAATGTGTTTTTGGCCCCTGAATCCCAGCAGTGGGCCAGAGCTGCTCTTCTCAGCCCGGCTGCATGATAAGCCTCTGACAGCTGGGCTAAGGCTGCAGTGTCACAGCTTTCTCCAGCTGAGCCCAAGTTTCAGGGCTGGAGCTGGATGCAGGCTGCATTTTCTTTGCACATAATTTTTATAAACACATGCACAGTTGTGCACACAGAGCATTGAGCATTTCTCCATCATGTGGCCAGCTGTATGATCCCATAATCAGAAATGAAGCTGGCACAGCTGAAATGTTGCATCAAGATGCTCTCCATCAAATACAGTTAAATTGATATCTGCTTTGTCTTTGATCTCAAGCTGCTGTCTCATTTGATCACATTGCTGTGACATGGACCGGTCAAACAGGAGCTCCTTTTCATTTCGATATCATCAGCGTTTCGGTGAGCCAAGAAAATACATGCAGTATAGGGAAATTGGAAATGTTTTACAGTTTGAAAGGAAATCTCTGGAGAAGGTTTGCATTTGATACACTTCATGTCAGGAGGGGTGTCTTGAGAGTAGCTGGGCTCTCATCTCATAAAAGGTGTGTATGAAACCCTTCAGGGATCGTGTGTGTGTGTGTCAGTGTGTGTGGATCAGGCTTCCTCTCAGCACCACGTCCACCACCTGCTTTCCTCCATAAGTGGAGCCTGATAGGCAGGATATGAGAAGGCATCTAGCTGAGAAATGGGAGGGAAGAGCAGTCAGAGGAGATGAAAGGTAGAAGTGCTCGGTTGGTCCCAGTATCGGTGGGGGCAGAGCATCAAGCTGCTTCCTGTCGCCTACAGCAAAGGCATGAATGTGCTGATGTGCAGATCACTCTCCAAACACCGCCTGTGTTGACAAGTGCTGAAGTCTCTGAGGTAGTTGGTCAATTAAACCTGAGATTTGATATCCCTCCATCATAAAAAAACAAAACATAATCCTTGTTTCTGACACAAAAACATGTCTGAAACAATGTCCAGGGCCCACATCCACCCTCCCCCCAAATGAAGAGCGCTGGGGAATGTCTCGGTCTGAAATCAACGAGTCCATGCTTGGGCTTATCTTGATTTTCCAGTCCATGGGCTTTAGGTTACGTGTTAACAGGCAAATTGGAAACAAAGATAGGCCACAGGGCGCAGGTCTAGACAACAAGGTAATCTGATAGTGGTCACGTTAACTCATTTAATCCCCAAGTAATTGGCTGAAGCTTTTACAATTAACACAAATTTCCCCTCACACTTTAAAGGTTATCACTGGTCAGTCGTATGAATTAATTTCAACACATCAGGTTTCAGGCTTGGCTCTTCAAGGGCCATTGGAGCCTCGGGAAGACTTGGGTCGTCAGATTACAGATATAACTTCTACCTCACTGACCTTCAGGGGAGAGTTGATCATTTTCTAAAGGGCGTTGAGTGTGTGTGAGTTCAACTGTCACAGACAGAGCAGTAGGAGGCAGAGCAACATCTGTATGCCTCGCATGGTTACCCCTTCTGACTTTTAGCTTTTGTCCTTCAGATCTAATGGGTTTTTCTGTGCCTCTGAAAGCGATCATCACATCTTGGTACTTTATTCAGTTCTCTGGGGATCCAGATGTTTGTGCTCCACACACCAGGCCGTGCATCTTTATGGTAACTTTGAACACTCAGGGTCTCAGAGTCACTGTCTGACAGAGAGAGCAGATTTTGTTTTTATTCAAAACTTTTTTAAAGACTTTATTTTGAAGTTTCAGGGTGGTTTAGGATCTATCACAGTCATTTTATCACCTCTGCCAAAGAGGTTATGTTTTTAGGAGAGTTTGTCTGTCTGTGAACATTATAACTCAAAAAATAAGAAGCAGAACTTGATGAAATTTTCAGGAAATGTTCAAAATGGGATAAGGAAGAAGTGATTAAATTTTGTATTTAAACCGGATTACTATCTGGATCCAGGATTTTATTGTAAAGGATTCTTTATCATTGTGAGATAGGGCCGTTTTCACCATATGTGTATAAAACTCCATAATAAATGGCCGGATTGCTTTGCAAAACAATACAAGAGAAGGTCACCATCATTTCTCACAGATGTAAAAGTACGATCTAGATCCTGGCAATATTCTGGATACTAAGATCCAGAATATGAAATATGTACTGGGTCATTATAATTTTCAACACTGTCAGGTAGCAAATTTTTGTACAAACCTGTAACTAACACCAAATTGTAGCAGACTGTTTGCTGAAAGGGAGTATAACATTAAAGTCGGACAAAGTGTTGCGTGACAATCAGTATATGCTTGGCTGAGGTCTGCTCTCTCAAGTGCTTGTCTAGTTTTTTAGTTATAAACTTTTCACCAAGGAGAGTGATATTTCTTAACATTGTTGCTTATGCCATATTGCATAAATTCTTAGTATTAGGGATGTCCTGATTAGCATTTTTTACCCCAGATCCTGATTATTTAATGATGAGTATTGGCCAATACCGAGTCCGGTTCCGGTTTTTGGGTTTGGAGATAATCTTTGCTGAAGAAGTGAGAAAGTACAGCAGCACTGTCTTTTTTTGTGTTTTAAAAATACTAAATAGTAAAAAGTAATAGTTAAAGCTTTTAAGTCTATTTACCATAGTCCAGCTAGTTTTGAAGTCAAAACCTTGGTTCCGCAACCCGTTGGTGGGATTAAAATACCACTTAGTTTTAAAGGACTGGCACTTACAAACCATTAGTCCAATCCAAAAATTGAAAACACTGGGGTAATCGTTAGATTCTTAAGTTTCCTAGGGTACCTGAATGTATCACATTCAAAGCTAGAAACATGTCTTAACACGACGAAGAAGAGGGAGAATAAGCGCTTGGATTTTACTGATGCGTTGGCGCTGGGCAGCAATTTTGGCTTTATGATGGCTAATATGAATGATTGATTGACAGGATGGATGACAGGATCCTGACTACCGATACTTAAAAAAATGCAAAAATCGGCCAAATCCATCGGATACTAGGGATCAGGATCGGGACATCCCTACTCTTGTATAAAAAGATTATAAAATAGATTTTCCTTCTTATTAGACTTTCTTGGGTCAAATATTTAAGCATATAAGACCTTTAACTCTATGAAAAGTGTTTATTCACATGACCTAAGCTTAACACAACCTTTAATTTTAAAGTCATTACCTTCTTTGTGCCCAGAGGTGGATTTGATTTGCAGGCAGGTAAATAAATTTGGCATGCATCATTTAAAACACATCAGTTTAAACAACATTAGGTGGAGCAGCAGACCAGTTTCACGCCAGGCTTTAGTAATAACACAGAGAGCTCATCTAGCTGGGTCACTTCACTTTGAATTGGCAAATTTAGATTCCTAGAAGATGCATTTACTTTAAGGGATTTGCATAAAGGTTGATACAACAACTTAGACAAAATGTTGTTTTTCAGCTACTTCTAGTCATGAAAACACAAAATTTGCTGCAAATCAAGCTGTTTCAGCTCACTCAGAAGAACTCTTTCTTGTTATGTATGTACATATTTTTGAACCCTGGGTCTATACAGAACAGACTAATCTTTGGACCTGTATAACAAGGAGACAATGAAAACACCAAATCCTTACACAAATCCAGCCCCCTCTTTAAGAATGCAGACTAGCATGCTTATCTTTTACATGCAGGTCTGCACAGTTCTACTTGAAGAGTCTTTTCACCAGTTGTAAACAAAAAACCTACAGTCATTTAACAGCTCTTTAGGAATTACCATTTGAGCTTTCCATGGAGCGTTTTCCTCTCCGGCAAAAGCCTTTCTACATGTGAGGATTTGCAGGCAACAACTGTGAAATTCAGCTGAAACATGTTGTTATAAATGAAAGCAATTGAGGCCGTCCCTGAGAACAGCCTCGACAAACAGTTGGCTCTTATTAGTATGGAGCGCATGAATCTGTGGGACTGGGTTTGGTTTTATATTCTATGGCCTCACACTGCTGCTTTCAGCAAACAGTCCACCATTATTCGGTCTGACAAGAGAACAAACACTGCACATTCAAGGGTCAAGGAAAAGCACGTCCCCCTCTCTTTGTCAAGTCCCTTCTTCCCGCATCCTTATGTTGCTTTGTTTTTTCCACACATTTTCACACTTTCCCTTGTATCGGCTTGTTATTTCCCTTCGTCTGTTCTTTTCAGTCCCGCCACCAGCAGCACTGAAGAGTTCGGGATACATTGAAAGTGTGCACTTTGAACAATGCACGCCTTTCAGCTCCAGGGTTACACAGATTTCTGTTTCCCTGAGCTCATCTTTTGAGGCAGGAAGTATGTGAAGTTGATGTTCATTTTAAAAGATAAAAGTAAAGGAGACATAGTCCTACAAGGTGCCATGTTTAACGTTTTAATGCTTCCATTTTTATACATCTAGCTCTGTTTCTGTCTGTTGTTTGTTTGTTTTTTTCTGTGAACAACATAACTCAAAAACTAACAAATGAATCTTGATGAAATTTTCAGGAGATCTTAAAAATGGGATAAGGAAGAAGTGATTGAATTTTGAAGGTGGTCCAGATCACCATCTGGATACAGGATTTTATGTAACTCCACAATAAATAGTCAGATTGCTTTGCAAAACAATACATGACAAGGTCACCATAATTTCTGAGAGATGTAAAAGTACGACCCAGATCCTGGATATTTTCTGGATACTAAGATCCGGAATATGAAATATGTACTAGGTCATTAAAACTTTCAACACTGTCAGGTAACAAATTATCATACAAAGTTGCAACTAACACCAAATTGTAGCAGACAGTCTGCTGAAAGGGAGTATAACATTAAAGTCGGACAAAGTGTTGCGTGACAATCACAATATGCTTGGCAGAGGTCTGCGCTCTCTGAGTGCTTTTTTTTGTTATTTCTACTTCTCTGGGTTTTTGTCTCCTTCATCTCACTCACTTTCTTGAGTGAATTGAGGTTACGCTAAAGCTAGAGTAACTTTGGCCTTGTGGGTAACGGGGCTTTCATACTGCACACACTGTCTGATAATGAGTGAGAAACTCTTGATTTTAAATCCTCAATGACCTTTACATGGTGCAGAAAGGCCTGCAGCTGCTAATTCAGCCTTTTGTTGTTATTTCCCCTGCCACTGAGAGTTCAGGCTTTTGCTCTCTAAACTGTGTGGCTGACTGTTAATTAAGACACTCGAGGCAGCATCCTCTCTGACAGACAGGAACGCCATTCAAGGGCAATCAAGGAGTACTTTGTCAAACCTCACCTACACAATCGAACAAAGCCCTCAGCTGAGACTTTATTACCTCTTTTGGACGGGGTCTGAAACGCAATATCCTCTAAATGATTAATTTACTCACCTACTCCACGGTACAGGAGAGTTACACATTTTATCTCTCAGTTTTTCATGAATAGTCATAACCCTGCTGAAAAAGCGCAGACCAGGAAAGGAAGAATTAAGGAGTCTGAATGTCAGTGTTATTATACTTTAAATTATTCAGCTGCACCAGTTGTATTTAACAGAAAATGTAAGACGTGTTTCTACTGCTGTCTAACTGGAGTTTATTAAGAAGGATTTGGTGATAACCAAAAAGAAGAAAATACTCAGAGTTTAGTGCAGAATGTACTGGAGTAACTTGTGTCTGAGCGGCCTGTTTGCAGCTCTAATGATGTTGCCATGATCAGAGATGAGTCCTGACCCTGGGTGCTTGGCAGGACACCCTGTGCCCCTGTTTGGAAATCATCAACCCGCAGCAGAGCATATTTTCTGCAGAGTTGTGCACCCAGTTTGAAACTTGCTAAGCCTTAAGGTGTTTGGAAAGATTCTGTTTCAACTAATATTTCCAGGCGAGGCTAATAGGATTAAGCTTGAAAAAAACTCAGTGTTAGCATGTATGCGATGCCAGTAATTTCTCGTCACAGAGAAGTAGTGGCCCGAGAAAACGTCCAAGGAAGACTACTGGGTTTTTTTTTTTCTTCTGTTTTAACCCTCTGATGTACATTTTTAAGAAAACACATCTTTTTTGATGTTTGTTTCTGCAGCCAGTGTGTGGTTTTATGTGGCGAGTGACTAATGATGTCACCATGAGGACACCAGAGCGTGGAGTGCTCTCTGTGCAATGTTTCCTCTGGCACGATTCTCGCCTTGGCCACAAATAAAGGAGTCCCAACAGGAATAAGAGCTCTGGGAATTGCTCTCTGCCTCTTCACACAGGCGAGGGGGGGTACTGCTGCGTGACCCAGGGAGAAAGTCACAGAAAAGTTTCCACAACTTCTGTCTCCTGCTATTTGGAGTCAAACACAGACAGTGTGGGAACAGGATGAAAGGTGTCGCTTTGTTAACAAGGTTTCTAAAAGTTTGTTACAGCATGAAGGGTAACATTTCAAAGAAAACGGAGGCACTCCTCCTCATCCAAGCAAGTTTAAATCATAAACTAATGAGTTTAGAGTAACTTTAACCTGCAATACTTTATTGCAATCCTTGTTAGTGACATTACTAAAGAATTTGCTCTTGTTTTAAGGTTAGTTTACTTCAAATTCTAATCCAACCATTAAACCTCTACATTAACTTTAAGTCAACAGTTTTTCAATTCTCTTAATTTTTCCTGCTTTTTTGTTACCAATAGTGTACTCTAACTCTTATTTATCAAAGTTTATATGATATACTTAAACCATAAAAGGATAGATTAAATCCTGTTACCTACTTTTGTCATATTACAGGCTAACCTTTTATGTAAATGAAGCAGGTTATCAGATTTTAAACAGATGTGAAACTCAACTACTCTTGTTTTTTTGCTCTTCCGTACATTCTGCACTGGGCAAACTGAAATCTTATCAAGTGTTTTGTCTTATTTTCAGCGGAAAATGCCTTTTTAGACTACATATGAACCACATTCACCTGACCAGTCTAGAAAAATTGTCTTATTTCAAGTATTTAAAGACTAAAATGAGGTCTGAATTACTTGTAACAAGTTAGAAAAAAAATCTGCCAATGGAAAAAGAGAAAAGTTACTTGTATTAAGACATTGTTCTAGTTTTAAGCAAATTTTGCTTACTCTATGAGCAGATTGTTTTTACTTGTTACAAGCAATTCAGACCTCATTTTGTCTTTGGAAAACTTAAAACAAGAATATTTTTGGACTGAACTGTTGAATTTGGCTTAAATCAAGTTTAACAAGACTAACACTTCATAAGATTTCATTTTTTTTGCAGTGTGAGATCCCCATTTATACATTTAAGCAGATGTGATTCATACTATTATCTAGCCATAAAAATCAGATTTTTAACTGGAGCACAAAGTTTCCGTTCACCTCTAAAGTTGTGGCCCTCAAAGAACTTTCCCCGCTGAGAGCAAAGCCCTGCCTGCTTTGAGCCTGGCGTGGCTCTCTGACCCAGCACTTTTGTTCAGAGCTGCCTCTGGCCTTTGTTTCAGACCCTTGAAATGTCGCCTCGGAGTGACCACTGTGTCAGAGTGGACACAGAGGCGACAGCAGCCGGAATGGACCCTGCAGAGCAGCCGTATTTATGGCTGAGCTGTTCTGTGAAAGGCTGCGCTGATAGAAAAGGGTTTAGGGCCTGTGAAATCATAACAATTCAAAGTCTTTCGAGCTACAGCCAACTCGTTACTGCTGATACCGGGCTTAGGGTGATTAGACCATATCTCCCTCCCTCTCCCGCTCTTTCTCCCTCGTTTTCTCCCTCAGCCATATGCTTTCTTTCCCTCAACAGGATTATCATATCCCTTCTCCCTTAATTGGAGAGATGAAAAGTATAGTGGTCTGGTCTGGAGCTCTCTCAACCCAAAGATGGCCTATACTGTAGAATTCATGGAGGTTCATAATGTGAGAATTTACTTCCTGTCATAAAAATGACAATCATGGATTTTCAGTGCATACCACCGGTCATTTACTTAGGTAAACTCAACATCAGCTGACCACTTTGTTTCTTGTTTCTAATTACGCAGTGTTAGCTTAAAAAGTCAAACACAATCTTTGAGAAGAATTTCAAGAATTTTTCACTTTGCGGATTAAAAGTGTGAAGACCAACAAATGGCATGGAGGAAGCACCGTACACAGCAATATTAACAAAGTAGGGCTGTGAAAATTAAAGCATTAATCAGATTAATCCCATCATCATGATTAATGTGATTAAAAAAATTTAACTCAGTTAACTCATCTGCTGTACAGAATGACTCAAAATCCCTGAAATGTATCTGGCATCGCATTTTGGGCAGTTTGTCCATGTAGATTTGAGTACAAAAAAAAGATAAATAAAATAATAAAGTCTTAAGTCTTAATTATAAAGTCTTATTATTAAGACTAAAGTCTTAATAATAATAATAATAATAATAATAATAATAATAATAATAATAATAATAATAATAATAATAATAATAACAATAGTTGACCAAAATAAGGAATTATGCACAATCTAAAGGGAGAAGTTTTCTTTCTGCTTCGGGGCCTCATTAAGTCTACCTTGGACAAATTGACACAATTGCAATGTTGATTGCAACAAACTTAAGGTCCATTGATATCAGTGAGGACACGCCTCTCAAGACGCATTATACATGACGCCGTCAAGAAACACGATTTTTTTTAGGGATAGGCGAGTACCAATTCCAGGCATCGGTATCGAGCCGATACCAGCCTTTTTTCTGGGTATCGGTACTCATTTTTTATATTTTAGCCTTTTTATTTTGGACTTAATGTCACCGGGACCATGCTGTCTTTGATCAAAATAATCACTGTAAATTTAATTTTTTTGTATCAAAAGTACTACTTGTATCGGTACTCGTTATCAGTGAGTGCTCAAGAGTTAGTACTTGTACTGGTATTGGTCTGAAAAAAAAGTGGTATCGAACATCCCTAAGTTTTTTGTTAACATAAACTGTGAAAGGTGTTTAGTACGTTAAGTGCAAAATTATGTCCTCCTTTCTTGAGTCTGTTTGCTCTTTCAAAATGAAAAATGATATATATCCAGAGTAACCCTGTGATTAATCTGATTCAATAATTTAATCCTTTGACAGCACTACTCAAACCTAAAGCCAAGTCAATTGTAGTATTTCGATAGATAGATAGATTGTATCTATGGACTTTATTAAGCCCAAGGGAAATGTGTGATTAATCATGATTAATCACAGAATAGACATGTGGTTAACTTGATTAATTTTGTAATCACTTCACAGCACTAAAACAAACATTTTAGTCTTAGATTGAAGACTGCTGTGAGAAAGCCTTAGTGCTATTAGTGTTAGTAGAGTGTAAAGATTTTGATGCGTGGTAATGTCATGGCATTTGCTTAATAAATTGTTTCCTTGGGGGATTATGAAGGTCTGAAGACAATTTCACAGAGATCTGGGCATCAGTATCAGACAAAAAGTTCCTTTACTTGAGTTTAAGGCTTAAGTGACAGGTCAGGGAACATCTACCAGGGACTGAATTACCATCTTTATAATCAGCCGTATAGCAGCCTGGCGAGGATTTAAGTGTAATTTCTTGCAGATGATTTAAATACCTATGGTTTAGGGAAGGGGAAACCTCTTGAAAAGTGAAACCTGCAAAAGTACTGGAATGTCCACTTGAAGCTGGCTGCCAAAGCCAAGAAATTTCCCAGAGATCCCATGTCAGACTGTCCACTGTTAAAGCGACCTAAACGTGTTTAAAGCTACTTTTCACCAGTTTTGTAGCTCATTCAATTGTCTGTTTACATTGGAAGTGAATTAATCTGTCATGCATCAGTTTCGATTTTATCAGGGCTACACATTTTATTTTAAACTACATAATCAGGGACACAACTTGTGTCTGCCATCAGTGAGTTTCCAAACTACCATTCTGAGACTAGTGGGTCATGCCACAGAAACTAACTTCAAGTGTTATACAGTCTGTAGTCTCAGCTCGTGGTTAATGCCTTGGCTTGTTAGTGAGAATTCACTCTTCTACAGTTAGCTGCAGAGAAGTGCTCAGTTGTTTAATCTTTTGTGGCGTTTAAGCTAAATTGCAATTAAGACTAACTGGCCAGCATCAATTACTTGCAGAACAAGTTGGGCTACTAATGAGTCTCTCCAAAAACTGACGTTGTTAACACGTTCTTTGTGGCAGACACACTTGCAATAAGGGTTGCAAAAGGATGGGAAATTTCTGATAAAATTTGGGGACGCTTCTTGAGAATTTCCATGGGAACATTGGAAAAGTTCAGGGTTTTGTTGCCATCAACTTAAATTTTTCTAGGATTTTTTTTTTTCACAGGAATTTTTCTTGTTAACTTGATTTAAAAATACTCTATTTAACATTAACATTTGTCAGCTAAAAGTCATCTTATCATTGTTAATCAGTTATTTTAAACTGAACACAAAGCCTCTGAGCACCTGGCGTCAAGATTTGTCTATAATTTGCATTAATCAAGACATTTTGCAGCTTCACTGTCTCAGTTATTGCATGGAAACTGTTAGCAGACAATCCATTTAGAGCGCATGATCATTTAGTATTTTTAGCTTCATTGTCTGCTAAAAAGAATTTACAGGATAGTCCCAATTTATCCCGCCTAATCAGTGTGTTGCTGGCTTTGTGGGCAAAGTGCCGCCTGTCTGTCTCTCCAGCTGAATGAACAGACGGGGGTCCGTGGGGCATCGATGCCCTGCGATGCTTGACGGTGACCAAATAAGGGCTGTCTGCTACATGTATGCAGGGAGGAGACAGGGGCACCAAGTTGGCACAGTGCAGTCTCTCACATTCTTTGGCCTCTCTCAAAAGGCTTCTGTCCCTCATCACACATCCGCCAGCGCGGTCCTCGTGGGGAGAGGTGCAGCCACATGATTTATACAAAGAGTTTGATGAGGAGGTTTGTGCCCAAGCAGCTTTTTTATGAAGTGGTTAAAGTAGTCGAGGCAGGTTGATGACTCTTTTATTTACCAAAACTTACTACAGGTGATAAAAGTTGGAACGGCTCTGACTGAAGCAATAAATCAAGATGACTTTCTCTGAAACTTGTACTTGATATCATTAAATCATAGGAATTTCAGAGGAATATTTATACTATGTAGAAATTCAGTCACATCCCATATATTATCAGTATATATGAAGTCACAGCAGATAATGTTCTTCACTGCATTGCAGAGTCTTGGATGTAAGAGATACTGATATTGTTCAGTAAAATATGTCTCAGTGCCTTCATTGCGGGTTAAAGATTAACTCTGGTGTTTTCCTTGGGGCCTCTTTGAAGTGGACTTATTCCAGTCCCTACTTATCTTAATTAGAAAGAAATCTGGAGGAGTGAAGTGGACCTCTGAAAATGAGCACCTCCACTCCCCTGCCCCCCAGAAGACCATACTGAAGCTTTACCACAACTTTAAGACCTCTTAAAGTCGATATTTTCTTCTGTCACAGTGGGATTGCATTGTAGTAAAAACTTGAAGGACTGCTGGGCAAGTATCCTCTTCAGACCTTGCTAGAAATGAAAAATGAATAATTGATGCAGCCACTTTATGTTTGTGAAAACTGTTGAAGGCAAACAGGTGTTTAATGTGATTCATTTTGAAAGGAAGAGCTGTCTCTTTGAGGTTCAGCTTGATGTGTGGGATGTTTTTTTTTATATGTCATGTCAATAATTATGCAAAACAACTTGCCACCTGATGCTGTTTTTAAAATGTATGAGCTACTTTGGATAAATCCCCTGCATAAATGGTTTGAAATGGGTTAGCGTTTGATTACAGTCATGATGCAAATCATTTATATCCTCCATATTTTAGATTTATGCTTTAGATGTAGTGTCAGCGGTGTTAAAGCTGCTACAAAGCCTGTGCCAACATGTGAAGTCAGATAAATAGGCCTCTACTGTTTCCATTACTTCAGAGGAGGACGGCTCCTTCACGTCTCAGAGATCACACATGCGGTGTTTACTGGTGGCATGCGAGCCATGCTGCTGGCTGTAATCCAAATGGAGTAGGGAGGTCCTGTCATACACAGGTCGCCTGTCTCCGTGAGAAGGATGTGGAACACACAGGAAGCATAAACCCAGTAAACCGCAAGAATGTATCACCTGAGACGTGTTGTTGAAAATAAAAACATGTTTGCAAGTCTCCATTACATGAAATAGTAAACAGTGAGCAGACATCTTCATCGTGTAGGGCCAGACATCTTTCATCCGTATTCATCTCATTCATGCAAAAAAGCATTTCATGTTTAAGACTGTTTTTCTTCAAAAAATCATAGCAGAAACCATTTTTGTTCATTATTTTTAGTATACTAAAACGGGCTGTGAGGAGTTTGAAAGTGATCTTGAAAAAGTCTCCCTTCTAGATATATGCCTGATTGTAATCCACACTTTAAAATGAGATTATCAGCGACAATATTGCTGGTTACAGCTTATTTTAAATTGCTATTAGTTAGCTTCCAGGTCAGGTTGACCAGGACTGGATTGATTTATGGCAAGTTTAGGTCTCTATGACAACACCACGCCAGCTGACTAAGGGACTAAGTTTAGTTGTGAGAAGAGATAAAACACAGATCTGTGTTCTTCTCTGCTAAAAACAATTTCTATGATTAATTTTGTAGTGATGGTGGACACAGGAGCCAAACTGTCAGACAGAAAAAGGACAGAAGAGCAGAAGAAAGATAAACACTAAAGGCTAATTAGCCTTTAGGTTGGGCTGTATCACTCTATAACACAGGGACTAAACTGTTTGTCCATTCCAACCCACATGCAGCAGTTATTCTGCAGTGATCTGCTCAAACTTGAGAGTCTATCAGTGAATGAAGAGTGAGGTTACGTTAGCTCTGCTTGGTAGATGACTGGCAGGACATAGCTAACCAGGATTTGCAAATGTCATGCATTACAGACTTGTCTCAGAGTACAGGGCTGCCAGCTGCGCTAAATGTAAACGGCTACTAAACTACTTACAAACTGACAGTGTTTACTTGTTGTAATGTTAGCCTATAGATACATCAGAGCACCGGGCTGCCGATAGTGCTACATATAGCTGGCTTGATGTCACGTTTCAAACCTTATCACTGCGTAACTGTGCTGATAAATACCTTACCTCGGTGTGGTGTATCCATTAAAAAGTTGTCCTGAACCAAGAAAATAAACGCCTCGCTACAGTTTACGACAGTGTCCGGAGACTCCGGGCCAGAAAGTGGTGAGGCAGTCCAATTAAAACAGATCGTCCTCATAGCATCTTTAACTTAATTCCACATTCACTTGTCAAATAACCTCTTAGTCAGCCTTGTGTGCAAACTCTCAGTTTAGCAGGTGAAGTACATCAAAACAAAAAATAAAATACTCTTCAAGTGTTGCAGGTTACAAACAGAAGTTTAAGCATCTCTTTTAGTTTTGACAGAGGAGTGTTTTAAGTAGAAAAAGTGACCTTGATGACTTGGCAAACAAACAACTGAACAAAACCACTAAAAGCTTCTGAATTTGGGAAAAAGTCTTCTATTTTCTAAATAGACGTTTAGTTTAGAGCTGGAGGTTTCACTCAATTAAAACTAAATTAGAGGACTGCCACCTTGAAGGAAATGCCGAGGCGAATTCCTCTCATAGTATGAAGTGTGACCGAAACAAAGCTCTTAACCATAATAAGGTCAGGGACTCATTAGCAGCGTTTACTCTCAACATTCAACTGTGTGGAAAATGTGCCTCTGACGTTATCACGCCTATTTTGAAAGGGATAAGAAAGTTTTCTGTGTGCGAGCATTAAATGATTCAAGCTTTTTGTAAATTTTGCAAGACAGAGGGAAAGGAGCGGTATCTTGTGTTATTTCGCTCAAGCTTCAAAGCTTCGGCAGTCTTTTGTCCCAATTACTGCTCAGTGTTGACATCACAGACTCTTTCTGATGTTCACTCTTAAAAGCAACGAAAACTTCCAGGAACAACAGCGTCTGTTGTCTGTCTTCTGTTTTTCACAACACTGGTGATAAATCCCATTACTGTGGATTACCAAAGCATCAGGGAAAATCATATTTCTGCTGCTTTTTACTGTATTTATAGTCTTGTGAACTTTGTGCTTTAAGATGTTTGTGGATAAATAAACTTAATTTGTCTTTTGCATCACATTGACTTATCCTCAACCATTCCTTACCGTTAAAAATGAAGAAATGTCAAGAGCATTATGACTTTTTTTAATCGTTGTGAAGCAAAACTCTGAACAGGTGCATGCACACACACTCAAACACACACATACTGGTAAATGTATGCACCCTCACACATACTAAAACACCCAGAGTGAATGTGTGTAGGTCTCTCCGTGTCTGCAAACGAAGGAAATGAACACAGCAGAGCAGTCAGCTCGGTGTTACAAATTTACTGACCAGAACAGCGGGGAGGGGTGAGGCAAAGACTCTCAGTCGTCCAAAACACAAACAACAGCGACACACTTAAACCTCTGAACAACGACCCTTCACACACCTGTCAGGTTTTTCTGTTCTGTTCTTTAAAGAAGTGCCAGATGTTTGGTTTCCCGGTGTTATCATTTAGACTTCTGTTAAGAGATGCAGATATGGACACTAGAATCTTGTGTGGCTTCATTATGAGTCTGTTTGTGTTTGTCTATGCATATCTTTCCAGTTGAGTGTATGTGTGTGTCTGTGTGTGAGCGTGTGTGTTTGATGTCTGAGTCTGGTTTCTGTTTGGAGTCTTTTTCGGTCAAAAGGTAGCAGTGATACCCTCCAGGACTGTAGCCTTGGCCTTTGAATTCGACTTCAAAAGCGGAGGATAGAGCAGCCAAGTTCAGACAGGAAACAGACACCTTTTATCTTAATTAGAAATGAAGCAATAAGAGAGCAAATACTCCTCCTTTTGCAAAAGTGCTTTTCTCCTTTTTTACCACCTACTGAGTGCTGGCTAAGAGTCTCTTAGTCAAGTCCTGGAGGTATCTTAGGAATTGTTTTAATAAGTGTTATTGAAAATCCCCCAAAACAAGTTGCTATGCTTAATGTTTGAACATCTTTGGGATTATAATGTTCCTGCCTTGCTTTTGTAATTCTTTTCTGTGTGAGCTTCTTTACGAAGAATTAACTTTCTGTATTTGTTTTCAGGAGGCAACAAACTGAAGAACCAGCAGTTTCGTCTGAACTGGGCCTGGATCTCTTTGGAGAAGGAGTACTACGTGGTGGACGAGCAGATCAGGTACCTGGAGGTGGTGCTGAAACGTCGAGGCTACCTGGGGGAGACCTCCTTTGTCAGTAAGTAGACACCAGTGGTCTTGGATTTCACGAAGACATCTGTTATGACATGAATTAATAAATGTAGTAGAAAATATTTGTATTGACTGTATGACTGTTCTGACCTGGTTTTAGTCTCTGTCTGGGTGGCAGTTTTTAACATGCTTCCAAAAAAGCCCAAGGTCCAGTCTGAGGTTTTTGTTGTGTCATTTTTTGTAATTTATTGATTCCCAAAATAAAAACACTAGTGCTGTCAGGGTATTAAAAAAAATTATCTAATTAATTTCAGGATTCGTTATTAATTAATCTAATTTATTGCATTTTAATATTGTATCTGCTTGAGGTCCCCAAATGAAGAATTTGAATTCTAGGACATTAAAAAATTGTAGTGCATGACTAATCAAAACAATACACGAAGAAGAGAAGTGTTTGTAAATCTGCATTTTTTTCAACTGGCCTATATTAAGATGTCTGTGTTCACAACCGTTCACTGTGTCTATAAAAGTAAATCATGTTTTTCAGCAGGGGAGGGGGGGTCTGGCGGAGCTTGTCAATTAAAATCATGCTCGTAAACTACTGTGGGTGAGAGCAGTGCGCTCTTTGGATGAGAGATCAGCATGGATATGAGGAGAAGATGTGAGATGTTAGAGGCATAGCGAGACGCTGCAAGTCAGAAAAGTTCAGGCAGCTCACGCTCCAACTGAGGATATGTTGCGGTAGTTCAGAGAGAAAGAGGGATGCTATCGTGAGAAAAGACATGATCATGGAGAGGATCAATGGATGGCGCACTGAGATAAACCAGTCAAAAAAAGGATGTTTTGTCATTTTTTTTATCAATAAGCAGGAGAAAAGACGAGAGTTCACTCTTCTTAGTTAGTTTTGGTATTTACATAGTTTCCTTTCAATGATATTATTTCGGTCTTGAAAGATCGGTCAAGATGCTCTGGAAATGAGTTAATCTTGCATTAATTTTTATAACCCATTGATTTGTGGTGTATTAATTAATCTAATTAACACGTTAAACTGACAGCCCTAAAAAACAGGTGCATACAACTTACTTCAAGAGCGATATCTTCCTGTTCCCAAGTCACTGTTTCACTTGTGCCATTTGTAGCAGTTACCTGCAAGTTAACCAAAAACGCCCTTGTGGTGATCGTGCAAGTGACAAAAAACAAAACCTAGAAAAAACATGTCTCATAAATGTAAGTTTAAACTTAACAAGAAGAATTAAACAGAAAAAGAAAAGCACCAGTGATGCTATTTTACCTCTGATACTTCCTCCAAAGCAGGCACAGCAGCAAACCACTGAGCCTCAGTGTACTTTATGTTACAGGTGAGGAGAAATGGTCCCAACTCGAATGTGCAATTTTAAAAGGACTCTCATCTAAACCCACAAAGCACCACAAACTGCTTTGCTAAAGTACCTTCTTACCACCAAACTGCATTTTATCTGCTGCTTCTCTGCAGGTATCCCTAAAGCTAACACTTGAATGAGCAGCCACAGAAACGAAAGAAAATTACTCTGGTCAACTTATGATACTGTTATGGATTCCTTTTATGCACATTTTATTCAGTTTTATTCAACTTTTTAACACCTGCTTGAAGCAGAGTGTCAGAGGACAACACTAACAGGACACAACAGACTCACAAGCACACACACAAACTTTGTCCTAAGGACTCTAAGGTTGGTGTAAACACCCTTAGGAGTCACACACTCCATGACCTTTGACCTGGTTCCGCTGCTCAGTATGTACGCTGCAGTTCGAGAACAATTTCTCCACGACTGCAGACACACAGTAAAAAGGTCACTCAAAGTTAGTGGCCAGGGAAAGGCGCCACTCCAAATGTTAGTCCAGGCAAACTACCAACTGGAACTAAATGAACAATAACTGTACCCTGGCTCTCACAAATCCTGACTGCTGCTGGGATTTATGAGTGGCAGGAATTCTAACTGCTGACACCATTGTCCTTTTTTAGTGCCGCCATTTATTCCATCTATAAAAACGAGGTGTGATTAAAATGACCCGGTGTGAAAGGTCAAAACCCAGTAGGATCATTTGCTGTCCTGTGGTCTGTAGCTCTGCATCCCTCTGGGTGTTAGACTAATGAAACATCTCTGAGGTGATATGCAAATCCTGCTGACCTTTTTCATGCCTCACGCTGCACGGTATATCTACTCTACCTCATTAACTCAGCGCAATAGAAAAATGCACAGTTTAATCCAGATTGGCACATACTCTTTAGATGTGCTTTATTTATTCACAGGGACTGTTATTTAAAACTTCACATATTCAGTTTATTGATAAAATGCAAGAACAAAAGAAGCTCTAATTGTAAATGGACTGTAATGTCTGTGTGATGACCGCACAGTGATCTCTTTCCAGATTAATAATAAACAACAAAATGCCATCGTGCGTGCAGGGAGCCCGGGCAAACAAACAAATAATGACCCTTGTTTGGATTTCATGAAGCATCACTACTGTTTTATTAATGGTTACATTATAAATTAAAGAAGCCCCACTTTGAACTTTGGATGCACTTGGTCTCTGCTGCATAGAAAAAAAAAACATGCCCAGCATTTCCATAATGTCCGAAGTGACTGCTCTGTGCTTTCAAGTCCTAACTCTGGCTTTCACAGTGCAGTTTCCCTATGATTGAGGCAAGATGAAGGGAAATGATAATGGGTGAAAGAGGATGCTGCACTTCTCTGTGGTGATGGAAAGTACACAAGAGAAGCTGTAATTTATTTTCTTTTCAAGTCGAAACAATTCAGATCATGTGGTACAAAAAAGAAAATCTCTCTGAGTAAAAAAAGTAAAACATTTGTGTTGTTCTTGTCTCACAACATGCCAGCATCCACAGACCTGGATTCTGTGATCATGCAACACATGCAGCCCCGCTCTCTTTGTCAGTGTCGTCCAGCTTTGGAGATATTTCATCTTTTCAGGACAGAAAAAAACGTTTTCAGAGTAAACAGATATTTTGAAACACAGTAACCTGTTGCAATTTTCTCACCTTTTGCTCCTTCTTACCTTGTTTATCTTACATAAGGGTTTTTAAGTCTTCAGTAAGAAGCACAACAAACATTCCCCTCAAAGCCGTCTTTGCAGTATTTCCTCTACGATCACACATAATCCTTCGTGTTTATCATTTTCTCACAGTGCCCGTTTGACTCAAGCTCTCCTCCTCTGTTATAAGTTTGGAGAGCAAAAGTTGCAAATAGTTTCAATTAATCTCCACAAACAGAGGACCAGAGCTGCCTGACAACTCAAGCCCTCCATCTGCCCCCTCGGTGCGATGAGATGGTGACTGATCCCAGGCCAGTGCCCTCGGATGAAGGCTGGGGATATCTCTCCTCGCTGAGCCCTGCCTGAGTGAACACCGATCAGAGGAGCCCACCGGTGGGCTCCTGCTTCATTGGTTGTTATGCACAGTGCAGGTGGCACAGGTTTGGAGACTACAGCGAGCCCAACTTCCCTGGAGCCTCACAGTCACTGCTGAAACCAGGGCTTATCCAGTCCTGGATTGTGCCGGCGATAGAGTCTGGAATAAATCATACTCGCTTCTCTCCTACCTACTCTTTGAAGATGGCTGATTTTTCAAGCTCTGTTGAGCTTGACCATTTTATCTCAGCTCACACGTGCGGGGGCCTTTCCTGCTGTCTGCACTTGCATATCAAAGCACAGTCTTTATTTCCATCAAAGACAAAATTGGTAATTTCCCTAAAAATAAAACATTGCATGCAAGTCTCAACCTTTGCTACATGTTTAACCCTGATTTGATTTTTCACTTTTTTTCCCTCCTTTCATCATCCAGTGTTGGAGAGGTTGTGAACAAACAGCATTTTTAAGATCTCTGTTTATTCTACAGTTATTTATGTAATGCCTTTTTGAAGCTAACAGGAATGCTTCGTCTCTCTATTCACTGTCAGACCTCTGCTGCAGTTTTTGTAGCCACTTAGTAAAGACAATGAAGAGGCTGTGCGACATTTCACTGGCCTCTGTGCCCCTTCACAACAGGAGTCCTGCCTGTGTCACAGCTATAGGGACTATAGGGCTCATCAAACTGGTTTCATGCTGAAGGTCAGAAACGCAAGAAAACCTCCAAGACCAGGATGACATTCGGAGTAATTGGCTTTATTCCCAGCAGGGCCGTTCAAGAAAGTGGATGTGAGGAAGCAGAACAACCCTATAGGAAGATATTATCACCTCAAACAAACCAGGATGTGACACTTTTCAGTCATTTTGAACTTATTAGTTATAATTATCAAGGATTTCTGAAATTCCGTACAAGCCGTGAAAATGTGGACCAGCTTTCCAGGCTCTTAGGGATAGACGCTGCCTCCAAGCTTTCTCATCCAGTCTGCGTTTGTCTTGTGGACTTGGAGAAGGCCTTATCGCATCCCCTCGGACAGCTCTGTGGGGGGCGGATGGGCTCTGCTCTGGAGATAGCGTAAGAGGCTCAGGCATCCATAGAGAGAGTCATTAGAATTAAAACTGAGCCAGTTGAGGAGTTGAGGCGGACGTCTGGGGTAGCTTTCTCAATCTGCTTAGTCTTCAGTCTGCTGCTGGTGCAGGAGCAGAACAGATATTAGGATGAATATGAAGCACAAACATAAATAAATCTGTTAACTAAAACGTAAACGCTTTGAAGGATGCTCGAACCAAAACAGCTTTTGCATACTGCTCCTGATAAAGAGAATAACACTGTTTTCTTCATGTCTCTCCAAAGGCATTGGCACAAAGGATGGCACCGCAGTAAAGGACAAAGATTTCAGGGGAAAGTCACAGAAACAGGTGCAATTCAACCCGGGCCAGACTTCAGCCACCTGGAAGGTCCGGATCTTGTCTGACAACGAGTATGAGGTGTCAGAAAGCTTCCAGATTGTTCTGTCCGAGCCGGTGATGGCTGCCCTTGAATTCCCAGAGGTTGCCACAGTGGAGATCCTGGACCCAGATGATGGTCAGTCATGATTTTAATCACAATAACTTCATATAACTTTAGTAAACTCACTTGAATGATGGATGTTAATTGTTTTTAAAGTATAGCTATACCTGAGCTAGAGATGGGTACCTTTCACGTTTGAAACGATACGGTACCGATGCCAGATACCTGGCAATCGGTACTGGCACTCAATATCTCTTTTTGGTCCTTTTTTGCGCTTATGTAGTAAAAAATATTAATTTGTTTAATAATAAAACATTAAATTTTTTTGACACAAAATGCGACACAGTAAACAAAGAGCACGGATGGAAGACATGCAGCATTTCGTCCTCTCTGTGATTTTCATGTAACTCTCTGTTACAAAGTGCAATCAAGTTTTGTGTCAGACAAGTCTGTGTGCCACTGGTAGAAATGCCGCCGCTGTAGCAGGGTAGGTGACGATACTCTTGACCAATCAACAGTCTGCAGTGTTGTTGCTCCACCTTCCAAGAGTGGATCGGTTCAGTCTGGCACCTATACAAAAGGGTCTCAAAAAGTGGGACAGCTCATTTCAGCTATTTGGGGATCTGTCCTGGAATAAGTCATTGGAACCCCCTCAAAATGCGCGCCATGCCACGACGAACCGAACCTGTCTGCTTGGTGGAAACGCAGCTTATATATCTGCCTTGTGATTGATTGGCGACCAGTCCAGGGTGTACCTCGCCTCTCGCCCAATAACAGCTGGGATAGGCTCTAGCCACCCATGACCCTGAACAGGATAAGCGGTTCAGAAAATAAATGAATGATTATTTAGCTATCTAACCAGGGGTTTAAAACTAATGGTTACACTGCAAAAAAACTGAAATGTTATCAAGGATTTTTGTCATATTTAAAAAAAAAAATCTTATTATACTTGATATGAGCCACGAGTTTTTAGAGACAAAAATTAGGTCTAAATGTCCTGAAACAAGTGAAAAAAAATTGGCTAAAGAAAAGTTGCTCAGAAATTTGCTTTAAACTAGAATAATGTCTTAATACAAGTAAGTTTTTGCTTGTTCCATTGGCAGATTTTTTCTACTTGTAACAAGCAATTCAGATCTCATTTTTGTCTTTAAACAGCTTGAAATAAAACATTTTTCTGGACTGGTCAAGTGAATGTGGCTTATATTGAGTCTAAAAAGACATTTGAAATACTGAAAATATTTCAAATGTCTGAAAATAACTGAAAATAAGACAAAAACATTTGATTAGATTTCAGTTTGTTTTGCTGGGTAACCAGAGGTTCAGGGAAAGTTGGTGGGCTGTTGATGTTGTAGGAGCTGAAGTAGAGCAGTGGCAGGCTTTATTGCAACATGTTATGCAAATTTAGTTCAACAAAATGTTAAATAATGAAGAAGTCAAAGAGCAAAGAAGTCATAGAGCTGCAGGTTGCAGATCCCTGGCTTTAAGGGATGGGAATACTTCTTTCTATCTGTCTGAGGGCGTCAAAGCACATAATACTGAATTAATACTGAACATGAAATCTATTTGCATGAGTCCCTGCAGGTTCAGGATGTCGATGTTTTCCTGAGCTTTTCGGCTGATGAAGGAGCGAAGTGTAAATTGAGCACATGCATGTGCAGCGTTTCCCGTCCACAAGTGTTGATAAGAAAGGTCAAAAGGACACGGAGATGAACGCGCTGACTCCCTCCACATGTGAAATGATCGCTGAAAGAAAACCAGCTGGACTGTGTGAGGGAGCTGCATAACATAAATATTGATATTCTTCTCATGGAGCTTCATTGTGTGAGAACGGGGGAAAAAAAGAGAATTTACTGTCAACAATTTAGGCTAATTAACATTTTTCACTGGCGTGTTTCTTCACAGAACTTCATCCTCTGGAGTCCAATCAACCAAACTGGCAGCTAACGCTTTACAAGCTGGGAATTCTGTCCTCTTTTATTTTTTCATTTTCATGTGTCTGTGTCTTTGAGCACCCAACAGACATTTTCTTCCAACAGTTTTCATTTTTTTATCATTTTTTTGCATTCTATAGTTTCTTTGTTTTAAGATATTTTTTGCCTTTCAAGGTCAAACAAACTTTGAAGGCTCATAAAAATGTATATTTTTGTTTCTGTTTCATGGATGTAAAGAAAAATGGAACAGCCCAAGGGCAGCTGCCATGAAAAAATATTGTTTCACACCAGACAACCTCGAGTGTCTCAGACTGAAAGCGCGAGTGAGTTAAATAACAAGAAGTGAAGAATGTTCACATCAGGACGGGAAAGAAAAGGTCGAGCTTTGTCGACTCACCAACACCTTGTTAATGTTGGTGTGAAAAACAAAGCTTTGGTCTGAGCATTGTGGATTTCACGGCTGAAACAAGCTCATTAACTCGCTGATTGTCACGTTCAGCTCATGGAAGGAGGGAGACAAAGAGGTGGAGAGCTGCCAGTGAAACTGTCGCGTTAAAAAAATAACAATGGTTTGGTTTATCCTGCTTTTTATTTTATGAAAACACCTTTTTCCTTCAGCCAATTTATTCTATTATTGAATGAAAATAAATGTGTGGGAAATTGATTTGTTGATTTTGATTGTCTTGAGGATGCCCAGGTCTCTTTTTAATCAGTTTTTTTTTACCCTTGACATTATCCACATCCGACTGTATCGCTAACTGGGTCAATTACCAGAGCTGTCTCTCTGTATTATCAGTGTAAGCAGCCTCTAGGTTAGAATATTTACTGCAGATAAATCAACAGTCGATGGAGGGTTTTAATTAAACATGATGGAAGCATCGGTGGTGCTGTAATGAGAGCAGTCATTGGTCCCAGCGTGGAAGCTGTTAGCGTGTATAATAAAAGGTTTTGATTGAAAAACCGCCTCATGTGATTTAACATTAAAAGGATTCTCCTTTTCTTTTCATCTCTGATTGCTCGGTTAAATTTAGCTTTAGTTTTCCAGAGAATGGATCAGACACAGGAGATTTCAGAATAACATTTAACATAAAGGTGTTATAAGTAATCTAATACCTGCTGTGGATTTGTCTCACACACAGAGTCCACAGTCTTCATCCCCTCGGCTACGTACAACATCGAGGAGGACATTGGTGAGCTGCTCATCCCTGTGCACAGGAGCGGAGACGTGAGTCAGGAGCTCATGGTCATCTGTTTCACGCAGCAAGGTAACACCATAACTACGGGTTTGGCATGTCTATGACTTGAATCTAGATGAGGACAAAGACTCCACTACAACAAAGGATATCAAACACTGAGCAGTGGATAGTAAAGGTTGCTATATTGACAAAAACTCTCATGGTGATGAATTACTGCTGCAGGAGTTTGGTTTTCTCGCCTTTTGTGACGGTCAATAAATGTACTATTGGAAAAGCAACCAATGCTGTAATATATCCCCTTTTTATGAGTTACCAAAAAGCAGCTGGTTTTACAGTTTTTCATCTATAAAAACAAAGAAGGGAACGAAAAACAGGAGCTGATGATCCTCCAATAAATGTTTCTGTAAAATTTGAGGGTTTTGTATCCAGCAGCTTTGTTCTCTGTATCACCCTCAGGTAGCATTTCAATGATGCATGCTAACATCCAGAATAATGAAAAAATGAAACAGTTTAAGGGAAACGAGGGAATCATTTGTGTATTGAATTTTATGACAAAACTGTATTTACATCATTAACTCGGCTTTCTATTTTCTGTTTTCCACCCACTCAGTTTCAGCCACAGGCACCATCCCGACTGCAGTGCTCTCCTACTCTGATTACATCTCCAGGCCCGAGGACCATCACAGCATCGTGCGCTTCGACAAGGGAGAGGAGGAGAAAACCTGCCGGGTTGTTATCATCGATGACTCCCTGTATGAAGATGAGGAAACCTTCAATGTCACCCTCAGCATGCCCATGGGGGGCCGTCTGGGCTCAGAGTTCCCCACGGCTAGAATCACAATCATGGCGGATATGGAGGACGGTAAGATGACATACAACAGATTAAGAGTGTTAAATTAAATTTAATGCAGGGTGAGGTAGTCTGCAGGTACTAAATGTCAAACGGCCATCTTCATCTCTGTTGTTATTCAATTCTTATTTAACCCTATAGAGCCCAGACTACTGCTGGCGTTATGATTCAAATATTAAGTTTTGATTGGTAGTAGATTTTAAACCAGATGAGACTGATCCGTGATTCTTTTTACATATAATATCTGGGGGACACAATTTTGTATTTCAGAGTGCTGTTTCCTGCCACAAATGTGTTTGCAGAAACCGTGTATATCCACACTCTTCTGAGATTATCTGTAGGTATATCCAGCAGTTCACATCATTTCCTACACAGAATATACGTCATTTTTACATTTACATTTTTGAAGGGGAAGCATGACATTCTGTTTTTACAAAAAGACGTGTGAAATTGTCTCCCTTTCTATGGTTGGTTGCACTTTTTTAGCAACATACTTAGTTGGTCTGGACACAAGTCTATTGTTTCTATTACTTCCGCCAAGGAGGTTGTGTTTTAAGGAGAGTTTGTTTTTCTGTGAACAGCATAACTCAAAAACTATCCCACAGATCTTGATAAAATTTTCAGGAAATGTGATAAAGAAGAAGAGATTAAATTTTGAAGGTGATCCAGATCACTGTCTGTATCCAGGACTTTTCTAAAGGATTCCTTATCATTAGGAGATAGGGCGGTTTTCACCATGTGTGTATATAACTCTATGATAAATGGTCGGATTGCTTTGCAAAACAACACAATACAAGGTCACCATAATTTCTGACAGATGTAAAAGTATGATCCAGATCCTTGCAATATTCTGGATACTAAAGTCTGGAATATGAAATATGCACTGGGTCAGTATAATTTTCAACACTGTCAGGTAACAAATTATCGTACAAACCTGCAACTAACACCAAATTGTAGCAGACAGTCTGCTGAAAGGAAGTATAACATTAAAGTAGGACAATCACAGTATGCTTGACAGAGGTCTGAGTGCTTTTCTAGTTAAAGTTGGGGATATAAGGGTTGTTTTATAGCAAGAGTTTTATGCAAAAAGTAATACTACCACCTGTAAAACTGTAAAGATATGCTCTGACAGACTTGGTATGGTAGGTCACAGAGAGTTATGCTTAAAAAAAGGCTAAAAGTCAGAATGTATTACTTAGCTAGATTGGATTTATTCTGACATGTTTGTACGTCAGTTGCTGAGAATAAGTTTAGAAATGGTGCACAACTTGAAAAAACTTGAAATTATGATGTTTTATATCCAAAGAGAGGAATTCAAGACAGGTGGGCACGCAGACGGTAAACATGTTGGTCTGCAGGTGAAGTGTTTGTTTTGTTTTTTTTCTGGTTATGTTTGTGCTTGTCTGACAATATCTCAGAGAGAGTGTGTTTGAGTGTGCGAGCCTCCTTCCTGGAGGCAAAGCCTTTATCTCATATCTGCAGGCTCAGACTGGAGGGCTGATAGTCTCCCATATCTTCCCGACGCCTCTTTGTTCCCCAACACCTGACGGCCATTCCTCAGTTCCCTATCACTCCGACTATCTCAGGAAGCACTGCTGTGTAGTCAAGACTCTGTGACTGCATGCAGGCAACACTGGGACTGAAAAACCCGGATGATTGCGGAAACTTTTTTTTTTGCTCAAATGAAATCTTCTTGAAAGCTGGATAAATGCAGCGATGATGCAATATTAAATTCAGGAAAGAGTCTAATTGCCTGGTTTACAGAGTCACAAAATCATGACCTTTGGGAAATGAGTCACAGTTTGTGTTTGCTACTCTGAAATGTCTTTGAATCTTCTCCAACTGCTCTAATGACGCCACATTCCTCTGGAAGGAGACCTCTTCATTACACAGAGTAACAAAGCCACACACTTTTAGATTTACTTGTGAAAAGATCAGGATGTTAGCACAGGTACCTACCTAACCGCCACCTGTGTACTGGTTTGTTTTTGGTTCTGGGCCATTCCTTTATTTTTGCACCTCCTCCCAAGACTTAACAACTTTGTGAATTTAATTATTGATTAATGAGGAGCTCTGACACTTCAGAGGAAACACTTTTATTTTCCCTCCCAAGAAATATATGCAAACACTTTCTGGTAGTTTTTGAGATCCAGGCCAAAATCAGCACTAATGATGTAACTCACCTGTCTCTGAACCTGCGCTGAAGAGTCCTTGTCTTCAAGGCTCTTGCAGCAGCAGTTTTCAGACTGTCTAACTTTTTTTTCTTTTTCTGTTCCCTTGGGAACTCAAAGCAGACACGCTGCAAGTGGATTTGTTTGCCCTGTTTGAGGAAGGAGAGGGGTTACGTGATTGCGTCCGGTGTAACCTGAGAATGAGTATAGGGCCTTTTGACCTGCACTGCTCCTGGGTATTGACTCTAGACTGCAGAGACAGCTGCTGAGACACACACGTCTTAATAGGCTGTGCAACAGTCGGTCCTCACGGCTCTCAGGCTGCTCCAGGAAGATGTGCTTTACCTCTGAAGATAATATATTTCCAGAGGATGTCGCAGTTTTTATGGATGGCTCTAACGGTGAAGCATTGCTCTTCTCGGGGGTTTATTGATTTGCGACATCATTGACTGATCTCTTACCATAGCTTTTCTAATTTAGCCCCATACAAAGTCCTGCTATTTTCATTCAGGGAGGCTGACAAATGAAGTACAAAGATTAGAGCAAGCGCTTTAATGGATAAGATAAGCCAGCTGGATGTTTGCTTTGGAAGTGGCCTCAGAGGAACAAAGGCAGAGGGTCATATCAAAGAAACTACTCTCTGACTCTGACAGCTCCCTGTGACTGATAAACAGCATATTCATGCTCATGCATTCCTATTTTTAATCACTGTCAGAAAAAGTTACAGACAAAAACTTCTCCAGTTTTGACCAATTTGTGCTGCTTTCAGTGTCTATCAAATATTTATTACACTGGGAAATGTTCTCACTGCACAAATTTGAGATTTCCTGGCATGCCTCTGCCTTCATTAGTGGTCCACGGTGTATTATCTCACAGAAACAGGAGAAAGGAAGGCTTTGTGCATTATAGGATTAAAATGACTCAGGCTGACACCCGGCGTTAACATTCTGCACTCAGGTTTATTCATGCCTTATCTGTAATCATGTTTTCTTTGCCTCCCCCCTTTGTTGGTGATAATCAAGATCTTTTAATGCATATCAGTTGTCAAGCAGAACAAAACTCACAAAAGTGCCCCATATAGCCCGGCCAGACCACAGCCCTCTTTTACCCAATCTGCTTTTGTGTGGATTTTATTGTTATTCTCAAACTGTGATTCTAACTGTTGTCGAGGCTTCTCACCGAGACAGGGAGAGAAACAATGCCTACAGCTATTGTCCAACAACTTGGCTCCTTATTAAACGACACGAATACCTGACATCAGATCGACTGCCTAAACACAATGAGGCGCGCACACGCACGTGCACTCGCACTTGCTCACACAATAAGCATAAAGTTGGCGCAGCAACAACTCTGAAGTCTAATTCGGATTAGGTGCTGGAGGTGTTTAGGTTGCAGGCGCTCACTGAATAAATGGAACATGAGGAGCAGCAAAGAAAAAAGATGGTGTCAAAACTTCATATCTCCCTAAAGGAGGCGATAATGAAATGGCTTGAGAACTGACGTTGAAGTAAATGGTAAATAGCTCTGAGGCAAGCAGAACAAGACCAATATCCTGTCTGCAAGAGCAGAAAAGCAGCAGCAGATTCATTCCACTTCAAGTTCAGCTCCCCTTGCTTGGTATTACATTAAAGAACATAATCCAGGTTCTTTCCCTGACTCCACTCAGGTATATACGGAGGGAAGGCAAACTGGGGCATCACATCCTTCTTTGTCATCCCGCTTAGCAGTAGCTGTCCAGAGGGGTTGTACGTGAGGGGGAGTAATCGGTGCCTGGCCAAACACCTGTCCCTGCCTGTGAGAGGTCTGTGCCAGGTCTCCCCAGGAGGCTCCTCGGCAGCTTCACACAGAGCTGGGCTGAGGTAGTTCACACACTACTGATATCAGCAAAAATGCATGTAGCAGTGGAACATTAGAATAAAAATGAAAGCCAAAGGGCATCCATGCATATAATATGCTCCCAGCTACATGCAAATACAGCCTTGGCCACCTACTGAGGCAGAAACCACACAAGTGCAGAAGAATGTGCGGCTCGTATTGTCTGCCAAGGCTCTGATGGTAATCTGATGATTTATGGCAATCTTAATAAACGTGTTTATAGGTTTACAACTGAATTAGTTGAAATTTGCTGAACTAATAATCAGTTCTGTAGACCAGAGCTGAGGAGGAGAAGGTATGTTTCCCTCCCAACCAAAACATTAATTTCACTAATTGGCTCACCTTCACCCGCAGAGAGGGAGTAATTAAAATCTGCTTTGTTTGGAATGAAAACAACCAGACTCTTTCATGGCACAACAGCCAATATTCTGCTTTTCAGGGAACTTAGTCTGCAGATAATTTCAGAAGGGGCCTGTTGAAGTGTAACCAAACTTAACCAAAACCAACCTGAGTGTTCTCTGGACTCTTCCCAGTTTGGAAAATAAACACAAAAACATGCTCAAATGGAAATAACCGCATATATGAAACACCTTTTATTTTGAATTATAATAATTGTTTTGGTTGCTGTCTTTTTCTAATACCCTGAAAGTGCTGTCAAAAAACAGAAGATTTACCAACTTCAGATGATATTTTCTGTGTTGGGTGGTTAAAAGAAATGTCTGTTCTTGCCTTGTGTCATCAAAATAACAGCCTAAAAAATATACATCATTACTTCCTGACAAGAAAAAAACCCTTCAAAATCCGGATTGGCAAACATTTTTAGCCTTTTGTTCATGCATTAAATATGATATGAAGTTAACGTAAGTTCATGCAGGACACGGAAGTCATACGCCCAGCTGTGATCAGCTGACAGACTGATGTTCTAACCTACCCCTCTCAACCAATCACAGCGTGTGTCTAACAACAAGGCGGTGTATTTAAATCACGTCTTCATTCTCAGTTATTCCTGCTACCTCATTGTTGCTCAGCTGCTGCTGTCACAATCATCCCACCTCCACCCCAGCCTCCTCCTATTTAGCCTCATGTATGTATCTTATTGATCTGTATGCATTCATTTGATCTGTATGTACATGGGGGTTTGCTATGCATTCCCTGGAAAGCTCGAGCAAGCTGCTCGGCTAACCCAGGGAGTACTCTGAAAAGCAGAGCTTTAACGCCAATTCTAACTATATCCATTTGGCAATAAATGGCTTAATATATGACTGACGAGAGTGTTCCTGACTGAACTGTTGCTTTTTTATTATTCTTCAGAGCTGTTATAAGATATAAACTGAGATACTGTGAGGAGTTTGAAAGTGATCTTGAAAAAGTCTCCCTGCTAGATATATAATAATAATAATAATAATAATAATAATAATAATGTTTATTTATATAGCACCTTTCACAGAGAAAACTCACAAAGTGCTTCACAGAATTAAAACATCGATCGTTTCCACAAACAACAAATAGAAAACCACAGAGAAAAACACAGATTCATAAAAGATCATGATCAGCAAATTATTCAACATGGTCAAGGAACGCTTGCCTGAACAGGTGGGTTTTAAGTTGCTTTTTGAAATTAGCAATGGATGTAGCATCCCTCAGGGTCTGGGGGAGAGCGTTCCACCATCTAGGTGCAACAGACTCAAAGGCTCGGTCTCCCCAGGTCTTAAAACTAGTACGGGGAACTATTAAAAGTTTGTGACCTGCAGACCTGAGTGACCTGCCAGGAACATACACCTGAAGCAGCTCACACAAATACTCAGGAGCCTGACCCCGTAGAGCTCTAAAAGTTAAAACCAGCACCTTAAACTGGATCCTGAATCTTACTGGAAGCCAGTGTAGGGATGCCAGTACAGGGGTAATGTGACAATATTTTGATTTTTTTGTCAGAAGCCTTGCAGCAGCATTCTGAATAATCTGGAGACGATCAATAGAAGATTTGTTCAGGCACAGAAAGAGAGAGTTACAATAGTCCAGGCGTGATGACACAAAGGCATGAATTATCATTTCTAGTTCTGTATAAGAAACAATAGATCTCAGTTTTGAGATATTCCTAAGATATATGCCTGATTGTAATCCACACTTTAAAATGAGATTATCAGCGCTAATATTGCTGGTTACTGGTTATTTTAAATCACTTTTGAGATTGAGATCTGTGTTTTTCTCAGCTGAAAACAATTTCTGAGATTTATTTTGTAGTGATGGTAGGCACAGGAGCCTAACTGTCTGACAGAAAAAGGACAGAAGAGCAGAAGAAAGCAAAACGGGAGAGTGATACAACGCGAGCTAAAGGCTAATTAGCCTTTTGTTTGGGCTGTATCACTCTATAACACAGTGGATAAACTGTTTGTGATAATGTTCATTCCAACCCACAGTCAGTTATTATTCTGCCATGGTCTGTTCAAACTTGAGAGTCTATCAATAAAATTAAGAGTGAGGTTATGTTAGCTCTGCTTGGTAGATGACTGGCAGGACATAGCTAACCAGGATTTACTGATGTTACACATTACGGACATGTCTTAGAGCACCAAACTGCCAGCTGTGCTAAATATAGACGCTGCTAAACTACTTACAAACTGACAGTGTTTACTTTTTGTCACGTTAGCCTACAGATATGTCAGAGCTCTGGGCTGCCGATAGCGCTACATATAGCCCGCTATTGCAATGTTTGATTGATGTCACGTTTCAAACCGTATCGCTACGTAACTGAACTGATAAATACCTTACCTCTGCGCATTGTATCCAGTAAAAAGTTGTCCTGAACAAAGAAAATTTGTTCGATCAGATCTCCATTTAATTCCGAAATAAACACACGCCTCGCCAAAAGTAATAACGGCAGTGTGCGGAGACTCCGGGCCAGAAAGTGGCAAGGGAGTGCAATTTAAACAGACCCTCCTCATAGCATCTTTAATTTAATAACAAATCTGTTGCTCTGTGGTGTACCTTTTGAAGAAGCAATGACATAGCAGGTTTGAGCAAAGGAACAAGTTTTTGACTCATGGGCTTAGGGCAAATGTAAAGTTCAGTATTTCCCTTTAGTCCCAGAGACCCATGCAGCATCAGCCTTTCCAGACCCTTCATCAAACACAATTGTCAGTCTACACGGATACAGAGGTGGTGAGGATCAGGGTCTGTTCTCTGCACTTTTGATCCCAGCAGCTTGTACAGATCGTCTGCTCAGCAGGGGCTGGATTTAGGAGGGGTTGTGCGAACACTTGCATGTTAGTCTGCGAAATCAAGGTGCAAATTATTAGCTGGTGGAGACATTAAACAGAGAGAGATCAAGATCCTTCAAATTTGATTGAGTGCAGCTGCTTCCATGAAATGATGAGAGTAACGTCATACTGTGCACACAGGAGAGGGTTTTATAAGGCATCAACAAGGTCACTTACATATGAGCCTCTTACCTGGTTAATCCACTCATTTTATCAGAGGAGGCAAACAGAAATGTGGACACAGCAGCATTGATGTCAGAAACAAATAAACAGCCTGACACAACTGAGTCAGTGTTGCTGGAAAAAACACAAGAAACATAAGAGAAAGGGTTGAAAAACACAGTCTTAATGATAACAGAATACAGCGCTGTAGGAAACAATAACAGAGAAGTTTAATAACAGCATAGATGTGACTGTGGTAATTACCCAGAAAGTGTTCAAAATGGTCATAGCTTGTTGTTTTTATTGCTAGTAATGACGTCGTAACTCATTCTAATAGTTTTTCACACTGTAGTTTCTGCGTTTCCTCTCTATCTTCACACAAACACACACTCACACTGTACCTCAAAGCCATCACAAACTGATAAAAAACACTGCCGAGCTGCAGCAGAAAATCCCTTTTCACTGAGCTAAGGGCTGATGTCGGCGCTTGAATTTTTACAGCAGGAGCAGAAGTTATGTTCCCTCTTCTTTTTCGTCTTTGTAACTGTAAATCTTCCAGAGACTCTACATTTGAGGGTGTAAAGTTTACAGCCATCCATGCTTTCTGCAGCAGCGCACACAAACAGCTGCTCTCCCCCCAAACACTTGCTTTTTTCCCAGTGGCAGACCATCTGCACAAAAACAACCTCATCCTTACAGTTTCCATTCGGCTGCAGTCTGCTCGCAGAAACGTGTCCTTTCTTGCAGAGGTAATTGCTGTTTGATTTTGACTCTGCTTCCGGGAACTTTTTTTTGGGGTGGTTGAGGCTGTAAGACATGAAAATGCTTGTACAGCAGGACTGGTGTATTTATAGTCTAGTGCCAGTTGCCTGTAAATTCTGAAGGTGTGATTATGAGTTGTTTTAAAGATGGGTGTGTGCAGCGTTTCCTGGATGGTGATGAATCAAGGGGAAGACGCAGCAACCCTGTCATTATCTCTCACCTGGATTCACATCCATCCAGATATAAACAGATGTCCAGAGCATTTAAAGCGGAGAGGTGCTGACTTTAATCGACATCCTCGAGATGCTTCCACCCTCTTTGAAAACCGTGTTTCTCACAGCCATTCATGGGTGAAGTGCAGATTATTCTGTTTGAATATGGAGCTGCTGCTTCTGTATGCTTTCACTGTTGGGGAGAGATTTCTTGAGCACACAGTGGGCAGAGGAGCATTTGCCGAGGCTCAATTGAATCTCACCATTAGAAGAGCCACTTAGCTCTGTGGGAATGTCACGCAAAGTTCAAGTGAAATCAAGCAGTCAGTGGGAGTGTAACAGTTCCCTCAGGGAGGCCTGTGTGTCTCCTCTTGCCTCCTTGCTGCTCTTTTTTATGTTCACACATGCTGCATGCTACAGTTAAGACATTTATATTGATCAATGTTTCATGATTTGTACAATTGCTCTTTTCTATCTGACTTGTTTTTTATACTTTTATTTTCTAAAATGGAAAAAAAAAAACTTGTGCTACACTGCAAAAAACTGCAACCTATCTGAGCTCCTTTAAATCCAGGTTGGAGACTCAACTTTTTACAGCTGCCTTTTATTAGAGCATTTTAACAAATTATTTTTAATATTTTTTCTTAAAAAAAAAAAACAAAACTCTTGTCTTAAAATCTGTTTTAACTTTTTTTAATCTAATTTTTTTATTATTGTTTCTTGTTAATTTTAATCTGCTTTTGTATTGAATTTTAATTTTTTAAGTTTTCTTTTAATCTGTTCGGTCTGTAAAGCACTTTGAATTGCCTTGCTGAATTGTGCTATATAAATAAACTTGCCTTGCCTTTAAAATTGTTTTTTTATACTTGATATGAGCCACATTGAACTGGCCAGTCCAGAAAAATGTCTTATTTCAAGTTTTTTAAAACAAAAATTAGGTCTAAATCACTTATAACAAGTAAATAAAAAAAACTGCCAATGGAACAAGAGAAATTTGCTTAAAAAATTGCTTAAAACTAGAATAATGTCTTAATACAAGAAACTTTTCTCTCGTTCCATGGCATTTTTTTTAACTAGTTACAAGCATTCAGACCTAATTTTCGTCTTTAAATAACATTAAATAAGACATTTTTCTGGACTGGTCAGGTGGATGTGGCTCCTATAGAATCCAAAAAGGCAATTTTTACTGAAAATTAGACAAAAACACTTGATAAGATTTCAGTTTTTTTCAAGTTTATATAATAAAAAGGCCAAAATTTATTGAGAAACATGATAATTTCTCATTTGATCATTTTACATACTAAGAAGTCTAAATCTGAATCTTCTCCTCTTACATCCCGGTAACCTTAGATGTTATGTTTGGCGTACAGCGCTGCCGCTGATGGAGCCCAGGAGCCAGCGGTTTACCTTTCAGTTAATGGGCCGTAGCTCTTTGAAGCTCGCTGTTTGTCTGCTTCACAAACCTTATCTGATTACCGGGGCTTGTACAACAGGCCCGAGTTCCTGGCTGCAAACCTGGGGCTAGTGGATCTGATTACTCCTCCTGTTGGAGACCAAGTGCAGGCAGCCAAAACCATCTTTGTTTGCTTTCTCTGCGGGGGGAGATTTTGGCAGCTGCAAGCCTCCTTAAAACACTTCTCTTGTCCCGCTTGTGCTCCCGGGAAGGATTAAACAATAAAAGTTTTTCGTCCTTTGCTTGCTCTTTGGAGAAATATTATTTCAGCCACCGGGACGACTCCTCTGGGAACCACAAATCCCAAGGCTTTTCCTTAAAAGACTTCTCCCCTTTAGAACTTGTCTTATCTTGTCAGTGTGGAGCTGTTTCTGCCAAAGTAGGCTGCACCAAAATATCCCCAATCATCTGACACCCAGATCACTTTGAAATGATGATGTCGAGCAAAATGATAATTACTTCTGCTATTGATCGTAATTGTGCCTGGCAGGCCTGTTGACTGACAGTTAATCTGTGTTTTCATCCTGCCTTTTCTTCGAGTTTGGTTTCATGAAAGAAGCGTTATTCTGCGCTGATAACAGTAAGGATTTTGTTTTTGTTCAACGCTTTTATTGCTCATTTCTACATCCCCACTCTCCTATTTTCCCCCATACTGTGTGATGAGAAACACTAAGTACCATTTTGTAGGTGCAGACCTCGATTGTCATGGAAACCACAACTCTACCCATGGTCATTGTCATTCATGTAATGTATTCATTATTTGGCCTCAAAAACACAAAATGTTTCACAGCTCTGTTTTTTCTTCTTATTGCCCCAGAAACCAGATTGATAGAATGTGCATTTTCTCTGCGAAATCTCTTGTTTTATCCAGAGCGTGTTCCTGCTTTGGCCGCCCTAATTACTTCTGTAGCGCTCTAATGGACTTTGACAGAGTCCCCGCTGTTCGAGTCCATAAATAGTCTCTTTGTGATGACACTTGTTACATTGTTCCAGTGACTGACTGCACCACCTGAAGGGCACGGATACAGAAGTTCAAGCCCTTGGAGCCATTGTTGCATGAGCAGCGTTGACATGTTGTACATTGTTGAGCGGAAACAGGGTCTGAAAGGGTTAAAGGGAATAAAAGTGTGTGAGCTGGCTGCAGTGGAATCTCAGCTCATAGAGCACTAATTGCAGTAAGGCAAGCCTGGGCTGGCACACGGCGCTCTACATCCCCCAGACCTCCTGTCAGGCCTCCTGTCTTCCTCAGACCTGTCACTATTAAAGTCAGATCCAGCAGCAAACTCATCCAGAACAGAACCAGGAAATACTGCTCTTCTTCAGGCTTTTTGCAAGATGTAAAAATCCCCCCAAAAGCATCATTCCAGGAAATAAGAAAGTGTAGCTTAAAAGCTGTAATTACATTGATGCCTACCTGCCTGTCTGCTGGTGTTGGGTTGGGAACATTTCCTCTATTTCTCCTGTAATTAGGGGAAATCTTACCGAGCATGCTAGCTATTACAGATTCAACTCCGCAATTACAACTGACATTCAGTATCCTGTTATGAAACTACAAGATAATTATGGATTACATCCTTTTGTGTGCTTCCCTCATCCTCTTTACTCATGTCTGTCTTGTTTTTTCCAGCTCCCGTCTTCTACTTTGGCAACACCGACTACCACGTGGATGAAAGCGATGGCTTCGTGGAGGTGCAGGTGTGGAGAACCGGGACTGATCTCTCCAAAGGGGGAACTGTCACCGTCCGCTCCAGAAAGACGGATCCTGTCTCAGCTGAGGGTATGCCTACCTGCGAGGCGTTTTTCTCCTGACAGATTTAGCTTGTTAGTGGTTAGAGAAACGTAAACCACAGAGAACAATAGTCTTAAGTCGTCACCTCGTCACTCTTTGTTTTCCTGTGCTCAAGAGTCCAAGGAGATGTTAACACTGCATATGTGGGGGGAATGACCTGGGGAATGTAAACATTGTTTAGGGTTAGTGGGGGAGGCAAGTCAGGGCTCTTCTGTTGGACTCTTGCCTCGTAGGCATCGGATACACACAGTGTGGTGGGGATAATGGTCGTATGAGTGAGGATGGAGCTTTAGGAATGCATACTGATTCTTCTGCACATTGGTAAGCGCTTTGTACTCTAAAACTGGCTGCTGTCTTCTCAAGCTTTCCCTGCAGCCTCTATTATCTCCTGCCCTCAGGCGGTCTTCTCTGCCTTGTACTGACTCCCAACATCTCAGCCCCGGCCTGTGTTATAACTGTAAAATAACCAGTAACTTAATCATATGCAGCACGGTCGAGATGCAAGCCCACACTTATGCACATAACTGGGTCATAAGTACATGAGAAAGGCCTGCGGGCAAAGGGTGAGCTCTCAATACTCAGACTCTTCAAAGAACGGCAAATGTGAAACCTGTTTGTGCTCAGGGAGATGTGTAGTTTTTCTTTAATCATGCAACTATTTCTGCAACTCTTCATGATCTAAACCCCTAGATAAAAAGTGTCATTTGTCATAGCACCAACCAATTCTTTTATCTTTCTCTGTCTGACACTGAAAGATGAATTATGAAGCAACACGAGAGCTACAGTCTGAATATGATCAAGGACTTTATTCCATTTGTGTTATATCCACTTCATCCTATGAGCGCTCTGTTCTTTGAAACATGTCTGACCCGTATTGTGTTGTGGAGCAGCTGGTGTGGATTATGTCGGGATCAGCCGGAATCTGGACTTTGCACCGGGAGTCACCATGCAGACGCTTCGTGTGATCATCTTGGATGATCTGGGCCAGCCGGTGCTGGAAGGACCTGAGAAGTTTGAGCTGGTTCTCCGGATGCCGATGAACGGGATCCTCGGGGAGCCGAGCAAGGCCACAATCCTCATCAACGACTCTGTGTCAGACTGTGAGTGAAAAAAATTTGAACAAGTATTGTTAAAATATACTGATAATGATGTCTGATACTGATGTTTGGGTTGGATTTTGATGTTTTAGTACCAAAGGTGCAGTTTCGTGATGCTGTGTACGTGGGCAACGAGAACTCCGGTCAGATCTCAGCTATTGTTTACCGAAGTGGTGATATCAGCTACAAGTCCACAGTGCGCTGCTACAGCCGACAGGGGACAGCTCAAGTAATGATGGACTTCAAGGAGAGACCCAACACAGACGCTTCCATCATCACCTTCTTACCAGGTGCTGAAGGAAATCCCAGAAATCGACTCTTTATTCTTTGTTTATGTCAAAATATGCAACAAGAAAACAGTCTAATGTTGTTTTCCTCTCACTTTCTTCAGGAGAGGTTGAAAAGCCGTGTGTGCTGGTGCTCGTAGATGACACGGATCATGAGGAGGAGGAGGAGCTGCGTCTTGTGTTGGGAAGCCCCAAGAGTGAATCTCCATTTGGGGCGTCTGTTGGAGCGCAGAACGAGACTCACATCAAGATCAAAGATGACGCTGACAGTAAGGGAGACGTGTCTTCTTGAGCATGTTTCTGCACTGAGCTTCCCCCTTTTAGAGCTCATGTGAGGATCTTTCCTTGTGCTTTGATTTTGGCGCCCTTTGTAGACGAGATGAAACTGTTTGGGTACTTCTGATCTTGTGCCTTTATGTGTCTAAGAAGTGCTTTTTGTGGTGCTGTCAGGCGATTAAAAAATTAATCTAATTAATTACAGGATTTGTAATTTATTTATCCAATTAATCACATTTTAATCTCATAACTGCTTAAGGTCCCCAAACAAAGAATTTGAATTCTAGGACATTACAAAATCGTATTGCATGACTAAACAAATAACACAAAGAAGAAAAGATTTGTAAATGAACATTTTTTCAACTGGCCAATTTTAAAACGTCCGTGTTCGCTGCCATTGACGTCTATAGATGCGACTGTTTTCTGCGTCTATAGAAGTGAATTATGTTTTTCAGCGGGGGAGGTGAGGTCTGGCAGAGCTTGTCAATCAAAATCATGCTTGTAAACTACTGTGGGTGAGAGCAGTGTGCTCTTTGGATGAGAGATCAGCATGGATATGAGGAGAAGATGTGAGATGACAGAGGTATAGCGAGATGCTTTTTTTTTGGATCAAAAACAGGCGGAGAGACGTAAAAGAAGAGAGTCCTCTCTTCTTAGGTAGTTTTGGTGTTTACATAGTCATAAAAAACAATATAATTTGGGTCTTGAAAGATCTTTTAAGATGCTCTGAAAATAACTGGCAGCCAATGAGTTAATCTTGCGTTTATTTTTATAATGCATTAATTTGCAGTGAGATTAATTAATCTGATTAACGTGACAGTCCTAGTTTTTCTTGTTTTGATACACAGGAGCCTCAGTGCATGTAATGCCATCATATCATGGCACACGACTGAAACTGCATGTCCTGTTTCCTCAGAGTCCATCATCAGGTTTGGAGAGACCAAATTCAGCGTCAGTGAGCCAAAGGCGAGTGGCCAGATCTCTGTGGTGAGGATTCCAGTGCTGCGTGTCGGAGACACTTCTAAGGTCTCTGTTGTCCGGGTTCACACGAAAGATGGATCCGCCACCTCTGGAGAGGACTATCATCCCATTTCAGAAGGTAAACAACCCTGACAGGCACTTGCAAAAAGACAGCTTTTATTTGAAATGTGCTCTAAAGTCATCGTGTCTCTCCTCTCCCTGCAGAAATTGTATTCAAAGCAGGCGACACAGAGCACTATGTGGAGGTGGAGATTTTATATGACAGTGTCAGAGAAATGAGGGAGGCGTTCACGGTTCACCTGAAGCCTGATGAGAACATGGTGGCAGAGACAAAGGTGAGAATTAGGCCAAATTAGCATATCGTTTAACTGTCAAGTGTGGAGCAACCTGCCCGGCTATCATGTTACAAGGCAGCAGCAATTTGTTCTCCATTAACACTGAATTGCCCTTTCTTGTCAATCAACAGATGAGCAAAGCCATAATTTATATCGAGGAGACCAACAGCATGGCAGATGTCACTTTCCCCTCGGTGCCCAGAGTGGTTTCTCTCCTGCATTACGACGACATTGACAGATCCAGAGACTCTCCCCTCATCCCAGGATACCCTGTTATTTGTGTCACAGTAAGTGATAGCTCAACACATATTAAGTGATTTACTTTTCACTCATTCGCTCGGCAAATGCAAGTACATTTTAAACAGCTTAACACTCCTAATTAGGTTGTATTTAGCAGATGTGCTCACTTTGCTCAATTATAGCTCCCTTGAGGGCTCATTGGGAGAACAGATAAAGGACTTTGGCTGCTGCAGGGATTTTCAGATGCATTCAACTTACAAGCTTTATTTCTTCTTTTCCCTTTTACAGGCTTGTAACCCAAAGTACCCAGACTATGACAAAACAGGCTCCATCTGCGTGAGCGAGAACATCAACAACACCCTAACTCGTTATCGTTGGCTTGTTAGCGCCCCCACAGGCCCCGATGGCGTCACCAGCCCCATGAGGGAAGTCGACTTCGATACCTTTTTCACTTCCTCCAAGCTCATTACTCTGGACTCAGTCTACTTCCAGGCAGGTTCCCGAGTCCAGTGTGCCGCCAGGGCCGTGAACTCTAATGGGGACGAAGGTCTGGAGCTCAGTAGCCCCATTGTGTCCATCAGCAGGGACGAGGGTGAGTGCAGCTCATTTTCTAAGATGGAAATGTTGAGTGACTGTCATGGAAATGGCTGAGTGTGATAAGCAGCTGCTGGCTCTCCCTCTGCAGCACAAACTGTCCTTGCTCTGACAGCAAACTGCAGCATGAAAGGCTTTTTTTCTGTGGAGGAAAACAAAAAGTTTGATGTTTGTTTGTTTATGGCATGGTTGCAGGAATGTGCCAGCCCCGCGTTTTGGGCACAGTGGGGGCCGAGCCGTTCTCAGCTAAGCTGCGGTACACTGGGACAGAAGACACGGATCACCCCAACCTCATCAAACTGACTGTCACTATGCCTCACATTGACGGTATGAGCTTCACATTCAGTTAAACCTGTCTAAATAATTTCAATCCGTGCAAATATTAAAAGACAGAAGTTGGTTTAAGACTCATAGTTTCATTTTTCACACATTAAACAAAGTAACTTTTTAATTATCGTTGATTCAACATTGGAAAACTTTTACCTTCCATCCCCTCAGGTATGTTACCCGTTGTATCCACCCGACCCCTCTCCAACTTCGAGCTCACACTGAGTCCAGACGGCACCCGTGTTGGGAACCACCGCTGCTCCAACTTACTGGACTTCTCTGAGATTAACACTCGCTACGGCTTTCTCACTGACGCCACCAAAAACCCAGAGGTAATCGGCGAGACAGCTCCCTACCAGTACAGCACGTCCTTGAGGGGATCCAGCACGCTGCGGTTCTACAGAAACCTCAACTTGGAGGCCTGTTTGTGGGAATTCAGCAGCTACTACGACATGTCTGAGCTCCTCAGCGACTGCGGGGGCACCATCGGGACTGATGGACAGGTAAGCAGCTCCACCTTTGAGCTTCAGGCCACCTTTGACCCCTTTTGTCATCTCCTGACATCAGATGCCAAGAGTTAGTTCAATAAAGGAGCAAATCTCTTTCAGGAGAGGAATGTGGAGGCAGAAGTTACTGCTCTGTTAAATCCTTCCCCTAGCTTTGTCTGTTTTTATTTCAGAGGCTTCTAAATTTTCTGTACTAATGAATCATTTACAGGAACATAAACAGCGTGCAGCCTTCTTGGTTTTCCTTTAAAGATCCTTAAGTAAATACACGCAAGCTGAGAAGTCATCCATTACTGTCTCATGTTAACCTCTGTAATAATGGCTAACCCGACACCTTCCTTTAACTCCCGGAAAGAGAAGCTCTTTGAGTTGACAAAGTGACAAGTCAATAACTAGCAGTGTCATAAAAACCTCTATTTGTCTGTTTTGCTGTGAGACAGAATGTGTTGTTTGCAGCAGCAGCTGGTATATGTGGAGATCCTACAGCTCTCACATGCCTCACAGCTTTCAACATTTGCATTCACCTTGGAAACATACTGTTGGTTGACTTGCAGTTAATTAAGGAAGAGCGTTGATAAAGAGGGCCGGAAGAGTGCACGGGGCACTTTGTGGTGGAAACCTCCTCTGCAGGATTAGTGATTAAAGCCCTGCAGCACTTTTTCAGAGACGTGTTGCCGCTGAAAGTATTGAAGAGTGTTTATTGGTTTAATGGGAGTTTCTCATTTTACATAGCTTCAGGTTTATTCAATAACAAGGGCATCACTCAGGTGATAACAGCTTTTCTCAACAAGTGGAACTTTGTTGCCTGTGGCCGCTTGATGTGGAGGTGAATGTGGTCCTTTAAAACATGTCCTGGCAAGAAAGTAGGCTGCTGTCTGTAATATAAACGTTACACCAGCCTGTCGTGTTATTCTGGGGTAGAAACGAGTAAAAGAGTACAGCAACTCAACTGTGTGTTTTGATCAGAGATTATCTGAAGATTTATAAAAAGCAAAATAAGCAACAAATTATTTTAAGCATCTGACTTTAGCTGCGAAAAAAGAGAACAGGCATCCACAGTACAAACTCCACTCCTGTCCCTGTTGTCTTTCTATCACGGGGAGAGCGGTATACATTCAGCTCATGTAAGCTCGCTATGTAGATTTTGTTGCTATGGTTACTGTTGAAGAGACCAAAAGGCAGTGTGTCAATGCACAGACTGGGGCGTCACAGGTTCAGTTCCAGGGTTTGTTAGGCAGGATCAATGGGGAAAGAGGCTGCCTTTGTTTGTGGGTGCCCTGTGACCCCGGGCGCTCCTCTAAGTGGGCAGGCAGGCTGAGCGCAGACGGCTCTCTGCAGGCCGAGGCCAGTGTCATGTCACCGTGCGGGGCTTAGAGCCCAGCTTAACGGGACCCCAGGAATCTATTAAAGCCCAGCAGGTTGTGTCAGAAGGCCATTCTGCAAATCATTTGCTTGAGCTCTCAGCGCCCAGAGGCGTAGACACGTCTCCACACGAACACAGCGCCGGTGCAGGCAGATACCTCCCACAGGTCAGAGGAGAGAGCAGATACCAGGGAAAGCTGCAGCTCAACACTTTCACCACTCGCAGTCCTCTGACCGGTTTAGGTTTGCTCTTTTTAAAGAGGACATTTAGCAGCTATTCATTCAGTCTGTGTTCTGTTTTTATAAACTTAAACAAGCACTTTATAAAAACTGATGAATCATAAATATGATACACTTGAACACTGGTGACAATATGTTTGTTTTTTTCTGTTTGAAGTTGATGTAATCTTTGCAAAATCTCCCTGTTTTCTCTAACTTGTGTTTTCTATGGAAGCAAATCACAATAAAGCTATAATACTCAAATAATCTTCTGTCTATTTAAATTAACATGCGGAGTCTTTTGTGTGTTGAGCTGAAACAACATTGTTCGGTTTTCTCTGCAGGTGCTGAATCTGGTCCAGTCTTTCGTGACCTTACGTGTCCCCCTTCATGTGTCCTATGTCTTTCACTCCCCTGTGGGAGCTGGAGGCTGGCAGCACTTTGACTTGCAGTCAGAGCTGAGGCTCACATTTGTGTACGACACTGCCATCTTGTGGAGAGATGGTATAGGGAGCCCAGCGGAGGCTGAACTACAAGGTGAGACTTGAACAGTCTTTGCAGTCTAACTTTAAGATAAATTTTAAATGTGTTGTGTTCTTTTTATGATTAATTGTGAACAAATGAAGAAGCCAAATTCAAGCTCTCTGTGGCTGTGTCTGCAGGAGCTCTGTACCCGACCAGCATGCGAATAAACGGTCAGGGACGACTGGTGGTCAACTTCCGCACTGAAGCTCGATTTAGAGGCTTGTTTGTAAATTCACATCCAGGTAATGTGTGAATAAAAATATATATGAAAACAACATTATGAGGAATGCCTAAAACTCTAATCCAAAGCTGTTACTGAGTATTCAAAAATATCTTCATTGTTGACTTCTCCTTCAGCCTCACTGCTCACCTCTATGGTCATGTGTCCGGACCACCCTGGTTTGACCTTTAACCTCAGTCTTGTGAGGAGTGAGCCGACCTATAACCAGCCCATCCAGCAGTGGTCATTTGTCTCTGATTTTGCTGTGAGGAGACTTTTTCTTGTCCAATGGTAAATTTAGAAGGTCATTATTTTTTCTTTTCAAACCTCACTGAAAACATTTTTTCCCTTTCAGGTTCGAGATTACTCTGGCACGTACACAGTAAAGCTGGTCCCTTGTACGTCCCCTCCCAGCTTGGAGTACACCATCCCTGCTGTGTGCAATCCCAGAGAGCCCCTTACCTTTGACATGGACATCCGCTTCCAGCAGGTGATTTGTCCCTTGATAATTATTAAAATAAGAAAAATAAACTGGAAGGGTTATCACATTATTAAGTGAAATACAATCTGCAAAACCAGGATTTGGAAAATCTAAATTGAAACATGACATTTTCTCGGTTCTGTTTGACATCATGATTTATAATGTGTATGAAAAAGATTAGTGGTGCATTAAACTACTTGTTTGATACAAAGTGAATACTTTCAGTTTTGAATTATGCTTCTTTACAAATATTTTACCCTTGAGTGGCTCACATTTTGTGATTAATTTTCTTGACCTTTCGTCTTCCTCACTTCAAAGATCTGAGATGAAACTCCCTCCCAGGTCTGCCAGTCCATTATGTTGTAAAAACAGCAACTTTTTTTGCTTCATCTGGCAAGTTAAGGGCAAAATCTTAGGTCAACATTCCTTGTTTTCTGTGTTTTGTATTTGTATCCTGCTGCTAATTATTAAATCTGTTTATCCCCCTGAAAAAAGTCAGATTGTTCCTTTAAAATGTTTCCCCAAACTTAAGGCAATGCTAGAAATGTTGTATTTTGGCTGCTTAGAAAAAATACAATTAGTAAATTTGAAATTTCTGATGATGAGTGATTTCAGCCCTGACAGTTACGCAAGTTAATTACTGTTAGCTTTGCTTTGCTCTGCTCTTTTAATGTGGCTTGTATCTTTTTCTTTGTCTACCCTCAAACTGTTTCTAGGTGAGCGACCCAGTGGCTGCTGAGTTCAGTCTAAACACACAGATGATTTTACTCTCCAAACGGACTCTCTGGCTCTCAGACGGCTCCATGGGCTTTGGACAGGAGAGTGACACTGCGTTCTCACAGGGTAATATGCAGTCACTGAACAAAACTGCTCTTAAAAGTTTGTGGATTGTAGAAAATGTTTTCATTTCTTTGCCTCATTGCCTTCTCTGGAATTTAGCACAAATATCATATACACTACCCAGCCCAAAAAAAGTTGCCAACAAAGAAAAGGTCACTCAATTGAATATTTGGTTGGACCGCTTTTAGCTTTGATTACTGTATACATTGGCTGTGGTATTGTATCAATAAGCTTCTGCAATGTCACAAGATTTATTTCCATCCAGTGTTACATTCATTTTTCACCAAGATCTTGCATTGATGATTAGGGAAGGGTACTGAATTAGGTACTTTTATAGGTACTGACCAAATTCTGTCAAAAGTACCAGGTACCGATCCACGTAAAATCAAAAGGTACCATGTTTAGGTACCTAAATGCATCCTTGTGGCTGTGAGTGAGTGGAAGAGTATGTGATTTTCCATGCTGGACATAAACACAGCATTGCAAGGTTATATATAAAAGAATAAATATGTTAAATTGAAAAAATATATATTTTGTTTTTAAACAAATCAATATTTTTTACCACCAAACACAAAAAAGTACCAAAAATTGGTACTAATGAGTACCGGTACCGATTGCCAGGTACCGCGCATCAACAACGTAACGGTTCGAATGTGAAAGGTACCCATCCCTTTTGATGATGGTAGAGTCTGACCACTGTCAGTCAGCAATCAGTGAGGCTAACTGGAAAAACAGGCTTCAATTTGCTAGGGAGCATAAAGATTTGTCTCTGGAGCAATGGAAGAAGGTCATGTGGTCTGATGAGTCCAGATTGACCCTGTTCCAGAGTGATGGGCCATCAGGGTAAGAAGAGAGGTAGATTAAGTGATCACCCATCATGCCTAGTGCCAACTGTCCAAGCCTGTGGGGGCAGTGCTATGATCTGGGGTTGCTGCAGTTGGTCAGATCTCGGTTCAGCAACAGTCTGTGCTCAAAGAATGAGGTCAGCTGACTACCTGAATATACTGAATGATCAGGTTATTCCATTAATGTTTTTTTTCTTCCCTGATGGCTCGGTCATATTCCAAGATGATAATGCCAGGGTTCAAATTGTGAAAGAGTGATTCAAGGAGCATGAGACATCATTTTCACATATAGATTGGCCTCCACAGAGTCCAGACCTTAACCTCATTGAGAAGGCTTTGTGCAGCAGTCAGACTCCACCATCATCAATCCAAAATCTTTGTGAAAAATTAATGAAACAGTGGATGGAAATAAATCTTGTGACATTGCTGAAGCTTATCCAAACATGCCGCCGTAATCAAAGCTAAAGGCGGTCCAATAAAATATTCGAGTCTGTGACCCTTATTTTTTTGGTGGAGACTTTTTTTTGGGCCAGGCAGCGTATTATATACCATATGTGAAACCTGTTTTAACACTACAGTCATTAGATTATCAAGACTTGTGCAAGCAATGATACAGCTGTCTGTCTTCCTCAGGGGATACGATTTACGGCAGAGTGATGGTGGATCCAGTGCAGAACTTGGGCGACTCCTTCATCTGTAACATTGAAAAAGTCTTCCTGTGCACTGGAGCCGATGGTTACGTCCCCAAATACAACCCCAGTAACTTTGAGTTTGGCTGCTTGGCTGATGCCCCGTCACTGCTCTACAGATTCAAGATCATTGTAAGACACAAAGGTTAACTCTCATTATGTTGCTCCTGCTTTGTGCTGATTCAAAACCTAACATTGATTCTCACGTCCTTCCACTCCAGGACAAGGCTCAGCCAGAGACTCAGGCTCGCTCATTTGGAAACGTTGGATTTAACGCTTTCCTGGCGGTGGATGATGCTGGTGCGCTAGGTCTAGTGAGGCAGCCTGGATCGGATGGTTTCAGACTGGATTCTTCAGCTCTCTTTCAGGTCAGTTTGTGCTGAACCAGACATGTATTCATGCATTAATATTTATTTAGTTGTAGTTGCCCTGTGGTAACAAGCTAATCAAAAAAGTTTTCTCAAGATCTTGGCAAAAAGTTGCAGAAGCACAAAACAATCACTGAAATATCTTCCTCTTTACCTCACTTGTGTAGGCGGTGGCAGCTGGCATGTCGTGATCTGACCTTTCACAATAACCAGCCTATTATTTTGTTTTTCAGGCTGCGAAGACGAGTTTGTCATGTAGAGATCATTAGAGAAATTGATCTATCATCCTATTTCCGCTGATATAACGAGATGAATAAGTCAAGATCTTAAAGAAAGAACTGGAAATGACTGATGAACAGAAGAATGAGTGTAAAAAAATGTATCGATGCATATTTTCTCAGGGAAACATGCATCCTTGAACACTTCTGGTTCTCATATTTCACCGATTTGTGATGCATTCCTCGGCTTGTGCTGGAATTTATGTTTCTCTTCTTGGAACTGCTCTTACTTTGTCACACCCTGCTGTGTAAGGGACAACTGTGAAGAACAAGATGAAAATACACTGCACAGGAGTATCAGAAAGTGACCTTAAAAGCTGCTCTTTTCGCTGTTTCTTCTTAATAAGCTGAGTGAAAAAAGACTCACTGACCTGAACAATCCAGTCACCATGTGGGCCGGCTGTTACAGCCTCTGATCTGTGATGACAGGATGACGCTTCTCCTTTTATTAAGTCCAGAGATCTTTCTCTGGTCAGCGTGTCAGTGAGCCTGAGTCTTGTTAAGGAGTGAGTCAGTGACAAGTTTCGAGGTTTAATGAGTTTTTACCAGTGGCCAAGACCTTTTCTGTTCCTCCTCTCCATTGAGCATCAGCTGAACCGGACACATGGTATGTTTTAGTTCACATTTTATAAATATGACTCTGTCTCTGCAGGTGTCTGCAGGCAGAGAGTGGTTCATTCACACCATCTACACGGTTCGTTCCCGTGACAACGCTAACCGTGGCATAGGGAAGAGGAGCCTGGAGTACCATGCCATGAGCCGGCACACAGATCTGCCATCAGAGGGTCAACATCGCACCAGAAGATCAACCAATGAAGTACCAGACATAGTAGAGGAGATCGGTTTCAACAACAACCGAGGCACCAACATCCTCCACATCGCGCTGGACCGCAGCAGCCAGCGAAGGACGAGCCCAGAGAAAGAGGTCTTCACCAAAGGGATCATCCCCCGGGAGCTCAACCAGAAGGACAACAGTGACGACAGACTAGTGCTGATCATCGGGATCGTTGTAGGTCTGCTCCTCATGGTGCTCCTCGCTATCCTGGTGGTGTTGCTGGTCAGGTCCAAGCGGGAGAGGAAAAACGTACCGAAGAGCTCGAGCAGCAGAGAGCCCATGATGACACAGGCTGTCATTAACAGCGACAGCTCTGAGGTCTAACAAACACACTGATGCTTCGGAGTTTTTGTTGATTTTTATTTTTATTTGCAAGTGCCTCACATTTAGATACAAATTGAAGATTGTGTAAAGCAAAACAAACTTTAAGAGCTTTGATTCTTTTCAGAAATCTACTTGAAAAACTGCACCTCTTCCACGGACGGAGAGTGATCGGGACACTCGCTTGGATACAGACTTTGTCAGCAGCTGTTTCAAGGCACTTATCATGTTGTCGGCACTCCATTCTTGATTTTGCTTTTGATGCCACTTGATCCAAAAAGGTGTTACTTTCCAAAGGTGCTATAGAAGATGCCTCCTAACTTGAACGGCATTTGGTTTACTGAGTTTGAAGAGAGGTTTGTATTTTTCATACTGCTGCGTCAACATCTGGCTTTGTTTGTTTGATTTGCTGCATAAAGACACTGCTCTTACTTTGTACACTGGATAAACCTGTTAGCCATCATAGAGACAGTAAATGAATGATTCATCAGTAGATGCTGTGCGTGCCTAAGAAATCACATCATCTTGACGTCTCGTGATGTATGTTTTGCTATTTTGCAGCAGTGAGACTTTTTTTTACATTTTCATGTTTTTTTTTTTGCATGCATGTGTTTTGTATCTTGAAATTGTTCAAAATCTGACCATAATAGCATTTTTGCTGTTGTATTTTCACTAGTTGCTGTATTTTACATCAAATCCCAGACAAACTGTATTCATCTGTAGCTTATGTTGATGTTTAATTCCCTGTAAAAGTTAAGTCGTCTTCATTTTAAGACCTCATCAGTGACACATGGCGCTAAATCAAATAAGAGAAGTGAAGCTGGTGGAGTTTGTGGTACTGTAGAAACTTTCAAGACAGCTGGTCTGCAATGTACAGTGTAGTGTTGTAGCTGTTCTCTTTTAATTTGTGGCTCAACTACTGGATTTCAAAGAGGTGACTACTGTAGCGTAAGATAGCAGGGACTCCTGATCCCTCCGCCAATAGCAGGGCTGTGTGCCAATTGTTTCCACACCCTGGTAAATTTCACTCAAAGGGAATGAAATGCTTTACCCTCCATCTTTTTTTAACTGTTGTGCTCCCTGATTTGTTAGTTTTGAATGTATTTATTTATTTTTCAGTGCTTGTTATGTAGTCCTGAAAAACATCATAGCATTTCCCTCTTATAGTCATTTTATCATGCTCCAGATCTACTGTACAAACTGTCGTCGTGATTTCATCGTGCACATCTGAGCATCTTAAAGGAATTTAGTATGTTCCTGTTTTCAGATCCAGACTCTGGATTGCCATAAAATCTGATTACCTCATACTCCTTTATATCAACACAGACACTATTCATCATCACTTCTTTATAAATGTATGGTTAAGTTTGTGATTTTATTTTGTTAACTGAAAACAATTCTATGCAACCTGTGTTATCATACTTTCATGACATGTTTACCCCATGTGTGATTTTTGTACTCGATGCACATTCAATCGCTTGCTAATCTAGGTTTGACACTGTATCATCGTACTGTGGTTGTTTTACTCCACTCTAATTCTTTGAGTGCATCCTGAGCTTTTTTTATGCACATGTATGTATGTATATACATATGTATTACATATATAAATATACCATTTGGATGTTTTGGGAATGGTTACTGTTGGAAAAAAATGCATTAAGTATGTGCTGTAATTATTTGTAACATTGACCAGAAGCACAGCGTGGTCTGCAAATAAATAATTTTTCAAGAAAGCATCCGGAAATGTTGTTTTTGATGTCAAATGTGACTTGAACTGTGTCCTCGTATGGTTTTAAATAGATATCTCATAAACATACTCAGACTGTAAGTTTTAACGTGGATCCACTGTTCCATCTAAACACGTCAGCTGTAAGAGTTCTTGAGTTTCTACAGAATGTGGATCACATGTTTGTGTCTCCGCACTGTTATAATTTCTGCTAATGCTCTCTAATTTCTGCGGTCGTTTTTCATTACTGGAGGTTGCAGCTTGGTTTACACATCTTGCCTCTTGTGCCTCCATAAGATCACTTTATAAAATCACACACTGGGACACCAGAACCATGCTGTTTCTGGATCTGGCGTTTTAGTGTGGATGTGTAAGTAGTGATGGTGAAGCTTTGTTTACTAAGTACACACATCAGAGGAGAAACAAGGTTTGATCCCCCTGAATGAATGTTGTATTATTTATAGACTTGGAATAAGGCTATCTTGCCATGATATTCAGGAAGAACACCATGTAAAGTTTGTGTCATATTTTGTTTTCATTCGTTTCCAGGACTCGTGAAAATGAAAAAAAGTCCTTTTTTGGGGTCAAACTTGTGGTCAACTAACATTAAACTTGATCAGGCTAAAGAGGGACACCACAGTGTGCCTGCCTATTGTCTAAATCTAATCACACACATCTACACCTAACTTTAAGCCTTATTTAACCAAAACAGGTGTGTGATCAGGAATTCACCCCTATTCAGTGTTTGTGATATTGAATATTCAGTCTATAACCATTTTTGTACCAGGCCGGAAACATGTTGGATTTAGTACTAAAAATGTGACATTTAAATATGAGTGTTATTTCGGATTCTTTGGTTTTGGAAGCCAGCTTGAAAGTGGACAGTCAAGGACCTTCACTTCTATGGTTTTCTCATTTTAACAGCAGAGGTTGTTGTAAAAACCCTTCACTTCTTCAGTTATAGTGCCACCTACTGGCAGCAGTACATTAATAATATTTCACCTTGATGACCAATCACCTGTCCCTCAGGTGTCGCTTGAGGCGGTCAGTTTTCTGCATGTGTAACCTGCAGCGTCAAACTTGGTGTTTCTGAAGCGGAATTTTAAAGGGAATCGGGAATTGCGGCCATATTGGATGTATCAAAGGCTTCGCATACAGCCATAGGACGCCCGTCAGCCACGTGACTTAAGCTGCGCCTCTGATTGGGCGAGCTCGCGAGCATAATATCCTCTGAACTGCCGAGTTTGTAAAAAAAAATTCACCAGAGTACAGTGTGTGCTGATAGTAAACGTAGCAGTAAAGACAGAGGACGGTTTATGAACCAGGCTGTAAATAGAAAATTGCTTTGAAAACTTTTTTTTTTTTTTTTTTTTTTTTTGGCTCGGTGTGCATTTGACTTCCGGTACTTCCGGAGCCAGCCTCAAGCGAGAAACAGCAGATTGTAGCACTTTAGCATTGTCTCATATTCTTAGACCAGAGGTTGGCGCTCGGTCAACATTAGCAAACTCTGCTTCTCCTCTGGCCAAGGAAAATATTCTCCACTAGGGGGCAGTATGGGAAAAGTGTCAACATTTTTTAATGGCAGATCAGAATCTTATCAAAGCGGTTTTAATGACGATGCGAAGAATGAAAAACTAGAGGGGGCAAGACCTGCAAACAACATTTTTTAGCCCTAAATATTTCTTATCCTGCATCCTGAACTATATTTCTGCACAATTTCATATCTTTAATCCAGTCCAATCCTTCAATGTGTTTTTGAGCTCTAGAGGAGAACATTTTCACATTATGATAAATACATTAGTTTAAATAATCTGTAACACCTCAGTAAACCATGTGCTTTTATTACCAGTGCATATTCATAGAGAAAACAATATAGTTTGTCTTGGTGTGACACAAACAGCATACAGTTAAATGTATCAGACACATGTCATAAAGGTGAGCCTCTGACTCTCTAAAGAAGTCAATGAGCTCCTGTTTGGCAACAAGTCAACAAGAGATCAGGTGCAGGAGAAGAAGCAGCTTCCTGGTTAGAGAACTTGAGTCATATCCTGCATACTTCATGAAGAGTGAGTGTTAGTTTTCAGGTGTTTAACACAGTGCTAAGGGTGATAATTTCACACCAGGAAGCTGTTTTCTCCCCCCTGCACCTGCTCCCTTTTCTGCTGTGGCACCAGGTTTTCTTATGATATTACACAGAATGAACACTAGAGGGGGCAAGAGCAGAAACAGCTCTACATGTACAGGTTTGCTCTTGGGTTTCATGGCTTCAGGTTGTGCAGGCAGAAACTTTGATTTTTGTCTTTTTAGCAGAGCAATACAACGGTATCACAGGCAAGTGTGTTCCTAAGTGTGGATGAGTTTGTTAGAAAATGTCATCTAATAAATTATCTGACAATTTTGTCGCTGGTCTTCATGTAAAAGCCAGAAAACAGAAACACCACTGTAAAACAGAATTCCTTTCCACACAATTATTTGTGATCTGAAATCAAATTAAAAGTCCTAACACTAAGTCTCACTTAAGATGTGATGCAGTTGAAAAAGAAATTAATACCTTTACATGGATGCAGTAGTTAAATTTGGATGTATTTCCTGAGATATGTGTATTATCTTGTGGTTTGTAACTGTCCACACTTTGATGAATAAAGCTGAAGCTGTCTTTTTTTGATCATATCTGAAATAAAACACAAGACCAGATTTTAAGAGGAAAGGAATTCTGCTTTAAGGTGATGTTTCTCTTACAGGTAAAGGGATAAAGTATAAAGCTCTAAAAGAAAAAAAAAACTTAATTTAGAAAAATAATTTGTAAAGGCTAGTGTAAAAGCTAGTGTACAAAATAAAATAAATTAGCTTTTTTTGTTTGTTTGTTTTTTGTTTTTTTTTTTCTCCCTTTAAAACAAGAAATATTAACAGAAACAAAATTGTGCTGAGTACATTAGCAATAAATATGACACTCTTCTTTGAAGCATGTGCTGTGTATGTTTTAAAAGCACACTTTGTAACAGCTGCCATACACACAGTTTTTTTCAATCTTGGAGTCCTTGACCGCCGTTGTGTTTCAAAATCATAGCACATACATACAGTGATCTAATATACACAATATACATTTATGTTGTATATACAATACATACAGCAAATCAATGCACAGATGGTGATGACATTTCTATGTGAGATACCGGTAAATAAGAAATCTTACATTTCATTGCTGAAGAAGCGTAGCACTGTTCATTTCACTGTAAGCATTATCTAGTTCATGAGAAAAACAACTGATGTGTACACTGAGTTGTTGGCTAGGCTTAAGATAAAATAAAACTTCATGCATTTGGACAAGTTATGGCTCATTAAATACTTGAATCTATCTCCTACCCTGTCCGGTCTCCTGTGAGGGAGAGTTCAATAACCCCGACGTTAGGATGTTAAACCAGTCTGTATGTTTTTTACATGTGCCAAGGATGCTACATTGCCCAACTTTAAATCACCTTTAAATACACATCATAAGAAGTAAACTCAGGATCAGACACGTATTTATATCCAGCTGATATGCACATCGAAAGGCTGTGTCGTAAAGGTCTTTGCACCCTGTGGAATACATTAGTTGTGTCGTTGTCAGTGCTTTCAGTGGTGAAGATGGCTGTCTCGGGTCATTACTGAAGGTAGCGGTACACCTTGAAGCAGTGGTTCCCAGAGTCTGCCACCGCCACATGACCATCAGAGGTGAGGGCCAGACCCTGGGGGCCGTAAAGGGGGTCTGCTGTGGTGTTGATGTAGGAGAGGAAGGACCCTGAGCTGTCAAACACCTGGTTGGAACAACGCAGAAGAAAACACTGAGTTATAACATGACAGTTTGCTCTACTTTAAAGGGGCTGTGAGGAGTCTGAAAGTGATCTTGAAAAAGTCTCCCCTCTAGATATATGCCTGATTGTAATCCACACTTTAAAATGATATTATCAACTCCAATATTGCTGAACTAACAAATTATTACTTATTAGCTTCCAGTTTGGGTCATCCAGAACCGGATTGGTAAACTAGGTCTCTATGACATTCCAACCCACATGCAGTAGTTATTCTGCAGTGGTCTGTTCAAACTTGAGAGTCTACCAATAAAAACAGTGTTTGCTTGTCGTCACGTTAGCCTACAAAAACGTCAGACCACCAGGCTGCAGGTGTCGCTAACATAAAGCCGGCTGCTACAACGTTTGCTTGATGTCACTTTTCAAACCTTAGCACTATGTAACTGTACTGTTAAGTCCCTTACCTTGGCACGTTGTATCTAGTAAAAAAATGTCTTGAATAAAAAAAAAAATTCTTTCGATCTGATCTCTTGATTCCAAAACAGACACCTCGCTAAAAGTAATTTACGACAGTGTGTGAAGACCCCGAGCCACAAGGTGGCGAGGGAGTGCAATAAAAACAGATCCTCCTCATACGATCTTTAAATGAGATGTAGTTTATTCACACTGACCTGGATCCGGCTGTTGCCCCAGTCAGCAACAATAATGTTTCCATTGGAATCCACAGCCACGCCTGTTGGAGCATTGAACTGACCATTTCCCTCGCCATGGGAGCCAAACTTAAACAGGAACTCCCCATCTGCATTGTACACCTGCAACAGAGATAAGACAGGAAAGGAGATTATATAATCACACAAGGAATAAAAAGATAGAGAGCATCCGTATTTTCAGAGCTTCATATTTGGTTGATTCAGATTTTTTGATTGAACTGGATTATTACCTCCGCCAAGGAGGTTATGTTTGTCTGCGAACAACATAATGCAAAAAGTAACAAATAGATCTTGATGAAATTTCCAGGAAACAATCAAAATGGGATAAGAAAGAAGTGATTAGATTCTGGATGGTGATCTAGATCACCGTCTGGATCTAGGATTTTTTTAAAGCATTCTTTATCATTGTGAGATAGGGCTGTTTTCACCATATTTGTATATAACTCCATGATAAATGGTTGGATTGCTTTGCAAAACAATAAAAGACAAGGTCATGATCATTTCTAACAAACGAAAAAGTACGATCCAGATCCTGGCAATATTCTGGATAGAGCTGGAATATGAAATATGTACTGGGTCATCATAAGTTTCAGCACTGTCAGGTAAAAAATTATCGTGCAAACCTTCAACTAAAACCAAATTGTAGCAGTCTGCTGAAAGGGAGTGTAACATTAAAGTAGGACTAAAGTGTTGCGTGACAATCACAGTATACTTGGCGGAGGTCTGCGCTATCTGAGTGCTTTTCTAGTTTAAAATACATTAATGCAAATTGCAAGAGTTCAATTTTCCTGTTATACTTTTTTTTCTCGATACTTGAAATGCCCGTTATGAAGATTACACCCAGATATTTGTAAAGCCATACCTTGACTGAGTGGTTGTGGAAGTCTGTCACCACAATTTCATTTTTGTTATTAACAGCCACAAAGTGAGGACCTGGAAACAACGAGGTACACAGAAAGAGAGGAAGAGGAGAGATGAGTCATCTGCTGCTTTACAACATACCAGAGGAAGTTCCACACTATTTTAGGACTTAAAACAAGACACACAGCGTTCAGCAAGAGACTCAGAAGCGACAAGGGACAATACGAGAGACGTGATGCAACATGTAAAAAGAACAAAGATTCATTTTCTCAGTTCACATTCACAGTTAAACAGTTACTTACTGAAAACAGGGCCAGATTTACTAAGCTTTTGTTCCAGTGCAATGTTTGCACCACTTTTTTCTAAAAGAAAAGAAAAAGGTTCAAGTGAGAAATGAAAGTGAAAGAACGTGTGAGGTTAAAAACTGTGCAAAAACTAAAACTGCATCAATACGGATGTTATCAATGCAGGAAAATCCTAAAAACAGTCATTTTGTTCCATGAAAAATGTGTGCAACAGGCAAAGAAACAACTTTTTCATGCATTAATGTGCTTACTTCTGACTTTTTAAATTACAAACTAGAATTACAACAAAAAAATAATAAACTGCGCACTTATGACAGTTTTTAAAAACAATCATAAAAGTGCAATTATAAAAGATGAACAATAAAAGAAAGCGTGTACAGAAACATGCAGATCACTTTAAAATATGACAATTCAGCATTCCTGTGAAGATGAAACATAATAAAATCTGTAAATCTGGCCCAACCACATGCCCTGAAACATGAAGTACTGCTCAGCATCAAATCTTCTCCAAATCATTTCAGCAGCTGATGATCTTTGGAACATGTCCTCAGTTTCCCACAGTACCTGCGAAGTGTCTGTCTGACGTCCCTCTGGCTCCAAACTTTGTCACCAGCTTCCCGTTGGATTGGAAAATGAACACACAGCAGGCCTTGTTGTCCACCGTGATGATGTGTCCGTTCTTATCCACGGCCACACCTTTAGGTCCCATCAGTCTGCCAGCACCTATTTTACTCTGCAACAGAGGAAAGGTTACTATTTTAAGAAAAACGACTGTAATTTGAAACACTCAACGCACAAGGACTGGATTACTAACCTTAAACTTTCCATCCGAGGAGAAGATGCTGATCCATCTGTTGTCGTAGTCAGCTACGATTATATCACCATTCATGTCCACTGTGACCCCTGTGGGGCGCTGCAGCTGCCCTGGTGAACGACCTCTGACCCCAAACCTCATCTTAAATTGTCCATCATTTGAAAACACCTGAAAAAAGAGAAAATGTATCAACTCTACACCTGGAGAAGAAGTGTTTCACCTGTACTGGAGCTTATGTGAATGAGACACTGACCTGTATGCACTGGTTGTTGCTGTCTGCCACCACGATACGTCCGTTACTAGAAGTCGAGATGCCTTGTAGGTTTGTAAATTCTCCTTTATCTCGTCCTCTTGTTCCTGTTGAAAGACACAAGCCGCCTTCAGTACTTTGTCAAAAATTAGATCAGCTTCTTTTGAAACGTTTGAGTAACATGGCTTTCAAAGTGACGGATGAAGCAAAAACACCCTTCTTCACCCACCCACTCTGTAGATCAGCTCATCCTCGATGGGGTTTTCCTTCTTCTTGGTGGTGCTGTACATGCTGGAGGGCCTGCGCACAGCCTTCTGTCGGACATGACCTCCTCCTCCGCTCGGTGACTTCACTCTCCTCTTCACGTCGTCCGGTGACTGCAGGACATCAGATGGCTTGACGGCGCGCAATCGGAAAGGACTCCCCCTCACAGGCTGCTCATACAGCAGCAGAGAGAAGGTGAACTCTCCCTCCGAGCGGATCGTGTATCCCACCTCGTAGGTGCCGTTCTTGTTGTCCACCACCTCGGCTTCAGTGCACGCGCCGTCTGCAGAGAGGATCTCTGCCCTTAAAGCAGCGTTACCAGTCTTAACTAGTTCTCCGTCTTTATCTTTCGTGGTGACTGTGACTGTGGTGTGCTGGCCCACAAGTGTATGTCTCAACCCTTCACCTGTGGCAACACTGGTGTGACCTACAGCTCCTGTGGTGATCAGGACTCCGAGGTTCTGTATGGAGCGCCTCAGTCCGTCCGTCTCCACCTGGCACTCCAGGTGTCCGTTTTCATGGGGCTGCTCAGGGAAGGTGTGTCGTGCCAAAGCGCTAACCCGCTCCCCCATCTGCTTCTGCACCAACAGGACCTCAGTGGCACTGCCATGGCTGAGAGCCTGCTCTGTGAAGTTACAGCTGCTCTGGATGTTCTCTTTGCCCTGCAGCAGAGCGCTCAGCTGGGCTTGAAGCACCTACGAAATCAAAGGAGAAACAGGAAGTCTGTCAGTGATGCCTGGTAAACCATGATTACTGTATCAGCTTTATTCCTCTGCATTTAATAAGACAACTTCTGACCTTCTGTTTGGTGCTGCAGATGTTTTCCACCTCAGTAATGAGGGCAGTCTTGCGTTGGTGTAAGGCTTTCTCCAGCTCATCAAAAGTGTTACTGATCTCAGCCACTGCATCGTTTTTACGATCTGTGAGCTGTTTGGAGATCTCATTCACGAGATCGATGGCACCTGTCAGCTGAGGTAGTCTGCAGGAGGAAAAAGAGGAGGCTATAAACACAAAGAATCACTCCCACATCCTTTCACTTCCATACTTCAGAGATTTTCAGAACACTAGATTGAAAGTCTGCACATGGTACCTGTTTCGAACAGTGTCCAGCTGATTTTTCAGAGCTGACTTATGCTGCTCCAGCACGTCCCTCAGAGGAACGGTCACATGTTCCCTGTGTTCTCCCTCTGTACACTCCAGACACATGGCTGTTTCACATGACTCGCAGTAAAACTCCATCACCTGCAGGTGGTGCAGTGGAACCAAATACAGGTTAGCGTCATATCAGAGTGGAGAAATCATAAATTCAGTACCCAGCAAAATAACCCCTCACCTTGCCCTCATGGTTGGGACACGAGAGGGGCTGGCAGGCTGTGGCTGCACTGGCCGACTCGAGGACGTTACAGGCCTCAGGTCGGCTACACTCCGGGTCTCGTTGTAACACCTCCATCAGGTTTGTGATGAAGAAGTTGTTCTGCAGGGCTGCCACGCCCTTCTCGGGCAAGATAGAGGTCTGTCTGCATACTGGGCAGGACAGTGTTAAAGACTGGGGAGGGATGTAGTTCTGAAGACATCTGCGGACAGACAAAATGTGAGGATAATTAAAAGTTGGGCAGTTTAAGACTCAAACCAGATCAAAGCGCACAAATTCGTTTGTTTCTTCAATATAGGCTAATTTACAAACTTATCTATCTGCAGGAGCAACAAATCTGTGGAATCAGCTCTCTCTTCTTTGTCTGTTTCTGGAAGGCTTTTTTGTCTCTTTTTTACAATCTTTGTAATTGGATTGGATCATTACTTTGGCTCATTTGCTAGTAATGGACACCAAACTGGTTTTGTCTTCAGTGATATTTTTACTATTTTTGCTCCTGTGTTTGTCATGAGATCCTTCATGTAACCATGGCTGCATTGTTTACAAATGAGATCAGCTATCAACCTGTAGCATGTAATGTTAACTAGTGCAAGGCCTGATGTTTCCCCACAAGGTGAGGAGAAGGAGGTGAGGATGACGCGCTGGTACTGAGGTGAGAGCTAAGAAGTGAAGACATCGACCTGTCCTTCCATCCATCGTTATTGGGAATGTAAGATCTATCTCCAATAAGATGGACGAGCTAGCCATGCTACCCCAGCAACAGAGGGAATACCAGAAGGCAGAGTAGCATCATGCTATTCAAGGACATGGCTAACAGAGCTAACACTGGACATGAACACCACATTGGAAGAACTCCTCCTGCTGTGAGCAGACAGGATCCAGGAGACAGAGACTGAACAGACTGCTGAAGAAGCTCAGTCCTGGACCCTGTGGAGGTGAAGGCTGGCTGAACTGGAGAATGATGGACAAGCTGTCATCATCTATTTTCTTATGGATGTTTTTGACTCCTGAATTTCCCCTTGGGGATAAATAAAGTATTTTCTATTCTATTCTATTCTATTCTATTCTATTCTATTCTATTCTATTCTATTCTATTCTATTTTGTCAATCTATTAAACTCCCTTTCATTTACAGACATACAAAGTTAGAAAAAATAAACAATGGATGTCACACTACCCCATTTTCCATGAAATTTAACTCACAACAATTTTCAGTCATCACAATACTTAATATTCCTGTACTTAAAGCCAGTTAACGGAGATACTCAAAACAATTCAAACCTCCTTACTTTTACATATCTTATCCATTTGGACCAAAACTTCTTACATTTTTCAGAATGTAGTTTCAATGCAAAAGTCAGTCTTTCCATAACATAGATTTCATGAATAATTCCTTGCCAGTCCTCCAGTGTTGGTGCCTTGGGTTGTAACCAGTTCCTTGAAATAGCTTATCTCCTTTCTTTCAATAATATATTAATCAATTATCTGATAATGATTGGGAAGTAATGCCGTGGTGCCAAAGTACAGTGAGCAAATATCAAATGGGACAGTAGGTTGTGCTCCATCTTTTAAAGTTTTTTTTCCTTCTATGTACGCTTTGAGTGGTTGGTGCTGAACATCTTAGAGAAGCCACAGCGATGAGTGAACAGCTTGAGTAAGCGGTGAAAAATTGGGCCACTGCACCACTTTAATGACTCCCAGTAAACAAACTTACTGCAGGCAGAGCGAGCACAGAAAATAGGATGCACTTTATTTTTGTGTTAAGTTTCCTCTCATGTGCCTCATTTCTAAAATAAACATTGATTCTTGTCTTGAAATAGTTGAAACGTGTCTCTTTGACTTACTTCTCACAGAAGGTGTGCAGGCAGGGCAGGACCTTGGGGTTGTGGTAATGGTCCAAACAGATGCTGCAGACCAGGAACTGCTTGTCTATCTGCCGGACCACCGGGCTGGTGCTGCCTGTCTCACGCTTGGCCATGGTGATGGACATTCAAATGGGGCACGAGGACCTCTTAACCTGCACGCACAGGGTGAAAGATGAAGAGGAAAAGGTTAAGAGAGCCATAAGGAAACGCTCACGCAGGGAGGGGAAGGGCGGGCGTATCCCTCGTCTAACATCCCTCCACATGGGCAGGGAAGGAATGAGTCATAATGCTGTTCACATCATAAATCCCCGTCATAGTCCTGTGTCTGTGAGCATTTTACGCTCTCCCCTCTTCATAAAACTGTGTCAGTAGGTTGGGCTTCTCTTTTTTCTTCATAAATACCCTCATAGCCAGAGGTTGTTTGACTTTATAAATAAAAATCCTAATCGAGTTACGCTGTGGAAGAAAGATTAACTCCCTGGGGCAACTCTCAGCTCAGCTGTGACAAATGTGCAGTCTGGGAGCCAACATGTCTGTATTTACAGCGCACGATTCAAACACACATTCTTCAACAAAGTAAAAGCTTTTAAGCTTCATTTGCAGTATTCAAACATCTCTTCGTCCTCTTTTATGTGATTTTATTGCTGTTTAGCTTGGATGTCTGCCGGCACTGTGTTCATTCTATAAGATAAAATGGTATCACTGGGTCACACACAGAGATTATCTCAGACATGCTGTACATCTGTCACCTTGAGCATGGAGACATAAAGGATTAGATAGAAAAAAAAAACATCAATCTATTTTTTTTTTTTAATCTATTGTTAGAAAGATTTCAACCACTGGTTTGTTTTCTCATTAACCCAGCTGATAAGATACAGAACACTGCAGCACATTTTCAATTCTTTTTCCATGAATTATCAGGGAACTGAGAAACACAACAATAACAAAGCTTTCATTTCCTCCTGGAAGCTCCTCCTGTGTTCACTAACCATCAACGTCATGCACAATCCTCTGAAAACCTGACAGTGTTCAGAAGTCAGATTTTAAAATAAAATTCTTTGGTGGATTTCACAACAGATAACTGATGTGAAAATTCTTGGACTGATATATTTCTGTCAGTGCTGGCACAAAAAGCTTTGAGTGAATAAATAGCAAAAAAAAATCAACAGAAGGGCAATTTATCACTTCAAACAAAAGAAATAAATAATTGAGGTGCAAATTTGGAACTGAGGGATTGTGATGTCCTGTTTGTGGAAACAGTGGATGTAATGTTGGCTATCTGAGACCACAGGGACTAGATGTGCATGTTTTCCTCCACCTTCTGCCTCTCTCTGTTCTCAGTATTCTGCCATGAAACACTGAATGAATTCTTAGATTGTACAAAAATGGACGTAGGCAGCCAGGGCCATGGGGTAACATCCTGTTTTAAAATATAAAAGAAGTGATGAATGTCACAGCTCATCCACCTGAGGCTGCCTGCAAAAAAAAACAGAAATCACATACACACCAAATTTACAGCCTGGTTCAAAAAACGCCTTGGGTCTGGATCGCTAATTTCTCTATTGGCACACACTGTACAAGGGTGTATTTTTTTTTAACTCAGTGGTTTAGAAGATATTAAGACCACAAGTTTGTCCAGTTGTTTGTAAGGAGGCTCAAACCCTGCCTCTTGAGTCTCCATTTCAAATATGGCTCCTGACGACCACTGGCTTCATTACTCTGTTTCATGATCAGATGGTTGACATCACAGAGACTGTGTCCATATCATAAACAGTCAGATACAGATTATTTTGACTTCCAATCTGATTCAATTTTTTCATATTTCATGTTTTGCTGTTACTGATCCTTTTCCCTGATAAATCCCATACTCAGTTGGGTGATTTAATTGTAAATGACAAATCATATTTGTTGTACTAAAGTGAACCCTGTTGCTACCTCCTCGAGGAACATTCATTTTAAGAATGTTGTAAGACATTGTTTTACTATCATTGCTTTCCAAAGAGAAGTAGTCCCACACAGGGGTCATGGTTGCAACCAGGGGTGGGAGAAAAAATTTAAAAACAATATATCAGGATTTTTTTGTTTGACAATATCAAAATCAGGATTCTTTGTCTAAAGGAGTTAATTTATGGAATTCCTCATCCACAGAAATAAAAACCTGTAGTACATTAAAAATTCTGAATAGACTTTACAAAAACCATATTATTCAAAAATACGCATTGGAAAATACTAATTAATAGGTTTGACACATTACACACTTAGTTCAAATTCTACTAGCAATTATATGCTCTACTATTGTTTTTCTACAAAATAACTTTGTGACTTTTTTTGCTGTTTATTTAATGAGATGAGAGGGGTGGGTTTTAAAAAGCTGAAGCTTCAACCTACACCCTTTCGGATTCTCTTGGAAATTCTGAAATTTTGAAACTATATTTTGATCTCTGTGAATTGCTTCATGTTTTGCAGGAGAACCAAAATAAATTTCTTTCATTCATTCATTCATTCATTCAAAATATATACATAAATTTGATTTAATTCCTTCATTTCAGTCTTCGTTTATAAACTGGATTGGAAAAAAAAAAAGTACCACTTTTCTCCAGCAGAGGGTGAAATGTTCCTCTCTGACTCACATGATGTGCACTTTATGGGAAAATATGGCTCCTGATTTAGTCTGTAGACAATATCATCATAATCATTTATTTTTTTTACATGGTCTGACATTGAAAAAGCAAACTAAAAAAAAGGGAAAAAAGGCTTGCAATTTAAATCTAATTAGCACCCCAAAAATTGTAATAGATCAAACTGCAAGAATAGCATATCGTCCCAGCCCTATTTGCAACATGGTTTGATTTACAGCAGCAGTAAAGCATGACGGTGCTGAAAACACGTGAAAACTGGATCAGTCCAGATTATGTAATGAAATCCAATACTATCCAATCTTTAAAAAAAATAGCCATATCGGGTGCTGATACCGATCAGTGTATCAGATCAGGACATCCCTAGTCTAATAAACAGTCTACAGTCCACTCATTCAAAATGAGGCGGGCTTTAAGCCTCCACACTAACAGCTGAGCGGTTCCTCTGATTGGATAAACTCGTCTGATGGGAGATATTTTCTGTACCACACTGTAAACATTTTTATTTACACTGTGAAAGTGGCATTAAGACACACGAGAAATTGCAGATTTTAGCAGCTTGGTCAATTGTCACTCAGTAACTTCATTCACATCTAATAAACACTACCAATACTAATACTCAAAAAATCCTGCACTGGAGCAAAAATGTAAAAGACTTAGGTCAAGCACAAGGACGTGATATTCACAAGTTTTAAGCCTGAACTTTGAAGTTCAAAGAGAAAATTAATCAAACAAACCTGAAACTAGAGCTGAGCTTTCCTTGCTCTTTTAAACAGTTTGCCTTGTAACCAGACAAACCTGTGTGTGTGTATCAGCTCTGACAGATGTGTCAGGTCTCCCCTCCTGTGCAAACAGATTTCCTCTGCACCTGATTCAGGTCAGGCCTATCACAAACATTCATCTAATGTGGGGGATCAGTGAGTGAACGTACAGAGGAATGCAAATAAGGCTTTATTCTGAAAATCAACAGAGCGGGAAATTAGGACAGGCAGAGTGCAGCTCACATCACTGGGTGTAATACCAATATCTGCACATTATGTTGGAATAAAAGCCAGAAGAATCAGCTGTGAGGACTTGGTACCTAGCTCTAACACAGCTTGGTGAATGTCAAAAAAGAGCCGAGTTTATAGAAAAAGGATAATTCAGTAATAAAGACATAAGCAAGCTTCACCATTCCCTTCTTAAGAGTCACAACCCTTTTCTAGTTAATCCACAGATGTTTCCTCAGAAAGCAAAGTGAACTCACCCATCTCCTGTCTGTGCGTCACAGCCTCATGACTGTACAACTCTTCTGCCTCGCCTCATCTTTCATCCACCGCTCCAACAACACGGTTTGTAATTTCTCCTTTGAAGTTGCATCAACAGAACTGCCCTCAGTCCGTCCTCGGATGACGCCAACTATCAGGCCTGCACATGATGTAGCACAGAGAGCTAAAGCTTCCCACTCTGCCTTTCAGCTCTGAGCAGCTCCTGACAAATATAGCTGAAGGCCTCTTTTCTTTGAGAGTAAGGAGAGGAAGAGGAAGCTTTAAAACGCCACTCCCCAAATTCCTCCCAGTTCCTTCCCTTGACTCCCAGCTGGCTGAGTTCAGCCACCACCTGTCTATCTGTCTGTCTGCCTGTCTGAGTGTGTGTGTGTGTGTGTGTGTGTGTGTGTGTGTGTGGAGAAGGGGGAACTCGCAGTGAACTGAGCTGCCTGTCTCACATGAGCGAGCCGTGGAGGCAGCTGTCCCCCTGAAACACAGAGCAGCGAGCTTTAACAATGACATTCCAGCTCACAGCTCACCGCCCCACGTCTCTTCACTTCTCCTGCATCTCCTCTCCTTCTTTCTTTGTCCTCTCCTCTTTCTCAACCACAGAAGTGCACTCGCAGCATCAACAGGCCTGATCTCACAAACAGACGTCCTGCAGATGGGGATTTTCTCAGTCACGCAGGCCCTATTGTGTCTCCTTGCCAAGTGATTACAAGGCCTACTGACTAAGGAGCTCTGCTGGGCCCTTTCACTGTCCATGCAACCCTCTCTACCTCCCCCTCCTCTTGTCTCCCCTCAAGATCCCTCCCCTTTTTGGACTGTTTTCCTTTTTGCACAGATTCTCACTGCAGCAGCTGAGCGTTGACATCAGGAGGAACCAAACCTTCAAGCTCCACCTCTTTCGGCTGGCTGGACGCTGCCTTAAGGGTTACAACAGTCTCCCTCGCCTTCCCTCCCCTCCTTCTTTCCCTCTCTGTTCTTCCAGCAGCCTCCTCTGCTCAGTTCCTCCCACTCGCATACAGAGGATCTTTCTTTGAAAACACTCTGCCTGTCAGCAGCCCTAAGTATTCGAGCATGTGCTTAGTAACAAGCTGGATAATAAAAAGCACGATAAACATTTCAGAAACAAACAGGAAAGACCAAAACAGCACAAATTAAATCACAACAGATGCTCTGGAAAGAGCTTACACATGGAGAAAGTGAGAATTTAAACGGATTAATTTGTGCATTCTGCAAGGAAAACAACTGTCTGGACTTTTCTGAGAGAAAACAGAAAGATCTGGGATGAGGTCTGGAAATATCTCAGGAAAAAATGACTGACACTCAGAAGTTAAATTAATTTCTAAGAAGCAGAAAGAAGTGGAAACTTTTTTCATGTATTTTGTGGAACTGGACAACTAATAACAGACTATGGAGTTTGATGTTAGTAGTCCATGTCTCCCTGAATATGACAACCATGACTATACAACTAAAACAAACACCTCCTGAGTGTTTGTAGTACATTTTCAAGATAATTTCGTTTAGTTTATTCAAATATATTATTACAAATACAAGTGTATTACAGATATACCTGGACATATGTATACATATAAAAGTACAGTTCATATTTTTCAAGGACTGGATGTGTGAAAGGGTGACCCCAAAGAAGCTAACACACCTCTCTTTTGCTAACACGATATTGATTTGAGTTACTGTAATATATTTGTGTATTTGTGTGAATGTATAGGTATATTTCATCCTTGTCTCCAGGAGGGCCACTCGACAAGCCCCTATGGGTTTTATTGGCCCCTCCTGTAAATTTCCTAATGTTACTGTTAATTGCTTTTGTGTTTTGTTCTTTTGTTAAATCATTATGTATGGTTCTTTTTGTGTTTCATTTCCTATACGTGCAATAATATATATAAAAAAGCTATTTAAAGCTTTTAGCAGGGGGCCCAGTTTTCCACAAACAAGATACAACAAAAACATCGACATACAGACGGACATAACAAACACATAGCAGGCGATCCCAGATTTGTGTTTACACCAGATTGGTAGGTGGAGTGGTATAATAAGTAAATTAATCATACATCGTCAGAAGTTGTGATTTCAGTCTTTTTCAAAGATACTAACGAAGGCTATATGGGATGCACCAATTAGAGCGGAAACGATTCCTCGAATGATTCGAGGTACTTGATTACAAAAAATACTCGAGTGATTTTCTCTGCCTCGGGGAATCATTTGATTTTTAAAAAGATCAAAGAGTGGTATTACAAATAGAGCTGAGGCCATATTAAGAGAGTTTCCAGACCCCTCAAGCTACCTCTTATACAAAATAGCAACTAGCAATAAATTTAGCTTCTTTTCTGGTGTTTGGAGACTAATGGGTCATTCTACGAAATGGGTGCCATTTGGGTTCGCAACATTTAATGAGATGTACAAGGCACGAAAATGTGTCAAAGTGTGTTTACAGATTTTGGAGCTACCAAAGCAAGTGCTCTTATTGACATGCTGTATCAGAAAATTCTATTTCTTAAAGAGAAAAATTTTCATTTGAAAAATAACTGCTCCTTAACTAAACAAAAATGTATTTTATCCGATTAGTCGATGGGATTTTCAGTAGAAAACTCGAATACTAAAATATTCGATAGCTGCAGCCCTAGTACCGATCCAACTTTTCTGGTTACGATACTGATACCGATCCGATACTAGTGTTTAATAACCTGCATGCCCTACTGTGGGATAAGACTTGTCATGTTTCAGGTAAAAGGCAAAAAATGAGTATATGGAGTGTCTGGATTTAATATTTATTTGAATTACAAAATATTGAAATGTTTGCCATTAGTTTGGTAAAAACCATGCTTCAGAATGTGTAGAAACTGCTGTTCAATTGTAAAATTTTTACCCTGTAGACTGGTAATTCAGCAAAAAACAAAGAAAGTGCATCAGAGGTCACATTCCAAATCAAGTATCCTAGAGCGCCAGTAAAAAAAAATAAAAAAAAAATAAAAAAAAAAAAGGGAGAAAACTGGTAGCCTGGATCGGCACCATGGAACGGCTACTTCCCATCCGTATCTTTCCATACCTTTTTGCCTATGCCATTCAGTCAATACTTAATACAAGAGCTTTGTTTTTTCTTTTTCAAAAATATTTGGTTTGTTTAAAATGTACTTCTTGTGAAAAATAATGCATTATGTATAAAGACTGAATAAATCTTACTACTACTACTGCTACTAAGATGGAGATGGATTGTGACATTTCAGTGCATTGCCAAGCTCGTTCCATATCTGCGGCCCTTCTCTGCATGTGATACTAAAGCTGGTGTATTTTAGTTTCCTTTGTTCACAGTTCCCAGGTTTTTGTTCCTGGTGGCACGGGTATGCAGAGGTAGGAAGATAGGAATGAGCTCGCACAGCTCATGATTCATTTTATGTACAGTCTGATACATCACACAGGCATTCTGAAAATATAAAAAAAACTAAGTTAACTGCTGGAGATTGTGCTGCTTGAAAAGCATTCTGGTGGGGGAACTGAACTCAGACCATGATAGCACGCATTACCTTTTTTTGGAGAATGTAAAAAAATTTTTTTAGATGAGTTATGAATGTGTTACACCATATATTATTACAGTAGTGTGGATGAGGTCGAAATAAAGTTTTATATAGGGTGAGGAGTGCTGAGAATGGAAGAGAATGTCTCACCTTGAAAAATAAAGCATCATATATATATACATCATATTCAATGTGACACTCACAGAAATGCAAATAATAAAAGCTTCCAGCTAAAAAAAGCAAACGTAGGATATGAGTTAAGTTACAAAAATAGCTCTGATAGATCTGTCAGAGCTCCACTTCTCCAACAAAGACCCAGATCTGCAGCACACTCATGTTTGAAGCATCATGTGACGAGATCCTCTTCAAAGCTCTGTCACAAGAACTGCACGCTCAGCACTTCATGCACATGAGGTCAGCTCTCAAAGTCAGCATTCATCTGTGATTTTCCTCCTCACGTTCTGTTTCTGTCACGCTGCAGCATGTCACCTGAGGACAATCCACCGGGTGTGAACGTTGTGTGTAAACCCCCACAAAGCATCTCTTTCCACTCTCACCCAGAATTACACGTAAGTAGCTTAAAGCACTCTTGCAGGGTCTGGACCTGTCTGCCATCTGGATTACTGACACTCTCAGACTGATACTAAACCATCACACCCAGTGTCACAAAATCAAAAATGAAGCCAACAACAAACAAACTCAAATTAAATCTGCCACACACTTGTAACTAGGACTCCCACTTTTGATTCCCACAAGTTAAGGCAGTTCAGGCTTATTTGAGGATTAAATCATTGAGTCAGTCTCAGACCTGTTTATGTGCTCTTTAGTCGTCTAGTCTGAGAGGTTTAACTGGGTTTTGGTAATATGACCTCATATTGAGGGAAAGCACTGATCTGAACTTAATCTATGCTTTATATTCATAATGAGATCAGGTGCATCATGTCACAGCTTTTTACTGCTTGTTTCAGATGTTTTTGCTGTTGTGTGAAATGCAATGATTCATATATCAGCTGCATTTATCTACTTTGTGAAGGAGAATGAATTAAAGACCGGCATGTTGGAGCCTTGTGACTAATGGATGGAATAAGTGATGTTATCTTCTGTGGGAGACAAAAACGTCCCACTTAGGATCACTCCAAAAGCCAGACTGATCCAGTTCTCTCACCCACAGGTCTTTAATAATTTATGAGAGCTGTTACGTAACAGTCTGTGGAACGGCCCAACAAATTATGACCTCTGCTGTAAGCCAGGAAACCCCTGAAACGTTGTCCTTTTTAGGTTATCAAGTGCCAAAAAAGAAGTTCATAACCTGACTGTCAGATTTTATAGCAATTTTCAAGCTCATATTTATGTTCCAAGTAAAGCTGGTGCCATGAAACAACTTGAATGAAAAAAATTAAGGATGTTCAATACCACTTCTTTTTTCAGACCGATACCAGTATGAGTACTCCCTTTCAAGGGCGGCATTATGGGTGGGCTCAAAGGTCCCAGGCCCAACCACTTTACAACAGGCCCAACTGAAACTTTTCTTTTAATGTTTTATCTTGTGTTTTTGTTTTGTTTTGTTTTTGTTTTGTTTTTTAATCAGTTTAAAAAGAGTGTTGGTGTTAGATGCTCTGTCTTTGTAAAATGAGCCATGTTTTTTTGAGCCTTTGGAAAAAAAAATACTGAGTTACCAAACATTCAGCTTCATGTGAGCGGGATCAGAACATTATTTTGGGAAATACTGTAGATATTTATTTATTTTCTTTAACAGTGGTTAATGACCTTGCTCTTACAGCTTAAAATAAATGGGACATCTTATCGGTGCAGCCTACTGGTGTGTTAGAACGCCACTCTATGGTCAGTGCCACAGAGAGCGGTTGCAGGTAGATCTGGCCGATGCACAAAAGGGTTTTAAAAATGTAATTAAAGGTTTGAAAAGCAGCCAAATTTGCTTTTAAAACCACACATAGTAACAGTAGTATATTGTCATTTGTCTTTTGTTCATTAAATTAATGATCTATAAACTTTAATAACTGAAGGCCCAGCCAAAATTTGTCTGGCCCACCCAAAACTGAAATCCTGACTGATTCCTGCCCCCTCTTGAGTACTCACTGAAACTGAGTACTGATACGACTACTACTTTTGATACATAGCATTTTAATTTACAGTGACAGATCATTTCTAACAGACAGCACAGTCACTCTGCTGTTAAGCTAAAAAAAAAAAAAATTCTCTTTGAATTTATGCTTTGTTTTAAATAAATGAACACAAGTGCGGAAAAAAAACTAAAAAACTGTCAGTTTTAGTAATTTTTTAAATAAACTGGAGTGCAAAATAAAACACTAACTGTTAACTCTCCCTGGTTCGTTTGCTGTAGTGTCAAACTGCAGCGATGTAGCGCCAACTACTGGCAGGAGGACTTACTGGATGTAAGATTTTTTTGCTTTGATTATCAGCTACTGGTATCGGCAACCTTTACAAGTACCGATACCTTGAAATAAAGCTGGTATCGGCTGATACTGATACCTGCCCGTCCCTAAAAAAATGAATACTTAAGATGGGATGTTCTCTTCTATCTTTCTTGGCCTGATCCGGAAACAGTATTCAGGATGTTTTCTGTTCTCCCTTTGTGAACCGATGCAGCAGGATTACATCAAAGATGTTGCAGTTATTCACTTCTATCATACGTTCAACATAATGTAATCTCTGTGATATGAAAGTTGAGTCAGTGCATATTACTGTGGGTGGAAAACTGTCTGGCATTCTTTGAGCAAACTGTAATTTGTAGATTGTTAATATCACTCCCTCGCTTGCTAGCTCGCTGTGACGCCTCAAGACTCCAGGATGTTTGCTCTTCAAGGGCCATAAAAATGATTTTCCTTTCCACTCCTCTTTCCCTGTTTGATTACTGGCTTATTTTCTTCGGACTGCAGGAACTATTTCAAATCAGGCTTTCACAGACAGCCTTTTTACTTCCTTGTACCTGTGTTAGATTTTTAAAACGTTATCTGGAATTAGGGCTTCGTATTCCCGTCCTTCACAGCGACAACCCACTGTTAACAGTCTGTCAAAGCAGTCAGACTGTGAGTGAGTCCCATAAGTTTATCCCAGCCATCAGCTGCTTGCTGCACTTGTAAACACTGGTCTGACTCGGTGACCTGAAGTAGGAAGTGTTGGCCTGTGATGACGCTCTGTCAAGATTGTGTCTAAATATAGAGCGTAGTTTATATTTCCATCCACATCTGTTGTGTCTGCGCATGCACGTGTCGTCAGTAATTGTTCCTGTGTGCGCCCAGCCTGAGCAGAAAGAAAAATAGTTGTCATGTTTGGGTTTCATGGATGAAAGTATTCTGATGATCTCAAATCCTTTCGCTCTTCAAATGGAAGAAAATCAATGAGCAGTTTGCAGCAAGTCCTAATAAAGTCATACTTACTCCCACAACACCAACAACTGATTTCATTGCTCCATTTGTTCCACTTGTATCTTTCCAACAATCTGTGGACTGTTTTAAAACCCTGTTAAAACAACCAGCCTGATGTACTGAGAGTGTACGTCTGTAGGGACCAGTGTCCCGTCGACAGTATGATGACTCATCAGTCATTATTCACACAACTGATAAACCTCTGCTCCTCAAACTAACAAGCTCTCTTTACACCTCACTGCATCGTATGAAGGAATCTGTCTCAATGCATCAGTTTGTGTCAGGGCGGTCATGGCAGAGGAGGAGGGGGTGGATGTAATGGATGGAACCACTGAGACTGACAGACACAACATGACATGTACAGGAACATGTAGTATCAGTATATGTTCTGTTTGTTCTTATGGGACAGAAAGATGTAGGAGGCTTTCTAGACACATATTTAAATACCTGTTCAAGCAAGTGTGCATATATATAACAGAAAACTGACAAAATGTCCCAGCTGCTTTTGTCTGCAGACTGATAAGACCTGACAGCTAATGAGAGCAGAGGGGAGAAAGTGACCACATCGTGTACAGTACAGCAGTCAGCAGAATTTTTAATCAACACTGACACAAAAAGCGAGTCGGGGGACATCTGTGTCCGTCCCTGTGAGCCCACTTTTCACAAAAGCTGGTGGGAGACAATGCGGCAAGCAGGCAGCCTTGTGTCTGCAGACACAACATGCACTGCAGATTTATTAAAGGTCGATCAGGCACCAGCTCGGGCCCTGGAGAGCCTCCTCCACCTGCAGTCAGGGCTCACACTGGATGAGGAGTCTCAGACGTTCATATGAGGTCTTAGTGTTTTCTTAATAATCTCCAGTGAGTAGTGTTAATAATTAATAGAGTCCTGGTTTCTATAAGGTTCATTGGTTGTTATAAAGAGGATGTGATTTTGGTGTTAATTTAAAGAAGCGATCACTTTTGGTCTTTTCAAACTCTGTGGTTATATAAGAAAGAAATAAGAAATAAGAAAACCTCAAAACCTGTGTGAAAAAAGGAACATTAATAAACATTGATTTACACTTAAAGCTTTTGGTAGCAACATGTTTTAATGAAGTAGAAATTGATCTTTCTAAATGAATGGTATCTTATCTTTCCATCTTTTTTTCTGTTTGAAAACTGGAAAGTATTTTAAAATGGCATGTATGTTTAGATCCAAAGACATAAACATCTCTGTGCCATGAATATAAAGTCTTCCCTCTTGAAATTGGAAATGTTGCTCATGAAATATTCATCTCAGGGGTTGATTAAGTCATTTCTGGTGAAAGTGTGCCGCATGCTCTCAATGCTTCGTGATGAGAACAAACAGAAAAGGGCCTTAATCAGTGAAAACGCTGACTTTAATGAAAATGAATGACCCTAAACATGCGGTTCAGAGAGAAATCCATTAAAAGAGAAAGAGCACTTTCACAGCCTGGTGATTGGCTTTGATCAAGAGCTACATCTTATACATTAGAATGAGCTCATTGATCCGTCCTCATCATTGGGAGGCAGAAAGTGACCTGAAGATGAGCTATAAAGCATTAAAGATCTTTTGTTTTGGAGTAACTCTGATTAAATGATGGATTTAAAGGACAATTATCATTATTTGATTGGTTAATAGTGATGTTGAAAGATGCTATATTTGGTTAAATGTTGATGTCATGCCTCTCGTTTGAGTGTGATATAACCTGCACTTTCACTGATTACTTAACCTCTCCTCTTTTGTACAAGTACAATTGATGACCTGGATACATCTTTTTAAGTATCTTCTTGTTTCTAAAGATACAATCTTGTGTTTTAAAGGAAGATATAAAGAGAAATCTAGCACAGTTCACTACAAGACTCTTAAGTGAGACACCAAGCCCATGCACACACTGACTGATACTGTGAGACATGTAACTACTGCTAAGTCTCTGCCCTCAGGCTCAGCATCCAGGAGTGTCTGCAGCCTCCCTGTGACCCACAGCAGACAGTCTGCAGAGCAGAGCAAAGAAAAAAAAAACATCTCCATCAAACATGTAACTTTCACATAGCTCTGCACAAAGATGATCCATCCTCCAGAAAAAAGAGGGTCAATCAATAAGAAACCACTGACCCATCTACTCACAGTCTGGGCCTGAGGTATAAAAATGATGCATTGGCTGCTGTTGCTGCAGTACAATGCAACACAGGCTCCCAGAATGACATAGCAAACAACACGCTGATTCACATGTGGCTCGCATTGCCTCCCAGCTACAACAGCCATTACAAATTCAGATCAGAAAAGCGGTGAGAGATCACTAATCCTCTAAACAAAAGAGCATGTATGCTTGATTACAGAGCCCAGCCCTCAGACTGCAGCACAGATGCCCACCTGCCACAGAGCCGGCAGCCAGGCCCGCCTAGGAGCTAAAATGGAGAAGTGTGTGGGCTGGCTGAGGAAGCATGAAAGAATCACAGCTCAGTTTAGTGCAACAGTTGCTCTTAAATGAAGCTGGAATCATTTGCTTCTTGTTTTTAGTGACTTAATAAACCCAAAAAAGGAGGAAACACAGACACAGAGAGGGATCACTGTTGATAAGTACAGTACCTCTGGGATTCACTGATGCACAGATGCTGGATGAGATGGTGTGATCAATAATTCATCCCCTTCCCATTCTAGTCATTGTATTATTTAGGATTCCCTCAAAATGGCACAGACAGCATGAGAAAGCAGAAAGACGACACCATAAAGAGAAGTGAAAGAGCAGATTGTACTCACATGAATTCCCAACAGGAGGGAGAGGAGTGTCAGCAAAGCAGGCCGAGGGAGAGAAAGCTTCCCATTGTCAGAGTCCCCAGTCCTCCACACTCACACACTCACACACACAATCCACAGAGCAGGCGACAGAAAGGAAAGGGCAGGGTCTGTCTGGAGAAGAAGGGACAGTAAGGAAGAGGAGAAGGGAAAGGAGGAGATTAGAGGAGTGGCTTGTGTGTAGCATTGGTCAGACCAGTGATGGGAGGAGTTTAAGAGCCCAATAGGTTCCTGAGGGGGGCAGGGAATATGCAAATGAGGTGAAATCTCAGGAACTGACTGAGGGAAACGGTCTGTCTGGTGCAAAGGGGTTTGACTAGCTTTAATACCGCCCAGTTCCCTTAAAAGGACAAAGGATGCAGCTTATTTCCTTAAAGATTTGAAATATTGAAAAGAGAAGATCATGGAAATTAGAATAACAAAAGCAAAATACTGCTGAATAAAAGAAAATTGAATTAGCTTGGCTGTTAAGCCCTGATTACGCCTTATATGGCCTTGGTTTCAGCCGTTTTACAGAAAATGTGGTTTTTATGACTATATTGTGTTTTTAAAGGAAGGAGAATGTGTCCTTCCTGCTCCTCTGTGATTCATACTGTAACTGGGTGAAACCAGGTGGTGTGACAGAAGTTGGATCAGAGCCCCTGATGAGTCAGTCAGGATATTAGATATTAAATTGTTAAAGCTAAAATAAGAAAAATGATGACAGGAAGGAGGCGGTTAAAGAAATCATCAGATTATTCCCATCAGTGGGTGTAAATTTGTAGGAGGAGTGGGGGATGGGCTGATGGATGCTCAAGGTAAAATCTAATGAGAGAAAGAAAAGCAGAAAAGGAGCTGCTGTAATATAACATAGATGGATGCAGTGTATGAGACTGCTGTGTGAGAGCTGCTGCAGGCGGTGGGGAGTTTGTTGAGGGGGGGGTGGGGCTTGGGGTGAGAGGCAAACACAGTCATCTCTGGGTTTTTATTCTGCAATGTGGGGTTGCCATGGTAACTGCTTCCATCGTGGTTAAGTCAAGATGGCTGCTGCAGTCTGGCAGCAGAGGCAGCGAGCAGGTCACACAGTGCTGAGGTGGAAGAAGATGCAAGGAGACATTATTGATAGATCTCAGAGATTTTTCAACACAGGTGATCCAAGAATAAGTAAAACACTTTACACAGTCACTTCTTGATGCTGCATTTTCAGTTTAAAACAGGTTCCAGGCCAAAAGCACTGACTCTATGACTGGGAATAAAAATAGGGAGGACCACTCCTCTAATGGTGTTGCATTGTTCCCAATAACTCCTGTGAAAAATAAACATTAGGTCATCACAAAAGATGAATTTTAACAATTATCCAACCCACTTATGGCCTTGAGGTACGCTTTAAAATCACAAGTTACACTGGAAAAAAATGAAATCTTACCAAGTGATATTGTCTTTTTTTTTTGGTAAAAAATATCTTGAGCCACAGTCAACTTAACTGTCCAGAAAAATGTCTCGTTATAAGTTATTCAGAGACAAAAATAAGGTCTGAATTGCTAGTAACAAGTGAAAAAATTGCCAATGGGACAAGAAAAATTGCCTGTAAATTTGCTTTGCCTTCATACAAGTAACTTTTCTCTTGTCCCATTGGCAGATTATTTTTTACTTGTTACAAGTAATTCAGACCTAATTTTTGTCCTTAAATAACTTTAAATTAGACATTTTTCTGGATTGGTCAGGTGAATGTGGCTCATACTACGTCGAAAAAGATATTTTCTACTAAGAATAAGACAAAAATACTTGTTAAGATTTCAGTTTTTTACAGTATATGACCATCACAGAGGTAAGCTCCACCAGCAAACCTCAGTTCGTTAGAAATACCTCTCCAAAAATCTATGCCTCTCTCTTTAAAACCTTTAAAATGACATGTGTTAACACACTTCTACACATCTTGACATCAGAACTTCAACAGGAAGGTCCATAGAAGTGGGTTTTTGGGGTCAAAATGACAATACTGTTATAATAAAGGCATTTTAACTGTTGTGAAGACAGTGCCTTGGATGTTTTTTCTTGGATTTCTGAAAATGTATGAATCCCAGCCCCTCAAATCCACCCTTTTTGAGTCCGGGAAGCATGTTTGTATTCATAGTCATACATATTTATGTCGGCCTACTTCTTTGATACCACACAAATTAAAGACAGTACCATTCATTTAAATGTAATGTCATCTCCAGCCATATCCACCATACTAGAGATGCACCAATCCGATCCTGGTATTGGGTATCGGCGCCAATCCAGCCCCTCAAAGCTGGATCATGTATCAGTGGGAAAGGATCGGTCCAAACTTGACACTAAGGCTAAACTATGACAACTATGACTATAACTATTACAAGGTAAAAAATTTTACAATCAAATAGTTATTTCTGTAAATTCAAGCATTTTTTTGTCACCAAACTGCTGTTGAACACTTAAACACTTCTAGTTCAAATAAATATTAACTTCAGTAATTCCATATGTACTCATTTTTGTCTTTTACTTAAAACATTACCAGTCTTATCCCACTGTGGAGCATGCAGGTCATCATTTAACACTGGTATCAGATCAGGTTCGGTATCGTTCGATACCCAAAGCCCAGGTATGGGTATCAATATCAGGACAAGAAAAGCTGGATTGTGCATCCCTCCATCATACGGCCCTCACAAAGAGATTAAAAAAGTTTCCAGAAAAGTAAAAAACAAACACAAAACTGAACACAAGGTCATTTTATTTCCTCACTTTCAAACTTCAGTCGGTCAGAAGGACAAAGTCCTAAGAACTAATCACTGCAACTCTTCCTCACAGCCCAGAAGAGCCAGTAGGTCAGCTTACAGTCTGAACCCTGTCTCTTGGCACAAGCCGTGGCCTCAGTGACCCCCTGTGGAGCCTGATAAACGGTCAGGGCTGCTGCCTGGCGCTGCCACAAACTGAGTGAAGGTACAAATTAAGGGACGCCTGTTTTTTTTTTTCCATCAAATGAGCCACTGGGCTTTTCCACCACAGTAATCTCAAGTTAATACCCTTCACTTTGCCTTCACTTTGAGTCTGTGGCTCAGCTCTGCCCACATACAGGCTGTCTTTGTAACACTGACCCATTTAAGCCCAAAACAATGGCTGGATTGAGTAAGAGCTTGGAAGCATCCACAACATAATTGTGTTATATCAACAAAGGGGAAGAAAACAAAGACTCAAATATAATGTATCACTGGAAAACAAAGGATCAATATTGAATTCAGGATTAAGACGCTCAAATATTCATTTATCAAAGTATCAAAAATAAAAACTCATCCATGACTTTAAAACAAGTTCAATGTCTCGATGCTGACTTACACTTACATTCAACATTTTCGTACTTTCTCATTACATTCTGCATGGCTGTATGTTTAAATCCAGACAAAGAAAACACTGTCAGTAACAACCCATTAATCCGTGTGATGACATCAGTGCAAGTGTTAGGAGTAATCAAACACACTATGATATATAACGATAAAAAACGTGTTAGAGTGAATTTTCCCATATTTTATTGTTTACTAGACAGTGTCAAGATCGTCTGGAAATAAACAACACCTCTTTAAAAGCAACAGTTACCACATTACTGTCACATTCTGCCATCTAGTGGTAACACCCAAACTTGACTTTCTTTAAAAACAACTTCCTCCACACTTTCTTTACACTTTCCATCATCTCTTCACAAACATAGGATTTATTTATAAAAGTGACATTAAATAAAATTGTATTGTAAGCTTTGCTGTGTTAAATAAAATTAAAATTAAAGTTGCATGTGCTTCCCTGACTTTCTTTTCAAATTTAAACACTTGAATCATTTCCTTTCTGGATCGTTTCCTTGGTGTTCTGCGGTTTGCTCATATCTCCAAGGCGTTTCAGGAAGTTAAAAAAGAATCCGGAGTTGTCAGTCTTATTCCATGTATTCTTTGGGGGAATATTTTCACTATCTTTCTGCTCATGGTTGTCTTTGGGCTCCACTGATTTTTCATTAAAGGATTTCCCCCCCTGTCCCTCGTCAGGAGCAGGGGCTACAGAGACATTCGTCAAGCTTTTCCTTGCCATGGACGGAGGATTCTGCTCCTTATCCCCAGATTTTTCAAAGTCACGAGAGAGGTTGGTAAAGTCAAACACTTGTTTGGAGGATGTGTTTTCGGCACCCTCTGCAGCAGGCGGTGCTTCCTCTCGTTTTGCAGATTTAGGAGTTCTGATTGGAGGAAGAGCCAACACATCGTTTTCATTTTCTTCAGTTTTAGGGACTTTGGAAGGCAGAGTGTGGCGGCGCCCGAGGTTACGTTTAGAAGACAGTTGAGGGTTCAGTAAAAACTTCACTAAATCCTCATCCGTCGGGTCTCCTGGGTACCTCTGAGTCTCCTCATCAAAGGTTCGCTGACGGACCACTTTGGTGTTTGGGGCTGGAGATTTCTGATTTTCTAATGAAAATTCCCCAGATGAGACGCTGCCACGGCTGTTCTGGAAGCGCAAAACTTTTCTGGATGCTTCTCGCAACTTTTGGGCTTCCTCCTCATTATTGTCCTGAAGATCATCATCATCATTATCATCATCATCAGTTCTTTCTGCTGAGAAAGTCCCATTAGCTGGGGGTGATAAACCCTTAGATCCCTTCTTCTTGGAGGTTTCCATCTCCTCTGCAGGAGGATCAACACTTTCCTCCTTGTTGTTCTCACTAACAGGCTGAGCTTTCTTCGGTGACGGACTCAGTGTGAGCTCAGTAGCTGAGTTCCACTCTTTCCTGCCCAGCTCCTTCACTCTTAAAAGCGCTCCTTTCTTGAGACTTTCAGGGGGAAGGTTCGCTTTAGAGGTGATTTCTGTCAGGCTGCCGTTGCAGGGGCTGCCTCTTGACGGGCTTCCATGAGTGGATGAGGGCCTATCACCTCTCCTTCGAGAGACACGTCTGGTTAGGAAAGTCTGCAGTACTGACTCTAAGGCAACTCCTTCCATTTCTTTGTCTCTGCTGGAGCAGGTAGCCGTGGACCTGCGCTTGGCAGCACACTGCAGTCTGTCCCTGTGTCTCCGCTGCACCTCCGCCACCTCCCTTGCCTTGTTTTCCTGCAGAAAATCACGCAATTAGTGGCTCAGAAATGGTTTTTAACCTCACCTTAGAAGAGCATGCCAGTACAAAGTCTCACCTGCATGGCTCGCCTAAACCTCCCACAAAAGGAATCGAAAACTGAGCAGCACTCCTCCAGTTTGAACTTGTTTGGATCTTCACAGAAGTACTCGGCAACAGAATCACTCACAGACTGCAGTTCCTGGAGATCAGACTCAATTTCTTCCAAGCAGACCTCTGCCTCCTAAATGGAGGTCACATCAAAACATCAGAACAGAAAGTGACAGATGAAATGCACCTAAAATAGGCTGAATGCACCAGCAACTGACTTCTCACCTTCAGAAAATCCTCCATCTGTGCTTTCAAATCTTTCTGCTTCAAGGTGTCTGCTTTGGCTTTTTCTACTTTTTGCACCTGCTTCCTAAACTCTGCTTCAATTTCACCTTTATTCAGTCTGAAAAATAGAAAAATGGTGTTAACTCTGATGATGTTACATCAAACAAAAGATGAATCATGAGTATGTTTAAATGAGATAATTGACCTTGCTGCAGCTTCAACATGTTGAAGTTGTTCTGGAAATGAAAGCAGGGTCTTGTCTGCTTTCTGTGCTTGCTGTGATGAAGATAAAATGTTGATTAAAAATTCGGAGCTCACAAACAGAACTTTCAGATTCAGAAGATTCAGAAAAATTGTCTGCAGCAGCCAGACCAGAGTAATCAATGCGACTTACCATCACAACGTAATGCATCAGATTCATTCCAGGTTTGTTTGCCTTGGTGTCTGCCAACTTTAACAAAGAGGCCATTCGGAAACCAATCGCACTTCCTGCATAACCACCCTGTGAGGAAATAAGCCAAATAAGACTGAGGTGTTCAAAACACAAAGAAGAGTCTCCGCTTTAACTCGATGCTTTATAGCAGGGGTCTCCAACCTGTGGCTCTGGAGCCTCATGCAGCTCTTTGACTCCTTTACACTGGCTCCTTGTAGCTTTAAAAATATCATTAAAATGAAGGTCTTTTAATATTTTTCTTACAGAGGGTATTAAAGATAACAGCACAGACACTAAGTAAAAACATAATATAATTTGAAAAATGCATTACCTCTTGAAACAAAGCTTTGAATTTTTTGTGATTTTTTTTTGCAGTTTTTAAAATGAAAAAAAAAAAGAATATATTTTTTTTTTAATTTTTGACATTTTTGCAAATTAAGAAAAAGAGTTCCACATTTTTTTTTAAAGATTTAGCTATTTTTTTTAATTTATTTTTTTTTAATAAAAATCCCTTTTTTTGCAATTTTAGAAAGTTTTTACAAGTTTTGGAACTTAAGCAAAATTTCGAAATTGCAATATTTAGGTTTTTTGGCAAATTTAAGACATTTCAGCTTTTTTTTAATTTTGCACGTTTTTAAATTACATTTTTTTATTTTGCAAACTTTTGATTTTTTTTTAAATTTACAACTTATTTTTATTTCATACATTTTGCAAATTTATAAAATCTATGACTCTACAAATTTCTCTTTTTTCTTAAATTTGCAAATTTATTTAAAATAAAAAACTAAGAAATTACATGTGCAAATTTATAAACACAAAAACTTCTCATTTAGATAATTATTCACCTGATTATACACTTTTGTGTCCTAGTGTGAAGATAAAGTAGATTTTGCGGCTCCTGAATGACTTTTATCCAGGTAAACTGAGAAAAAACAGCTCTTTGGAAAGAAAAGGTTGCAGACCCCTGCTTTATAGACTTACAGCATTCATGTAATTTCCAGTCTTTAGGACGAGGCGGATAACAGAATGTAAATGATCCGACTGCAGCAGTTCTGGCAAAAGGAAAACATCAGTTTTGTTGAATCTACAACATGTGGATGGTTACAATCTTTTGTGTAGTTTATGAAGAAAAAATACCTGTTCCAGCAGCTGTCAAAGTGCAGATGAACCCTTTCATTTCATCCATGAGGGGCAAAAACTCCTCTTTGAGCACCAAGCTCTGCAGACGCTCCTCATAACTGACAGACACACAATTCACATTAAAAGTCAACTTACACTGAATCAAAACGTTTTTAATGCACTAAATAAGATTCAGGTAGCTCACCTGGGTATCTTGACCAGCTTTAGCATAAACAGATCTGCTTCTGGGAGAGCTGAAGTGTCACCCTTAAAACCAACCAGCTGCTTCACCTGCAAGAACATTCATTTTTTAATAAGGGAGCATATGCAACAACAACAACAACAACAACAAGAACAACACATTGTATTCATTAAACAATACAGAAGCTGATGTAGTACCTCCCCCTCATCTGGCATCAGCTTGCACAACTCCCTCAGTTTCCCAGTTCCAAAACTGAGACCACTTCCTGATTTAATGTCTTCAATTATGTCTGGCACAGGCCTGTGAAGGAAAACAGTGAGACGGAAATCTTTCAGATTTAAAGTAAACAATCGTTCTGATGTTTTTCCTCCACAAGTGTCAATTTTCACAACACACTCATACATCTTTGAAAAGTTAGTCTGCTGACACAAACAAGTCTCTACCTGCTTGCACAGTGTTGCGAAATGGCAGCATTTCTGACAGCAGTTCTCAGAAAAACACTGAAGAAAGACAGAATATCTATTGACAAAAGCAAAGTTTTGAATTTCTCTCAGTAGGAGGCCATCTTTAACAGCTGTTTCTATTTTTTACATTTCCTGTTAGATCTGTCACATATGCCAAACAGCCTGAAGCAACACATTTACAATAGCGCTGCTGGTTGCCACAGTGAGGCAACCTGTTGGAGCTGTAGAGCAGTGTACGTCGGACCTGCTGAGACATGCTTTCTTGCAGAGGTTTGTGCGTATGAAGCCGCCATGTTGCATATTAATCTGTCTGCCTCATCCTGTACTGTTTGACACCAGGACATACATGGATTATCATGCAATAAAAAAAAAATCACACCACAGGAATACGGACTCTGACTCACCGCTTGAATTGCTTCAGGAAAATTCCGATGTTCATGCTCCTCTTGGAGCTGAGGACGGAAACCTGGGAGAGGACACAGGCACAAACCAGGATACAATCAGCTTGTCAGTTGCTAAGATAACTTCACCATTAGCCTGAGAAGAGTGTCTTCTGTGTTCGAGCTTTCCAAACAGAACAAAGGTTGAGAAGGTTGAGGATTTTTTCAGCTGATTGTATTGAACAATCAGGGGACAGATACCCCATTTTGCCTCAGTGAGACTTGTCTCAGAAAAAGGGACATAGGTCAAACAAAAAGTTTTGTAACTGGCTTAAACCCTCTTATGTCACAGAAAAAAACCTGTGACAGTGGTATTTTCATATGAATAGGCCAGGAAATGTCTTTGTTTGTAATTGTTTCCTGGTCAGACCTTCCTCCCCATCTATTGCAGCAGCACAGGTCATATGTATAATAAGCTGAATATGGATTACAGGTAAGAACAGTGAAATGCCATTCAAAACAGAGCTGCATGAGAACACAATTACGCCTTCCTTGTGCAAACAGATCAGAGGAAAAGAGACTCCACCCTTGTATTGAAAGACTGATCAAAACAGAGTTTCTAAGAGACGCATTACGTTATCCTTTTAATTACTATTATTGTTGCATGATGAACAAATAAATCGATCGTTTTTTCTTCATGTGCTACACAGAGAAGAATGCTTCTGAAGTTTAAATAATCCCATTTCAAAATACAGTATGGATTGTGCTGAATGAGATCCTGATCCAAACTCTCATCACAGAGCTAATTTATAATCTATGTTTTGTTTTGGTCAAGGGAAACTTTGTAGGAGCTTGAATTGAACGCTTAGCAAAGTAGAACCAATGCAGGTTAAAGAGATTCCCCTCATTACACAACAAAAAATACCAACTATGACAGCAGATGATTGCGACAAAGCCCCAGGGTTGGTGTGTAACTCTGACGGAGCCCCTGTGTCCTCAGGCTGGTTGTACTCACCATTTCCCCCCCTGATGCAGCACCTGGCAGGCCTCTCAGACTCTGGCGGTTCAGGGCTTTGGCTTGTTGCTGGGCCTGCTTGTGGCTGAACAGCTCCTCCATGCGATCCGTGTCCAGCTCGTACTCTCCATCAGTCTTATCTGCGGTCCAGATGTTGTGCTTTCCAAGAACACTTTGTTTGGGAAGGGTCTCCCAGTTGAAGTTACGCATCCTGGAGTTCCTGCGCCCCACCTTTCCAAAGAGGCCTGAGCCATGGAGGGGAGGAGGAGGAGGAGGGATGCCAGGAGGAGGTGGTGGAGGCGGTGGTGGTGGAGGTGGTGGCGGTGGAGGTGGCGGAGGGGGTGCAGCAGGAGGTCCTTCTGGTTGCATCTTCCAAGGGGAGGCTGTCAGCAGGTGTGGGATGTTGTCATGGTCTGGCTGCTTCAAAGCCCACAAAGAACCTGCTGGAAGATTAACTGGCGCTGATATGGATGTGATGGAGGGACTGTCCACAGTTCTGTCAGCTAGGATGATTTATTCAAACTGAAAAAAAAACAACAGAGCAGGGTGGAGATGATTTAAAGAATCACATGTACACTATGACTGTAAACAAGAGTGTTTATCAGCAGAAGAAGCAAATATTCCCACAAATTCTTACATAATCACTATTGCAGAGTAAACTACTTCAAACTTTGGAGCCATAAAGGAAAAAATAATTTGCATCAGTCATAGTTTTTTATGACAGGTTTTATTGCTCATTTAATACGTTAAACTATTGAACATGTGAAGCTTAGCTCAGATAAAAGTGAAATTAAGTTCAAGTAGAAGAATAATTTGGTGAATTTCAGGAAAACAACTGCCTAAAATGACTCAAACAACGCTGAACAATAGCTTGGTCTGGTATTTTATTCACCCTTTCACGTTAATCTGTAAACCGCACATTGACAACCTCCCCATTTGTTAAAATGTTTGTCACACCGTTAAACATCATCAATTCATAATTCTCAAAGAAAAAAATAACCACATACCTCAGTGTCCGCTCTGACGCAGATAAATCCTCCGTGTTTTTACTTCTTCTTTACGACTTTTCCCTCCGTCGTCTCGCTGGAACTTCACCATCCAAAGAAAAGAGTGACTAACCTGGATAAGACAGGAAGAGAGTGTCGACACTCCCTGCGTGAGCGCATCGACACGCCCAGGTAACTGATTTATGCCCATGAAGAACACACCTTCAGCCGGATGGACTGTGGGAAGTCTCCTGGACCTGTTGGCTGGAGTTTGTGGTCTCGCTGTGTTGTCTGACCTGCTGTCATGAACTTATGTGAACAGTCCAGTATTTATAGACTCCTCCTGCGTGACTGACATGGAGGGAAGAAATCGATTGGTTCTTCTGTTTTAGTCACATTAGTCTAAGAAAACTGCAAAATAAGAAATGTCATGGTCATTTCAACGCTGAAGTGCAGGGAAGTGCCCCATTTTCTTGTTGTCTGTGATAAAAAAGAAAAACAACTTGAAGAAAATAACTGAGGAAAACACTTGGCCAACAGTTATTTTAGTTAAATATTAACCAGTCAAGCATCTCACACAGTATTAGTGGCTGAGCTGTTGGTCAGAGGTCTGATACAGTCGATTAGCAGCCGTCTTTCAACTCTGTCCTAAATATGATAAGGTCCTGAGATGATAGATTTATTATGCTAAGTACATCTGTATGCAAATTACTTGGTTCCTCTTTAAAGACTAAGATAAAAGTCCAGTTTCTAGACAAAATTCACAGCTTCAGCCCACTTAAAGAAACACTTCAAGCCCAAATTGCTGAGTAAATGTTATTTTCCTGTAAAATATGTTCTATATGTTTAATATCAGTTTTCTGTAAAAGAAACAAACAGAAAACTACAGAGACAACATTCACTAGAAAAAAAGACAGTGAATACTTGATTCCTCTATAGGTAGTCAACCAAATTTGGACCCTTCTGTTCTGTGAGTAATTCAAAGATAAGTCTCAGGTACAAGCCAACGATTGAAGAGAAAATGTCTGTGTTTGCTAGATCAATTAGTCTTCTAACCTGATTCGACAACATGACTCCTGTTTGGATAAAGTCAGGTTTGTTGGGAGGTGAAGAAGATACATAAACCCATCTTGGAGTCATCATATGATTATGCTATTGATGTTGTTTTAATGTTGTTGTATTGTCACGTTGCTAAGTTTACCTGCTGCACACACCTACTGCACACAAAGAGCGCATCCAGCTTATTTAAGCCTCTGAAACTCGCTTTGTGAATATATAGCGTCAGGCTTGACTAGTTCGGCTTTGTTCAACATCCTTCAGATCTGTTTATCCTGACACCAGCGCTCTGAAAAAGATAAATGTACACAGTGTTTAACTTTCAATCCAACAGGAGCTGCTGGAACTTCCACATCCCTGGCTAACCCTTCGTCCTTACTGCAAGCTGTTTTTTCCTCTTCGGGAAGCTTTGTCTGACTCATCCAAGTTTTTCTTATGTCATCTCTCTACGTCAGGGAGGCCCTAAAGTAGAGCCGGACCCTGAAATTAAACTCCCTACAGGGTAATTAAATAATCACCAAGAATCAATCATTGACAGATTACAACCTGTTGAGGATACACCCACTATTATTGATAAACAAGTCATGAAAAGCATTTTTAGAGATATATCTTTGTATTTCCATGTACATAATTACTTGTGGCATACATTTGACATATATTGTGAGTTTTCTGTACATTATCTGCGAGGACATTCAAACTAAGCTGTGTGTGACTGCACGGTCAGGTCAAACAAACATCCAGCAGACTTTATTGGGAATGCAGAACAAGACAGAGACAAACCAGCTGACTGGATTTAAAGAAATGGACACAACAAAAAATCACTTTCATTACTTATTATAAATTGATTGGTAAATAAATATAACAAATAATAAAAGAAAACTCTTACATTCTATCCTTGAGGGGTTATTTTGACTGACTATGACACAGCATGTGGTTTAACTCGTGGTTTATTTCTGCTGACTTTAGTAAAAATAGACTTCAAGGATCGGTCTCGCAGGCTTCTTTCTGTTGTGCCTTAAAGTCATGTAAACACTGTCTATGTGCTGCATTTTGATTCATGATCTCCTCATGATGACAGAAAAGACTGAATGCATCACAAAGCATTCGTACTATGCAGGTGCAGTATGTCTTTAAGAGGCTTTTTTCCAAGTGTAAACTCTGGAGTTGATAAAACACACACTGTGCTGGATTATCAACTCATGTAAGGTACCCAAAGTTCAGTATTATGATTAAATTTAGAGAAAACCCAAATATTCACTCTGCACATTCTCCCTATGATGCATGTAAACTATAATCTGGCCATAAAGGAGTATATACAGCACAAAACTGGGTTTGAATCAGGATAAGTCTGAAAATCATGATAAATCTTGTCTTGATGTCTTTGATTGAATCTGTAAAACTTGATTTACAGGAGATGGTTCAGTCATGCATGCTCAGAAACAAATTAAAGGTCAGACATGATTGACTCTATTCTAACTTGATAATCTGAGTTCAGGATGACTCCCCTGTGATGTACTGGGTAGATATTACAGGTAACACATTAGGCAACATAAAAAAACAACAATAAAATAATGCATGTGCAAAACTGCCAAAGAGGTTCTACAGAAGTAGAAGACTGTACTTTACATAAATAAGAAGTGATGTCATATAAATGATTGCGCTACCTAAATAAGAAAATAACCAAAGGTAAATCTGTGATTTTACAACAACTCTTGCAACAACTAAAAATGTCGTTCCATCTACATTATGTCATAAGTGATACGAAAAACATTTTGAAAGAGATAACTCCTGTTTTTCTTCATCGCTGGCAGCTACTGTCACACAGTATACTCCTTTTTATGCATTTAATTCATGTCCATCAAACCACAACGTCAAGTTTGTCACTGACCAGCATGTCTCTGTTTATCTCAAACAGCCGAAACCTGCATGTCTTCACTGCTCCTCCAGCCAGGACGGCTTGTCTGAGCCCGGGGGCTTTAACTTGACGTTAAACTGTATGAGAGTTTGTTCCAGCTGCTGCTGGTTTCCAGCAAAGTAGGCTGAGATAGCGTTGTGGAAGAGAAGCAGCTGCTTGTGCATCACCTTTACCTGAGGGAAGAAAAGGACATTAAATGTTTGAAATTGCATTTCCTAACTTTGGGGAGGCATCTGGCTAATTAATCTAAACGCAATGTTTACATCACTCAGACTTAAACTTCCTTAATTGTCATTGCACAAATTACACAGCATTGCATTTGCAATGAAATGTCGTTGTATGGCTTCCTGAGTGTTGTCAGACAATGTATAATATAAAGACTGTGTAGAAAATATTAATATATGGAATATGAAATGAAATTAAAACAAAGAACTATGAATACAAATACTACTGACATAAATATTTACCTGGAATATTGCACATAAATCATACTTTAAGTGAAAAGTTTCCCTTTGTGTCAAACAGGCAGGAAAATACAGGTATGAAAAATCCATAAAGTGAAAGTAATGATCACACCAGCCTCAGTGATCTACACTTTGAAGCCATTTTTAATCAAATAAAACCACCTATGTTTAATACATAACATCCCTGACAGGATCCTAAATTAGACAGATTTAACATACACCAGGAAAAAATGCATACTAACCTTGTTTTCCTCCAGGAATTTGAGCTTAATGGTGACATCACTGCGCAGCCTTTCGTACTTGTCTCTGTGGATCTGATAGTCATGCTGGGCCATCTCGATGCGGACCATGGTAGCTGCATCCCTTGGACCCAAACTCAGCTCCTCCATGTCAGACCGATAGGCATCAAACTCAAGTCTGAAGGCAAAAACAGTTCAGGCTGTTAGGCTCTGATAACTCAAAATGATTTATTTATAAACCTCTAATGGGGATGTTGGGCTCTGATCACCTTGCATTTTCATAATGCCTGATGGTCATCAGAGTATCCTCCATTGTTTTGTTGACCAAAGTGTCGACACTGGACACGAAAAAGCTGATAGCACCCAGCAGAGCCTCGCCGTTCTTACATAACAGCTTCTGTGTCTCTGCGTTGTAGCCAAACTCATCCTGCAAAGATACAGACACGATACACTATCAACTTCATGTGCATGCTATGTCTTATTTACAGAAACTCTCAAAGCACAGTACCTGTAATTCTGGGGACTTCTGACTGAGGTCGGTAAAGGTGTCTCCCAGAGCCTGTTGAGTCTGTACCATACTCTGAAAATGACTGATGAGTGCCGTGGCCAGTCTCAGGATGTTTTCATACTTGCTCTTGGTATCTCTTAACAAATCAATCTGAGACTCCAGCTCCAGGTCTACTGTTCGAGATCCCCGCCCAAACTTTTCAGAGAACATCTGCTTCGTACACTAAAGAGCAGAAGTAGACAGGAATTACGTTACACCATAAATCAAATCACAGTTTGACAACTAACTTTCATATCTTATCAGATACTGGAAACAAGAAAACACAGTGAACAATACCTTGTATGTGTTAATTCCCCACTTCTTCACACTGTCCAATTTCTCTGCTGCCACACCACGAGAAACTTCCTCAGTGGAGTTACTTGTGTCATGGTTTGATGATCCTACCAAGAAAAAAAGGAAACAGCTGACTCTGATGCATGTTTTCCCATAAAAACTAACAAGGAAGAGGATGACTGAATAGAAGTGGGTCATAACAATGAGCAGCATGAATGTGGTGATAAGCAGAGAAATACCTGGACGCGGCTCTGTCTGTTGGTTAAGGCGTGAGGCTGCAGACTGGCTGCTAGGCAAGCTAGCACCCCTGGATTTCATGCGGATGTCTGTAATGAGCATGGTGATGATAAGGAGTGAGGATGGGATGAAAATAACAACTGAAATATGTGGCAAAAATTTTTTGTCAGCATATCCAGTCGAATAGTTAATGAAGAAAAGTTACAGGAAGGTGTTAGGGTCCAAGGTGGGGGATGTGCAATGAGTTCAGGTTTGTTTCCAAAAACAATCCATCATGCAGGTTTCCCATGCAGGTGAGAAGATTTATAAAATAAAAAATGAACTTCATGGGTTGACATTTCCAAGCAATAACAGAATGGTCATCCAAAGTGCATTTTTCAGTAGAAAAGAATACATTCTTATTAGACCACAACATATCAAGACTCAGCCCTGTGTTATCAGTTTAGTGCATACAAGTTTGACCAGCTGCCAAAATCTGTCTGGTTGTTACACCGTGAGCTGCAGAGGTTACAAGCAAGGTTTTCTTCATCTCCCTAAGTCAGGCAACACCAAAAACCTCATAAAGGGGTCAGAACAGACCAACATATAAAGGTTAACTCAGAAAAACAAAGTAAGGCTCATCAGATTACACAGCCACCTGGTCCAGGTGCAGGGGCTCGTCTTCTGTCCAGATACTCAGGGTTGAAGCGTATTGCAGGCCCTATGGGATATGGATGTTTGTAACATGAACCAGGAGCCTAAAGGTCAGCAGCTTACTAGCGACAAATGAAAATACACGGTGGAAAAGCTCTTGGATTGACCTTTAAAAGAGGTGTTTGTTCATGTGTGAATGGAGGAGGATGTAAAATGTGGAACAAGCTTCAGTGACCTGTGTGATCCCAGAAGTTTACTTGATGCACCTTTTAATCTTTATCATACAGGAAAAAAAGCCCGAACTACAAAGACAAACATGAAAAATAAAACCTCCAAAGGTCGGCCACTAGTTTTTATGCAGTACCTTTGATGCTGCTGGTGGGAATGATGCCCCCTGCAGGTCCTCCATAGCCTCCTGACACAATGCTGGTTTCATTCAGGTTGGGTCCTGATACCATCACCTGCTGCAAATCCTGGTAAATAAAAAGATACTGGTTAAAAAAATGAGTTCTTTCTCAATAAGTAAAAGGGAAGCATAATAAAAAAGGGCTATTTAGATGTGCTATAACATTTAAAGCCCAAAAATCTGCGCTACTTTTAATTGAAATTAGTTACTGAGAAATGTTTACAGTTGTTATGTAAGAAATAAGGATCAAACTTAGATATTTACACCATTTGATTTTTTTATTTAATAAAATGAAAAATCGTTAGTTTTTCTAAGTTTATGTTAACCAAAACTGAAATATCTAAGTAAAAAGGGGAGAAAGCCCACAAATAACTCCTTTATCTTCCAATGTGAAATCTATTCAGTATGTCTTCCTGATAAATTGTAGCACTGGACTGCCTATTCTGCAGTTTTCTCAGCCAAGCTGTTTTTAACATCAGACCTAAAATGAAAGGATCATGCATGTTTTTTTTCTCCTATTAGTCATGTAAAAGCTCATGTGGTTAAAGCATCCAACCCTGATTTAGTTAGACTCTCTTTCTCTCCATGCTCTTTACACACTGAGCACATCTACTGTACATAGCTGCAGGCCTGTGCATGATTAGGTAACAAATGGCCTTACGACAGCCTCAGCTTTACACTGTGCTGCCCAGTGAAAGAAAATGATCCCCACAAACTGAACACATGCAGCTTAAGTCATATGCAATAAAGGGCACTGTCCAAAAGATAAGAGAAAATGTCATTTACCTGCTCCAGGCTGTCATCCTCTGGTAGAGTCCCTGTGTCTCCATTGCTGTTAATGGGGATCTCCATGGTAGCAGCTTTGCTCATGATATTGTCAGCCATAATGAAATCTCTGCAACACAGCACCAAACAGTGACACTTTTGAATGAGCCAATGAATATATCTAATAAAACGATACTTAGAATGGCCAAAAACAAAAGCCTGCTTACACTGATGCTAATGTAGCTGGCTAATGTCAGCGGTGCTGATGTGGCTGAGCTACTACTTGACAGCTAGCTTCCTCAACTTGATATTGGAGCCAAGTCCAGTCGTCCGAGGGAGAAAACCCTGTTTTTACACAGCAACCGACCTGAATTGTTCTAAACGTTGTCTTCAATTATCATTTAATGCGGCATCCATGATTATTTACCCGATAAAGCTCACGTTATCTGTCTGCTTCCATTTAAGATCCAGAAAATCCCTGCATCCAAGCCTCGGATCCAAGCAAGCGAACAGCTTTAGTAGTATCACTTCGAAATAAAGGTTTGTGGTACTATGATTATTCTCTAACTCACACAAAACTGCTTCCAAAGCAAATTATGTTTAAGAAAATATTTAGTAAATACCTACTGGGGTGTGCTGCTTATTTTATAAAAAGGCTGGAAGCGTGTACTCTAAATCGATGCTTTTATTTTGAAGGATACTGCTTTAAGCGTAGCATCACCGTCAAACCTCCTCCCCCGCTCCATCTTCCACGTCGTGCAGTGCTGACGTAGCGTTATTCCCTATGCTGTAGTACTGCCCTAATCCTGAAGATGTCAGTAATATGCCATTTATCAGAAAAATGCAAGCTGAAGATCAGTTTCACAACAACAGTTATTCCTCTTTGGAGCTCTAACTTGCCCCCTCAGAGTTGAGTTTTACCCTGTGGAAGCAAGGCTGCTGCACCCTGACCATAACACTGATGGCAATAGACTATCTGTTGAAAACAAACTGTATGGAATTGTTTTTTTTTGTGCTGTGATGAGTCCAGAGATAGATTTCATCCTAGTAAAGCACTCACCACTCCTTCAATTATTTGCCTCATTTGTTTCAATCAAGGGGTTGCATGTTTCTGCAAAATGTAAAAAGTGTTTCTGCAATTACTCACGCTCTGAACAGGAGAAACTCTACACCCACCTACAATAGCTACCTGCAAAAAAGAAAACCGAATCAATTTTCCATTGATTTGCTGATTGCCTGCAACTCCATGACTAGAAATCCTCCCCCACCCCTTCCTTTTTTTAGCCTGTGCACGTGACTGAATTTTGTTACTGCATCCTCAAGATCAAAGTCAACAACATTTTTAAGACAGGTTGTTCATGTTTCCTCCTTAATTCACAAATCAACATGTCAGAAGTTATTGGACTGGAAAGATAAGTGCTTGTTTCGATCCTCCTTTGAATTCTTGAAGACTCAGATAAGGGGTTGCTCTGTATGGAAAAATATATCAGAAAAATGTTTAGGTCAGAAAACAATGTTGGTCTTAAAGTTTAGCAAGAAAATATATGAAAATTAAAGCAGCAGTTTAGTGACTGAGCTGCTGAAAAAACCTTGAAAATCAGCACATTTAAAGTGAAAGTTTGACCTGACAATGTGTCAGTGAGGCTGAGAAGGAAATCATGCGTGAATTGTCCCATTAGGGGAGCTATGGTTTAAAATAAACAGGGGACAGAGCTCACATTGGTGGGACAAACTTGTTATTTGTCATGGACTTTGACCTTCACGGATTGTTTATACCCAGTTTACCTGAACATTTATGAGTGATGTGATATTTATTTTAGTGTTCTGGGGCAAACTGATGACAGTGTAGGCACTTCCCTGTTATCTCAAATTGCCCAGCAGTAAGATTTATGCTTTTTAGAACACAAAGGCTCCCAGTAAAATCTTTCTGACAAGGCAAAAAGTGTTAAAACCCCCTGTATACTGAAGTTTTTATCCCCTCATAGGTTACAGACATAAAGCAAATGATCAAGGATGCATCATGGTGTACAGCTTGTAACTCAAAGCTTCATTTTTCCATGGTCGTCCAGTCACCTTAGTTCCAGTTCGGTGTGTGAATGATTAAAAGGGAATGTTTTGACTTACCAATTAAAGAGCGTCACTGACTCAACATCCTTTAGCCCCGGTACCTTTGACCTCCACATTATTCATGGACCACAAACAGCCTCCTCTGGCTCAGCCTTCAGTTTTAAATACAGTTGTTTTGTATTCTTAAGTAGGAGGCAGTAGTTACATTGCTCACTGTATGAGAGTGCAGGCTGTGTTCAGCGCTTGAAGCTTATTAAAGAAGAGTTTAATAACAAAGTCTCCCAATTTAATGTGTTAAACATCACAGATTTAGCTTCATAACCTTTTGTTTTAACAAGCACAGCTGTGAGAGGTTTACTCCAGTTGTCAAGCCTCCCTGCTCTCGCCCTTGGATAGAAATTGAAAGAAATTCTCACACAGGAGAATGTAAATTTAGTGTCGCCTATAAATTTAGAACAAGACCAAATTAAATTTTAAAGGTCTCAGGCGGGGTCTCCTCTGAGACTGTGCTGCATGTCACAAAGCCAGCGTATGCATTTGAAAGGAGCGTGAGACCTAAACCACACTGTAACCCTCCCCCCTGTCATTTCAGAGAATAGTTCATCGAGTTTTTAATGATCATTAAGCACGCTTCCAGATGTTGGGAGGGGAATTCATCCTCACACAGTCCCCTGTGCTCTGCAGCAGCAAACAAGAGAACAGGAGTGAGACAGGTCCGGAAAAAACAAGAAGTAGTGCTGCCTGCATTCTCACTGCATGGGAATTACAAACAGCACTCCATTTTTACATTAAAGAGCATATGGAAGTAATTGTTATAGTGTCTTTAATGTGCCGGCTGCTCAAACAGTCTGTCAACCTTTTTTTCCCAGTTGGTGGTTCAATCAATGCTCTCTCAGTGAAACAGCAATTCATCATCATAATGGATCCTTAGAAGTTGTTCATGTCAGTTGAAGAATGTTGGAGGAGACAACAAATAACCAAGAACAATAAATATTTATAAGAGTAATTGTTTATTTATTCTACAGGGGATTAGATTACACAGATACTGTGGATGAGATTCTGTGTGAAAAAGCGTGATCAAGAGGGAGAGATCTAACTACTAATGATATGAACAATTATTATGATTGACTGACATATCTTCAAATAAATCTCTGCTTTGTTTCATATTTGTGGCTTTTATTTGACAGTAAACACAGAGCTGTCAAGAGATTTTTTGTCATTTAAATCAAATTCTGCACAAATGTGGAAAATAGTATCTTAGCACAACAACAAAGTTATTTATGTTGATTTCCATGGCAGATTTTCTCCTCCACAGAGAGAACCACTGTGAGCACAACGCCTTGCTCATGTGGCGTGAGAACAGTGGCCTCAGAAAACACAGGCTTTACTATCGCCGTGATGTTTCCAATTAACTTCACCTGCATAATCAGAGACACGACAAGTCAGAGGCCGCAAATAAACCGAGGGGGCAATTTAAGAATCGTAAAACCCACAAGGGCTTGTTGGCGTTTTCACTGATGTGTTAAAGTTGTTAATTTTGTTTTCATGAAGGCTACCTTTGGTAGGCACACAGAGGCTGTGGTCAGGGAACGCACGAAAGGGCAGCTGTTTAGTCTCTGTGTACTGTTTACTCACTTTGTCATGCAATTTTCTGTTTTGCAGGACTCCAATTTTGCAATCTCGTTCATTACAGTTTCCTGCAATTTCTCAAACCATGAATTAGGACTGCCATATGAAGAGGTCTGAATCATTCTAAAATAAAACTGCAAACACAAGTTTGATATAAATGAAACTCATAGACATTAAACTTCTTAAAAAGTTGTTACTATGACGACTTCTTTCGAAGACAGTGAAAGCCAGCTGAAACAATCTTCATGAGTAAAATCTTGATTTTGAGACATGACAGAACTCAAACTCAATCTGCTAAAGCCAACAAATTCAAAACATTGTCTGACAACTCTGGCCTTCACTGACAAACAGACTCATCCAGATTTCACCAGATCTGAAGTAACACTCTGCGATGATTTCCAGGGACAGAGCCAATGTTCAAAACTTTCTCAGCAGCTCGTGAGACAAAACACTCGGTTCAAACCAAACTCTTCCTCTTCTTTTTCGGTGTTGTTCAAACTGCTGCATACCAGTGTTCCTCAGTCATCCAGCTGAGCGTGAGCAGAAATGTCTGCTGCCAGAAGAAAAACCCTCAATCGCAGCATGTGGAAACTGAGGGTGTCATTAAAATTCATAGATAAACATAAATAAATCGTTGCGCAAAGTATTGTTTGTGGACATATTACAACTTTTATGACTAAATAAAGGACTTACAGTCTACAGTACTTATCCTATGAACCCATATGCTAATCTGCTGTAAACACAAATCATAATAAAGCATCTCACCTTTTTTGAGCCACAGCATATTTTTAACTTTGAAAAAGTCCCATGGCACACCACTAACCAAAAGTATTAAAAAATAACACTCTGTAGCCTGATAGCAAGATAGTCTCCTGCAAAACCTGGGCCTGTTAGATGAACACAAAGCTGATATCCTGACTTCCTTTACCACGTCAGAGCAGAGCACCCCTTAACAATGGCTATGCAGGCAGGTAGTGTTAATGACTCTATGTGTGTGCAACATTTTTGATTCAGCAACAAGTTCAGCAACATAGTAGCTAGCTTTGAGGGCTCACTCCTTTGTGTCACCATGTTTTCAACACAGGCAAACGAGACACTCCGCCTGCTTGTTTGAAGCTTTGGGTGGTTCATTTGGAAATTGTGTAGAAGCTTATACTTGGACACCATGGCACTAAATAGCTTACACTCGATACACACCAGGCACACTAAGGTGGGTGTCATTGCATCCTGGTAAAAGTAAATCTGAATGAAAGATAATTTTTGCTGTGCAGCCTTGAGTTCATCATCCTTTGCTTACCTTGACTACTTCTCGTACTAGAGCCTTCATCAGAGTCTGAATTTTGTCCTAGGCCTTGTTCGGAGTTTGGGCTATTCCTATTCAAAAATTTCTTCATTACTGCCAAGGCTACCTGTCTCATGTGTCACTAAAGCTGAGTATTAAGGAAATTAGTTACCTGCTGCCACCTACTGACATGGAAGACAGCATATTACTTTTAAAGCAACTTGACAATGGCCACAGTTACATGAGGAGTTTTTCATCTTTCCGAATGGAATCTTTCTGAATGACTTTTCCGAAAACAATAGTATACATGGAAAGGAAAATTCCAATCTCTGGTCTACATGAGCCGCTATAATCAAACAGTATAGTCAATGGGGCATGCGCAAACAAACATAAACAAACGTAAACAAATTGAGGAACGTCTCTAGTTGCATCTTACGTCATATGTGGGCATTCGCTGTAAGAACGCACCCTGACAACTTTACATTTGAGTGGATACAGGATACCTCAATCCCCAAAATACTTTTGGGGAAAGTAATATTCGACCCCTGTGAAAACATTTACATGTCCATTCAGATTGGCACTTTTCTTCCGGAATGAGGTATATGCAAAGGTTAAATTCTTTCCGTTTGAGCAAATAAACCGAATGATAGCAGAATATTTGGGTCCATGTATTTGTGGCTAGTGGCATGTTTTCAGCATTTTTAGAAAAATTGAGTGAAGCCGGAAAATTTCCCACAGCACACCTTACAGGGCACAGTGGTTGAAAAACACTGTCTTAAACCATATTAAAGCCAAGGTCTTACAAAATATAAGGCAACATAACCATGTAGACACAGGAAAACAAACCCCACATTGTATCTTCTTTACTCAGGAGAGATTTTCCCCCTAGACAAAAGGTGAAGAAAGTAAATATGCAACCTTGTGTTTTGATCATGAAACTAAAGACAGTGAATGTGGGCATGGAGAAACAGAGAAGCCTGTGTAACACTATCTGCTCTTTGTGCTTTAGCACTCTGCCAGTGAGACTACAAGGTCTGGCTGAGCCCATTATACATTCACACCAAGCTAAACTTCGACATGTGTATATTTCTGTATACTAATCAGAGCTGTCTTAGGCGGCGCTGAGCCTGGGTACAGCAACATCAGTGTCAGAGTGAGCTTGTAAGGGTGTTTGAAAAAAAGGAAGGGATTCAAAACTTACATAAAGGTAAAAGCTGCATAAAACTTAAAAACATGATAAAGAAAGATGATTTGCATCATCTACATCTTTTATTGATGCTTCCCATTTTCAGCACATTTGAAAGATGCTGTTTTACACAACAACGGGGACTCTGACAGTGTTTACACACAGATACTTCATCTGCAACGAGAGGCCAAGAGCAGGCTTAAAGCCTGTGAGTCAGACTAAATTACTGATGACTTTGCTTTGTAGAGCTGCCTCTCCTTTCTCTTCTACAAGCTCCAAAATCAAACAGAATCTTTCATCGTCTTCACTTGAAAAACACAGAGGAGATAAGTCAGACTTTTCAGCTCAGTCAACGGGGATGTAACAGAAAGAACAGAATTGAAAATAAAATTACAAACAATTTGTTTCAAGTTGTGAGAGAAACAAAACTAGATTCCAGTTATAAAACCAAGTTTTAAAGCAGTGAGTGATCAGAGGTTTCAAATGAAAAAATTCTGCTCTTCATTTCATTCCAATAAGTGGCAGACGTGTGTGTGAGCGCTTTGGTTGGCTGGGGGCAGCGTACCTTGAAAGCCTCTTGAGACTCTTGAAAACCCTTTAAATGCAAGACTTCCTCATTCCGCTCCTTCAGATTGAAGGAGCTCATAAAAATGCAGACAGAACCATCAGAGCTTTGATTGTAAATTTAAAGCAACCCAGAGTTAGTGCTTGCAAAACATGTGGTTTTCATACGTGTATCATGTTTTCATAAAAGCTATCAGCTCAAGTTTCACTGAAGTTATTCTAAAAGATTTCTGCAGCACATATCACACAGGTTACAGAGCTGGTTCTGCACAGTAGTACTTTTGACCTGTTATTCTTTCACTTCCAGATCACATGGGACATAATTCCTCTGGCACGCACAGAGCGGAACAACACCTGCAGGCATTTTGCCCTCTAAATCACTGAAACAGGCCAGCTGTGATACAGTGGATGGGGAGGTGAGCGATGTGTGTTGATTAAGATCTGTTTTCACCCTCCGTCACCACCGGCCCCGACCTCTGAGTCCTGACAACCTGGTACCTTTTCTAAAGCCCGACACACTGAATCCTAACTCTGACGGTCATTAAGGTACAAGCTGCTCCACAGATGTGCCTGGTTGGGTTAATGGCCCCACGGCAGGCTCTATCTGCTCCGCAGCAACAGCTTTAAGTCCAAGTTTTGCCAAGCCTGTGTGTGTTTTATGACTTACAGTAGATCCTGAGTGGTGTGCTGAAGCGTTTCAAGTAAAAGTCTGTTTGAAATCAGGAATTTAAAGGCTGATACACTTAGAATGAGTCTGCTTCAGAAGAGACATTTCGAAAAGGGGCTGACTCTGGCAAAGTGAGTGTGGTAAGCTATGCACGTTATGATGTGTTTGTGCAAGATGGATTTATTATAAGCCCCTTAATAAAATACACTGAATGTCTTTATACCAAAACTGCTGAACAAATAGAAAACAATGTGTTGAATATTCATGTGTCTGTGTTTCGTTATCCAAACTTGCAGCCACTTGAATGAGCTGATGTTTCAGCTTTTTGACTTGTCTCACACTTTTGAAATGGGAAAAAAAACTTCAAATGTCTTTTAATAAAATTGTGTACTTTTATAAACATTACTTAATTATTTTATGAATACTTCTCTCCAGATCCTGTCGATCCTTAAAAGGGGCTGTGAAGAGTTTGAAAGTGATCTTGAAAAAGTCTCCCTTCTAGATATATGCCTGATTGTAATCCACACTTTAAAATGAGATTATCAGCACCAATATTACTGGTTACAGCTTATTTTAAATTGCTACTTCTTAGTTTCCAGGGCAGGCTGACCAGGAGCGGATTAAGTTATGGCACGTCTAGGTCTCTATGACAACACCTCGCTGGCTGACAAAGTTTAGTAGTAAGAAGAGATAAAACTTGATTCAGTGTATCATGCATCTCTTCGCTTCATAACCAACGCAAAATCTCTCACCCATCACTGTATTCTTAATGATTTGGTTGGTTGGACTTCACTAGCAATTCGCAGACAACAACACTGGCTGATTTGTATTTATAAAGCAATTCTGGGAAAGCTTCCATCTTACCTCTGTTCCTTTCTGTATCAAAGCTCTACTGGGTACCAGTTACGATCCTCTAATGAATTTAAGATCATCATTAAGAGTGTGGTGACAGAGGCATGCGGTTGTTTTTCTTGAAAGCCAATGTGTGTATTTGCTTATTTATTTTAACCTGTTGATTGTGTTGTGTCATTTTCCATGTACTGTGACTCTGTACGGCTGCTATTTTGGCCAGGTCTCTGTTGTAAAAGAGATTTTTTTAATCTCAATGGGACTTCCTGGTTAAATAAAGGTTAAAAAAAATAAATAAATAAAAACAGAGATTCATGTTTTACTCTGTAAAAAACAATTTCTGTGATTAATTTTGTAGCGATGGTAGACACAGGAGCCTAACTCCCAGACACAAAAAGGACAGAAGAGCAGAAGAAAGCGAAACGGGAGAGTGATACAGCCCGCGCTAAAGGCTAATTAGTCCAGGCTGTAGCAGTTGTGCAGCCAGGGTCTGCGCAGTAGAAACTGTGAGGGATTCTGGGAGAATCTGAGTGGAGCCGGGTGACAAAAAACAATACATATATTTTTTTCTTTCAAGAGTCTAATCACTTCCTGACTCATATTTTATAGTCCCCAAACAAAAATACACAAGAACGGCAGCTGTCCATAACTGTAAAAAAGTGACGTAAAACCTTGTTTTTAACCTCTTATAGCTACTGAAAATGAAACTTTTGCGAAAAAAAGAGGACTTGAATACAAGACAGCCAAGCAATATCTTCATATCACCACAATAATTGGACATGAGCAACATTTCTACGAGGTGTACTGATTTTTTTAAGTTTGACCACAGCCCATCTGGAATGACTGGTGAGCTGCATATTTTGACTTATACTGTAGCCCGTCACCAGGGGGAGCAGTTTTCCTGGTGACCCCACTTTGAGCTAAGCAAGATGACTTCCATTTTTTTTTTACAGTCTATGGGATTTACTAACGTTTCACATTACAGACTTGTCTCAGAGCACCCAGTTGCCAGCTGCACTAAACATAAACAGCTACTAAACTACTTTCAAACTGACAGTGTTTACTTGTTGTCATGTTAGCCTACAGATACGTTGGAGCACCATGGTGCCGGCTACTACAACGTTTGCTTGATGTCATATTTCATACTGGATCGCTAGGTAACTGTACTGATAAGTCCCTTACCTCAGCGCGTTGTATCCAGTAAAAAGTTGTCTTGTACAAAGAAAAATGTTGAATTGTTGATTGAGTTGAACTGATCACAATTTAATTCAAAAATTAACACACCTTGCTAAAAGTAATTTACGACAGTGCGTGGAGACTCCGGGCCACAAGGTGGCAGATCCTCCTCATAGCATCTTTAAGCAAAACAACACCAAAGTGCTCCCACTGAGTTAACATAAAAAACATCCTTCTAATCCAAACAATGTTGTGAAAGAGGCACTGAGTTCATGCAATGCTTATATGGCATAAAAGCAATAGAAGCAATAATCCTTGAAAACACTAATGAAAAATATATATGAAACATCATGTTCAAAGAAAACAAACTCCAACAGAGGGAGGCATGTTTGAAGGGTTGAGCACAAAGTTTTTCCAAACATCTGTTCAACTTGACTGACAATGTGAGCGAGACAACTGCGGTTAGTTTCTACAAAAGAGTCTCCAGGGTACATTTTGATGCTCTTGAGAAGCATAGGGCCAGTGTGGTTTATTCAGATTCAATTAAAAGTTTCTGACCAAGCTTTAGATGGAAGTGGTGTCCTAAAGAGGCAGCTACCCTTGGGATTAGTCAAAACATTGGTAAGGGAAAAGTGCGCCTATTAATGCTTTTTTTTTCTTCCATGGGCTCTAAGGGAATGACCATGATTCACCTCCCACTCTGTGAATACGAAAGGACACACTTTGAAGTTTAAACTAGACTTGCAAATCAGACCACTTTCTCTGCATCATAATTCAAGAGGTTCACCGAGGCTCATAACAACTGTAGAAAGTGCAGCTCTAACTCAGACATTTCAAAAAACCCTGAATGAACCAAATGTTTCTGACCTTCACTATCTACCTGAATTTATTTACCACTTTGCTTTTAGGTAAGAGAACTTCAAAGATGCCAAAAGAAACGTGTCAACACAGCTGTAAAATGACACACAGTTCATGTGCAATAATGCTTCTGCCCACAGTTTAAATATCAGTAAACTTATTGCAGTAGCCGGCTTTTTGAGGATTTGCAATTTTATCAGCTTCCATATTAAAAAAGAGAGGAAACTGATAAAGAGCGAAAACAAAACAGAGGGAGACGGGAGGACAATAGAAGCAGCAGAGAACCAGATAATCTGCAACACAGTTCTGTGGTGTGATGATGGCACTCCTGCAGTCATCGCACTCCTCAGTGAGCAGGCTGAAAAAAAAAGGCTCATTCTGAAAGAGATCAGAAAACAGCCCAAACAAAACAAAGTAGAGATAATCAATAATGAAGAAGTTATTAAATAAGTCCCAGAAAATAGAGAACAAGTCCAGTCATCAATTTTTTGATGAGTTATGAAAAATTCATTCTATTACTGATGTCCATCTCTTACTGTATTTCACACGTGCCTTTGATCTGTATCAGCATCTGGACTTTGAGTGGAACAGGACCAATGTATTGAATTCCTTTCTAGTGTTGCCAAATAGACATCATGACAACCAAACCTGACTCACTCGTAGATTTGTAGGTAAAAGCCTTTCCACATGGCATAAAATCTGACAGGTCACCTGTAAAGCTGGAGTTGTTTGTGTTTCTGACAGCCCAGCTCTCTGCATTTTCCAAATAAAGTTTTGCACTTGCTTCTGATGTTCATGGCTTTTTAGGTTATTGGTATTCATCTTCACATGGAAGGGCAAGGTGGTAGAAAAATTGGATGTGGCTACAAGGCTGAAGGCAAAAAAAAAGATTATTTTTCTCCATGTGAGCAACATGTTAAATTTTACACAAGTCTTAAAATAAAATCTTTATAACAAACCTTCCTCCATCAGAACACAATGATGAGATCCGAGGGGTGCTTGAATCGACTTCACTGTGTGCATCTGTGACCCACAGTAACCAGTAACTTATCCCTACTTTCCCCTACTTTGGGTTCATATGTGTCTTCCTGACTATCTTAGAAGGACAAAGATCCACAGTTAATAATGTTGTTTTTCTTTATAGGTGACATATGGCATTGTCAAAGTAAGGTCAATAAATCTAACATATTTTCCACAAGAGTTTTGCTGTTGCAAATGTAATATATTCACTTTGGAGTGTTTTTTTCCACTATGGGAACCAAGCTACTGTATATTATTATATATTGCATTGTTGAATTCCAGAGAAAAAAGCCTCTGGAGTAACCCAAGCAGTGGCCTTTCCTCTGAATTTACACCATCAATACAAAGTGACGTAGCAGAGGCAGCGTAGTCCCACCTTGAATTTGCTGTGACAGTGTACAAGAGACTACACTGTAAAAAAGTTGCTGTAACTTTGACAGTAACTTCCAGTTCCATTTATTTATTTTGATTTAAAATGTTTTAGTTTTAAGTATTAGAGGTCCCACATTATGCTCCTTTTCTGCAGTTTAATATAGATCATTGATGTCTTAATGAAATGGTAGTCACATGTTTTGGTCCAAAAGCCAATAAATCAAGCACAGCAGCATTGTTTCCAGGCTCTCATAGCCCCTCTGTTCAGAACAGTCTGATTTAGTGGGCGTGACCTTCATATGTAAATGAGCCACCACTGATACTGTCCCGCTCCTCTGCGTCACTGAGAGCGGCGCCAAGAGCTCAGAGTGCACAATGTTTAGAAAACAGCGAAGCTCGTTTACCGTAACATTACAGGCTAAAACAACAGGCTAACTTCAGCTAAAGTTAGCATCCTGAAGCTAACACAGAGACAGGGGGGACACTGAGGAAAAGCTCTTACATCTGCTCCACAGCACACAGCATTTAAAATACTCGCATTTCCAGGGTCCAAGGTTTGTTGGCGGATGGTTGGTAACGCACCTGTATTCAGGACCAGTCTATTTGCTAGCCTTCTGTTGTACTGTCCAAAGTTAGAAAAGCAGTCAGCCGTGAAGTGAGTAGCACACCTATGCACAGTTTTACTGAGTGTAGCTGGCATATTTCCTTGATAAATCAACTCTAGTCACTTAGTCTTGTCTTCTTCCGAGATGGGAAGCTTGTGCATGGAACTATGTGGCTGTTTACAGCCAAAAACAGAGCAGTGGTGGCCCCTCAACTTCAGCATTCTCCTCCCTGTTGCTGGAGAGATTTCTCTGATCTTGGAAAATCCCCAAAATCCAAACAGCTCGTTTTAGGTCAGGATTTTACATTCACAAGCACTACTAAGTACAAGTTTTATCATCAAATATCACATTTTGTGGGCTGGGAGTAAAGCCAAAGACCCACAAATTTCACTAAAAGACGTAATAAAGTGATTTTTGCATAATATGGGACCTTTAATGTATTACCTCAGGTTTTTTTTTTTCATAATCAAAGCTGGATCTTGATTTACAGTAACACTGTTTTAATTTTCCTGCTTTAGTTGTATTTTGATTTACAATGACATTTCCATGAATTTGATTTAAAGTATCATTGTTTCTTTTTTTTACAGAATCATAAATGCATATTAATGTACAACATTATTACCATTTTTAATTTAAAGTACCATTACTGTCAGTCATACCATATGCTGATTTTCAGTATCATTAGGCCTACTGTATTTTAATATGCAGTATTTATACTGTTTTTCAATTTATCTGGTATCATTGTATTTTGATTATAGTATTTTGATTATAGTATTCCTGTTTTCAGCAGCACACTGGAAAGATCTTTACATACACTGCAGATATTACATTAAAATACTGTTAATATTACAAATACAAATAATCAGTAACAGTGTAGTGTACTCTCATCTCTGATCTAATAACCATACAGTTACCTCACTAAAGGCTGACCTGACCTTTAGCAAAACCCCAAATGAATTTATGATTAATGTAAGTTGTGAAAAATGAAACTCAAATCTGAAAAGCCAGCTGTCACAATGTTATGTGACGAAGGCAATGCTTACCATGCTCATTATGTCCTGACCTTTAGAAACCTGCTCCTCTCACCACTTGTATATGAGAAGTCTCTCTTGAGCCATCTGTTTACTGTTATGACACATCACTTGAGCTTTTCTCTCTGCTATGTAAATATATCTCTGATGAAGAAGTGTTTGTGACGCCGTGACTCTGCATTCCACACAGGATCTAAACAGGTCTGTGTTGTAGCATCTACTGAGGAAGTGGAGTGAATCTGGTGTTATCAATGCTTGGTCTGGCATGGCCCAGATAAAGCTAACCACCCCAGCTTCTTGTAAAACCTTACATAAGACCTCTTAAATTGTTAGCTCTCTTTCTTTGCAACTGAGCCTAAGCCAACATTTCCCAATAAGTAATTGCAGCAGAGGGCTGGGGTAACATTTTCAGTCTGTATTACTTCACTTAGAATTTTCCATTAATAAGAAACAAGAGGATCATTGCTGCAAGGACACTGCATCTAATAATATGAGTTATAACTGTGAATGAGCTGTTTGACATGTGGATGCAGAGAGCATGAATGATACCAGCCAACAGAGCAGACACAATAACATTAAAATTAAACCGTTCAATGTGGTCCATATGTGGAGGCGCAATGTGTGAGATTAAACTGCAGTCCTCATGTGGGTTATTGTTCTGGTAACACAAAAGCCTATTTTGAAGTAGGAGACTCAAAGGAACAAGCAGGCATATCTGGGAATATCAATGAAATTCTTGTCTGGGTGTAAGGTTTCAAACTTAACAGTTTCCTGTGAGCAGTAAAAACTTTTGCAATTATGAGCTATAACTTTTATGAGATGCTGAGTGTGTAACTCCAAGATCCAAGCAGGCCCCGCGTAGTGAAAAGCCTATGATGATGAGAGAAAATCTCCATAACATTAATATTTCTGAAGTGAATAGCAGTGTAAAACACATAATCGTGCACTCGCTGTAGACACTATCTGTTTAGGTGGGGAATCAAAGTGAAAGCAGATGAGTCTGTAGGCTAAAATACTTTCCACTTGAAGTAGGCCGCTCGTGTTCAGAGCTCTCTCAGTAGCTGGGCTCGTTCCAGATGCTTGGCTGGAGGAGTCAGTTCAAACTACTTGGCTCCACTGCTCTCACCACACTGTCGCTGGGTTGAGCCCTGATTTACAGCTAAAGTCCTCCTGCTGGACTGGCCAAACCCAGGGCAGATGAAGAATGGCATCCAGGAATCCTCACACAATAGAACAAACCCAATCCAAAAGAGCTGTAAAAGTGCTGATAAAAACAGATTTTGATGGATTGCAAACTGTTCAAACCTTTCATTTAATTAAAACAGAGCTAAGAAAACATATCGAATGTTAAAAGTGAAACATTTTACCGTTTTATGAAAATGTACAGTCATTTTAAAATTTGATGCCAGCAACACTTTGTGCAATGAATAGAACTGCTGTTCTTTTGTGAAATGGTTCTGAGTTCAGAGCCAGTGCAGAAAAAGTGCAAGGTTAAGGAAGGAGGTATCCAAGATCAAGCCAGGGATAGAGGAAAGAGGAGGCAGGGATGAGGAAGGATGAGAGAGGGTTAGATTTACTTCACAACTCAACCATATGTGACCTGAATATGTGGATGAAAGTCTTCTAATTGAATGTAGTCTGGTTACAGATTCCTGTACTGCAAATTTGTGGACAGGCAATCTGAATAAACTGAGGAAATAGATTTGAATTCTTGTAACCTGAATATTCTGATCCAAGGTCACAAATCCTGCTGAAAGGACAGACAAGTTTTTATAACAATATAGTAACATTGTTGACGAGACAGTTGAAGTCACACTACTTTAAAACATATTGTTTAACTATTGAAAGATTATAACCTCCCCCGCAATCCTCGCAGTGGTTTGGTCCAGTCTGTTTCTCCAGGCATCATGATTAAGTGTATAAAAACATTCAACAGTTAATAAGTTAATATCACTCCACTTGTTCAACAAACACAAACATAAAAAGCAAAATTTCAACTCCTTTGTCCGAAGCCGCCATGTTTTCAATAAGCAGCACCCAGGTTAAGCTAGTTGACAGATTAAGCTACAATGAAATTTGCATCAGCTGTTCATCTGCTGCTGGTGGAATATTATCGCCACGATTTGTAAATTTATCTTTTTTTTAGTTCTTATGTCTTTAAGTTTTATGCTATATTTTATTTTTATTGATTTAAAAAGAAACAAGTTTTAACTTTGATGGTATTGTATAGTATAGTTAAACACAGTGGGGTAATTTTCATTACAGGTACACTTTAACTACGAGAGACAAAATAAGGAAAAAAATCCCTAAAGCCACGTTGGTGGAAAAAAAGTATTTGGTCAATACAAAAGTTCAATTCAGTACTTTGTAACAAAACCTTGTTGGCAATGACAGAGGTCTAAAGTTTCCTATGAGTCTTCACCAGGTTTGCTCACACTGTAGCTGGTATTTTGGCCCATTCCTCAATGCAGATCTCCTCTAGAGCAGTGATGATTTGGGGTTGTCGCTGGGCAACACAGACTTTCAACTCCCTCCACAAATTTTCTGTGGGGGTTCAGGTGTAAAGACTGGCTGGTCCACTCCAGGACCTAGAAAAGCTTCTTACATAGCCACTCCTTCATTGTCCGAGCGATGTGTTTGGGATCATTGTCATGCTAGAAGACCCAGCCACATTCCATCTTCAATGCCCTCACTGATAGGAGGAGGTTTTGGCTTCAAATCTCATGATACATGGCCCTGTTCATTCTTCCCTTAACACGGATCAGTCGTTCTGTCCCTTTTGCAGAAAAACAGCCCAAAGCACGAGGTTTCCACCTCCATGCTTCACAGAAGTTATGGTGTTCTTGGGATGCAACTCAGCATTCCCCTTCCTTGTCCATCCATATGCTCTCCGGCAAACTTCAGATGGGCCTGGACATGGACTGACTGAAGCAGGGGGACATACCCCAGGAGGATGCAGTATTTGAGTCTCTCTCGGCATAGTGTGTTACTTTGGTCCAAGCTCTCTGCAGGTCATTCATCAGATCCCTCTGAGTAGTTCTGGGATTTTTGCTCAGCATTCTCATGATCATTTTGACCCCACGGGATGAGACCTTGCGTGGAGCCCCAGATGGAGGGAGATCATCAATGGTCTTGTACGCCTCACATTTTCTTACAACTCCTCCCACATTTACAGCAACCTGCTTTCCTGTTGTCGATTCACTCTTCCCAGTCTGGTGCAGGTCTACAATTTTCTTCCTGGTGTCCTCCAACAGCTCTTTGGTGTTGGTCATGGTTGAGTTTGGAGTCAGGTAATAAGTGGAGGACAGAAGTGCTTCATAAAGAAGAAGTTACAGGTCTGTGAGATACAGAAATCTTGTTTGGGGATGACAAAATACTTATTTTCAAATAAAGTCTATAAAAATCTTACTCTGTGATTTTTTTCTCATTTTGTCTCTCATAGTTGAAGTGTACCTTTTGATGAAAATTACAGACCTCTCTCATCTTTCTAAGTAGGAGAACTTGCAAAATTAGTGGCTTACTAAATACTTTTTTGCCTTGCTTAAGTTATTTCTTTTCAGCTGTGATCTATTCCATCACTAAAAACCTGATTAACGCAACATTTCATGCTCTGAAATGAGCAGCTCTACCCTCCATTATCCCAATGCGTTTGCACTCATAGGCTATAAGTGTTTTATGATAAATTCTTACCAGATTACTCCAATGCCCAGAATGAAGATAAAATGCAGCTGTCCTAACCGAGCCCTTTTCCTTCACATTCATTCATTTGAGAAATATCTATACTCACATTTTCTGTCATTTGAATTATTTTTTTGTTCAAAGAGGTAGGTTACATTGATCAGAAGCTCTCTACCACACTCAGCGTCGTACACTTTGGTTTTTAAAGTCAGCAGGCTTGTCTCAGACAAATGGAGGGCATGAAGCCTGCGGTGCATGATTGTATAATGGAAACTGTAGAGGCTCTTTCACGCTGCTCTGAAACACCCACATGTAAACAGCTATCAGGGAAAGATCATAGCTCCCGACCCAACCACAGAACGAATGTGCACAGGGAATGCAGTTTGTGTCTGGTAAGATGTGACAGAAATAGTTTACAGCAGAAAATACAAAGAATTTGTTCAGAGAAGTTTAAAAAAACTTTCAGACCAGCTTTGTGAGTTAAAGTTTCATCCTGAGCCTCTACCTTCTGGAGTCTTCTGTGTCATGAGGACAACCAAGTCTCAAAGAAAATATTTCTTCCTTTAATGTTGTTTATGGGTGTTAATTCATTCATCTGGTAACTTTAAATGACTTGTGGCTTTTAAAGGCGTTTGTGAGACCACTGACAAATAACCAGCAGCACGACAGTCATAAACTTCCCAAGTCCCCATATGGTAAGCTAACACTGAAGCATTTTTTACAACACAAGGAAAAGCTGCATAATTGTCATTAGCAGCTGTTTAAAAGTCAGGCCAGAGAGTCAGCATGCACAGCACACTCCAGAAAAAGTTCACCAGAACAGAAAACATTTAATAATCGAGTTACACCTAAGGCCTTTCTGCTGTCAAAGGTCAGACTGAAATCTGAAACTCAGTAAAGGGTTGATAATTTTGATCAAAATGGAGAAAAAAAAAAACTGGAGATATGCAGCTACAAAGCACAACTGTGAAAAATCCAATTAATTGTGTGACACGGCTGGCCAGCTGCGAGTAAAAACACAAATTGTTTGTTTTTGTACAGCAGGAGAGATTTTAAAGAGAACACTTGTTTAATTTATTTTGGATGCTTTTAAGGTTTCACCCTGAGCGGACAGGACTGGACGGTGGATGGAGCAGGAAATGTTGAAATCCATAAGTTAAGCTACATACTTTCTCAGGTTGGGGAAGTTTTTGGTAGGTGGTGATAAAATTTGTATAAACAGCAAAAATTAAGACAATACAAATCTTTCTTCGCTAAGATGCTGAAGATAAGGCTGTGGTCACCCAGAACTGAATGAACTCCCTGATCTGACTGATGTTTGACAAACTACACTCAGACCTACACGATCACAGTCGATGTCTTTCAGATCAGATTTTAAAAAAAGAAAAGAAAACTCAGACAAAAGCCACAAAGCATGATATCTGCCTTTCCAATGAAGTGGAGTCGAGAGTTAAACGTTTCCCCAAATAAACACAAATTTTCTAGGACTGTACTCGAGCAAATCAGCTTTACTTTTTGGTTTCTGTCCACAACTATGAACCACACAGTGACTCAGACGGTTATACTGCACAGAAAAGCTTTTACTGTGTATCCATGGGAGTCACTTGCTGTAGTATGAAAGTTTGAGTCCAGTAGAGTTCACAGGTAAAATGTTTTACTGATCTGTTTTCAAACTGTAAACTCCAAAGTTCAAATTACTCAATTGGATTAAGCTATGGAAACTTTGAATTTGTTAGTACGTTCATTTTACTCAAATGTCTTAGTTTTCAGTGTTGAAACTAATGATTTCTGGGTAGATTTGACTTTTGTTAATGTTTAAGTAAGGACAACTTAAATTTGTTTCTGTGACTGTACTTCGTAACCATGAGTGAGGAGGGGACGCAGTCGATATGAGACCCTGCTGTACTTCTAGACAAGCAGTCGTGGCACACACTGTCAGTGCTCCACACAACACGGGCTGTTTGTCTGTGCGCCACAGCATGTACCAGCTGTCTGTGCTCTTGGTAGCAATGATCAGCTGTCCATACTTTAGGTGGTGTGGACTGGCTGCCTGTGTCAAAATTAAATAGATATATCTTTCTACAATTTTTAAAATTGGCCAAAATAGAAAGTCAGTCTGTACAAGACCCCGTGCCATGGAGCACGGACCACCAATATGTGGGGCTCAGATGACCTTTGCCCCCTGAAGAACAAAATTTCAATGAACAGCAGGGTCTCATATTGACTACCTTCCCTCCTCACTCATGGTTACCAAAGTTATGAAATTAGAGCTGTTTTTTGGTGTGGTGGCTTTTGTAACCAGGAGTGAGGAGGGGATGCTGTGGATATGAGACCCAGCTGTACTTTAAAATGGTTTTTAATTTAGTTGTTCCGACCTGCTTCAATTTTTTTTTATTTGTAATGAATGAATATTAGAATCAATTCACAAGGCAAATTTATTGATATCACATCTTTCACTTTTGAGTAAGGTCAACTTATTATGTTTTACAGTGATATGCAACATTTTTTAACATTACTTAATATTTTTATTTGTAACAAATAAGCATCAGGTTTACTTGATTAAAGAGAACAATGGTTTTCCATAATAATTGTTACTACTTAAGATGTTGAGTTAAATTAACTTGATTCTCACATTTTATTGCTTAGTTTCATGAAGGTAACCAGTTTACAAGCATTTTTCAAGTAAACTCAACTTATCCGGGTTTACAGTGCAGTGTAACAAAAGGTTTCTAATTACAGGTAGTTACATGCCTTTGTCTGAAGTTTACTTGGGTTCCTGATCAGGAGAAAACCAACAGAGCTCCTGTTTCACAAGACCAGCAGGAAAAAGAAAGAACTGCCAAAAAAACGAGACTATTTCAGCTGAAAACAGGCTTTCAGGAGTCCACAGAAAGTTTAAATGTGGAAAGTTGAATGGAGTCTTTTTTTTTGCAGGGTTTTTATGTGCACTGAATAAAAATGATAGTGACACTAAGGGCAATTTAAGAGCTTAAGCTGAGGAAAGCACTCTAATCACACCTTTGTGCTTCCATCCCCATTCAGTATTAGGATCTCACAACTGCTCATGAGGAGCTGTGAGGATGGTGAACCTTGAAAAAAGAACCTTGGCAGCTAAGTACTTCCATATGTTCTCGATTCATCGGGTGTGCTATAATAAATCCTCAAAGCGGTAGAAAGTACGTGTATTTGATATAAACATCACCGGGGATCATCATAAATTATTGTAGCTCTTTTGGCTGCAACTTTATTATTGCACCCCACTTTCTCCACAGCCAAGTATCCTATGCAAATGAGAGAAAGTGTGCTGTGACTGATGAAGTTAAGTGTGTCAGTCCACTGTTAAGACCTCACAATCACAGTCCTGCTCACGTCTGCTGGGACTGTTTGAATCCCTGAGGCTCAAAGAAACAAAAACACAGACGTGCTATACCGTACTCTATGCTATCAACGCAGAGCTGAAATATAATTACTGAAAACTAAACCTTAAAAGGAAATGGGTACCAATGAAGAGCCTAAAATCTGTTTATCAGTCCGTAAGCAGGTTTCAATCTTAATTGCCTGGAAGTGCCTTAAAGGCCTTGGAGTACAGAGGAGTCAGGAGGTTAATTAGCATCAGGGATTAGATATTTTTCCTGTTCTTAATCAGACGGTCGAGAGGAAAATGTTCATCACTGTGCTGGCCATTGGCGCCAGACATCTGGACCTTTTAAATAAATTTATAGAAGTGACTTAGCCTATTGTCTGGCTCTGGTCCATTTCTGTTTGTTTATTATCTATATCCCAGTTTGTTTGGAGGGTCATCAGTCACAAATGTAAGCCAACAGCAGGTCATTTATTAAGCTGAGAACACTTAACACAACAAGATTTAAAGACTGATTACAACTGTAAGTTATTCCTGAGGTGGTGGAAAGTTTGCAGTCTTCTGGGAAATAAGTGTCTGCGCTGTCAAGTTACTGTAAATCAAACATGTCTGATTTTAACAACTGGAAACCAAGTAAATCTGAGCATGTGACGGTTTGAGGCAGATAAAAGTGGAAATCTGTGAGACTATGAATCTATTCTGAGGTAATGTGCGGGAATGCTGCAATATCATGGTCGATAAGGACATCAAAGTCTTACAAGTTCAAAATGATCTTTACTTCTCCAACCCGCGCTTACAAACATAATTTGATATTCACAGTTGGTTGCCCACACGGTCAGGATCCTGGAGGGATTTTCATTTGTTTTTAAGATTGCTTGCACAAAGATCTGAGCATTTGTTTTTGTTGTCAGTACAGAATAAATCTTAATGCAGAGGTATTGGCAGAGTAAATGTAATATTTCCCAAAGAAAAACTTATACAGTTTAATATACGATTGTTTAAAAAGAGGAGAGATGAAAATGACTCATGCCTTCTTCTGCTCTTTTTGCTTATGCCTGTCAACGCGTGTTTTCATAGTCCTAGATTTACGTCCCTTCGATGGATAGAGCTGGAAGGAAGAGATATCTGTTAAAGCAGGTGTTGAGTGCTGAGTTCCTCAGTTACAACATTTGGACTTTAGTGTTGGTTTATCAGACCAAACCTGTCTTTAAAGCATGTTTATGTGCCACTATGAGGCCACTTCTGCTCTGGATAGTTCATCACGTTTCTCCCTCAGCACCTGTATACTCCACATGAGAAACTAGCTGGATGATGGTTCTATAGAGAGAGCTTTAAGACTGTCGTATATTTTCACTGATTTTCTCCAAACTGCCCACGGCTGTTCTTATTCCAGAGGTAAACCAACCCCAGCTTCTTGATGTGCTGATTCACTAACTCGCAAACTATGAGTGCAATCAGTCAATCGATCTGATCCCCCATATGCTTCTGCCAAAAGGTGAGAAACATCCACAAAAAGGCACCAAATCAAAGAAAATAACTCACAAAATTCCACATTTACAATTCCTCTTGGTGCTTTTTGAAGCTGAGACGCAACATTTCATTAAAAGTGCATCTTTTAGTCAGATATGTTTGGCCTTGGGGCTGAGATAAATAAGAACATGAAAGGCAGTAAAAATTCCTCATATGCTTCCCAAACTTTAACCAAATCTGGTTTTGTCTCTTAGATATTTTACCAAACTTTGACTCTCTCTATGGCCGCCAGAAGAGGATAAGTTTGTCCTCGTCATTTAATTAACTTTTTATAATGTGAAGCTTTTTGAAATGTCACGAATGGAGTTATCTCTTCATTTTAATCAAAGCACATTTCATAAAAGAGAAAAAGGATTAATTTCATCTTTTGGATTCTGTTTAAAGGCACTGTTGAAGACACGCCAGCTGGCAAAGTTTAGCTGTGAGAAGCAAGATCTGTCCTTTATCTTATGAGGAAAGCAGTTTCTTGGATTTACTTTGCAAAAATGGTGGACGCTGGAGCTGGACTGTGAAAAAGAAAAAAAAAGGTCGGAGCAGAAGGAAGCTAAAGTGACAGAGCACCAGGCTGTATGTAGCGCTAAATATAAGTGGCTACTAAACTACCGTACAAAGTTTGCGTGTAGTCACGTTTTAAACAATTATACCAGCACTTTGCATCCTGTAAAAAGTTTTGAACAAAGAAAAGTTTGGCGGTGCCTTGACTAATGGGTTTAATTGGTTCTGTGACAGAGCTTGTAACACAAGTTACTCATAGTCTAATTCATTTTCCCTATTACAATGAATTAAAATGCAATTAATCCATTCTAAACACCCCAAAACACTTTTTTGTTAAATATTTTTACATGAGAAAGATAATGTATTGCAATAAACTTGTTTTATTAAGTATAATGTGCAGCATTTACCTGGGGTCAGACGACTTGAAGATGCTGACTGAGATGGAGGAGAGAGGCTGAACTGAACAAGTGAACCTTATTGGCTGATATTTGCCCTTTTCGTTGTGATGATTTGGGTTTTCTGTTGAGTTTTGGGGGATTTTGGATTTTCTTTTATGTCTTGTTTCTTGATTCTTTGTTATTCTTGTGTTAATCTTAGTTATTCTTGTTGAGTGTTCTGTGTTTCTTGTTTTTGTCTTTAGGTTGTGTTTTTCATGGTTTTGATCTGTTACTTGTTGATTGTCATGTGAATGTCTTTTGTAATTATTCTGAGTGTTTCTGAGTTTTAGGTGTGTTTAGTCTCTGTCTTGAGTTTCCCTATGCTGGTTTGGTTCTCCTTTAGGTGTCGTTTACACGACAACGTTTTATCTGAAAACGCCAAAATGCTGTAAAACGCAGTGAAAAAAATCTGCAGTTACACGGAAACGCTGCCTGGCCTGTAGGTGGTGCTATAACTGTCTTGTCAAGAAGCCGCAACTCTACCGAAGTAGAGTTGAGCTGATCATCTGGTGTATTGAGGAATACTAAGTTAAAAAGTGAAGCAAAAGACGCACATTTTGTTTAAAGACAGTCAGAAGATTAAGCAGATTAAGCAACACAACACGGTAGATCGCGACGATCGTAACAATGGTACTGTTGTCCTGTTGAATGCGCAAGAGGCGGAGCGTGATGTCAGTGTTTCCATTGAATATGCCGGCTTACTGTGTACACGGCAACAGTGTCGGCAGCGTTTCAGACAAATCCCACTCAGGAGGCCGTTTTCAAAAGTTTGTGTTTAAGGTTGGCTGAAACACCGTTTCGAGTAAACGCAAGACTGAAACGCAACAAAACTTTTGCGTTTCACCCTGAAACCGTTGTCGTGTAAACAGCCCCTGAGTTTCCCTCCTGTTTGATTACTCCTCGTGTTTCACCTGTGTCTTGTTTTGCACCTGTGTTCAATTGCTCCCTTGTGTATATAGACTCTGTTTCCTTTTTTTGCTTTGTCTCTTCATTGTTGCTGTCACCCATCATGTTCCTGTGCTTCTTCATGCTTCTTGGCGGGTTTCAGTGAGTTCTCTTGTGTTTTTTGATTTTGTTTCTTTTGCTAGGAATTTTGGTTGTAAGATTTGGATTTTGAGTTTAGTTTAATAATTTTACTTTTCCATCTGCATTTGGGTCCTCCTACTTTTTGTTTCCCTGGATTTCATAACATTCCCCACATTTTCTTCACTTTCATCTTTTTTGATAAAAGCCTGTCCGATGAGCTCTGCTTCATCCTCCGTTTCAGAATGTTTCAGAAATGAGTTGAGTATGTGTCAATAAATAGCTCTGCCTTTTGCTCAGTTTTAACTTTTTCTGGGTGTTTTTCAGTAAAGTTTGAAAGTTTTGCAAAATAAATGCAAGCACAACACTGAAGCTTCCACTACGAGCGTACCATTTAAGGTGAATAAGTGAGATACCAGATGCTGGGCGGTTGTTGTACGAGTGTGCTGTTCCCTGTGGGCCAGTGGTGTGGTATCTGAAGCTAGTTCGAAAATCTGAAGTTTAGCTCTCAACCTAAAGCAAAACATAACAAATCAAAACAAAAAATGGTCAAGTGATGGCTTCAATCTCAAAAAACTTGTTATTTAGGGCACTTGTAAACCAAGGTACCACTGTGGTGTTCAAAAACTAAGATCAGCTCTCCATACGAATGCCTTGGCCAGAGTCGCATCCCTACAACAGTGGGTGCTAGTGCTCATGGGGAACAGGGTTTTTATCCCGGCAAAACACTACCAGGTGTCACTGCTATCGATGCCAAATACATAGCTGTAGAGCCTGTCATGTCAAGGGATGGCTCATCCTTATGTAAGAACTCAGAACCATATAGCTTCTTCTGTACTTGATAGAATTTACAGAGCTAAACTTACATCCCTGTGTTTACAGAAGCAAAAAATGTGGATGAGGAGTTTGTTCAGTTAGGAGGTAAAGTCCTGTGTCTAATGGTACAACCTAGCTTACAATGTTAGTATCCTATTCTCAGAATCACTCTTTTTAGTTTTGGAGAGTGTTTATGCACCACCAAAGACATTTCAGCACGTGATATTTTGAACGGATCCAGTTTGAGTCATACTTAACCACAATCGTCATGCATGTTTTCTCCGCACAGGAAGAGAGGCCTTTGTTTTGAACGAATCAGCTGTGGGCATCGTGGTTCTCCTGACTCCCTACGAGAAGTTTCCCATCTCAGAACCAGTGATGGGAAACACTTCGTCATCAGCACAGCAGCGCACTCCTGTGAGTCATTATTCTCTATAACCACAAAGCTCTCTGCTTCATTCATGTCATAATGTGTTGGCTCCTCAGACTGACAGACGGCTGAATCTCCGGCCCAAATTGGCATAATTACAACTTGTTGCCTTTATAAGCTCTGATTAGTTGTCAGCCTTAATAACCCAACTTGAAAGCAGTTACATCAGCTCCATTTCAATTTAGTATTTATCAGACAAGAGCTCATGTTGTTTTGTTGCCCTCTTCTTCACAGAACAAAAGAAATCTGAAGTTGGCATAAACAAGGATTCTTGTCAACAGTCAGAAGGACAACATATGTCTGCTGTGATACTAGGCTCAACTTGTGTTAATTGTGTTTCTGTCAAACAAATTATGGGCTGGGTTATTTATTACGGGACAATCATGATGCACCTGGGAGTTTAGTTTCTATCCTTCGTCATCATGTTTTGGTTTTGTAACAGTTGCTTCAAAGAAATGGGTCGGATATTTCATGTTATTGCAAAGCAGTTACTCAACTTAAACACAGAGAAATCAGAGCCGCTTCAACCGCCAAATTGTAAATGAATTGCTCGGCAAACAGTGAAGAATATATTCGTGTTGTAAAAGAAGAAACACCTCATACATAATTTATGGAGCTCCTGTGTCATCGCCTGTCTCCTCCACAATCGGCTGCACACAATAACTGCAACAAATCATCAAGGCAGAGTGGAATTAAGCCATGGGCTGCAGTACACGAATGCTTCTGCAGCGAGCCTCCCAAACAATGCCTGTTGAAAATGAATTAACAGTGAAGGGTGAATTAAATGCAGTAATTTAATCACGGTGAATTTAAGATAAAAGCAAAAAAAGGGCCAAAACAAATCAAATCAGAGTAAAGGCTGAAACACGAGCAGATGGCCTCGTAATGGGAAGCAGGTCGAGCTGGTTGCTAAGTGACAAGGGCTAAGAAGAGGGTCCACAGTTTTGGCCGTGGTTTTGCAGGAAAAACACTTCTCCTCCCTAGTCTGAGCCACCCTCTCTCCCCGTAGAGCTGTGGTTGTGACGCTGGCGGGGCAGGACAGGAGGCAGGCCTGACCAAATGAGAAACAGACCCCCTTCACCCTCGTATTGCCTATTTCTCCCTGTGGCTTTTTTGTTTTCAAAGAAAAAAAGAACGTTCTCCAAAAATAGATTTGGGGCTCGCGTGCCAATGGGTTTTGAAACCTTTTTTTCCACTCCCTCTAGTCACGCAAGTAGCCTGGCGAGACCTTGAAGTGAGGGCCGGGGAAAAAACAGAACTCGTAAGAGACAGGACGATCAGAGGGGGGAAAAGTCTCTGTGGAGTGTTTGGAGAAAGGATTGTGGTAAGCTGAGGTTGGAGCATCCCTGAAGCCAGGCCTCTGCTTAGGGAACACGGTGCAGAGACTGCCGTGCAAGCTGCAGGTATGAGGGGTTTATGGGTAATCCAAGCAGGAGCAGAAAGACCTTTCTCGCTGGCCTGGCCTCATTTTGACTGGACGGTAGCCTGGACAGCTCCACAAAAGAGTGTGATTCTCACTGAGCAACTCACACCTGGATGCAAAGACTCTCATTTCGTATGTCCAGAATCTGATATCCTTCACTGTGATTCATTTCACATTTGACTGATCCCTGCAGCTGCTATTCATCTTTTTTATCTGTCACATCGTATACGCTATGTCGTCAAGATGAGATCACTGCCCAGATTATAAAGAGACACTATCTTGCCCCGGTTAACTGCCTCAGAGAGTGAGCCTGTATGAGAAGTTTCATTATAGAAAGAGCTTTTGAACTTAAGACAGTGAGAAGGAGGCATGGCACAAGCTCTTCAGCAGAAGTCATGTTAAAGCCATTATATCCTGCAGTCGTTATAGTCATTAAGCCGTCAGAGCTGCACAAGCTCACTGCTGCTGAGGAGCATCAAAGTACCCTGGAACATCTGAGTAAGAGTTAATATTTTCTCTGTCTTTAATGTCAGGTAGGCATGTTGTATCAAACAGTTTCTCAGCATGATTACGTGTGCACAATAGACTGTAAATGGATACAATGAGTTTTCACTGACTTTGAGGCCAAAAGATATAGAGCCCCCCCTGCTGACTGGCTGCAGTTAAGGTCATAAACTCTGCTTTCTTAATGTTAACAGATGGAACAGAGGCCAAACTATAAAATTTAAATCATAAGCTTTTTCTCAAACATAGATCCTGTCATTACAGTTATTATTCAGCTGATTTATGTTTACGTCCTCTTTTACAAGAGAAGTCAAGTTTTTATTTAAAATCTGGTATAAAAAGATGAGATGTAACAGTGGCATGCACAGACTTTTGAAGGGCAGGGGCAGATGGAAAAAAAAAGGCACCATACAGAATATTCTCACCACCTCCATGTGTTGTCTAGGGCACGGATTTTTGCCTCCCAAGAGGACAGCTAAGTGTGTTAAGCTAAAAGTCTTTGCACGCCTGGTGCTCCCGGCCCAGCGGGGCTCTGAATCTCTAGCCAGACTCTTCTCCTCTGTTGTTCCCAAATGGTGGAATGAATTACCTCTTTAATTACCCTTTCTACTTTTAAGAGATGTCTGAAGACTCACGTGTTCAGGGAAGACTTACGCACTTGAGCTGACCCTTCTCCTCTTTGTCCTCAGGGGTAGAATAAGTCAAAAGGTCTCAGACCCAGATCTTATTGAGTTGTCAGCACTAATTACTGAATGTTGTTGAAGGCTTAAGTATATTGTTGCAGCGATTAACCCATTTATGCCCTTTTTTTTTCAGAAATGTAAGGCATATAGTTTCATCAGTTAAGTCCTTCTGAATAATGTTATGTATTTGTTTTTTTATTATTTGTTTTTTTTTGTTTTTATTATGCACTTTGTTTATGGCAACAATTGTTGCCAGTGTTCACAGCTTGTTACTAGATCACCTAATAATTATATAGAAATAAGAATAATTATAATAATAATAAAGTCGCCAAATAAGTCAATAACAAGCAATCCTGCAGGCAGTGTTTTCCTTTAGTTTTTCTAACTATGCACACACTGGCAACTTTTGCTGCCCCTTACAAAACTAAGCCCATGAACAAAAAAATATTTATCTCTGGTACAATTTTTGGGGAGAGGGTTACTCTAGAGACTTCAATGATTAAATAATTACAAATTTGTTCTGGGGGAAGAATCATAAGAAATTAATGAAAATTGCATTATTCCAGGACAGCATCAATCATGTCTTCTGCTGGAAGGAGCTGGAGACAGACAATGTCATGTGATAGGAACCACTTGGAAACTATTTTTCATTTACCAGAATCTTTATCTAAGTTGTCTACTTAAATATAAGTGGAAAAAGTTTCATTAGTAATGTTGAGGTATTTTAGTGTGAGTAGAAAATGACAGTGATACACTTTGCAAAATGGGTTAATGTGGTCAGCTGGATACATTATTTTACATGAAAAAAATCTTCTTGCACTTAATGGCAGCACCTGCAGCCAAATAACTTGTAGCACTTTGTTGCACTAACTAGGTTTTCCCTTCTGTCTAAATGCTTGCTTGTGTTGTACATTACTGGACTAAAGAGTCTGCTAGATCAAACTGTAGAACCGTAGGTAAACAGGTGGGCAGTTTGGTGGTTTTTTTATCCAAGAGGGCAGTTTAGTGTGCTTTGACTCCCAAGAGGGCTTTTTATGCACTTTTGACTTTGATTCCCACAAGGGCACCTTAGCACCTTAGCACTTTAGCATTCACTTTAGCACTTAAGAATGCACCTTAGCATATGTCTTTGTTCCCAAGAGGGCACTTTTGCACTTAACCTCCCCTTCAGTGACGATGCCAGCCAGGTCACTTCTGTGCCTGCCTTTGCTCTGCACCAGCTCAATATGTCTGCACCCCTGCCTGGAGGCCGTTTAATAGCCTCTTAGCTCGGAGCGTGAAGAAGCGAGATGACATTATCCATCCTCTGTACAGTCAATGGGGTGCACAGTATTTAATGCAACATTAATGTAAGTTAAAGACTTCTGGCTGTGACAATTAAACTTTGTTTGCCAAGGTCAAACACAGTTGAGAAGAGAGGAAAAAAAGCATCCTCTGATGATTCATTCTCCTTGCTGCGAATAAAATCATGAATCGTAACAGTGACGTAAAACGCCCTCTATAATCTTCAAAAATTCATGTGATCCTCTTGAGAACACTTTCTTTGAACTTGCCTGAGTCAGATAAAACAATGTGAGATTGTCAGAAGATCTCCAAGTGGTGGATTCACAAAGGGGTAATTGTGTGAATATGTAAGTTACACATTGTTTTCTTAATGAACCAGAACCTTGAATAGATCTCAAATTCGCCTGCCAATAAAAGGCTTTGTAATACTACAGTGGTTATAATTCAATCCTGTTATTGTGTGGCAAGAAAAGGAGAGTATTGCACTTATTCAGAAGAGTGCTGTCCAGGTAACAAATGGAAATCATTCAACGGTGCATGAAATTAGATTATTAGCATATTCTTTGATCAAAGTGTGGAACTGATCAATATGAAGAACGTCACCTCTGTTCTGAAGCAGGTTTGAGGATTTCAAAGGCTGGGTATCCTTCTGTGAAACAGCAGCTTCATGCTCACACAGCATGAGTACAGGTAGCTCATCGACCACCCTGAAATAAAACACCAACGAGTGTGCATCAGGTTTATGAAGGAGAATGATGCTATAAGTCAGACACACTTCTCATACTCTTATTCTCTGTTGATAACAACAGTATTAGAAACCATGGCAGTCGAACTAATCTGCAGTTTGTATTATTTGATTGGATGGTTTGAAACAGTGCGAGTCTAACTGTGTGAGTTGGACCTTATTAACATAAAAAAACAGAATATGAGCGCATTCCGGTTTTTCAAAAGGGTTATTGGCGTTTACAAGGCCCTTGTACAACTGGGTTATTGCTAGTATTACAAATATGAAAGGGTTACTGACGGCACGTGAACACACTCATTGACTTAAATAGAAACTTATCTGATCCTGTACTGCAAAGGAGCAGAGTGGTGCCTGAGACCCATCTGGTGTGTTTTGGCTGTAAACCTGTTTATTTGTCAAGGTATATGCTGAAATCCTGAGGTTAAATTCAATACCTTTTTAAAAAGTCTTAAGAGCTTATAGAGACTTTAAGCTGTTGTTAGCAACCAATCTTTGACGGTCATAGTTTGCATTTTGACGTATATTAGGTTGGCTGAGAAAGAATAAAGCTCGAAAAAATAAATGAAACTAAAGGCAGGTTAATTGACATTCCCATTCCCACAACAAGTCACAGCAGTTATTCAGGGCCAACTTGCAGAAAAAAAAACAATTTATTTCATCAGTATTAAAATTTAGAACATGTGCCTGAGATTGTGTGATTTGCTTTCCATCAGCACTACATACGGACGGCTACTAAACTATTGTACCAACTGAGTTTGTTTTTGGGCTGCTAGCGCTGCATATAGCCCGTGCCTCACAAAATTACAACTTTGCTAGTTGTCACATTTCAAACAACAGCACTACATTACTGTATTGATAAATACCTTATCTCGTCGCATTGTATCCAGTAAAAAGTTGATTTGAACAAAGAAAATGTGTTCCAAAACAAGCACATGCTGGTCTGTGATGAGTGTGACGAGCAGAATGATTGTCCAATCACCAGGTGCGGCTACTTTTGAAGGTTCAGCCCCTGAAAACATTTTCAAAACAGATGGACTATTTCCATGGTGGATATATGAAACTGTCTGTCTGGCGTGTCAGGTTAGTTTGAAACAGTCGCAAGGAAGAAATTAAATGTTCATGAATACTTTTGGAGTCAAAGCTGGAATACCAATAAAATTTAATACCTTATAACATTACAATTAAAACTTTCTGATACTTCTTAAGGGCCTTAATTTTCCCACATTTGATTTTAATCAACTTTTAATTATTTTTAAGACTCCGTGGACACCCTGTTTGTGCTGTAAAAGTCCTCTTTTTTTGGCATTGTGTGTTTCAAGTGTACTTGGGGTCAATTTAATTTAAGACAGGAGGATGCTGCTTACCTCAAACAAGGCTGCTTCTGTCACGTGCTGTGCTAACGGGCAGTTGCTGGCTAGCATGAAATTTATCTTGCTGTTTCCATATTTTGTTGCATGAAAAGCATGTTTAAGTCATGGGGAGTGTAATATTAGTAATGCTTAAAGCTTAAGGATTCTTTTATATCTCATTTCGTCAGTAAATGGCTTCTGTTACGCCTGAAACACACCAGCTATGTCTGCAGCGCGACTCCGCAACGCAGCGTCTTGACTGCGTTTGTCAACTTACATCTGCTGCGTGTCCAATCCGACAAGCTACATGACTGACAGACCGAGGAGTTCCCGCGCTTCCCTCTCCATTGGTAAGTCTCTCTTCATTCATGTTGGGCTGTTAAACCTTAAACGTGTTGACTCCTGGTCTGGCACCGCTCATTACGTCGCTTTATCGTAGTCAAGCTGACTACGAACGTATTTTGACACAGTCTGTTTTATTTTGAAAGTCACTGGGTGTTTTAAGTAGTTTCCGGTCACAACTTCCTGTCCTGCTCGATCTTTCCTACGCTAAATTTATGCGTCACAGCTCCGCGTTTGTCAAAAATAGAGGCTGCGTATTACCTGCATTAGAGGTGGGCTATACTGGGAATTTTGGTGTCGATCTGATATCAAGCAAATACAGGGCCAGTATCGCTGATACTGATACCGATAATGATACTTTTTTGATGGTTGATGTTTCATAAAACTGCTGATCTTAAGTTGTTTTTGTGATTTTTCTTTTGGTTATGTTGTAAAAATCTAGGACAGAATTTGGGCAAAGTTAAAAAGGAACTATAAAATACTTTAGTGTCATGATAAACATTTATGCTCAGAAACAATAAACAGTAAAAAAAAATAAAAAAAATAAAAATCAAAAATCTCCAAAACTTTTTGTGTTGAATTCTTTCCTTTGAAAACAGTGAAAAAAATATATCATTTCATTTCAATTTTTTTGAAGTATAGCTTTGAAGACTTCAAATAAAAATAAATAAATACATAAAGGAAATTTCTCCTGTTATCAAACTCATTTTTTTTAAACAGTAAAGTATAAAGAGTTATCACACCAGAACAAATATTATATTAAAAATTCAAACAAACTTCTTTTTTTGGGGTCTGCTTTCTTGTTTCCCTGGTGCCACTGAGCCACGTGACATGACAGGGACACAGCCAGGTCGCCACTTTTATAAAACCGCAGCAGTCGGTGCATGCAGGAGAAAAAAACTAGAGTATTGATCTTGTTACACCGGTATCATTCGATATCGATACCAACATTGGTATGGATATTATCGATATTTGGTTCGATCCGCCCACCTCTAACCTGCATCACAACAGACCAGCCACGCAGACGGACTGCAACAGAAGGGATCCAGTGTGAGTCGACACTTTGGTTTGAATGTAACCTATTTGATCTGTTTGCTGTAACAGAGCAGAGACGCACTGCAGACACATCCGTAGTATTTTAGCCGTTAGACTCATCTGCATTAAATATGTTTCATAGTTCACACTTTAGTCCCTCACTGGATCTGAATCTTAGGAAATAGGAAAAGCACTGAACACCCCCATAACTCCCGCAAAAACAACCCTCTGGCGATGCCTCTGAGCTGCTGAACCTTGTCAGCTGTCAGCCGGCTGGTATAATTGAGTATTCATGCACACATGTCTTTTTTTTACATCTATGTGAAACTGGGCTTTACTTCTGACTTCATTTGTGTGCATCCTTTGGGAGTATTAGCAAATTCATGAGATACATTTGCTTGTTTCCTGTATCAAAAATTATCATGCTGACAGCTGACTCTGCCAAACCCAAGGTTTTTAAACACGATTTGCAAACCGATGAGTGCCTTCACTGTGTCCTTCCACTTCTCTAGTATGTTTTACAGTTGAGATCCAGAAATGTTCATCTTGTTAAGAGCATCTTTTCAAAAAGGTCTGGAAGTAAGTAACACACTATGAAACTGATTAAATTTTCAGTATCAGCTGTGTATGAAAACACTGACAACTCAATTTGAGACAGAGGTTGGAGCAGGACGTCAGAGAGGGAGATTGCATGTTAACAGAGCTGCCTCCACTTTGTGTTGACGGGAAAATGATAGATTTCATCTGGTTTAGGCAGAGCCTTTAATTTCGGCTTTGAGTAATGACTTGGCGTATGCCCTCTCACTCCTATCATCTAAAGTCTGTTGTGTATATACTGGCCACTGATCTTAGGTGCTCGGTTTGGGTCACACCATCCATCTCATAACCTGTGTCTGCTATGACAATCTATCTGGGTGGATCATCCCAGGCTGTCCAATTCAGGGAGCCCCGCCTAAATGTATGTATGTGTGTGTGTATGTGTGTGTGTGATTGCCCAGAATACCACACGGTTTGAGTTTCAGCTCCCTAACCAGTCCGAGGCAAGCCTTGGAGCGGACAAATAGAGCGTCCAGTTTCAGCCCAGTTTCATCAGGCAGCAGGAGTCTAGCCTCCGGAAATATGAGAGTGATGCAATGAGTTCTCATGACAGGTGGAGTTGGATACTTAGAAATATCGCTACTTAGAAAGTTTGTTGACATGCATTAATTCTAATATATGAGGAAGTTCAAAGGAGCTCTGACAATTGCATTTCAAGATTAAAAAAAGTCTGGATTTGACTACTTGAACTTTTAGCTGTTTGATCAAAAGTTCACTGGGGTAAAACAAGTAAGTTTGGAGCCTTTCTGATGTTTTTGTTACATCATGGTTTCATCTGAGGATCACCATCAACTCTTAAACGTGGACGACAAAATGAAAACATTCTAGTAACTCCAAACTCTGGCTGCAGACAGAAATTTCTCAACCTTGCTTTCCCTAATCAAGCTGTTCTTTAGGGTTATATAATCTGGGGAATAAACATTGAGAGTAATTAGTAGAAATGGCGAAATAGACTGAAATTTCCAAAGCAGCAAAACAAAGAGAAGTAAAGCCAGGGACAACAATGGAGATGTTACAGAGAACATGTCATGCGTACAGCACATGATAAATATCTGATATTTAATCCAAAGTTTGGTGTGGTCGGTGTTACATGATGAATGACTTCTGAGCTGCAAAACATGATGTGAATGAGATCTTTTGGCAGAGAGGATGAATGGATGTTATACACGAAAGCAGGAGTGACGGAAAGCTGGCGAATGTGGTGCTTATTAGAAAAAACAAATACAGAGTATAAATTAACAAGAGATAATGAAATCATATGAAGTCGCTTCCATATGGTTTCCACTGTAAGTTTCCCACTCTTGTTTTTTCTTTCTTCTTTTTTTTGTGGTCTGAATTTGACTAAAGGTGCTCTCAGAGCTATAGGGCTATTAATCCTCACAAGCATGTTATTGTGATTGTGTTACATCATATGACTATCAGCTTGTAAATAACACTTAATGGCTATTATTAAATCATATCTTGCTAATTTGAAGTGTGTTTTCTTAAGATCACGACATTTCTCGGCATAAACAGGGCGATTAGATTCCTCTGAGAGAGGGATAGAGTAGATAAAGAGCAGAGCTGGTAACAGATCATAAACTGTCCAGGATGTGCTCTTTAAAATGTTCCTGTTCTTGACTTTTATCTTGATTGCACTTTACAGCTTTTATCCTACAAGCTGCATCTCCCGTCCTGTACTCCGTCAACTCATGTTCAGTTCAGCATCTTGCAGGACTGACAGACAGCTAAAGTCATGAGACAAAGGATTTTCCGTGCTTCCCACTCCATTGATTAGCCTCTCTTCATTCATGGGTTGTCAAACCTGGAACCTGCTCATTCCTGGCCTGGCTGAGCTCATTTTGGCGGTTTGTTGTTAAAGACAGGACTACTACAATTTGGTTTCGACAAAGAGGCAACATTCTGTACAAAAAAATACAGCCTATGTGAAGTTTTAGGCATTAAAAACATATTTACTGCTTGGTTAAAAATCCAGCTTGGGTCTAATTCACTCTTGGCCCACACTGTACAGGAAGTGAATTTTTTCTAACTCAGTGGTTTAGAAAATATTAAGATCATGAGTTTATCCAATCAGAGGCACAGCTTGCATGTCTGGCACCCTGTAGCCGTAGGAGGCCGAAAGCCTGCCTCTTGAGGTAGCATTCGCAAAAAGGAGCCCTGCTAACGATGGGCTGCATTACTCTGTTCAGGAACAGATGGGTGATGTCATGGTTTTGACATGATTTCTTTTATTTTGAAAGTCACTGACTCTTTTTAGGTAGTTTTCGTACATGACTTGGTGTTCCGTTCAATCTCCCCTCTGCTGGGAGGAAAATGTGACTTTTGACCAGGCATTTTGGAATTAATTTTCTTTGTTCAAGACAACTTTTTACCAGATATAACGCAATGAGGTAAGGTATTTATCAGAACAATTGTGTAGCGCTTTAGTTTTAAGCGTGACAAGCAAACATTTTAAGTTTGTACTGTACATCAGTAGCCGGCTATATGTAGTGCTACTAGCTACTGTAGGCTACGTGTCAACACGCAATCTGTCAGTTCGTACAGTAGTTTAGTAGCCGTCCATACGTAGCTCTGACAGCCTGATGATCTAAGATAAGTCTGTAATATGTAACGCTAGTAAATCCTGGTCCGCTAATTCCTGACAGCCATCTACCAAGCAGAGCTAATGTAACCTCACTCTTCATTTTATTCATAGACTCAAGTTTGAACAGACCACAGCAGAATAACTGCTGCATGTGGGTTGGAATGAACATTATCACAAACAGTTTAGCCTTTTTAGCCTTTAGCTCGGGCTGTATTTCTTTCTCGTTAAGCTTTCTTATGCCCTTCTGGCCTTTATCTGATAGCTATTCAGTCTTGCTTGACCCGATCGGGAAGCTACAAAGAAGCTATGAAGTAGCATTCCCAAATAACCTAGATTGGCGCTGATAACCATATTTTAAAGTGTGGCATATCAGGCATCTATCTGGAAGGAAGCCTTTTTCAAGATCACTTTCAAACTTCTCACGGCCCCTTTAATCGACGTGTTACTGCTCTGGCATCCAACAAAAGTAAGACAGTTGTGTGTCTGCTGCAACCTGCTGGAGCAGGGACAGAGCTAAGCCACAAGTTGACGCTTTGACTTAAGTAGAAACCTGGCTATCATTACCATGGCAGAGCAGAGTCGTTTCAGAGACCCGTCCGGTGTATTTTTACCCTATAGTGGAAGAAATGTGACAGAGGCGATAGTGTGTTTTCTTAAGTACTTTAATCAGGCACTTTTTGCTCAAAACATTTCTCCGGAGTCTAGAATAAGTGTGAACATTTGGAGACGTATCTCTTCTATGGCACAGTTGTACACAGTTTGGACAAACATTAACCCAAAGAGGCAAATAACACTGCTCAATACAAAATAATAAAACAATATTGTACCTTCATTTTATCCAATAGGTAGCGTTTGTGTTCGTTTGGCCGTGGTCAAAACAACATCTTGTAAATAACTTACCGAGCCTCTTAGCTTCTGCTTTCTACCTATAATAAGTTAAAATACTGTTAAATGCTACTGGCAATAAGGAATACTTAAACACTGATTAAAAGGAGAAACAACCCACGTTTAGGCCATGGTAGGGCACTGCTGATGCAAATGTACACACTTTGTTTCGTAAAGGCAACAAAAACACATTCATGAATGTATTTAAGATGTAGGCATCTGGGTAAGAGCATTTAGTGAATTATGGCTGAACATGTACAATACATGACATGACTTTCCCATCACTTCCTTAGAAACATTCTGTGGTGACATTTGAACATTCATAAAAATACATTTTCATTTTCTGTTTGTAGCTTTTAAAAGTTTTACCTTTAATCTGTTAATGGTATTTTATAATGCTTTTAAAACGAGAGGAGAAATTCAGCCTGAATAACATGCACTGCATTATTTTGTACTTTTATGCCACAACTCTGGACAAAAATTGGAAAAAGCTGCTGCAAATTTCAACGTCAGGGTCACACTGATTTAAAGCCTTAGTAATGGTTCTCTTACATTTTACTAAGGAGCTTTAGATGAGTAGAGAAATGGCAAACACCTGCTCACATTCTCTGGAATGATTAGACTGCTGATAGAGCTAACAGTTCTACATCTATCACGTAGCTGCTCGACACTCCGCTGCACATGTTTTTTTTTCTCTTCACAATGCAAAATGAAAGCAGTAAGGCTTGCTGTGAGAGGTTAAAGCCGGGGCACCTGAAGGACGCGGTCGTTGGATGTCAAACTCTATCTTGCCTGTGCCGAAAATGCAAGGACGTACTGCGTGTTGAAGAATTTACAACTTCTCAGCGTTTCACATTCATGATTACCTTTTGATGTGAGGTCAAACACAGGACTAAGGAACATCTGATCACACATTACTCTATTCTGACTGATGTTTCATTTGTTCAAGCAAGGACATCTCCTCCTCTATAAATATTTACAGTAATCCCAATTCATAAAGCATTAATGAAGAGCTTCATTGCAAACCACAAGGTTAAGCATTACAAGGGATTACGACAATTTACAGTACAAGTATACAGTACAACTGACAAATATACAAAATATAGAAATGTATTCTGAGGTTTTAGCAACCTTTGACACTTTAATGCCATTTCTTGTCATGAACCACTAAAGTATAAAAATATAGACAATGCTTTTATACAAAATATTGACATCATGTATGAATCTCCGTTTGAATGTGCAAATTAACACTGATCAACAGAAGGAGTTCTCAATCTTACCCTTTCTCTCTAACTTTCATACACACACAAACACTCACACACACACAAACATTCACAAAAGGCTTAGTCCATTTTGGCCAGTCATGTAGCTTGTTTTTTTCTTCAGTAAGCACCAGAGCCTCAGATATTTGCACTCCTTAGAGTAACCTTTTATACTTGTTCTCTTGAGACGGACAGCATTGACTCATCTCAGTCTGCAGCCTCTGTGGTCGTACAGTAGAAGAAGTCTGGGACAGCAATGACTCAGTTTTAGGTCACCCTCAAGAATTATCAACGGAGCTCATATCCTCAGCTCGGCTTCCTCGCTGTGTTCCAAATGGTGTTCAGTCGTGCTGATCATGGATGCAGAGGGTCCCTGTGAGACACTGAAGGGTGTGACGGCAGGAGAGCGTGCTGCCAGAGGGGAGAGTGAAGGGGAGAAACTTGGAGACATAGCAACTGAGGAGATGGATCCCTCAGCACTTAGTGGGGACCTTCGGAAAGAAGCCAAGCTAGGGTAAGTCCTCCCCACAGCAGGCTTTGGGGGTACAGTTTTGGCCCCTGGGTGGGCAACAGAGGTTATGAGAGGTGGAGGGTCGATTCGTGACTCTGCTTTTGCTTTATGATGAAATGATCTGCGAGGATGAGGAGGAGCGGTTTCATCCTTTAAACGAGCTATTTCAGTGAAGACATTAGCTAAAGGTTGGAACTGGGGACACCAGTTCAGCAGGTAGTCCCAGTTATAGCTGCCCCTCAGCTCCTCATCACTGGCAACGATGGCTGTCAGGGAGCCGTCCACAGCAGGCTTTCCGTCCTCTGGGAAAGTATAATCTTTAGGGTGGGAGATGCTGAGTCCCCGTCCCACTCCCACATACCCGCCCCCCTCATCCCTGTAGACTGGCACCTGGCCAGCTAGTATAGAACTGTTCAAACTGCCCACTTTCTTCCCTCTGAACCAGTCTATGGAGGGCTCACAGGACACATCTGACAGCTGATCTGCATCCTGCTGGATCCCAGAGTCTGGACCTCGAGCAGAGATGCGCTCCTGCATTGAAGAAGAGATACTCGACACTCGAGGGTATTCATTGATCATTCTGATCTCATCATCCTCTGCTGCCTCCGCCTCTGCAGAGCCACGCCCACTGGAGTGGGAGGGATCCAGAGAGCCTCCACGAGTGTACTGACCCCCGCTGGTGCCACTCTGATCAGCCACATACCCAGGAAGGGCCTGGTGGTAAATCATTTCACTCGCTGCTATCTTGGTTTCCTCAAACTTGTGCAGCATGGTGCCAGATGCTTGTGCTCGACCACAAGCTTTCTGGTCCTTTCTCCGACGTCGTAATTTAACAAAAAACAGCACAACAGCAATTATTATCAGGATGATGATGGTCCCGAGAGAAACTGCGATGACACTGATGAGCAGCATATTCATGTCTGACGAGAGACCAAAAGATGTATGAGTCACATCTACGATGACTTTGGCTACTGCTGAGCGAGACGTCTCTAAAGGACTCTGTGCTGTCACTTCCAGTGTCATCAGACGCAGCTCCCTTTTAGAGCGACTCACATGTCGGCTATGGCTGTCCATCTTTAAGGAAATCGCTCCTGTTGATTTGTTTACTTCAAAATAAGGCGAGCTGTCAGCTAGGGAGTAGAGGACAATGCCGTCCACGCCTTCATCCTCGTCTCTAGCTTGTACTTTGCCGATGACTAGACCTTTCTGTGCTCCCTCAGGCACTTCAAATGAGAACTCTGAGGAGGTGAAAACAGGGTCATATTCATCCTCCCCTGTGACATAAATCTGGACTGTTACAGACGCAGAATAGTTTCCAGCATCCATGGCAACAGCCACAAAACTGAAGGAGTTTACTTTCTCATAGTCAAAAGAGGAGCGAGTCCGTACTTCTCCTGATGTTTGGTTGATGATGAAGGCCTCTTTTCCTTCTACTGAGTTGTCTAACATGTGATACTTCAACTGTCCAAAAACACCTCTGTCATGGTCGATTGCGTGCAGCATGGTGACTAAGGCATTCCTGGGTTGGTTTTCCCTGATGCTCGCAGTTAAGAGTTTGAGAGGAAAGAAGGGACGGTTGTCGTTAATGTCCTTCACCTCGATACTGACTGGTACCAAAGCGTAATGCCCCTGACCATCAGTCGCCTGGACAACAATCATATGGGAAGACTCTTTCTCACTGTTCAGAGGTCTCTGCAGCCTCAAGGCTCCTGTCCACTGATCCACCAGGAAAAGGTCCGTCGTATCCCCTGAACTTATGGAGTACTGCACCTCTCCATTAGGAGCAGAGTCCGGATCAGGAGCAGACAGATGCAGGATCTCTGTCCCGGCTGCTGCACCCTCATTCAGCACCACGCTGTACTCTGTTCTGCTGAAAGCTGGAGGGTTGTCATTGGCATCCGTAACACTGATTAGGATAGGCACGCTGGAGCTTCGCTGAGGGATCCCACGATCTGATACCACAACAGTCAGGTTATAACTTGGCACTGCTTCAAAGTCCAGATGCTCCACCAGGATCAGGCTGCCGACTGTCTGGAAACCCTGCCCCTCTAAGAAGCGCACACTGCTCTCAATCTGGAACATATTACCAGAGTTGCCACTGGCGATGGCGAAATCAAAGCCACAGTTGTCCCGGGACAAGTCTCCATCCACAGCCTCCAAGGTCAGAACAGTTGATCCAGGAAGCTCATCTTCACACACTGTGGCTCTGTATTCTGATTGGTGGAAGATAGGGGCGTTGTCATTGACATCAGACACTTGGACTTGAACGGTGGCAACAGATGAAAGGGGTGGTGTGCCATGGTCCCGCGCCTCAATTACCACCAGGATGGAGGGATTCTCGAAATCAAACTCTGTTTTTTGGTTGACAAACAGAGTGCCTGTGGAGAAACAAAAGAATACTGTCATGAAGAGCATATTCATTTTAATCTCCCATCCAGAGATAATCATATCAATTATCAACACCATTAGCTGCATTCTGTGGTTGGCCATCAAAGAGAAAACAATAAGTTGAACACTTGAGGCCAAGGCACGAAGTGGAGAAAAAAGAGGATTACCTCGAGGCCGGAGGAGTCCTCTTTTATAACATACTTTAATAGAGATGCTATCTGAACCAAAACATCTGAGCCGAATAACAAAGAAATCTGGCTTTTAATGAACAAAATGAAGAAATACTTTGCAATGCCTGTTAGAAAGACGTCTTAACCCCTAAAGTCTGTCCAAGCACAGGCTTGGGGATATCGTTTTATGAAGGGTAATTAAAGGGAGCTCTGCTTAGAAAACAAGCTTAAGAAGAGTTGAATATGCAGTAACCTTACCGTTGCTCGGGTCAATGTAGAAGAGTCCCTTTGTTGATGACATTACTCTGTAGGTTATTCTCCCATTTTCCCCAAAGTCAGAGTCAGTGGCTGTTACAGTAATGACTGCGCTGCCTGCTGGGAGGTGCTCAGATACAGCCACCTGAGGAAGACAAAAAAGGTGGATTTTTGTGTTAAACACAGAAAACTGAACAGTGGCACATACAAGAGAAGGCTCTCATAGATCGAGTATGTACCTGGTACAAGTCTTGAGTAAAAACAGGTGCATTGTCGTTCACATCATCCACCAGGATGGTGAGGTTAGCCTCGCTTTGATGTTTAGAGTCAGATGATCGGACTGTCAGAGTGTACCACGTCCTCTCTTCATAGTCCAGAGGGCCGGTCAGAGAGACACCTCCTCCAAAACGGTGAATCCCAAACATTCCCTGACTGTTAGCCTCCAGGTGGAGCGTGTAAGAGAGGGCTGGCCCTGAGTCCACATCGTTTCCTGTCACCTGAGTGATCACTGTGCCAACCAGAGTATCTGATAGGAGATGGAAAGAGAAGATTAAACGTTGTAGTGATTTGAGCCTTTAAGATATTTTCACTGGAGCAACTTTATTGTAAAGCTGACTCACCCTCCGGCACTCGGATCTCTCGGGGCAGAGGAATCATGGGACTGTTGTCGTTGAGGTCAATGATGATGACGGTGAGAGTTGCGGAGCCAGCAAGCCGTGGGGTTCCCCGGTCTGTTGCTGTAACAACAAGCCTGGAGCCAGAAAATAAATGACAGCGACTGAACTTTTCACTTGTGTGGATTTAATTGCTAAATTTTCCAACTGCAAAGCTCTCAAAGATATGTATTAAAAAAAACATTCCCTTAGTCTGTTTTGTTTTTTTCTTTTTAATGAATACCCTGAGACTTTTCATGGCATTTAAAAACCACAAAACCATCTACATAAAAGAAATAAGCTTTTTAAAACTACATAAAGGATCAGACTCACTTTGTTTCTGTCCAGATCTCTCTGTCCATGATTGCTGCAGTGGTGATACTGCCTGTCAGAGGGTCAATTTTAAACAAACCGCTCATGGATGAAGACCTAATGGAGTAGGTCACCTGACCATTTTGACCCTGGTCCAGGTCGTCTGCGGCAACCTGAAATCAGCACCACACACCGGGAATGAAAACACTAAAATATTTGTAACAGCTGCTTCTATAAAAGATGAACTTTAGAGACATATTGGACTTTGAAGTCAAAAGTAAAAAAATAGACCTCTGTAGTAAAAAATCTGCTGAGATAAGAACTTCTTTAGAGCACTGAAACTATCCAGATTTCACTGTAAGGAATAACTCCACGCACAAACATCAGCCAAGCATAATAAACATGTGTGGGATTGGCTACCAGACCTGGATAATGGGGAAATCGTAGCCCTGTGCCTCTCTAATGTAGGCTACATAGTTCTGGAGTTGGAAGCGTGGCAAGTTGTCATTGATGTCCTGCAGAATTAAGTTGACAGCCATGTACGAGCTAGAGGATGCCGTCTCAGCTTTCACCACAAGGCGGAGTTTTGGGGTCTCCTCGTAGTCTAGTCCTTCAGATTTCTGGACCCAAATTTCACCTAATTGACAAAAATAACTCTGAGTCACATTGTGGGTTTGGAAAACAGCACATTGGAGGTTGCACTGCCATCTCTGCACTTACCAGTAATGGGGTTTATACCAAAAGACTGGAGTCGGTTTCCACTGAAAATACTGTAGCTGATACCAGATTGAGAGCCATCAGGGTACTGGGCCTGAGTCTGTGTCACTACTGTTCCTGTAAAGAGAAAAACATGAAAAGGTAAAACTTTGAGTAGTTATTCTCAGTAAAGATTTATTTATAAAAGTATGTAAGACTCAAACCTTGAGCAGCATTCTCCTGCAGACTGACATCTCGGGCCATTCGAGAGAAGCGGATCCCGCTGTAGCTTTGCTCCCTTACATAAATGATAACCACTCCCAGAGAGGACTGAGCAGGGTTGCCTTGGTCCATTGCCTGAACTATCAAAGTCCTCTGGCTTTGGGTCAGAGTCTGCAGCTTCTCTGTGGCCTGGATGTCTCCAGTCAGAGAGTTGATGGTGAAGCCCTTTACAGGGTTGGCGAAACGGTAAAACACAGAGCCGTTAGCCCCAAAGTCTTTGTCCTCTGCTCGCATGGTGGCCAGCACTCTGCGGCTGGACACACTGCTGGCAGAGATGTTCACAATAAGTGGGTCCTGGATGAAGAAAGGGGCGTTGTCGTTCACATCCTGGATATAGACCGTCACTTGAGCAGTGGAGTTCAGTGGGTTCACGGGGGAGGAGTCTGTGGCGTACACCTCAAAGGTGTAAGAGGCAGTTCGCTCTCTGTCCAGGGGTGCAGCAGTGATAATGCGCCCTGTGTTCTGCTCTATGATGAACATGCTCTTGGAACCACTACTCAGGAAGTACAGCACCTGGCTGTTGAGACCCTGATCCAGATCAACGGCTTTCACCTCCAGGACCAATGACCCAATGGGAACATCTTCTGAAATGTCTGCGGTGTAGGTGGCGCTCTGAAACTGGGGGGTGTTATCATTCATGTCCAGAACGGTGACCTCTACTGTTGCAGTGCTGCTGAGGGAGGGTTGTCCCTGGTCCTGAGCTGTGACTGTGAGTCTGTACCTTGCTTTCTTCTCCCGGTCCAAAGGCCTGGAAGTGGACAGCACGCCTGACTTTCTGTTAAAGCTGAAGTCTCCGGATGGATCTCCAGCTGCAAGAGTGCAGTTTGCACATTAGGAGAATCTGAACTCATCATTAAGACACAGGACAGTGGAATGAATCAAACCTTACCTGTAATTTTATAGTTAATCTCCCCACTAACACCTGCATCCTTGTCAGTGGCTCTCAGGGTAAACAAAGGCAAAGCCTCCAGGTTTTCAGGCACCTCTATGCTGTAGTAGAGGCGTCCAAAATGAGGAGCGTTGTCATTTTCATCAAGCACCCTGATCCTCACTGTGGCTTTAGCATAGTTTGGGGGTAGGCCGCCATCTTTTGCATAAACTGTGAAAACACAACAAAAATAAACATTAATACTGATTTTTCATAAGTTTAATATGCTGTATGTCAAGCAGTCGGAGGACGGTACCTGTCAGAGTGTAGTACTCCTGGAGCTCTCTGTCAAGTGACTTCGTGGTTGTTATCACACCTGTGACTGGATCTATTGTGAATCCCTCCTGTGAGATACCACCATATATCACCTGTCCATTGGTTCCTGTGGGGATACACAGTCATACCCTTTGATTTTAAAAACATATTGTGAGAAAAATGACAATTTGAATTCATCTGTGCCCTGTGACTTGACAAAACACCAAGAGACTAAAATAGAACAAGTCTTGTGAAAAACTTGTGCACTTCTTTGTTTGTTGTCAGCTTTGCTGTCTAAGCATTTAGCACCGACGCCCCCCCCTCCTCACGTGTCTGGATGCCAGATTGCGTGCTAACACGAAGCAGCCTGGCAACCTCACCTGTTTACTCCTCTGATTGCTTTTGGAGCGAAGGTTTATAATCCTTCTGTTTTATGTGATTCTGACTAAGTCCAGGAGAATGTGCCATTTCTTTACCCACCCCCACCCTGCTGAGTGCTTTTCAATTAAAAACAACTGTTAATGTTGTTAATCTGAGAGACGAGCTCAGCGCGTGAAGGCTGAGAAAAATTACAGGCATTTTTGTTTGTCTTAATTGCTGAAGCGGCACAATTTAAAACCCATTACCAAAAACACATGTCGGTTAAACCAGGCTTTATTTGGCTGAGAAGATTTTCTGAGAAGTCTGGGTTAATTGTTCCCACATAAAACATCTTAGCTATCATTATATTTAATGTAGTTACACCCTCTTGGTATAAAACATCATCAGATTCTGTTAAAGAGTCATTCTCTACTTGCATGAGTAAATCCAAAATAATGTCACAGAGAAATGACCAACTCGGTGCTCAGTGGGAGAGTCCCGCTGATGAGCAATAATGGTTTTTTGTAAGTGCTGCAGGAACTGTATGTCAAACAACTTGTTTTTTCTCACCTTGGTCCAGATCAGAGGCAAACACAGTCAACACACTCGTCCCTGGAGGCCGGTTCTCTGAAATCTGGGCTTCATACTGGCTCTCCTCAAACCAGGGCACCTCATCGTTAACATCAATCACATGGACACACAACAGCTGGCTGGACGAGTGTGCTGGTATCCCATGATCCTCAGCAACAATTGTGAGGTTAAAGACATCCTGCTCCTCACGATCCAGAGGTTTGAAAATAGACAGAGAGCCTGTAGAAAGATGAATCAGAGTGAAACATGAGCAGAGATTTCCTGAATGCATGTGTGTGTGTGTGTGTGTTTGTTGGGGTGTGTTTTACTGCAACCTCACGGAGGCACTCGACGAAAACACAAAGCATTGAAAGCATGCTATCAAAGGCTATAAAACATGCAACTTTCCCCTGATGTGTGGTCATGTGATTTCAAAAGCAAGTGTGAAAAGTTGCCGTGTGAGGGCCAAATCAGAGCTAATCCCCTACACACACACACACATACACACACATAGCGCTGCCTACCTGAGTGCTACCACCACCACAGCTCTAACAGCCCCACAGTCTGGCCACAGTTTACGAGATTTTCCATCGGAGAGTGCCGCAGCCATCAAGAGAGAAGCAGTAAACACACGCTCTAGACACGCAACATCCAGGCCTGCCGTGCTGCGTAGAAATTAGGGGCACTCTTGCCTTTTCATTATCCTGCCCTAAGAGGGTTGAGCTTGCATTGATTCAATTTCAATTTCATGCCTTAAAATGAGCTACAACTGTTAAAGAAGCAGGACCATCACTGTTTTGGTTTCTACTTCTTTGCTCATGTTTTTACTTTGTGTCTCACTCGGACTGAGATAACTTGCCCCTAAGACTTTAATCTGGGAGGAATTACGAGCAGGAATATTTGCACCAAATTTGACTCCTCTGTGATCCAGAAGTATTCCCGGTCACCGATAACACATGGGCAGAAAAAGAGACACATTGGGAACCAGGAGAAAGCTTTTTATTTTGGATGTTTCCAATTCCAACATCTTAAGCCTTTCGTGAAGCCTGTGGCGCCAACACTTCGGACTGCAGCGTGAGGGTTAGATGAGGTTGCTCACACCACAAACACACATCTTTCTTTTCTCATATGCTGAAGTCATTTATCACCATTTGATGTGTAAATCCCTGAATGTGTTGTCTTTTGGGAAGAAGTAATTTACCTTATCGCCAATGTACTCTCCCTTTGCTCCCAAAGTGAAATTAATGACCTTCCCTTTGACAATGACTGATGAGACTGTGTCTCTCACTCTGAGGCTTTTTGTATTTCTAATAATAACTTCACAGTTCCCTCTACTGTGGTTAGCTTTGATGCCAAAGTAATGAAAACAGAGTGAGCAGAGATGGTCCAAGGTCTACAGGCACTGACCCCAAAACAGGAGCACACCAGGTGCTGGGAGCACTCACTCTGTCATTATTCTAACATCTAACCTGTGCGCACCGACACTTTGAGGTACGCACACACACACACTGGGCTGAAGGAGAAGTGGCATGCATGATCGGTCCTGAGTGGAGCCATCATTCAGCTGCCCCAGGGAGCAAACTGGTTGGAGACTTAAAGGAGAGGGCGGAGCTGACGTGGACACGTGTCTAAAAACCACAACAAAGCCCACAGGACCAAATAGCCCAAGGTTAGCATTGACTAAGTGACAGAGTCTCATGCAAGCACACAAACACACATGTGCATGCCTACACACTCACACAGACACACACACGTGTGCACACATAAACAGGCGTAACTGATCCTTTCTCTAATGGTTCCCAGAAGCCTGAGCAGGAGGTTCTTTGGTCTTTCTTGGGAATAGATCCACAATAACAGATGATGGGCTGTGTGCGTGTGTGTGTGTGTGTGTGTGTGTGTGTGCATGCTTGGGTAAGTGTTTCTGAGTGTGTGCGTGTGAGGGAGAGTGTGTGTATGAGTGTGTTATATATATATTTGGCAGGCTGTTTCGTCTGTCTGGCCTCCAACTAAGAGAAATAAGTCTTGAAAGGTGAAGCAAGAGTTGTGCTGAAGTCAGACGTAAGCAGACGTAATACATGAGTTTGTGTGTTTACGGGGGAGGATGTTTGATGACTTTTTGCAGAAGAACAAAGAAAGAGGAGTAAACATGTGATCCAGAATAAGATGGAGAGGTGGCACAAATGCAGAAGGCGCCCATGAAAGCCTCAAACAGAGGAGTCCGGATGCACATTTGCTTGCCCATTAGATTGAGAATAACTCAGCTCTGAGCCAGGGATTTTCAGGACTCATTAAAACTTAAGTGCCTGAAATCTAAACAGGTGTTGGAGATATAATGTTGGTACTATCATGTTAAAGAAACAGGTGGTGCAAAGGGAAGTGGTGGAACATAAACAAACAGCTGACAGTCTGAGATTTAGAAACCTTTTGTAATAAGAGAGAGGAGACTGCAGCCATCTGCTGTTAGCAGAGATGATCAAGCTAATGTTTAATGTAAATATATTTTTTCTGCAGATTGCAGGAGGACATCTCCCTCCTTCCCAGGGACTCAAATGTACTGTGTCTGTGGCTAAAACAGTCAAAATGTGCAAAGATTCAAAGGGGAAGAGCACTTATCCAGATGATACTGAGTTTCTTCCAAAAATTTTCTCAGTTGTTTGATTCTTAAACTTGAAAAAATATTTGAAAACTCTGACCCATTGAGTAATCCTTTCTTTAAAGGGGCTGTGAGGGGTTTGAAAGTGATCTTGAAACAGTCTCCCTTCTAGATATATGCCTAATCGTAATCCACACTTTAAAATGAGATTATCAGTGCCAATACTGCTGGTTACAGGTTATTTTAAATTGCTACTTCTTAGCTACTGGGTCAGGCCGACCTGGATTGGATTGATTAACGACACATCGAGGTCTCTATGACACCACACTGGCTAACAATGTTTAGCAGTGAGAAGAGATAAAACACAGAGATCTGTGTTTTTCTCTGCTAAAAACGATTTTTGTGATTAATTTTGTAATAATGGTGGACACAGGAGCCTAACTGTCAGACAGAAAAAGAACAGAAGAGCAGGAGAAAGCAGCTACTAGACTACTTACAAACTGACAGGGTTTACTTGTTGTCACATTAGCCTACAGATAAATCAGAGCCCTGGGCTGACGATGTTGCTAACATATTGCCAGCTACCACAGCATTTGCTTGACGTCACGTTTCAAACTGTATCGCTACGTATCTGTACTGATAAATAGCTTGCCTCAGTGCGTTGTATCCAGTAAAAAGTTGCCTCACACAAAGAAAATCTGATCTCCATTTAATTCCAAAACAAACACACGCCTGGCCAAATGTAATTTACGACAGTGCACTAAGAGGGAGTGCAATTAAAACAGATCCTCCTCATAGCATCTTTAAATGATCTTTTGAAACAATAGAGGGCGGGGCTTACCAGTGTTAGGGTTGAGGTTAAACATTCCTTCAGAGTTCCCAGACTGGATGCTGTAGGTCACTCTGCCATTTTCTCCTTCATCAGCATCTCGAGCCATCACGTACAGAACCACAAAGCCCACCGGCTGGTCCTCCATCACACTGACGGCTGTGGGCGAGCTGAACACTGGTGGGTTGTCATTCTCATCGGTTATATACACCCTCGCAGTGACAGAGCCCCAGCGCCTCTGGCTGATGTCGAGAGCTGAATCTGTTGCCTTGACAACAAGAATCAGATTGGAGGTGACCTCGTGGTCCAGCTCCTGGCCCAACGAGAGAACCCCAGTTGAAGGGTCCAGGGTCAGAAGGCCAGGGGTGTCTGGCCACTGGTGGAGGATGGAGTACTTCAGTTCGCTGTTGGGCCCGCTGCCGTCTTTATCTGAGGCCTGGAAGGTGTAAACAGAGGAGCCGGCTGCCATGCTCTCTGAGACCACGATGGTGATGGGGTCTTCTGGGAACTGGGGGGAGTGGTCGTTGCTGTCCTCCACATCAATGTCCAGGTGGACCAGGGTGCTGCTGGGTGGAGCCTGAGAAAAGTCATCCACCTCAATCTGCAGGGTGTATCTCTCATCTCGCTCATAGTCCAGAGGACGAGCCAGATAAACGTCTCCAGTGAGTCGGTCCACAACGAAGGTGCCGTCTCTGTCCGTGCCTCCAACCACCACGTAGGTCACCTCGCCTTTCTCTGAGGTCTCCTTGTCACTGAGGCGGACTGAACCAATCACAGAGCCGGGTTTGGCCTCCTCCACAGAATTGAAAGTGACTGAGAGGGAGTTGGTCTTGGAGGAGGGCTTGTTGCTGCTGAGAATCTGTGATGAAGAAAAAACTGAGTGAATACACGGTAAAATAGCAACATGTCAGTGAATCCAACACTAAGTCCACAACTTTTCAGAAAAAGATTAAAATTATTTCACAGATTCAGGGAAAAGCAAAAAAGTTTCATCCACTTCACTTCCTTGTGCTGCATGTGCTCACAGGGAATAAATGAAACCAGTTACAGGAAGTTTTCATAGCGTTGAATAACACGCCTGCTAACCCTAATCACACTTAATGTGTTAGCCATGTAGCTGCCAGGAAAATAATAAAATAATTTATGATGGAAGTCACACAATCAGAGGAGGAAACAGGGGAAGGACTGGAATTTAGCACTTTGGATGTGTCCTGCACTGTGTCCTGCTTTGCCCTCACTTTGACGAACAGTTTTCTTTATAATACAGAAGCTCACCACAAGTAACACATGACACACTGTTTTAATCAAACGTCCTTTCTTCAATAACGTCTTAAGACTCAGGCGCTTTACAAAGCAGTAGAAGCAGGACAGAGAGGACGATGACATTTGTTGATGACATTTTCAGCAGCTCAGGGATTCATAAGCTTAATGGGTAAAACTAATACTCAGCATCTCAGTCTATAAGTCTCTCAGTACAGAGGCATAAAAAATGTGCTTTTGTTTTGAAATCTTATATCACAAGCTGTAAATTGGTTCCACATTAAATGGAAAAGCACTGCTCCATAAATAAATTGGTAAAGTCCAATGCTATCATAGATGGATTTAGAAAATTAGCCTGAAAAGATAATTAAAGAAAATTACTGAAATGCGTCAGCGGGCAAGAACAGCACAGCTCTATTCAATCCAATCAGCTCGTTATTATGATTTTAATTTTTGTTTTTGGAAAGGGGGGAAACAGACTGGCACTTAATGGATCTGTTTATATGGCAACTCTATTTTCCTGGAACATACGGGAGAAATCTGAGTGAGATCCTTCCAGCGCTCTTCCATTGTGTCCTTTTGCTGTTCTATATTAAATATTAACTGAGTTACTTTCAATGCAGTGTTTTACACGAGTGTAAAGCTCTGCCTCTCTCCAAAGGGCTACTGTATTAAAAAAGTGTTGAAGTCATTGAGTATGACCTTGATCAGAGCGGTCTACAGCTGGCCCTCATCACCAGCCAGCTGGGAGTATTTCATTCAAACCCGCTTTTCCATTTCAGACAGAAATTTCCCTTTTGAAAAGTCACAGGGGAAGAAAAAGGAGGGGATGGGAGGGAAGCTTGTCAAAAGTGAGGCTGATATGTCTGCAGCAGCTCTGAGGGGCCCAGAGACGAGGATCCTCTCCGCCCTGGGTCCATTCTTTGATATTAAATAGGTGAGTGGTGAGGGTGTTTGTGCTGGGCGAGCTCCAGGGAGAGTCTGACCTGAATGCTGAGAGAGCAGGAGGAGCTGCGAGGGGGCAGGCCTCTGTCAGTGGCCGTCACTGTCAGGGTGTAGTCGGCTCGCTCCGAATGGATGAGAGGGGATGATGAACGCAGCTCCCCAGTGTTTGGGTTCAAAGAGAATCGCTCAGCCCGGGGACCTGACAGAGACAGAGCCGGGACTTTAACGATGATGTATGAAGGAGTAAAAAGTGGACAAACCCAGAGAGTCACTTTTTCAGTTAATCTGCCTGAAACAGGAGCCCTTTTCACACAAAAGTGAGGGGTGCTTTTATCAACTATAACACTGCGTCATATGTCTTTAGACTTCACACAACTTGACTTGAACAGAGATCTTTCTGATGCAATATTTCTAGTATACATGACAGATGTTGAAAATGTAAAATAATCAATAAAAACAAACAAGTTTGCAAAGAAAAAAACCCAGCACTGAACCTCATAAATTGTGTAAAGTAATTCAATTTTGGCCATTGCTTTTCTCTAACAGGTATTTATAGCACAGTTAAATACATCTTAAAAATGCTACGAAGAGGATCTATTTCAGTTGAACTCCCTCGCCTCCTTGTGGCCCGGAGTCTCCGCACACTGTCATACTAAAATGACTTTTAGTGAGGCGTGTGTTTGTTTTGGAATTAAATGGAGATCGGGTTGAAACAAATTTTCTTTAAGATAACTTTTTAATTGATACTCAGAGGTAAGGTATTTATCAGTACGTTACAGCTTGAAATATGACATCAAGCAAATGTTGTAGCAGCCGGCTATGTTAGCCCAGTTCTCCGATGTATCTATACCAACGTGACAACAAGTAAACAATGTCAGTTTGTAAGTAGTTGAGTAGCTGTTTATATATAACGCTGCTGGCAGCCTGACATAAGTGAATCCTGGTTAGCTATGTCCTGCCAGTCATCTACCAATCAGAGCTAACGCAACCTCACTCTTCATTTTATTGATAGACTCTCAAGTTTGAACAGACCACCGCAGAATAACTGCTGACTGTGGGTTGGAATGGACATTAGCACAAACAGCTTAGCTCCTGTGTTATAGAGTGATACAGCCTGAGCTAAAGGCTAATTAGCCTTTAGCTCGGGCTGTGTCACTCTCCCGTTTTCCTATCTTCTGCTCTTCTGTCCTTTTTCTGTCTGACAGTTAGGCTCCTGTGTTCACCATCACTACAAAATTAATCACAGAAATTATTTGAGATAAAACACACATCTCTGTTCTATCTCTTCTCACTACTAAACTTTGTTAGCCGCTGTGGTGTTGTCATAGAGACCTAGACGTGGCGTAAATCAATCCTGGTCAACCCGAACTGGAAGCTAAGAAGTAGCAATTTAAAATAACCTGTAACCAGCAATAATGCTGCTGATAATCTCATTTTAAAGTGTGGATTATGCTCAGGCATATATCTAGAAGGGTAACTTTTTCAAGATCACTTTCAGACTCCTCACAGCCCTTTTAATCTATCATTCAAGCAAAAAGTATCATCTGTATCTCCCTTCTTTAAATACTTTACCTGACAGAGAGTAGAAAACTGTGCCGTTCTCTCCTTCATCTGGGTCTTTGGCCTGCAGGTTGCCCAGTAAAACACCTGAGGACTGACCCTCAGTAACCTACAGATTTAAAATTCAAATAAATGTCAAAAAAGACATGAAAGGCCTTTCACTTTCTGACTGTGAGTGCTTTTGATCCTATGGTGTTACCTGTATGATGAGATTTTTGCCTGACTGGCTGTGGGTGAAAGTAGGATCATTATCGTTGTCATCCAGCACGGTGATGAAGGCTGTGCCTGTGGCACTACGTGGGGGCGAACCTCCGTCTTGAACCACCACCACCAGCTGGTAACTCGACTGCTGCTCTCGGTCAAGTGTAGTCCTCGTACTGATCTCACCTGGGAAGAGAAGGGGGAGGATGAGAGGGATTTTATGCCAAGGCACCAGTCCAGACGAGTGGAATAATGATGAGAGACTTAGAGGCCAGCAGGCTTTGATCAATGACACACGAGTAATCGACACGCTCAGCGTTCAGAAAGTTAACGTACATGCACTCACACACGCACACATGCACTCACACAAAAGTAGAAATTTTGAAAGGCTGGCAGATGCTGTAGAGACTCATAACTCAGACAGAAAGTGATCACAAATCAGGGACTGTGTCTCCACCCACAGACTAACAGGCACAGCAGGCCAATTAGAGCTCTGCAAGGCACTTAGTGCTGCTGTCACCATCATCTGACTAATTCATGACTGTGGGGGAGAGGCATCTGAAGACGCTATGGAGAGGTTATCATGAGTATACACAAAAATGATTGAGATTTTGACACAAAAATATCTTGTTGTTGATGACCCAATTAAACACGTGTCTGTGGAATCCTGGCAGGTTGTTTGTCACTCTGATAGACGCTCTCATGAATAAAAAAACTAACTTAGGTTGTTCAAGTTTAGCCAAAACTTTAACCTAGGAAACAGGAAAATATAAAAGTTATAACAAAACAAAGCAGACTGTGACTCAGGTTTGATTCGTGTACCTAGTGAAGGCAGAGACTCCAGTAACATCAAAAATTCAACAAATAATATCAGCAGTGCAGTCTCTGTGTCAACAGCTGCATTATTAAATCATGATGCTACAGTCATAACTGCTTTTTCTATTCATGCCCACTCTGCTATGCTCTGTTTTCAATTTCCCCAAAGACATCCTTATGTTTTGAACATTTATTCTGATTTTCTCTGGTCGTATAATGAAGCTATCCACATTTGAACGCTCCAAACCAGCTCTGTTGGTGTGACTCATTTCTGTACATCATGTTTTTTTAATTCACCTGTGTGGGAGTTGATTTGGAAGTGTCGGTCCGGGTGAAGCATGCGGTAACTGAGGCGTCCGTTGGATCCACTGTCTCGGTCCGTGGCCGACACGTGACCGAAGCCGGTTCCAGCGGGCAGGTTTTCTCTCACAGCCATGAAGACCCGCTCCTGCGTGAGCCGAGGAGAGTTGTCGTTCTCGTCGGTCACTGATATCCGCACGGTGGCGCTGCCTGTCTTCTTCAACTGCCCGTGACCCTGGCTGGCCATCACCGTGAGGAGATACATGTCTTTGACTTCTCTGTCCAGGGCACTCTTCACAAATAGCCAGCCACTTTCTGCAGCAATGCCAAACCCTGCTGCGTCTCCGTCTGGACGCAGGTGATACGCCAGGGGAGTGGAGGATCCAGAGCCAGGAGTTTCTCTGTTCAGAGCTCTGACCTGCAGGAAACGTGTGTTTATCGGCGTCCCTTCTTTTAGCTCTACTCTGTATGTGAGGGTATCAAACACCGGGCCCTGGTCGTTCTCTGCTTGGACGTGAACCACAAGCATGAAGGTAGAGCTCAGCTGGGGTACTCCGCTGTCTTTGGCGGTCACCTGCAGATCATAACGGGGCGTATTCTCATAGTTCAGGCTCCCAACCAGCCGGATTTCTCCACTGCTGCGCTCCATGCTGAAGGTCCTCTGGACTCCGCTTGTTGATGAAAGATCAAAAAAGAGCTGTCCATTAACTCCAGAGTCTCTGTCCTCAGCTTGGACCCGATACACCACCGTTCCCATTTCTGTGTACTCTGGCAGCAGCAAGGACTCAGAGGATGAAGGGAAAAAAACAGGCGGGTTATCGTTTATGTCTGCGATTGTTATGTGGACTCGAGTCTGACCAAAGGCAGGGGGGTTTCCACTGCGGGCCTGCACCTCCAGATCGAGAGCTGATTGAGCTTCATGATCCAGGGGGAGGCTGGTCCTGAGGGCGCCGGTGTCAGGATCCACTGTGAAGTAGCCTGCAGGGTCCCCGGAGCTGATTGTGTAGGATATATCTTTGGAGGTGCCTGGACGGAGAGAGGAAAGAGACAAAAACCAGAGATGTCAGAGCAACCCGGGAGGTTGCGCTAAAAGCACTCCAGTAACAGTATACTCTGAAGATGTCATTTTTCAATTTTCATGACTGGAATAGAGCTGGAGAAACGTAGAAAAGGAATATATAAACAAAGCTGTGGGATGGAATTTTTGATTGATGTTATTTCAGAGTTAGGTGTGTACAGTAGTCCAACGCCTGTTTGTACAAGTGGTGCAGGGAGCGGGAGAGAAACTCTTTCCAGTGTGATCCAGTGTGACTGATAAATGTATATTACACTTCTTAATATGGGCTGTGGGGCTGTGAGTGAAAGATTGACTGAGTGAATGAGTGAAGGGAAGACAGAGGGTGTGTACTGTCAGCTCCACCTGTCTTACTGCTGGCCTGCACGACGCCTACAGTCGTCCCCCGCATGGCGTCCTCCAGCACGGTGAAGTAGTACTGGGTCTGTTCGAACACGGGTGGCGCCACAAGCCCCGCCACCACACTTATGTTGACTCTGGCATTGACGAGGGCAGTGAGACCACCTCCATCCTGAGCTGAGATTATCATGGGGATGATTGAGTTCGCCTTCCCGTAGACTGAGCGAGACAACGAGATCACACCTATAGAGAGAGATGACGCAGACGAGATTCAAACATGCTGCTTGTTTACATCCCAAAACATCATTTTCACGCAAAAACAAGATCTGATTCATGCCAACCTGTGTCTTTGTTAAGGGTAAAGTACGGAGAGGCCCCTCCTGGTACTGTTTTATATGTAACTCTGCCATTTTCACCAGAGTCGGGGTCATAAGCCATCACTCTGACAACAGAAGTCCCTGGAGCGCTCTGTGTGCTCAAACTGACAGCGTAGCTGACGGGGTAGAAAGCGGGTCTGTTATCATTTATGTCGAGCAGATCTACCCTCACATACGCCACAGAGCTGAGTCCACCCTGCAGAGGAAACAAAAAGCTCTTTAGTTATACCTTCACATACAATAAATCATGAGCTGAAAAAACACACCTGAAAGCAGGATTAAGGACACATTCATGGCGCGGGAGGAAAAAAGCAGCAGAAAACCCTGTTAAAGGTGAATGTTAAGAGAAGCCTTTAAAATACAGCCCCAGCAGGTTCTTGCAGGGATACAGATTGATAGTTTCCCTCGGGAAGAGTAATATGTCATGACCCGTAGAAGGTGAGAGGGCTCGCTGCAACAAAACAATCTGTTTCATAGGCTTTTCATTTGCAGAAAATACACTGCAGGCTTTTCATTTGGACCAGGTGGCAAAAAGGAGGGAGGCTGCAGTCCAACTTGTTAAAATATTACAGCCTGACAGTCGAGGCATTTCTCCATCTGATTGCTTTAACATGGCTGCAGTAATTTACTTTCATTTTAAACCCTTCATTTTTTTTAAGTATGATTTGGCGAAAAAGGGAACAGGATATACTAAGTTTTGCGTAAGCCTGTTATGGAGAACCATTCAAGCTTCGACTTTCTTTCTTGGCTGCTCCAGTCCAACTTTTTCTGCACAGTTGGCCATGTCTTTGCTCTCCTGCCTGTACGAAAAGTACGGCTGCTGTTTATTGGATTACTCTCTGGCTCAATGGATTCATATTAAGCATGATTTTAAAACTTGGTGGCTCACCCCATCCACGGCAGTTACTGTAAAGTCGAAGCTGGCTGGCCCTTCATCTCTGTCGAGCGTGGCACTGGTGCAGATCTGCCCGGTTTCTTTGCTGATGGTGAACTGAGCAGGAACAGCGCTGTTGATGCCAGATCCGAGGGAGTATGTGATGGAGCCAAAGGAGCCTCCGTCTGAATCAGTCGCAGTCACCTACAGAGAGGAAAACAGAAATTTATGATGCTGGATGAAAAATATCTTCTGGTGTAATTTAAGTATTTTCCATACCCATTATTAACATCAGGCTAAAGCCACTCAAGTTCAGCTCTTAAATCTATTAGGAGGACGTAAATGATGGTGATCCACAAATCGACACAAGAGCACCACACCAGGTGCCTTTGGAAAACATTTTTGGACCCGTTCTTTCTTGTTTATCTGAGCCAGAGCTGAAGCCAAACAGGCCCTTTGGCAGAAAGAGGCTCTGAGGGAATGAGCGAGGGTGGCAGGAAGGAGAATGACTTCAGCAGACTTTGGGACGACTGCCAGCGGGGAAAACTGCCGGCTACAGGAGCGGCGTCTGTCTGCAGAGGACAGTGACAGGGACGGCTGGGGGAGCGGTGGGATACCACACAGTACGCTTCAGTGCGGCGCATTATACCCTAATGTAATGTCCCGCTCGTGGTCTGGATTTAATAACGCCGCACATCTACAGAGGGCTGGAACTGCTGGAGCTATAAAAGCAGCACACAAGGCATCAGCCAGGGAGCCGACTCAATTACTACACCATCTCCAGAGACAGCAAAAGGCAAATACACCAATCAGAAAGGGCCCCTTGGTACCAGCATGGTAATTGTTTGCAAGTGTTGGCTCTGGATCCCAGTTTGAGAGAGATTACAGTAAGGTTAAACCCCACAAGTTGATTAGAATTCTCCTTCCATCTTTTATAAATTGATCTTTTAAGGGAAACACTAATTGGGAGCTCGATTCATGCTCTGGTGCTCTTCCACTCAGCAGCAGGGAGCCTCTTCTGAGAGAGGCCGAGTAGTCATCAGGAACGTTGCCAAGAAAAATAAGTCGAGCCAGGCTTATCATCAAAAGCCGACTTCTCAACGATGGCATTGGCGTGAGTGTGAGTCGATGGAAATCATTCGTTGGAGGTGTTGAAGGTTTGGCTGCAGTAATTCAGGCTCCGTGTCTTTCCTGAGCAGATGGTAGACGGGGGACTCAGCCGAGAGCGCGGCCCAAACTATTGACTGTAACTCCTGACAGAGGGGGAGCGCTGTGGAGGAGTGCGGGAGTTGTAAACCTCGCAGGGCCACAAGCCAAAGAGAAGAATAATAAACCACACAAGGAAAGGGGGAAACCAAAGGCAATGCGAGAGAGCTACTCCATCTTTTAACGCGTGGAGGCTGCAGCTAGCTGCAGAGTTTTATCATTTTTCAGAGGGACAAGTTATTCATAACAATCCAGCAGCTTTACAAGTTGTTTTATTCTCAGTTGTGTGATGAATTTCAGCTGGAGGGAGAATTTTAGTGATACCTTGGTCTTGTTAAAAAAAAAAAAAAACTTTTCTTTTTTATATTACAAACATTTCCCAGGAGATCTGTAGAAAAATATTTCAACTGACCAACTCATGACAGCAAGTAGACAGCAGACTTCTTGTTACTTTCCTTTCTTACCACAACCAGCTTTAATTAGTTTTTTAAAAAGTTACCTCATATACAGTTCAGAGAAGAAAAAACTACTAAAAGTGAAAAAGTGAGAGCAGATGTAAAGAGTGAGGAAAAATGAAAATGAAAGCTGGTGCAGCTCTGGGTGAACTGGGAGCTCTTTACACAAAATGAATCCATAATGATTCCCAAATTTGACTTTTCAAAGTTGAAACCATAATTCCTTTGGAAATAAAAGGTTTCCTGCAAGTCTGTGAAGTTAAACCTGAGCAGTGGGTGGTAGTGGGTGCTCTACAAAGATACAGAGCTTTTTGTTAAGGACAGATTTCAAAGAGAGGGGACACTCATTGATGCGTTCGCTATTAAATAACTTTACACAAAGAGGATCTAATGCTTTAATAATAGCTACTTCTCCATGTGCTGCATTAAGTAGTGCAGATATCTGGAGACATTTTTTGTCAGGAACAATATGTTCCATGAGTTAATTGTATGACATTTTGGGAGAATATACCGTAAGCTCTTAAACCACACAATCACATTTGCATAAAACCTAACTGCTGTAAGAATAATGCCTGAGGCAATCAGTCTGTTTTTGGAAACCGGGGAAACTGAGATTTCAATTCCACTCTCATTTCTGAGTTAATAGCAGCATATCAGTGTCATCTTACTGGAACACAGACTGGTCTGTCCAGGAGATTATTACTTGCTGCCCACCCATAAAAAAAATGACAAATGAGGCCATATGCAAATGAAAAACGAGCCGCACAATTAGTCAAACTCCAAACCGTGAACCCTGAGAGAGGATAAGCTTACATAATGTGGCCTCTGGCATCAAAGATTGGGATAAATCCATTACACAGTGAGTGTAAATCTGAACAGATGAAACAAGATTCCCTCTAAATCTTGGATTAAGATTGAAGTTTAATGCTACAGTTCAGCAACAAAGTCCCAGTCATCCATCTTTTTCAAAATATTTCCCTTTCTAATGTTCCTTTAACAATCTGGAGTCTTTTATGAAACACAGTCAAAATATGTACTCATCCGAGAGAAGGGAAATATTTTATAACCAAGAGAGTCGCTTAATATTTTCCAGTCAGTAAAAATTTTCGAGCTCTGCAGGGGGGAGAGAAATACCTCCAAGCACTTTGTAGTACTCCTTCTTGACACAGATTCAAGGCCCGCTCTTTGTGTTTCACTCTAACTTTTCCTCATTCCACTTCGATGCACAGGTATTATGCAAACTCTCCACTTCTATTGGATTAGAAGTTCAAAAGCAAGGGTAAACTTAGCTGGAGTATCTTAGATCAGCAGCAGCAGCCAGAAGTATTCTTCTTACACTTAGTGTGTGTGAGTGAAGCATGATGGGAGCTGTCTTATCAGCGGGGGAAAGGCAACGTTTGGCCAGCTCCTTACTAAAACAAGCTGGGGCAATCCAAAGACAACTCAGGCACTTTGTGGTTCTCCCATTAGATTCGTGAAGTCTTTTTAGAGGAGACTTTCTGACTGGCTGAGAGTCCAATCAAGAGAATGGGATTCACAGGGGAGAGCATGCCTTTGTATATTTATGTATATTATGTTCAAATAGAATAATGATCCTGAGGTTTTGGATGCTCCGAAATGTTCTGGCCCATCTAATGTCCTTACTCTGTGGTCTGAGAGAAAGCCAGGTCTGGAAAAGAACAAGTTGAGGATTGCATTGCTGTCTATTTTTAGAGTTGAGTTTCCCAAAAGTTGAAGTCTCATTTAGTGGAGTTCCTGTTTTTTACATTTCTGTGGATTGCACAAACAAATGTATGTCTGTGTCCTCAGTCGCCCAAGCTGCTGCCCCTCTGTCCATTATCACCGTGCAGCCACGCGAAAAAAGCTCTGCTGTGAGAAGAAGTTGAGTAACAACCTGTGAGTAAATGAATGATGTAGAGCTGAAACCATCGAGGCCAACAAAGGGTGAAATGAAGGCCATGTAGTTTTTAATCATGCTCCTCGTATTTTAGAGTGCCCAGTCAAACAAATCTGTCTCACGTAGCCGTCAGTGAAACCAGCCAATCAGGGCCGCACCTCTGCCAATCCAAATAGGCCACAAATGACGGAGTGTGCGTGGAAATGTTTGCCAACTGGGAAATTATCACACACATCAATCAAATGTTGCATGCAAGCGCCCATTCAGTGTACCTTCAATACGTAAGCAGAGACACAAATGTACAAACACCAGGGGGAGAGTCATTGCTCATCACAGTCCTGAGATGCCTGTGGAGCCAAACAGTCAGACCGGGTTCTGTCTGCTTCCTGATTACATCAAACTGGTCTTTGTACTCACCAGGAGCCAGCCAGCCAGCCAGTAGCCGGCAGTGGCTTCTGTGACTCCTGCATGAATTAGACTCTGGAGTACAGAAATCATCAGACAATAGTCGATGACATTACTCAGTCTGTGAAGCATATTTTTATGTCTGAGCCTTTGTATATTCATTTCCACTGTGGCTAAAAACGAGTTAGGCTTTAGATAAGTGCTAGCTTCTCCTAAAAAGTCAAAAATTTAAACCATCATCATCTTGTCAGGGAAATATATGCACTTTTTAAATGTCATACCAATGTACAGCAGATTTGACTATAAACATATGCAAATAAGGTCCAAACTGGCTCTCTGGTGTTCATTTATAAAAAGGTTTCAAACAAAAGCTAAACAAACCTCAGAGATCATGTTGTCTCCCAAAAAATATTCCCAATTGTATGAAACCAATACAAGCTCTGACAAGATATTAAGTGAAATAAACATTTTTCTTCCACTTATGATCAGAACGTCACACAAGGCTGCAAGTTAGGTTGCATTAAAATTAGCATTTTTGTAGCAGCTAAGTTTGTGATGCTAAATGTTCAAATAGCACTGGCATTAAAACCTTTTCTTCCTCTTTTCTTTTATAAAAAATTGATGCAGTGACTGTACCCAGTAAAAATAGTAGAGAATTCTTGTGTAGGAAATGTGTTTTTTTTTTCAGTGGGCTATAGAGACTGCAGGCTCTGCTGCTAACTTAAGCTAGCCGACGCTATCAGCCTCCATTTGTTGAAGGCACTGCGAGGACTGTTTAGAAAGAACTAGCAGTTCGGTTAAGCCCGGTCCTGTTTGCGTTTCCCCAGCCAACAGTGGTAGGCTGTGTGTAAGCTGGATGCCAAATAATAGCGTGAAGCCATAACAGCGCGACACAGTGTATCTCACTCATAAACCAACAAAGAAGAAGAACATGACAAAGTAAACAAAGATAGGAGACATCCAGCAATTGGTCTTTTTTGTGATTGGCATGTGGCTCTTTGTTACAAAACACAATCAAGTTTAGTTTCAGAAAAGACTATGTGCGGCCAGGAGAAATACAGCCGCTGTAGCACGGTAGGTGATGATTCTTTTGTCTGGACACTGCAGTGTTGTAGCTCCACCTTCCAGAATCAGATCGGTTTAGTCTGGCATCCCCATGGAAGGGTCCCAAACAGTGAGATGGCTCGTCTTGGTTATTTGGGGGTCTGTCCCAGGATTAGTCAGTGGAATTACTGACTTACTTATTTAAATACTTTAAAGCACTACTCTTCTTTATTCAAGACAACTTTTCCCAGGATACAAAGTGACAAGGTAATGTGTTAATTAATAGTCACACAATGCTATTGCTTGAAATGTGTGAACAAGCAAACTTTTTAAACTTAGTTTGTACCGTAGTTCAGTACCAGAGTATCTGTAGTGTTACTCACAGCCTGGTGCTCTAAGATATGTCTGGAACGTGTAACTTATGGACACACAAAAGACATGGAAGCTTAGAAATAAGCATGTTAAAATCACCTGTTTTGGTGCAGATATAATCTCATTTAAAACTGTGGATTATGCTCAGGCATATATTTAGAAGTTAAATGTTTTCAAGTTCATTAAGAAAGACCTCACAGGGACTTTAAAGCAGTTTAAGATGATAGTGATGTGGATTAAAAGCAGGAAAATATGAATGCCGAAATGATATCTATCCAACAGGAAGTCAAGACTGAACATACATAGAGAAAGAAATCATCAAACTGCCATCTGAGAAATGGTGGATTAAATCCAAGAAACAACCAGCCAGTTTTTAAAAAACATGTCCAAATGTGTAAACATGTAGCTCTATAAATCACAGTGTCAATAATCCATATCAGCATAACGTTAATGACAGTTTCACACACATGACCAATTAGGCCTGTGATAGCAGTAGTTTTATAGATTGATGGAGTGACGTGGAGATCATTAAAAAACAATAAAGCCAGAGAGGAAAGCGTAGGCTCAAAGAAATCAAACAAGAGAGCAAGTTGCAGAAATCTGGACAGAGAGTTGCTTTGAGCTTTCACAGCTGGTGCGAGGCCGCGCACACTCCTCTCCCTCTATTGTCCTGGCATCACTTCAGAGGAGAGCAGAGACGAGGAAAGAGGCGGAGACCTCCTAAAGGCCTCTTTCACTATACGCTTAAGTAGCAAAAAGGCAGGTCAGAGACTTTGTGACTTGTCCACCACCACAGTAAAGACCCAGACAGCGACCACACCGGACTGGTGGAAGGAAGAAGCCCACACACTGTTGACGAATATATCAAATCTCAACAAACAGTCGCCGCACAGACAGCATCGTCTGGATCCCCACCAACCATATGTGAAAGATTGTGGTTTCTCAGGAGACAAAAAGCTGAAATCTTCACTGCATAGTTTAAGATATGTGTAAGGTCCACAAAAAAGTGACATTACATAGTGCCAAACTGTGGCCTGTGATGTCTGGCTGCATTTTAGAGTGTGATAAAAGCAATGAAATTTCAAAAGGGCTCCCAGATGAAACAGAATGAGCGATGTGGAAGAATCATCCCAGCTGCCTGTTTGTGTTCCTCAGCCTGTCTACTTATGTATACAGAGCAGGTCGACATAGTATGAAGCAGCCAGAGCAGATAGAGTGTTTTCCCTCAGGCGTAATTACTTTTCTGAAAGACTCGGCTACGCTACTTTTTATATTCTACAGTCAGAGGAACATCACACACCGTAAGGTCAACTTATAAAAGGCCCTGATGCTGCTCCTTAAAATTGCAGATCTGCCATGCTTTTTGAAAGGATAAGGGATTTCTTAGACTGAAAAGTGAAAGTCCAACTGCTTGAGATAGACTGGTTTAACTTTTGAATAAGAATTCAATGTTGAGTTGAGAAAAAGCAGACACCAGGGTTAAAATAAGAAAGGAGAAGAGGTCATAGTCACCTTTAAAGGTAATTTATACCGCAAGACATTCAAGCCCTGTTTCCACCAAGCAGGCCGGTTCAGATCAGTACGGTTTGGTATGGGTTGGCTCGGATAAGCTTGGTTCTGTTTGCGTTTCCAGTGCCCCCTCGTGGTAGACGGCATGTTGCCAACAGCCGCATCAGTAAGATAAAAGTGTGACACCATAGCAGCACAACACAGTGTACCCTGCTAATAAATCCAACGAAGGAGAAAAACGCGACCCAAAGAGCAACGATAGAAGACATCCAGCATTTCGTCCTCTTTGTGATTGGCATGTGGTTGTCTGCTACAAAGTTCAGTGAAGCTTTTTTTTCAAGGTTGCTAGGCGCCGCCCTGTTGGCTATGGATGCCTTTTGCAGCAGCTCTCTCTTTTTTGTCTGTTTCTTGTAATTTTTTTTGTCTCTTATTCGTAATCTTTGTATTTGGACTGGATCATTACTTTGTATGGCTCATTTGTTGGTCATGGACACCAAACTTTTTGTAGCTTCAGCTATATTTTTACTTCTTTTTCTCCTGTGTTTGTCTGGAGATCCTACTTGTAACCATGGTGACATTGTTTACATGTGAACTCAGCTGTTAGCAGCCTGTAGCATGTCAAATGCTAGCTGGTGTAAGGCCTGATGTCTTCCCACAAGATGAGGAGAAGGAGGTGAGGATGACGTGCTGGTTCTCAGGTGTGAGCTAAGAAGTGACAACATGGACCTGTCCTTCCATCCATCATTATTGGGAACGTAAGATCTATCTCCAATAAGATGGACGAGCTAGCTGTGCTAACCCAGCAACAAAGGGAATACCAGAGGGCAGAGTAGCATCATGCTATTCACAGACATGGCTAACGGAGCTAACAGCGGACACCAAAGCCACATTGGAAGAGCTTAACCTGCTGTGAGCAGACAGGATCCAGGAGACAGAAATGGAGCATGACTGAAGAAGCTCAGTCCTGGACCCTGTGGAGGTGGAGGCTGGCTGAACTGGAGAATGATGGACAAGCTGTCAGCATCTATTTTCTTATGGACCTTTTTGCACTTTCTATACACTTTCTTACTTTTGCTTTTTTTTTGATTGCTGCTGTGACTTCAATTTCGTTTTACTTGTTACAGTGACAATAAAATTCTATTCTATTCTATTCTATTCTATTCTATTCTATTCTATTCTATTCTATTCTATTCTATTCTACTGTTCCAGAGAAGACTGTGAGCCCCAAAGATAAATACAGCTACTGTCGCACGGTAAGTTACGATTCTTTTGACCAATCAACGTACTGCAGTGTTGTAACTCCACCTTCAGGGATCAGATTGGTTTAGACTGGCGCCCCTACGGAAGGGTCCCAGAAAGAGGGACGGCTCATCTCAGTCATTTAGGGATCTGTTCACAGTTTTAGTCAGTGGAATTGCCTTAAAATGTATGCTGTGCCGAGACAAACTGAACTGAAACAGGGCTTGGTGGAAACAGGGCTTTAAATGTAAACTCTCAAAGTACCAGTGGAAAAAACTGTTGTGTGCTCCAAGTGTTTGAGGGATGGATGGACAAATCAGAAAGCGCTATTGTGTTCCAACTTCACTGCTTTTTGCAATGTGTCCTCGTGTTTGGGAGCAAATCTTGGCAGAAAATTGAATTCTGTTCACACAAAAGCTCAAATATTAAATTCATTGAATCTTCTTTGAGACATATTATCTCTGAATTATTTTTTGCATCTCGTCTGTTGTGCAGTAAAAGCCTCAGGAACATCTCGCTGGCGCTGGCACAGCAACATCATTCCACCATAACAGAAAAAGGCTGTGTGGAGTGGTGTCGAACAGTATTCATTCAAATTGACAAAACCTCTTTCACTCTCCCAGCATGACTCCCCATGAACAATCTCTTCCAGACTTGTTAGATCATTTCTCCGTCCAGATGTCCATTAAAATACCGCCGTTGTGTTGGGGTATCCCTGTGAAACACAGTATAACTGTCAGGGTCAGTAACCATCTTAATCACACTGATTTCTCCAAAAATATACATGCATGTGCCGGTTGCCAAATCATATCACCCAGAGCCGTCTATTGAGTGTGGAAATGAGTTCCAACTGTCCAGGCTCGGCTAATGGTCTGTAGCTGTGGATGAACACCAACAAAGTCTATCGCAAATGTGCTGAAGGATAAACATGATAACAGATAAAACTTTTACAGTAAATTTTTCAGAATTTTATGGTCTGACAGGATTAAATTTCCCAGTCTAAGGAACTTTGGCTGCCTTTGGGAAAACAGAGCAACTTTTTTTGACAAGTTTTTTTTTCACAGGAATTTCAAATTATGCCAAGCTTTCGGCCCCAGCAGGTCTTACCGTCCCAGTTTCTTACCATGGGATTGTCTCAGCCCTTTCACATGGTTCTGACATAAGAGGACAAAGATGTATTGATTTCTATATCAACACCGACTCCTTGAACTGCAGCTTTTCATCTTCGTCTGACATAAATGTGGAAGACCCAGGTTGAGGGCAGCAGGTTAGTGTGTTGTAAGGTCCACATGCCTGGCAGACGAACAGAGGGGAGGTCATAAAGCAGACAGGGGTATAATTTCACTCAGCGGTGGAGTGCAGACATGGGACGGGATAGGGTTTCTGTCTCGTTCCTTTCCTCTCACACATCGCTCAGCAGAGCTACTACACTGTTGGAAAATGTGAGCCAAAACAGTGTGACAGTGTGTGTGAGAGTGGAGCATGTAGAAGGTCAGTGTGTTGATGAATTAACCTAGATACAACATGGGATCAAAGAGCATCGAGAATCTTTACAGTAAGGGTTCACCTTCCTCCAAGAAATGAGGCTCGCGCAGTAATTTGGTGCTTTCAGTTCTCACACTGCCAATTTGATTAATTTGTTTACTTATTCTTCGCTTCTTAGAAACACTTTCACAGACTGATGAAACCAGGAATTTGGTTGGATTTTTTTAAGTGAACACCTATTTCTATAAATAAGAATGAGCTTTGTTCGGGACTCATTTTTATTACCTGCAAAAATAACTGAAGAGCATAAGTCTGAAATAACAACAACAACAAAACTTAGTCTTAACTGGTTTGCTTAAAAGAAAAGTCCTTCAAATGAACAGCTTATGTTGCTTTTTCTGAGTAATAGAGTTCCTAGTGACTAATAATGTCAAGAATTTCCACTCATTAATTGGTATTATAGCTAAGTTTCCAATAAAAGTCTGAGCGGTGTTTCCAAACATAATCACTAATCAGGTCGCAGCCTTGCTTTCATTATCATATATCCACTCTAATGAACCTCCAGAAAACAAGCAGCATGTCAGGGTGTGATAGAATCTAACAACACGTCCTCAAAACAAAAATAGCATATATGTCTTTTTTTTAGTGACTCATTTTAGTTCCCTTCAGTTGATTCTGAACTGTTGGGATTTTAAAACACATGCACACCACACACAGGCTCTTTGTAGTTTGCACTGAAAGAGTTGACAAACTTCAGTTGCTGAAAGTTAGGTGGCCTGCATTATTTTTAAACTTCAACGTGAGTTTCTTCTGAAACTGGAGCGCCTGTCTTTCATCTAGAGACCGCATCTGGAAGTGATTAAGCCTCGAACCTTTTAGGGAGAGGAGGGCTCCAGAAAAGACAAAATGAGCAGGGAGAGGAGATTCAGAGCAGCTCCGTAGAAACAGTAGACGTGAATGCGACTGAAACTCAATGCTAGACTTAAATACGGCTCCAATCCAGGATCAATTAACCGTTAAATGATCTCCATTTGTTCTTATGTAGCTTGTAGAGTCTGTCACAAACTAAACACCAAATATATTGTGATTCTCACGCAACACTTTAGTCCTACTTTAATGTTATACTCCCTTTCAGCAGACTGTCTGCTACAATTTGGTGTTAGTTGCAGGTTTGTACAATAATTTGTTTCCTGACTATGTTGAAAATTATGATAACCCAGTATATATTTCATATTCCTGATCTTAGTATCCAGAATATTTCCAGGATCTGGATCAGACTTTTGCATCAGTCAGAAATTATGGTGACCTTGTCTTGTATTGTTTTTCAAAGCAATCCAACCATTTATGGCACAGTTGTATACACATATGGTGAAAATGGCCCTATCTCTCAATGATAAAGAATCCTTTAAAAAATACTGGATCCAGACGGTGATCTAGATCACCTCCAAAATGTAATTACTTATTCCTTATCCCATTTTGAACACTTCCTGAAAATTTCATCAAGATCCATGTGTTACTTTTTGAGCTATGTTGTTCACAGACAAACGCACAAACTCTCCCAAAAACATAACCTCCTTGGCGGGGGCAATTAAGACATAGAGAAATGGTTCCATTGTAAACAGGGTTAATGTATTTCAATATTTCTAACAGACCCAACCCCCACTGCAAATCCAGCCACCCAAACTCTGAATGGTAAATATGCCATATATGTCATTGCTGTATGAAATGATTAAGTGTATACGTTGGCAGGGGGTCCTGGGAAAGACCTACATGTCAGACGTGTTGCTGACCTTGGCTTTTACTCACAGCTTGGGATGACGGCTCCTATTTGACTGATTCCTAGAAGGACAGTCAGCTCAGTCAGCCATCAGAGTGGCTCCTGCTTTAAGCATTTGTCTGTTTATTTCCCAAAGGTCAGACAGGAGAAACAAACTTGCCTCTATTTTCTTTAGCAGACTCACCACAAGTCAGCCAATTGAAAGAAGACAAAGCAATCAGTTTGAGCAGAGAAGATAGAGTTTTTGACTGACAACCTCTCTAGAATGCAAAGGTAAGTTGGATCGCCTGTTTTAAGCTTTATTTCAAAATGTATAGGTGCAAGAAGTGGAGATTTAGCTGCTTTGATAAACCTAAGAGAGATATTCCACATGGAAAGTAATATGCACAATGGACTTAGGTAACCTCGAGTGAACTAAAATCACCAGTAAAGCCACTCAAAGCCTTTTAAGAGCCGCCCAGGCTCCAGTGTGGGAGGTGAACTGATGCTCAAAACTTGCTGAGTGGATCCAAGGAGGCGACCTCACATCAGATACCCACAGAGTCTGACCTAGCAGGCTCCAGCTTGGCTCTCATTCAGCTCATCGTCTCTTTCTCAATCATCCAATCACTGTCCCAAGCCCTGGTCTGCTGAGGCTGGCCAGGCGGTGGATCCCAGGGTCTGGGTAGGTGGGAGGGGAGCTAATACGAACCATGCACAGTGTGTGGGGGTGCAAGCACTGATGTGGGCTAGGCTAATGCTACAGCTGCCTGCAGTGGGTGGGAGAATGCCCACTGAGCGTGGCATGCACAAACACAGCCCAGATGAGATTGCAGAGGGAGATTGGAGTGTGGTTCCCAGAGATCATCGAAACTATTGGATCAGACAAGCCAAAGCTGGAGTTTGTCTTCTCCTTTCAGTGTGACGGGTCGACAGAACTGGGATCAGACTGTCTTTTTTTTATAAATTTGTGATCACAACTGGAAATGTATCATTCATCCTAACAGAACCAGGGGAGTGAAATTCACAAAAAATCATTTTAAGGAATTTTTGATCCAGATTTAAATCCTCCAAAAGGCAGATTCAAAGCAAAAACTGCACATGCATATTTCATCAGTCAAATTCATTTTTTCCTACTTAGACTCTCCTGACTGTGCTGATAGTTTGGCTGATCATAAAGCAGATTTTTCTTTCTAATTTAAAATTCTTTCAAGAACTAAAAAAGATTCACATACAGCGTCAAGCTACATGACGTAGAAGGACACTGATGCAGATGTAGACTCTGAAAGAGGAGCGGTATTACTCTTGAGTGCTTCACAGCAGTGTAAGTAAGACGGGGATGAAATGGTTGAGTTTTCCAGCGCAGCAGGGGGAGCCAGATCTGAGGTGAGATGTGGAGTAGAGTCCTCCAAAGCCCTTCAAGCATCAACTGTACAGCACTAGAAGGAAACTGATGAAACAAAATAAAACTTCATCCTTCAAACGGCCTCTTCTCACAGAGGGTCGGAAATAGGAAGAGGATTGCACAAGAGGCCGCTTCCAGAAAACACAGGACATTTTTAGCTACTTTATAGTACAGTAGGGATTCAAACGCACCCAGAATGAAGGACATGTTTGTTGACAGCAGGACTGAAACAGTAATTTAATTTCAGTTTGATTGTAAACAGTAATTAAAAGTGACAGTTGAGAACGCAGAGGCGGAGTGTTGTGACACTTTGTGTAGATGCTTGTGTCGAGCGGCTGGACCCTCCCATTGGGGGATCAAATGAATAAACGTTCAACGGGAAGATGTTTTGCATCCACAGCAAACCAAGCATGAGGAATTTTAAACACACATGTTTTGTAACATGCCATTTTTCTCTTTATTTGGATCCAGTAGAGTACGTCTGGTCTTGGTGGGTGCGACAGAGAGGAGCTGGTGTCTCTACGGTTGGTACTTGAAGTGGTTTGACAGAAGCACTTCCTCCAGTGATGGAAAACATAAATAGATCAGTAGATCATCAGAACAGAGACTACATGTTCACTTTATCCATTAGGCTGTGGCTCCACTAAGTGACAAGTCATGTCATAACTCAGGGATCTCACCCAGGCCGTGGCTGCTGCTTGTAATGATGAAGATGACAGGCTCTCGTCGGGATGTGGCCTGCAGACAGTTTAATGTGGCCATAACTCTGCTGCTATGTGGCACCAGCATTTGCCTTAATATTTACATGGAGAAGACGTAAGTAAGTCTATCAGTCATTCCACGAGGAGACTCTAAGCGGCTTTGCAACACTCCTGCAGACTTGATCTCATTTCACAGGAGGGAGAAATCCTGTTTTTAGACTTTTAAGAAGTGTTCACTTAATTTGAAGTTAATATGCACTCCCTGGCCACTTTATTAGGCACACCTGCAAATTTCTGGTCTGAGTATTTCAGACACTGCTCATCTACTGGGATTTTCACACACAATCATCCCTAGGATTTACAGAGAATGGTCCAAAAAAGAAAATATCCAGTGAGCGGCAGTTCTGTGGGTGAAAATGCCTTGTTGATGCCAGAGGTCAGAGGAGAATGGACAGACTGGTTGGAGCTGATAGGAAGGCAACAGTAACTCAAATAACCACTGGTTACAACCGAGATCTGCAGAAGAGCATCTCTGAACACACAACACGTCCAACCTTGAGGCAGATGGGCTACAGCAGCAGAAGACCACACCGGGTGACCCTCCTGTCAGCTAAGAACAGGAAACTAAGGCTACAATTCACACAGCAACACCAAAACTGGACAATAGAAGATTGGAAAAACTGGTCTGATGAGTCTGGATTTCTGCTCCACATTCAGATGGTAGGGTCAGAATTTGGCACCAACAACATGAAAGCATGGATCCATCCTGCCTTGTATCAACGGTTCAGGCTGCTGCTGCTGGTGGTGTAATGGTATGGGGGATATTTTCTTGGCTCACTTTGGGCCCCTTAATACAAAATGAACATGGTTTAAAGTCCACAGCCTACCTGAGTATTGTTGCTGACCATGTCCATCCCTTTATGAGCACAGTGTACCCATCTTCTGATGGCTACTTCCAGCAGGATAACGCTCCATGTCATAAAGCTGGAATCATCTCAGACTGGTTTCTTCGACATGACAATGAGTTCACTGTACTCAGATGTCCTCCACAGTCCCCAGATCTCAATCCAATAGAGCACCTTTGGGGTGTGGTGGAACAGGAGATTCTCATCATGGATGTTCAGCCGACAAATCAGCAGCAACTGTGTGATGCTATCATGTTAATATGGACCAAACTCTCTGAGGAATGTTTCCCCCTTGTTGACTGTATGCTATATTAAGGCAGTTCTGAAGGCAAAAATGGGTCCAACCTGTTACTAGCAAGGTGTACCTAATAAAGTGGCCGGTGAGTGTAACTGCATGTAACACCCAAACAGGTCACTCAGTTGATAACAAAAAGTTAACCATAACATTATGTCATCAGCTGACAGTTCTCACACACCCTGCAGGAAACATATTAGCAGCATTTTCAGCCGTCTGTCTCACATCTGCCCGACAGATTACATTCGATTTGATTCTAATCAGAGCAGCTGTCGACATCAGCCCAGAAACGCCTCGCACTTCATTTACATCTGTAACTAACAGCATACATATTTTTTAGGTTTCAAGATGTTGCATGTTCCGCAAAGTCCTCCAACACAGTAATGTACTCTCTGAGTTTCATCATCTGTGTAAACCTACAGTCGTATTAATGTAAGGCTGCTTATTAGAGGGAGATGATTACAGTCGGTCTCCAGCAGCCACAGCTTTACTGCACTCCTCCTGCAGGGATGGAGTCAATCCTGAGGAAATACGACTGAATCCCTCTCTAACGTCAAGCCCAGGCACAGGACGAGGAGGGGCTAGTGGGGGGGTGAGTGAGGGCAACAGGGTCACAAAGGCCTACTGGAAGCACACACGTAAACACACCCTGTCACTGACTAATAAACACTGCAAACAAATGAAGACTGCCCAGGCAGTGTTCTGGCCTGCACGCGTCCCTGCAGAAAAGTCTGTTTAACTGTAACAGTTGTGGAGGAAGTCATCCGCGGTTCAACGTAAGCTGGACACATAAAGACGATGTGCTTTGGCAAAGGAAACAGCGCAGAGAGATGAGTGTCTGTTGGATCTCTTTCTTCTGTTTCATCGAGTCGCGTAATTACGAGTCGACAGAGATTCATGGTGAGCAGACAGAGAAACCTGCAGATAGACCGATGAGTTCACACAGACACACACAGACCCACATACACACACGCACTCTGGACTGTGACTTTCCAAACAGTTCCCTGCCAACAACAAACAACAGCTGTTCTTCACATTCAACTCCGGCTCTGTCACGTGGAGATGGATGGAGATTCGTCGTTACACCTTTTATCCTGTTTTCAAACTTTGTGGAAAATGTGATAATGACATTTTCCATCCCTCCACATGAAAATCGACGTCACCTCCTGAACTGGAATCCTGCTGTTTGCCCAGAGCCGTTTTCTATTTGCCACATTTAATACGGTTACTATGTGATATTTGTGTTTATCATCTGAGATGTTTGTTCTGATTCATGAGCCGTTCTTTTTTCACACAAATTCCTTTGAGCCTCCGAAGCAATAGGTGGGTTTCATTTCCTCGCCGGGATATTTATTTAGTTCTCTGCAAAATATTTAGGTGATAGGGTAATTATATTTTATCTTGTATACATGTCCAGTCCCCTCCTTCATGTGATTCATTTCAAACAATCCTTCCTGAGTATACATAAGGTAGTCAGCGAGCTCTTCAGTTGTTTCTCAGAGTAAAAGGGACTTCCACAGTAAACATGTCCTCAGCAAGATTACACTCACGCAAGCTCCTAAAAAGGAACACACAAGAGTCTGTGTCGTCTGCAATTCATCCATCTGGAAGACTAAAACCTGTTTTGGTTGAGCTAAAGTTAGGATTTGGCAAGGTCATCACAAGTTTGCTTTTTGCTGAGCAACGGTGTAACATGAAACAGGGTTGTTATCAACAAGTGTCTAAATATGCAAGTTTAGTTCTCAGTTCTTAACCAGCTGTGGACAAAGAGACTGTCTCTGTGTGCATCTGCAGAAAATGGATCATTAAAGGGTCAGCTAACCAAAGAAACCTACTGTTTACCAATTATTTGTTGGGTTATTTGATGGAAATGTGTCAAAAGTGACTTTCAAAATTGTCATAAGTCATAAAGATATTTCTGTCTTAAGACATGCAAAAACTGATTTTTTATGTTGTATTTTTTAATGTTGACAAAAACTGTTAAGAAAAGAAGGAGGGTGTATTTTTGTTAGGATTATGTGAAAACAGGTTTTGAAAATCATTGCTAATTTCAATTAGGACTTTTGGACCTGATATCATAACTCTGTAAGATTAGTTAATGATAAAATTAAAAAAATACTGTTTTATTTCTGATGATTTAGCTTTTTGTCTCCTATATCGGGCAGTGCATGGCAAATTACTTTAGATGAGTCATTAGTTGTAGTTACTCATTACTTTCCAATAAAGCAATTGAATCAGTAACAGAATTACTCCTTCATTAATGTGTGTTACCTGGGAAAGTAGTTATTGAGTTACGTCTTTCTAAAAAAAAAAACAACCTTCAAATATGTAAAAGAGTTCACATTTTTTGAGTGGGTTTTGCTCTGGGACATAATGTAAATGTATCACTATTTTTAATGCAATTGTTCTCAACACTCAGTGCATTTACATAAAGCTTTAGAAATCAGACTATGAGCTGAGCCAGTACAAGATCTGACCATTAAGATGCATTTAAACAGTTAAGTTGGAATGAAAACAGACTAAGCACAGATCAATTGACACACCTAAATAATGCAATTGCTATCGGACTGTGGTCGGATTGTACATGACTCGGCAGCTCTTGATACGCCTCAGCGTTCAGCATGAAGAGGAGGAAGATGACCATGAAAAATAGGGTCACTGCGCTCCAACACAACAAGAAAACACCATGTAATATAATTAACATGCAAAGTGTGTAAGAAACATAACCTACAGCTGTGTCCATCTCGGCCATTGACATCAGAATGTTGAGTCCTCCTCAGGTGAACCAAAACTATTTTCATACACCTGCAGTTTTGCTTGTCAAAAAGGACACAGCGCCACCTTTTGAAGTGGAGTGAGACATTCTCAGCCATAAGTCTGATTCTCTTGTATACACAGACAAAAACAGATCCCCTGCTGCGACTTTACGATCAAGCTATGACCTCAGTCTGACCGCTGTGTACCTGTAAATGTTCTGACTAATATTGGATAACCAAAATGTGCCAATCAAATCCTTGTCCTGCAGGATCTCCAAAGAAGCTGATCCCAGGTAAGGAGCCAGATTGATAAAGAGGTAAAGACAATATGGTTCAAGTTACTATAACCACCAAAAAAGAAAAGCTGGCCTCATTTTTTGAATTCCTAATACCAGCCTGGTCTGATCCGCCTGAGACCAGTAAGGCTCGCCCCAAAAAACAACATCCATCTGCAGAAAGGGTCCAGGAAGTCGGTTGGCAGGTGCACGACAAGGAGCCCCAAGTAGGCTGACCCTGGAACACTTGAAAAACAATTTCCTGAATCATCTCCTGAATGACCGGGTACATTTTCAGTATATTTTAAGAGCCAGACGTCAGAGTACGATAGGAGCAGCAGATAGTGTTCGTAAAGGCATGCAGAGACCACACCTTACAGAATCTCTCTGCTTTCTCTATACTGAGTTACACCGACGTAAACTCTGATAAGGGGATTTCTAAAGAACAGAAAATAAGGGAAGGGTTTCCTTCCAAACAGAGATATCCACTATAAAAACCAAACAACTGGAAATGAAAATATATGCAAATACAACAGCATTCTTCTGTTTACAAAAGACTAATATACATGCAAAAGAGATCCCTTTGCTTTAAGGCAAATGAATAATGAATAATAAGACACTTTGTTATTTCTCTGCTTGTCGGAGCCAAGACTCTAATCAGCTCAGAGTGACGTGTCTTGAGATGAATAGGAAACCTGTCCTGGGTGTTTTCTTCCCCTTCACACACACACACTCCACTCAGGCCTTTGGGATCCTGAGACTGTGAAAGTGATGGAATGAAATAATAATTCATCAACTTGCAAACTTCGTATCAAGAAACTTTTTAAACTTAAATTGAGTCGTGTCATGTCTAGTTTTATCAAACTTTTTCATAGATCTATGCTGTGCCTTGCAACGTTGATGTAGTTGAAATTCGAGGCCTAAATCAAAGTCCAGCAACCTCTAGAGCCCGACTGATTAAAAGCTGGATGTGAGAGTTTTTACATCTGTGTTTGTGTGATTTACGCAGAAAGTCACCCTAAGCCCACCTAATCTAATCCAATCAAGCAGAAAGTTCTGGCAAACATGTGAGCTCCGAGGTCACAGGTCGGCCAAACGTCCAGCTGCCCTCCGTGACCTCTGTCCTGGTAACCGTCTAGCCCTTCTTTCATCTGGTAGCCAGCCACCCGCCACCCATGTCAGGGAGTCATGCAAGGTTCTCCTGCCTTCATCAATAATGGTGAGGAAGACAAGTGAATTATGGCACAGGAAAAAGGAAGAGCAGTATAAATCAAAGATAAACTGGCACCTAACTTTCCCCCAGAGTCTTTTGTGTTTTTCCAAGATCCAAGTGAATGTTGTTCTGTGTGTAATTAGAGAGTGCTCTGATGTTCTGAGGTAGGATATTACAGGGCATCCCAGAGCAGAAAATGATCTTCAAATAAGCCACCAGCACCAACCCAGTTATTAAACAAGCAAGCCAAGCCAAAAGACAACATTTTCTCTAATGCCTTAATAGGTTTCACTGCAACGCTGCGCCATTCACCCTCTGTCATTGAGACGCTGGACTCAATGCTCCATTGATAATGATGAAAACCCATTTCCAGCCGTACCCTGCTTTGCGTTTCATCTCACTCTGTGGCTACTTGTTACCCTGAGTGATGAAAACGTCGGAACTAACCAAACATACTGCAGTGAGCTCAGCTGACCTCAGGAACACTGCAGAGAAACATCATCATTATAGCTTAACGCATACATCTTACAGAGAGAGGAAAGGTGAAAGGGTCGTCATCTGTCATCTCCTTATCTGCACACACATTCACAGAGTTCAATCTGAACTTTTACTGTTTGGTTCTGCGAGGACAGGGTTTCAGCAAACATATGTCATGTTGCTGTGCTTAATCTCAAAACGTATAAAGCGTTGCCAGCACGGCTTCATCATTATCAGTCTCGCACTTACACTGTGGAGAATCCTTCAGCATCAGTTCTACTCCGAGCCCTTTCTGTTTGCTGGATCTCCTCACTCCTTCTACTCCACTTTTTTATTTGATCCACTGCAGCAAACCAGATAACTCTTTTTGCTCGAGTAGTGCTGATCCTCTAAAATTTCAGAGCTATAGATCTTTTTTTTTTTTGTCAAGTAACATATGCAATGGTACAAGAGGACTGTGAGCACGAGATGATAAAATGTAGGTATGAAAAATCACTGCAGCCCCACACACACAAAAAAATAAAACACTAAATTTTGACAAACTCAATAATACCATTTGTTTCACCTAATATGAAATCTTATAGTTGAAGAAAACATTTCAAATATTGAAACTAAAATGTTTTATTGTTGTTGGTTGATTTTTTCATCACTTTGTTGGAGACTGCATGAGCAACAGTTGTAAAATTAAGTTCCTCAAGTTGACACTGCAAAGAATTTGGGTATTTTCTCACCTAAATCTGTAAAAATCTGTACAAAAGTAACAAAACCTGAAAACAGTATTGAATAGCCATGATCTTCAGGCCTTTAGGCAGCACATTATTACGAACGGACACAGCTCTGTAGTGGAGATCACTGCATGGGATCAAATTTACTTCTAAAAATCACTGTCACAGTTTGTTACAGAATCCTAAAATGCAGTCAAAAACTGTTGATTAGAAGGAAATCAGCCATACCACATCTTGTTAACAGAAGACAGTTCAAAAAACAGCACTCATGATGATATTGGGACACATAAGTGCTCATGGAATGGGTAGCTTCCACATCGGAAGGCACCATCAAGTAGGGATAAGTACTTTTCACATTTGAAACAATATGGTACTGATGCCCAGTACCATATTGTAGTAAAAAATATTAATTTGTTAAACAATAAAATCTCAAAGTTTTTTTTTAATTTAACACAGATTTCAATATATAAATTCATAATGCTGTGTTCATGTTCAGCATGGAAAATCCCCTACTCTTCCACCCCGTCACAATGATGCGTTAAGGTATCTAAACATGGTATCTTGGTTTTACATGAATTAGTACTCAGTACTACAGATGGATATAAGTTGGTACCTTTAAAAGTACTTAATTCTGTACCCATCCCTACCATTAAGGCACAACAACATATATAGATTAAGAAGCTATATATGCTAGCATCTAGAAAATGTATGTTTCAGGTAAGATCATACACATTCCAGCAAGACAACACCAAACAACATTCTGCAGCAACTACAACCATATGGCTCTGTAGTGGAAGAGTCCATGTGCTAAACTGGGCAGCCATAGTTCCCAGTAGTCTCAGTTTCCCAACTCTTAAGTATTGAGCAGCTGAAATCCTTTATCTGGCAAGAATGGGACATTTCTATTTCACAACAGGTCTCCTTGGTTCCTAACTGTTACTGGAGTGTTGTTAAAAAGAACGGATGATGCAAAAGTATTGCAAACATATCCAAACTTTTCTTAAATGTGTTGCTGGCTTCAAATTTAAGATGATAGTTTTGAAGAATTCTACATCAGATCTGTTATCTTTGCTGTGTTTTTATTTATGTAATAGCTTTTAATTATTTGAAAACCATCAAACTTTGATTTTTTCTAATTCCCTCTGATTGGTGCAATGAAACAGTCAGACAACTGATGGATTAATTATGCTTTAAAACTCCACACACGAGGGCACCATTTAAAATTACTCCATTCATTTAACTTGAGGGATAAAAACGTGACATTGCATGAAACAAGATTTTAAAGAGTTCCTTCAGTTGCAACAGCAAACCAAACACGTGGATCAATATGATCTCCTTTCTTCTGCAAATCTGTCTTAATTATATGTATTAGTCAGAGAAGTGTATTATAAGTGATTAACCTCCCCATCTGTAAAATAACCCAATTACATGCAGCCTGCACTGTTAAACCAACACGCAGCAGTTCCACGCGTGGTTGAGAATCTCATCACTCAACATTAGCTCCTGTGTCTTGCAAATGCTGTTGTTCAGTTGAACAAATTTTTTAAAGTCATGCATATTAGTCCTTCCAAACAGCCATAATGGTAAAACAAATTAGCCCATTAGAGCCGTTTCAGACGGCATTAGAGAGGGTGTGAATGGGTTAATGTATCATATCCTGCTGGGAGACCCAGAGCACTAACCTCTGTGACTCTCTGTTGAGTGCTTTGACTTTAGACCTCAGTGACAAAAGCAGAAATAAATCACAGAGTGAATTCTGAGGAGAGATTTATCGAGAGGAGTGGAATGTGTCACTGAGTGTGAGGATTGCGTGACCTAACAGACACAAGAACAGTCAGAGGTCACCGTTTCTCTTCCTCGTCTATCTGGCTGAGGACAGATAGTGAGTTTGTTATGGCGCATCCAGCGTCTCTAAATGAGGGACGGAAAAGAGGAGGAGACACCAAAGACTTGTCATGAACCGCAGGGGGGTTATTCTAAACTGAAGCTAAAGCAGAAACTTTCCCTTAATAGCCAGAAATCATTTAAAGCTGTTATGTTTGATACTGTCTACCAGCTTACTTTATGTGACAGGACACCGAGGAAAGAGGCAAAAGCTGCAGCTTACTTTGATGAGAACCATTTGCTGCTGTTTAATGAGGCAGTTTGCTATTTCATTCAGTTTAATATGTCACTTTTAATAAGATCAGCGCAGTCCATATGTAAAGGAGACTTTGATTAGGCGAAACGTGGGCTTGTGAGTAAAGATGTGACTTTTCTGCACCAGATTCTTTAATATGTTTTTATTTTGAAGCTTGAAAACATTTTCTGAAACAATCTATATCATCTTCTTTCATTCTTCCTCGTATGATGAAATGCATTTCTCTTTATGTGCGCCTGTTTTAACTCCAGAAGCAACCACAAATCAATCCTCATGTGATCGTATATTAAGGCAGAAGTTTGAACAGGTTTCCTCTGCACCTGTTACGTGGATGATGGCCAGAGTGCATTTGAGGCTGCTTTGTACTTTGGAAGAGCTTTTTTCCATCACATAAAACTGTCAAGCAAAGGCGGATTCTCATTTCTGGATAACAGAAGTCACTGTGACACGACACTACAGGCGCACAGGAGAGGTCATAAAGCAGCGGAGTGGATAAAGACGGACACAGACCCTGGTCACATCAAAGAGAGGTGTTAGCTGTCCAGTGAAAGGAGCGAAGAGGTAACTCAAGTCCTGCTGGGAGGACAAGCTGTCCCAAAGACATATCCACCCATGTCTTACGTTTCTGGACGCCTTTTTGAAATGGGAGAAGAGCCAAGATGTGCGAAGTGAAGCTGCACTAGGGTCACTGGTTTTGTTGGGAGTGTGTGAGCAGCTCTGAGTCTGCGAGGCGGAGGAAGAAGTGGTGAATAACAAAGTAAATAAACAAGCCAATGAAAATAAACAGTAAGGAGAGATTTAGATTTAAAGGAAGAGAATTAAGAGAGGTGTTTTCCCCTGTGTGACACAAAGCAGTCGGTCATTTAACTCCTTCACCAGTCATTAGAAAAGGCAGAAACTCCTTTCCTGTGATTTAGTGATGCATTTAGAGTGGAAATTGAGCAAAGCCGACCGCTGTGGCAGAGCAGGGTTGATTTTAGGGAGGAGATAAAGGCGGTTGGCTCAGTTGAGCTGAAAAGTAGTGGAGCGACTGTGAAGGAGAAACAGAAGGCTCACATGACACCCCCACAGTGCTGATTAACCCCGCCGTACGGCACAACGGTCCTCGTGAAAACATTAGAGCAAGCAAAACGGATCACACCATTGCGTTTTATCTGACATTTTAAAGCTTCCATCCATTATTGTAGCTTCTGGTTTTGGTTTTCAGTAGGAAATAATCAAATTTGGGATGTGGCATGGAAACCACTGCTATTCCCTCTCACATTTTGGAACTTCTCACATGGCAGAGCAGCAAAACTAGGGTTTGAACGCTATTATGGTTCAAAAACTGCTGACATTTACTCTTTATTGGAGGCACTGGGGTTGGAAAATAAAGCCACATTAAAGAAGAAGATAATACTTAACCATTATGTGACCGCATGCTTATGGTTTCAGTTTGAGTCTCCGCTCTGAAAATGAAAGTGACTTCGTTTTAATATCTTCTCCCCTCTTGTTTTCATCTGTGATTTGAAAAAGCTTTATTTGTTATGTCATCTTAACATTCAGGGAAAGCTTACATCTGCTAGTCATACTGAAGGTGTGAAAGGGTGCATTGTACTATGAGGCCAGGAGCAAAATTTAGTACCCCTTCACAAAGAAAGGAAGCGGGGTAAAAAGTGTGAGGAAAAAGAGGGAAAAGTGAAGCCAAAGTCTGGAAAAAAAAAAACACACTAATCCTCCAACCCCCTGTTCCCAGTTTCCTCTGAGGCCACGGCCTTCCAGGGCTCATTCAGCAACAACTATACAATGTTTTCCTTCCCTTTCGCAGATTACATCAGCACACAAGAGCCTATTTGCTCTATCTACAAACAGTTTCAGCATCTAACAAAAGTGTCTTTAACTCCGCCTGCTGCGAGGGCCCCTGCTGCTCACGGATCAGCGTGATGCCAGAAACGTATGTAAGGAAAAAAATAACCCGATAACACACAGGTCACTGCAAAGAGCCAGTTTTATTTCTGCATGTGTTGCAGATGCCTCGTAAATTATTTCAACTGAGAAACTCGAATCCACTAATCTGGACCACATACAAGGCTTGCAAACATTACAATAAACGCCTGAATGTGGGCTAATGAGGGATTAGATTTGGCTTTCATAAAGAAATCCTCGGTTATGTGGCCTGTTTGAGCGTTAATAGCAGAGGAGACAAATGGAACAAAGAAAACATATTGTAATCCAAAGGGCCAAGGGGAAATGGGGACTGTGGATTATTGGCAAGTCATGGGATCTCTCAAACTTTGCTTCACCAGTATAACTTAAGCTCATTTGATGGGTTAAAGATTCAGATGTCACATGATGGAGTCTTTGGAGGAGAAACTGGCTCTGCGTGTGTGTGTGTGTGGAGTAAAACGATAAGCAGATCAACCACTCCTCTGTGGGATTACATCTTGTTTCAGAGTGCAGACTGGAGGGAAAGATGTGTGGCAGAGATTGAACTGAATGATGAGAAGTTATGAAGTATTCAGTGCGAAAGCTAACAGTGTCATTATTAACAAAAGAGATCAAAACTTCAACATGAAAACGTAAAAGACAGACTCGATCGCCATCCATGGTGCAGCAGCGTGGTTTAATAGTCAGATATCCCTCATTTACTGTAAGATGAAACATGCAGTGATGAATTATTCTGAAAAATTCAAATTGTGCCACAATCTTTGATCCATAACTTCACAGATAAAAGCCCAGCAGCTCCTCTTTTTTCTCTATTCTGAAGTGAAAAAGTGGAAATGATCACCCAGGAACGCTTTAATCTGAGCAACAGTTTCAATCAGCGATCAATAATGAATGAGGGTTAAGCACCACATGTACGTCAACAACCACGACAACAAGTTGTTGAAGAGCTGCTGGATGATGATTACCTCCTATTTTCTGGGCTCCATTGAGCAATTTCTGCACTTTTTTTGGACATCAAAGCTCATTTTAGTGACGGACTTTTCACTTTCTGTTCAACTCCCTGTGTGGCCTCTGCTTCAAGGTTTAAAGGACAACACTGTTGAAAAACAGACTTCACACATTTGAAGTCTTCGGTCCTGGTATTATGAGTTGACTTAAGACCTTTTGGCTGACCAGTGGGTGACTTTTTTGTAAGCTTTTCTTTGTCTGATATGTTACAGGCATTAAAGCTGGATTTAGTTTTCTGCCTTTTTTTTAATGAAGGCTTTTTTTTTTCTTTCTCAACATTCCAGGAAATCTGAAATATCCAGTTTCTTCACATTTACAGCCTGGTACCCTTGGTGCCCAGTTTGTAACACAACAAAAAGATACACTGAAGAAATATTATAACTTTTTTCAAAAAATCATTAAGCTTAATAAATTTGGCCTGTTTTCATCGTTCACGGTCTCTTGGATCACTGTCACTCCAGAGACAGCGACCGAGGGGAGTAAGCGGGTGGCTATAAGCTTTCCCAGACCCGACCTCAGCCCAGGACTATGTGTTTATGAGGTGCTTTTGAAATGCGGTGATGTCACACACCGGCTGTGAAAACATGTTAGGCGGCCGCTCCATCGACCCTAATGAGAATATTAGCAAAGAAGACGGAGCAGCGAGGAGAAGTGCTGAAGGAGCAGGCAGCGAGGATGTGAGTGTGTGGCCTCTCATCGCTCCTCGTGAAATGGGAGCAAACCTGTAAAACTAGATGCATAACTCAGCGACGAGGATGACTCAGATGATACTAAGCTAGGGCAAATAAAGGCAGCGATGAAACCTGAGCACCAATGAAAAACATTGTTTCTATCTGTACACAAACTGATGAGCTCAGTGATGTGGCAATGAAAAAGAAAACAGGGAAGCATTCCTTGTCAGGCGTATTCATTCATAAAGCGAGGGCTGACCTCGCTCAAGCAAGAGCTAACCTGCAGTGGTGATGTTTTTCATTAGTTTTTAAGCAGAGTCCATGGCATAAATACAGAAAATAAGGTTTACTCTGATTGTATCTCAGGCTGGTTTGACACTTTCCATGATGCTGATTTTAATCAGAAATGTCTTACACTGACTTTTTCTTACCCCTGCTTTAGAAAAGATGTTTGTGTTGAGAAAGCAGTGGGAGAAGTTGACATAAAGATTCCAGCTCAGAGTTAACAGTAACTTCCATATTACTGTGAGCATGTTACTGAATACATTATGGATTATAATGAATTCATATCAGACAGACAAGTCTTTTTGGAAAGCAGGTGGCCTCGGAGCTAGGAGCAGCGTTCACCTTTGGCAGCATCATTAAGATCGAGCTCTGACAAAGATTTATCTTTTAATGAGTATATGACTCATATTAAATACTGATTGCTAAATATCCACTTTGATGTCAAACTTCATAAAGTTTTAAGACCTGATCAGATCAGAAGAGAGTATAATCCCTCAGAACAGGTCTATAAACTATTCCTGTAGAGATCTTTTGTTTTTAGCCAGATGAAAACTTTGTTTTGACTTTTTTCTGAGTTTTATATCTACATATGTATGACATGTTTAGTGTTTTAGTTGTTATTTTATCCCTTTAAAGGCACAGTGAGAACTATTAAAGTGGCTTGGATAACAGTAGCTGTGTTTCCATTACACCTAGAATTGCGCAAAACTTAAAAACCGCAATAAGAAAATGGTAATTGGAAACATCACTTTTTCGAAAAACCTCTCAAATTTCAATAAAAAGTTTTTACGCTCTCATGAGGTGGTTTTTCAGAAGTTTCAGTATTGAAGTTTCTCACAAAAGTGCAATGGAAACACCTTTTTCGCAAAAATGTCCCGATGTCATAACAACACACCTCCCTCAACTCCTTGTATGTGTTCATACGGAGGTCTGTGTGCGTGAGTGAGGGTATGTGAGCTGGAGATGATGATCTTCATTCAGTGTTTTGTTCGTGCTGCTTTTGAGTCAGCGTGATCACGGCGGACAGTTTGAGCAGTGAATGAAAACACTAATGTTCAAGAATCGGCATCATCATGAGTGCAGAGTGCGGATAGACATTATGTTTTACTATACTACAGTGCGCATTTCTGGTCGTAATGGAAACACCGGCAAGGTGAAATTGTTTTTTTTTCAAAACTTCAGAAATATTGCTTTTAATTTGCGATACAGTGTAATAGAAACGCAGCTACTGACACTTTTTGTCGAAGTAGGAGGAGTATTTCTGGGATATAGACTCCATTTCCAATGAGCACTATCACATACTGTCGTAAGGTGTGCATTTGTTTTGGAAGTGAATGAATGGAGAGCAGATCTTCTTTCTAACACAACTTGTCTTTGTTCATGAAAACATTTCCCAGGATGCAAGTTGATGAGGAAATGTATTTATTTGTTATTTATTGTTTGAAACGTGACAACAAGCAAACTTTTAAACTCAGTTTGTTGCAAAGTGTAGTACATCTGATTATGTACTACACTACTACACACTGATTATTATCTGTCAAGCGCTACCAACAGCCTGGTGCTCTTCAGTTTACCTGGTGTAAAGGGATTTGTGTTTGATCCGACTACAACAATCTTGGAGCTGGTTTTTGGCGCCTGTTTTAACCATATAGAGCCCAGCGTAGTACCACTGCTGTGATTTCAAACAAAGTTTTGATTGGTGGTGGATTCGTAACCAAATAACATAAATTCAATAATTCCTTCTGAGTATAAAATCTGCATAAGAAATTTGCAGAAGAAAGCATAAACAACAAAAATATCTCAGTTCAGACCACAGTTGTTTACATTGCTCCCTACGTCAGATACACGTCATCATGTTTTTTTCATTTACATTTTTGAGGGATACAGCCATAACCTTTCTCAATTTAATAAAATAAGTGTAAAATATTCATTTATAATGGTTTGTTGCACAGTTTTGCAATTTATCTAGTTAGGCTAGACATTTTATCAAAGAGCTGAATTGTTGTATAGCTTTAGTTTTAAGCAAAAAAATGACACTGAAGAATGTGAAACTGTACAGATATGCCCAGGCAAATTGTAGATTATAAAAAGGCAAATATATAAAAGTGAGACTATTTTCAATTTGCCATTGGGCATTTGTTTCACAAAAGAATCATACAAATGTGAGTGTGTGACGGTTTCAGAGACTATAACAAATAATCGCTTCAATGAATGAGACTGTTGATACACCTGAGAGTGTGAACATGTGTTCAACTAAAACACACCTGCAAACAATTGTTGTCCATCACTGTCTATCAGCACTTTGTGTTTTCCTGAAGAGCATTTAACTGTTTACAGATTTTCTGCTCATTCAGCTCTTTCCTCTAAAACACAAAGCGACACTCATCTACTTCACACCTGGGTCTGAGCTGTTTAGAAAGCAAACACTCGTGTATCAATGTGTCTCTGTGTGATCACCAAACCAACACAGCTGTTTGGAGCAGACCAGTGGTGTGCAGAGAAGCTAAAGGTGGCTATAAGTTAGGTAGTAGCTTTAGGTGTCAAGCACGTAACTGTAAAGCATGAGGCTCCTTCCCTGCAGGTCCCGGACCCATTTGTTTCTAATATGTTATCCTGTGGGAGCGTGTGAGATGATAAATGCTCTTCCTTAAACTGACATATTTATGATGAACATTTTACACAGTGGGTCATTGCTGGGCTGCAACGTGCTCTCCCCCAACCCTGCAAGTGTGGCGTGAGTTAAAAATGACCACCCAGGGAATAAAATCATTTCACTGCTCCCATCTTGATGGTGTTGGACACAGAATGTAGAGTTCCTGTTGTAAAAGCTTCTTTTCACACCTTGTCCATAAAAACAGAATCTACGAAAAAAGGGTGAAGCATAGCAGAGCAGAGCAGAGATGGTTTTTGTCTGGTCTCACAGTAAGACCATTTACCACTTACCTCAGATTTTGTAATACCTATAAACTCAAACCACTTTCAGCATGTAACAAAAGCATCTCTGCAGAAACACAGATTCATGTTCAAACCAATCAGTAACAACATTTAAAAAAATTTGCAGATGAGGAAAGAAGACGTCTTTTCTCTGGTGATGGTGTTAAAGCCCTGCAGGCATGACCCAGGACTCTCACACTCTGTGACCATATGGAGTTTCCCCCCACAGCAGACCCCCTAACTCTGGGGGATTAGGACCCTTCCTATCACACAAGCCTACTGGAGGGAGACCAAAGGAGGAATTGAGTTCCCCGCCAATCTAATCAAAGGGGAAATTAAAGACTATTCCTGATTTTATGCTGATTATTTTAAAGTCAGATAAAGAGGACGAAACAATTGAAGCAAGATGTTGATTTTCCCACATGTTGTTAGATTTTTCACTCACTCTGTGTCCTCTTATATAAAGTTCAAGTTATTTCTTCTTCTCGATTCTCTCCCTTATGCCGAGATCAAATTTCAAACCTTGCACCACACATACACACACACACACTCACAAGATGAACATCTTATGAAACACTCAGAAAACTACAAATTCACCCGTATGGGCAAGCTGCCCAGGAATTCTGGTCATAGCAGTATGCAGCCAGTGGATGATTTGTCTTTGAGCCGTTGTTCTCCTCCCTCCAGAGATCCGGCTAAAAGTGGCTCGGGACTCAACACCAGTTCAAAATGAAGACTGTCAAAATATTTAAAATGAATGAGGATCTAATTCATTCATTACATTCCTCCATGCAGTGTTCAAACTGTCCCACTGATGGACTACAAAGCTGGAGCCCATTCCCCCGCGGTTACAGAAGATTACGTTTTCATTCTAACGAAGCAAACACTTAAGAAAACCATCTCTTTTAATAAAAATGAAAAAATGGACATCATCCATCCCCTCTACAGACCTTACAAGGGTTTTATCTGGGACAAGGTAAATTTTGGTAATCCAGATGCAGTTCAAAGCTCAGAGATTTCCAGATCCGTCTAAGCCAAGAGGAAACCTGAAACCAGGAACTCTTAAGGGGGTGGGGGGAGAAAAACAAAAGACCTGGATGGAAAAGCAGTGAGGAAAAAAAAAGAGGTGGTTGTCATGCTTTACCAAATTTCAGATGAGATTTAAAAACATCAAAGAAGGGCTTTAAAAAAACACATTTAGGGGAACCTAATAACTGTGTCAACCACAGCGAGAATGAGGAGATTTTGTTTCGAGTGTTACTAAACTAAGCTTCATTTGTGAAATCAAGTGGTCAAGACAATACAGACGCAGATCACTGTGTTTTCTTATTGGCTGCCCCCATTTTTACTCAACATATAAACTGTGCTGTTTGGATAATAACACACTCCTGGTATTTTTCAAGCCAACCAGCTAAGTTTGTTGCCAATGAAACACTCTGGGATCTTCATGCTGACCACTTTGATAGCCGGACTCCACGCTGAGGACAATACTACACTACAGCTTTAACAAGCCTCTCTTTCATGCAGCCGATGTCCTGTTTGATGGTCTGTTTGACAAACGAGAGTCAGTGTGTGTCCTGCAGGCTGCAGGCGCAAAGCACAAACTCTGCTGACACATAGACGCTGACGTGATGAGCGGGGCTTTGAGAATATTTAGACAAGTGCTGACAGTGATGGAAAGATGAGGCTGTGCAGAAAGAGTGACAGGTTTGGACATTTCGTATATGTGTGTGTGTGTGTGTGTGTGTGTGTGTGTGTGTGTGTTTCTTCATGCGTGGGGGGACTATCAAAGTTATCTTGAAAGAGAATTTGAAGAACAGCAGAGAAATACAAAGGTGGGCTGTACACCAATCAGGATCTTCTACAGTTGTGTTATACTGGGATGATCAATCAAAGATTTAACTATTTGTTGCTTTGTTAGCTTGTCTCAGCACCTGACTCTTTAAGACAGATCAGGTTATTTTTGATAAAAGTTTAACTTTATATAAATTTGCTCCCCTTATGGATCAGCACTTGATATCAATTTATAGTAAAATCCAAAAGGTGTTTTTTTCATTCTTTCAAAGGCCAAAAAAAGAGGTTGATGGCAGGCATAGGGTGTTTCAGGAGAAGTGGGAAAATGATTATTTCTGTGGAGTTCAAGGGGAGTCACACCTGTCTCAAGTTGCCGGACTTAAGAAGTATAAACTCACACTGCCACATAACAAGATTTGTGAATAATGAGCAACACACTCAGGGATTTCATCAAGATTACCGGACCAATAAGAGAGGGACGTCATTTTGCTCAGTTCGAAGCAAGGTTGCTGCAAAAACTGCTACCCCTGGTGGCTGGCTGTAGTATAGGTGAAAAAAATCTGTCTCCCCAGCCATTCCAGATGGGCTGTGGTCAAACTTAAGAAAATTAATACACCTCGTAAAAATGTTTCTTACATCCGATTCTTGTGGTAATTTTAAGATATCATTTAGCTGCCTTGTATTCAAGTCCTTTTTTTCTGAAAAGTTTCATTTTCATGAGGTTAAAAAGGAGGCTTTATGTCACATTTGACAATGATTGACAGCTGCTGTTCTTGTGTATTTTTTTCTGGGATTGTATAAATATGTCGTGAGGGAGAGCCAAGAAGAGATTAGACTCTAGAAAGAATAAAAAAAATTGTCACCCAGATTCTCTCTGAGTCCCTCATAGCCTCTGCTGCGCAGATTCTGGCTGCACAGTGGCTGCCAATGGCGGCGCCTGTGACAGGGATCTTTTGGCTTCAAAACAGTACAATGGTAAATGGCGAAGCCATGCTGCCCACTCTACATACAGTCAATGGACACACCATGTGATCCTATGTCATCTCACAAGGAAGCGAACGTAAACAAAAGCACAGAAAGAAGAGATAGGTGCGGTGCTGCTGGCTGTGGCCATTATTTGCTGTTAGAAAAGGAAAAAGAAGACTAAACTTGACAGGATGAAGAAGTGGTTGCTTCAGTTTTGTCCCTGATAACTTTCGATTATCTGGTCTCTTGTAGGCAGCTCTCTCTGACTGACCATTGTCATCCTCAGTGAAAATGAGTGGCGTAATCATCCCAGTAAACATCAAACAGGTTTGAAAATTATTGGACCAGCTCCAACAAGTCTGTGAGTTGATCATGGGGCTTTTGATTGATCCGTCACCTGCTCACACTACAAGATAATCTAGGCTGAACACCAGGGCTGACCTTGGTCCTGGGTATGATTTCGCCGCCAATTGTTTGAATCAGGGTCAGATCAGACTGAGAATCCTGTGGTGTGAGCCAGGCTTTAGTGATGCCCATCTTCAAGCCACACTGACAGTTTCAAACCAGCCACCTTTCTCTGAGCAAATGTAGCCCAGCTCTTTGAGACAAACTATCTCAGGTGTCTGGCAGCAAGAAAAACCAAATGTGACTGTAAAATAGTTTATGAAAAGAAGTACAGTGGTTAAAGTGGCGCCCCCTGTGACAAGATTGGATGCTTAGTGGCCCTCAGGTAATCTGAGTTTGAGACCTCTGCCTGAGAGTATTAATAGTCAAGGGGTCAAAGCCTAAAAGCCAGAAATACAATTTTTACACCCACAGACTTTAAGTTAAAACTGCTGACTGTTTTTGTTTTGATATTTGTAGTTTCCTTTTGGGGGAGGGGTCTCACTCTGACTAAAGCAGTTTGGCTATCATGGGAAAAGGTCAGCAGTGTTGTTATTTGAACGCCTTAGTCTTAACCGTCACACTGTGGTCCACTGTGACTGATCTGGCTGAGATGATAGGAAGAGGTCTTTGATTTGAAGTAATCTCAGGTAATAGTTTCCAGAGAGCCGTTCAGCACTGAGGAATGCAAACTAATCTGGTCACATTGGTTCTGCTGAAGCTCTCAGAAGACCCCGCAGGGTCGTCACCTTAGGAATACCAGCCCACATTTACAGCCCTCTTCAATAGAAAGTTAAAGGAAGAGGAATGAAAGGAGGATGGAGGGAGGGAGGGAGGAGCTCACACATCATCAAGTGAAGCAGAGCTACTGTTCACATGTGGGCTGAATGCATTGAGCTGTGCCATAATCTGCAGGTGTGGGCTGCTGACGGCTGAATGGAAATGAAGGTTCTGTCACTTCACTGCATTTTTCATGTCCAGTTGAAAGATTTCCTTGAAAGACAAAAGAAAATGCTTTGCTGCTGTTTGGCTGTGTCAAAACATGTTTAACCAAAAAATGTCAAAGTTTTCTCTGTTTGGATTATTCGTTGAAACAAGTGGTTGGATTTTTTTTTTTGTAATTGTGCAGCAAAAGGGAGACAACACCTCAGCTGCCAGTAATTCCCCTCTGCAGAGATCTAAGCCAACAAATTAAGAACGCCTGGCGTACTTTGTGAAATCCTGTTAAGGATACTGTTGACGGGCAGGAACTTTGTCACTCTGCAGACAATGGCTTCACTCTGCGCTCCCGGGTCATTTTCATTAATTAAGCAACGTGGCGCTCAAAAGCTAATCCAATCACACAGCAGTCTTTTCTCACGGTTTCAGGCCCAGCTTCTGGATGACTCCTGTCGACCTGCCGCTCGACGCCACAAGCAACACAACAATGTGCGCTGCCAAACAGAGCCGGGGCTGAGGACGGGGATGTGGAAAGAGCAACGGAAATAACAAACCACCCATACATAAACCAACAAAGCCAAGGCTCAAGAGTTTCTGAAACTCCCTGCGTTATGTCAAGATTTTATTTAATACTTCGAAGGCGCTGACTTTGAACAAGAGATGAAAGAACAAACACCTGCTTTCATGTTCCCCTGTTTATTCTGAAGTAACCTCTGAATGCTGACAGAGCTGTAGCATGTTGGTGGGTTCACAGACTGTGGATTATGTTTTCAGGGCATTGTGAGCTTTAATGTAGTATCTTGACCTCTCTTTGCTCCTCTGGTAGAGTCATTTGGATGTCGTGGCATCTTTTAAAGTCTGTCGATTAGTTTCCCATTTTTCCTGTGACCTTTTCTGCTTGTTAAAAGACTCTGCTGCGACTACTGTGACCTGCTAATTTGTCCAATTCAAGATTTTAAAAACTTCAAAAGATGCTGCGGGAGTATATTATTCCTTCTCTTTTTTAAAACCTGGATGATCATCGAGAGGTTCAGGTGCATCCTTCTTTCTTATTTTTGCTTTCTCAGAATCACTTCAGAGCACTCACGCTGAAAAAACAAACTGAGTCACTGTGCCAGGCATTATTCTTCAGCTTTAAAATAAATACTTCTCTAACTTTTCTTTTTTCGAACGTCAAAGCTGAGACCATCAGTCTCCTTGGTTATTGGCGAACACTCTCAGTTTGTCAGTCAGCTTTTTAGTGGTCTGTCTTTTGAAGCCCGTGCTTCAATTCTCTGCCTGATTTTACGTGCCAACAGACCATTCACTGTGAACAGTTTGAAATATCCCTTCAGACAAAGAGCCACAGGCCTCCTCAGACTAATGGATCCAACAGATTGTACCAGACGCAGATGAAAAGACTAAACTCCAACTGGAGAGAGCTGCAGAGAACAAACACTTGGGGGGGAGAGACCCTCTCGGTGTTGTGTTTATTTTTGTTCTCATTTAGAGAAACTGATTTGATGGAGAATCCTGCAGATTGAGCGGGGAGTTTATCTAGATTTACTCATGGATCAAACCGTACAGAGTTTTTGAGATGACTGGTGGACAGCCTCTGACCCTGAACTGTCTGCACTACTAACCCTGAGGACTTGTGGTCAGGTGAATGCCAAAAAGAGTGTAACTGACCCTTTTCTCACAACACAGTGGACTATTTCATATCACTGACTTGTGAGTTATGCCTTTACATATGTTAATCCAATGTGATCTGCTGCCATTTCTCATATTCTACAAACTTTGTTTCAGGGTAAAAAAAAACAACAATTAAAAACAGCTGCCAGAAACTGATTTCATACACTACATTCTGTTGTCTTTTCATAACTTGAAGCAAAAATGTCCAAAAACGCATCCAGACAAATGTAATTAATTTGACATTTGTGGAAATACATCTACAGAGCAATCATTTAGGAGGAATTCAAGTCAGGATGGATGTAGTAATGAAGGATGCATTTGTTTTCAATCAGAGGAACAACTGCAGGATTAACCCAGGGGCCACCGCAGACAGAGTCAATGAGGGGGGAGATCTACATCTAACAGCTCTATTTTTACAACTGTCGACTTCAGATTAGTGCAGCTGACCGACGACATGCGGGTGTTGATGGAATCCGTGCTAAAGCTGGCAACCCAAGTGTGCCGCTCTTGCTTGGTCCAGTCACAGATATCCCACCTGGGCATTGTGTAACTCCATGGCTGAGACAGCTGCTCGGAGAAGCCAGCCTCAGCGGTCAGCCAGAGGAGGTGTGCACGATTGCCCACGACACTTTCTCCTTTTCTTCTTGAAACGGGAGGAAAAACCCGCCATGGGAACGATTGGATTTCATAGCATTGGTAGTGTGGGATTGGGTGGGCCTTCTCCTCACAACCAAACAAGTCCTTATTCATGCCAGTTATTAAAATCACATTCTTTAGTTTCACATGCTATACGTTCAATGCCTTGGCGAGGAATGTAGGACGTCGCTGATCTTTTGTTGAGAACAAATTAACCAGCTAATTTCCCTCCAGTGAAGCATTGCCTCATGTCTCGTCCAAGAAAATGTTTGGTTTATTGTTATAAATGGATCTTAATTTTTCCCAGAGAAGAAAATCTGCTCCCACATCTGATGAGCTCAAGCAAGCCTGAAAGCTAATTGAGCTCTGGGACAGGGAGGGAAGCTCCGGTGGGGTGAAATACGAGAAACGGCACAAAGCTCGACTGAAATCAATTACAAATGACACCACGGAAAGTGCGTGCTGGATATATTTGATTTCTAAGCCGCAGAAGATGCACCACCCTTCAATCACACTGCCTAGTGCATCCTGCTGATAAAGATAACAGAGTTCAGACCTCACTGTGGTTGGACCACGCTGTTAAGGCCGACAGTGAGGCTGATGCCCTGGCACAATGAGCTGGAACTGGAAACTTGCTCCTGTTTAACCTTTTGTAAGCATACGGTTAAAAATGGAGGCCGGATCATGCAGAGCAACAAGAGGAATGTGCAGAAGCTTGGACGGCAGCATCCCACCATTTTGGCTCAGTTACTGGCACTCTAGGGCAATCTTGGAAAAATATTGTTCTCCAGTCTAGCCAGATTTCAGCAGCCGGCTGGACTAACTCAATGTGACATCTACTTCTTATGCTTAAAAGCAAAAAAAGTCCCACCACCAACACACTAATGCGAAGACCTCTCCACTTCTCAGACAAAAACACACACAAAAACTCTAAAGACCCGGAGAGTCAGCCCACTGTTCGCCCGAGCCGCTTGGGACCCTGCAGGAACACAGAGGTGAGGGGGGCTGCAGACCTCTCCTTCTCCGTTACGTCCCAGAGGAGCCCAGCACTACTTCCATTTCACAAACAACCTAAGGACCGTCGCGCAGGATGCGGGAAGCGGAGGAGCCAGATTCCAAAACAGAGAAACAGATATAATCCTGAGGTTGGCAGGAGACCAGGTTTACATCTGAGCAAGTGACCCCTGACAAGAGGAAGAGGGGGGACAGCTCTAGGAGAAAACAGAGATGGCAAAGAAGGGTGGGATGTTTCTGTCCATTAACAGTTAATGACCAAAAGGAGCTTTCTAAATGTGGGACCAAGTTTCATTTTGGTAATAATAAGCCAAATTTACCAGGAGATTTTTTTTTTTTATTCTGATGAAAATACTTCTGATTGAAGATCTCAGGTGATTTGTTTACATGGCTACGTTTACATGCAGTCAGTATTCGTGTTAAGGTCAATATTCAGTTTCTGGAACATTTGGAATAACCCGTCTATTTGCATGAGCAAACAGAGTTCTTTTTGTTTATATGGTATCCCGATTGAAACCCTATCTCACAGGCAACATCTTGGCGTATGGAACGTCATGATGCAATGTGTGTCATCTCTGCTTCATCTTGCTGATACAGCAAGATGAAGCAGAGATGACACACATTGCATAGCAACAACAAAAACAGCAGCAGCAGGCCGAACTACCTGCACCCAAAAGGTCAAGATTCCTTGTGAAACAACACATGCGCAGAACACAAATTAATGTTCCTTTGAATGGGGAGATCCCAATAGGCGTATACATGGCCAAACATTGGGTTAGAAAAGGAGTAATGGGGGTGATTTTGGGGTTTTGAAAAACCAGAATATGAGCATATTCTGGTTTTTAAAAGGGTTATTGGTGTTTACAGGGCCCTTGTGCAACTGGGTTATTGCTAGTATTCTGAATATGAAAGGGTTACTGACTGCATGTAAACACACTGCATATGAAGTGATCGATTCCAATCTGGTGTTTACATGTGCCACAACATTTAATCCAAATAGCTGTTTTACGGACACGTGATGCACGCAAATCTATTTAAACATCACATGATTTATCAAAGATGCAAAGAGGTTTTTTGTCTATTATGCAAAGTAGTAGCAATTGTTTTTACACTCTCATCAAAGTAACAGCTTGCTACTAACGCGCTCTTACTGGAAGCCTTTTTGTTGGTGCTTTTCAATGTTGGCCCGTTCTGCCTATGCCTCCTCCGAAATCCAGAAAACTTTGGATGAAGGATCCACAGCAAAGATTGTTGGAAAAAGTTGAACTTCTCGAGTTTACCAACCTTGAATGGAAGAAAAACTTTTGGATGACATGCTCTTCATTCACAAAGTTGTGTGGACTGGTAGAGAGATTTATGGCTCTAAATGAAGTCACCATCGGAGCTTCCATTTCATGTTTTATGGGTGTCGCTATTGTTTTGTATAGACTTGGTAGCTGAGCAGAATAACGTCTCGTCTCCAGCCTGTTCGGCATTCAAATCAAGACCAATCCAAGAGCTCATCTGGATGCCCAATGAGAAGGAAGCCTCAGAAATTGCCAGGCAATTTGAAGCATTTTATTCCTCAAATCATGGGATTAATCAATGTTTATGTCAAGGCAGAGCATGCGCAGACAGAACCCAGCCTGACAACTTTCTGATTTACTGTTTACATGACAGGATTTTACTTTTTCATCAGTTTGGGAAAAGGAACATACTATCCTTGAGCAACCAAGTGAAATTCCATTCGGATTTGGCCTATTTATTCCAGTTGAGGTGTTTGTATGGAGCCTTTTTATTCGGTTTGGGCTTCTAACCTGATTCTAATCAGAATATTAGGCCCCATGTAAACCTGGTTGCAAGATGAAGAAAGTTCTGTCTCAGTTTAAAACACTTTCAGATGGTTATTAACTATGAAATTCTTTCATCATCTCTTCTGGCTCTGTAAGATACTCCTTGTTTAGACTTCTTTACCCCAAATAAAATGACACAGACATACATCAAGCTATGAGCTTTACTTTCCAGTCAGACATCTCTGTGGTACAATAATGAAACACCAAGTGCCTACAGCTAAGTCTCAAAGGACCTAGGAGATACATGGGGTTACGTGATACCCAATCAGAGCAGAGTCATAACACACAAGCTTATATAGAAAGATGAGAAGCAGCTGCTCCCTGCCGGCTACTAGCTGGGCCTCACTTCCCCCTGTTAAACCACTCTCAGTTATGTAAATGAGAAAACAAGGAGGACCGAAAAGGTCAATCAATTTTGTCAGCGTTAAGTTCAGAGCAGGTTTGCAGAGTTTGTGCAAAGTTTTCACCAGAAGTAGATTTACGTTTTGCTTCTGACACATCTCTTTGTTTTCTCACTGACACGACTGCTAAAGTATTTGATGCAGTTTCAATATAACCTTCAGGGATTACAGCTAGCTTTGTCAAGAGGGGGGGAAAAAGAGGATTTATTCCGTTTTTAAATTCTCTTCTTCTGCTTTCTAATGAGTCCAGACAATTTAGTGAAAAACGCCAGATAAGGCAGATAAACTTCAGCGCTCAGATTTATCAAAATCAGCACAAAGCAGAAAGAAACACATTGCACAGACAGTTTTCAAGATACTCCACAGTCCTGTCTGACAGCTGAGGTAATTCCATTAACTGAGGCTTTCACTTCAGGACATCTCTGTGATGTGATAACATACAGTCCAAAGAGCCTGACCAGGACACACTGACATCCTCTGAATGATTTTTTACACTAGTTTAAAGTTTTGAGGGCAGTGGATTAGGTGAAAACACACATACACACACATACGGTACAAATGGAAAAGTTAGAAATGAGACTATTTTGCTCTAACAGTCAGAGATTACGGCTGTCTTGTCTCGGTCGCAGGGACACTTAAACCCTGCTGCCTTTATTCTCAACGGGACACATTCAATCATGTTGAAAAAACTGAGCTGGCTTGTGTTCCCAACAGCTGTGGTTGTCTCCCTCTCCCTCTTCTCTTCCTCTCTGTATATTATCTTATTTAACGTACAACTTCACCTCGTAGCAATCCAAGGTGAATGGAACAGGACGTTCATTCACTTTTCGTCTGACTCATTTAAACTGGCTTTATTTAGACACCTCTCATTTCCTCTTCGGTATAGTAAGGGCAGACATCCTGCATCCTATAATCCCGCAACGCAGCCTTCCTTTGACCTTAGCGAGGAGACGTGCTGCAGCGTGGTCATGCTCGCCTGACGCTCGGGGCAGGAGTGAGGAGGCTGCATGCTCTCAGACTGCTTTTTCGTCTGTTTAGACAGACAGTTAATATTACCTTTTATCCCAGGTCTTACTCCTTAAAGTTGAGCGGATATGATTTGTTTTCTGTGTGGGAGATCGCTGAAGGCTGTGCTGTCCTTCTTTGACCTGCTGTGCTGCTATCATCGGCCCACAGGCTCAGTTGGAATTGAAAAGCATGGAACCAGTTAGCTGCGTAGGTAAATATGGCTGCACTGTGCGATGACTCTGGGAGAAATTCATCAAAAGGAAACACAGTCCATCCTCTGAAAGGAGTACATATGGTGCGTATAATCTGGCAACAATCACTAATATTGCATGCACACAGCAGCTCTTTTTTTCCGTGTTTGCATTGGAGTAGAAATCTGCTGCTCATTTTCTTCATCAAACCAAACATACTGTGGTGACAGTCTCGTGAAACATGAAAGTGGAGGCAATTACAACCAATCTGTAGTGTTATGAATGAAATCAGCACACTGAACCATAATCCCACTGTTATCTTAAGAGTAATGAGCAGCAGCAGTTTCAAAAGAGGGATCGGTTTTGTTTACAGCAGCATGTTCGTCTTCAGATAAAAACACGGAGGTTTGCATTGATGTCCTACTTTTCCTCCTCTTCCCTTCAGCAATTATGCACAAATTAAGTTTAAACTGCTATTTTCCATTTTAAAGGAACATTATGCCTCGCTGTGTCTACAAGCCCTTTCACATTTCATTGGTGCTCATGACAGTGGCTGATGGATTGGGCTTTTGGTGGCTGAAACAGCTCACGGCGAGATTGCTACCAGATGAAAAGGTCTTAGAGTGCAAACTGGGCGGTTTTGAATAAAGCTATAACTCTGCAGACTGAATGCTATCATGGACCTCACTAAATGAAGAACACCGGTGTGACATGGATGGAAATGAAACTTAATTTGCTCCAAATGGTCTGATAATGAGACTTTTCAATGAAAAACACTGTGTTGGATGAAAGTCTTCTTGTTTTGCCTGATGCAACGCACTTCCTGGAATTTAGACTATTTTGAGGTTAACCACTTTCAAAGACAATTCAAAAAATTAGCGCTAAGCTTGACAAAAATGGTTTTCAGCAATGTATTGTGGCTTCCATCTGGTCTTGGTTTTTGGGCGATAAAGTCTCAGAGAGGAGGAAAAATACAGATCTGTAGGACACCAAGACAATAGACCAAAAAGCACCAGGATGCTGTGCTCGTGTTAGGTAAACTGGAGCCTTTTGTTCAGAGTTCTTACACACCTCTATCATTAACAAAAACAAGCTGTGTCTCCTCAGAAACACATCCGAACCTCTCGGCATCTTGACATCTCTAGATGTCAATTATATCTTTCAACAAGGGGAGGCATAAGCTTGTCTATCTAAAGCCCCGTTTCCACCAAGCAGTCCGGTTTAGATCAGTATGGTTTGGTACAGGTTGGCTCGGTTAAGCCTGGTTCTGTTTGCATTTCCACAGCCAACCGTGCCCCCTCGTGGTAGGCGATGTCTGAACTGGATGCCTATTGTGGCATCAGTTAAATAACAGCATGACGCCATAGCAGCGCATTACAGTTAACCTGCTCTTCGAATTTGTTTTCAGAGGCGGAACCCTAAAAAAAATCAGCAGCTGGTGATTGGACAACCATTCTGATTGACACACTCACCACAGACCAATCAACATCAAGCCATGGTATGACATAGCTTATGTGCACCGCTGCTGAGAAACAATAGACAAACAACTACAAGGACATGAGAAACATCTGTGATAATGGCACTAGACGACTTCTGCCGTTTTTGTAAAGTTAACTAAAGAATCAAAGGAACGCCTCTCTTCCCTGATTGGGCCGTTAAGAATTTCGCAGAGTGGATTCGTTGGTCAATAGAGCCTGGCAAGATGGATCAGCAGGATTTTAGAAACTGAATCAGGCAGGTCCATTTACTCTGCAAGGTTAGGACAAAGTGTACCCTGCTAATAAATCCAATGAAAAAGAAAAAAGCAGGAAAAATGCAGCCGCTGTCGCGCAGTAAGTGACAGCTTTTTCGACCAATCAACAGACTGCAGTGCTGATGCTCAACCTTCCGGGATCAGATTGGTTTAGTATGGCACCCGTACGGAAGTGTCCCAAAAAGTGGGACAGCTCATCTCGGTTATGTTTTGTAACTTCTTCCCATTGTTTGTATGTGTCGGATTAAATTTCTAATTTAACGTTAAATGAAAAACTTCCCTTATCTTGCAAGCACTGTCACGGTGGAAGGCTTATTCTACGCAAACTGATGTAACATATCCCTCATAAACGTTTTAAATCATCTCTTCTACTTTTAGTTCACACTTCATCTCTTCCCATTAAACTTTAAATGAGTAAATTAGTTCTAGTTTGAGTTGACTGATTTGAAATAGATTTGATACGCAATGTGAAAGCTCCTGTATTGTATAGAGCAGAAATGTGTCAAGTCATGCAAAATAAAAGTTAAGGTAATGTGAAGTGTTGTACAGTCGGGTGGCAAAAGAAACATTGATAACCTGGAGATTGCACAGCTCCACAAAGTACCTTGTATCCTCTGTTTCTCATTATTATCATTTTTGTTTTTCTATAAATATTATTTAGTTTCATTTTGTTTATAACATGTTTTTGCATATTAGTATATTCTATATCTTAACTTTCTCTATATTCCATTTTACAGTGTAAAGCAAGTGATTCTGTGTTATTTTCTTGTTAATTGTTGCACCAACACACAAAGTCACATTCCTTGTATGTGCAAATGTACTTGGCAATAACACTTGATTCTGATTCTGTAAAAAAGAAAAGACGGTACAGTATACACACTTTCTACATTTCCAGTTGAATCAGAAAACAAATATTCGCTGATCTCACACATCATGCTTACACCACCATGGCATCTGTCCTGTATTTAGTAGTTAGAAAGTCGGCAACCCTAAACAAGATGCAGCATCTGCAGGATCACTGCCCAACACACCAAGCTGGAGTAAAGGTAATACTTAACAACTGTGTGATATAATGTTAGTGGCGTGTTATTCATTGATACGTTGAGTTGGCTGGGAATTTAATAGTAATGTGACAGCTACAATCGATAGCATGTGGTGGAGAAAGTCAAGCTCTTTCAGTACAAAGTGAGCAAATGCAACACAGCAGCAAAGCAGCAGGGGGTCTACAGAGAAGAAAACCATCCTCTCAGGCACTTTGGACACTGTGTGTCCTTCTTTCTACGTGGTGTAAACACCAGGTATTACCAGAACAGCATCTAATACTTTGAGTACTTTGTTTTAACTGATTACTATGTGGGTATCAATAACATTGTCAAATTAAAAACTTGTCATTTTGTCCCATATTGTTTTTTTTTTTATGGATTAATTTGTGGGTAAACAAAAAATGTTCATGTGATCTTTAACATCAGCAATGTTGTGCAATTAATGAATGTATAATAATCACCAAAAAATGTGAAACTGTGATTATTAATCAGAATATAATCCTACCATCAAGTCCTCTAATCACTGCATCCCTACACACAAAAATAAATTTCGCTTCTTGGCAATCTTATCATGCAGTTTTATTTCCCTCCGGAGGAGAAGGAGATGCAAAAAGGGAAAACAACACCATAAAACAAAGTTTCATTTGTTCATAACTCATGTGCACTTCTTTGACTGTAGAAGTGACAAATTGAAAGAAGTGAAATACTTTTGAGATACAAGTAATGCAGTCCAGATGTTATTTTTCTCAATTGTGGGAAAGATTTGTGTGTACAGTCTCCCTAATCTGTCTAAAATGTAAAATTTCAAACAGATATGAAAATATTATGCTTCTGAATGTCCTCCAGATGAGCGCTCATGTTGAGCTGTCTCGTTCTCTTCCCGTCTTTGTCTGTCAGTTTCTCCCAGTTGACACGGCAGACTTCCTGACAGATCAGAATCGCTTGCTTTCATATGAAAAGTAAAGCATCACTTTCAATAGATCTTGGATTCAAACACAAGGTTGAAAAATGGACATGCATAAGTAGCTGATAAGAATTCTGGAAAATCATTTGATTTTAATCGCCAATTACATGTTCAGGCGTGTAACCGCCGCATCTAAATTTTCCACTACCTCCAAGCAGCCGCACACTGGGTAGCACTGGATGACAGACCAGAGGAATTTCACTCTCAGGTCAGTGACCTCCTGCCAGGTTCATGTCTGCTCCGTCTGCCCCGAACGTTCTGTGATTGATGTGACCTCCGCTGCAGCGTGCAGTCAGATTGCCTGTGCAGTTCAGATGTCAGGCTTCTGTCTCAGTAGCATCCAGCTCTCACACTGAGTCAGAAACTTCACTGAACCAACAGAAGAATCAGAAAAAAAAAACCCTGCAGGTCTGATGTGACACCTGGCTGCTGGCTGCTCTGAAGCGTGAGGGGCTGCCCTGCCGTTCAGAGGGGTGGGGGGTGGGGGGGCCTCAGCGCTTTGTTGGGTTTCAAAGTCTTCAATGACGGGCCCCTCCACCACCAGACAGAGAGGGAGAGAGCCGGCCTGGCGCTGGAGCCTTGGCAGTCACAAAGATGTGTGGTGTGGCCCCTCCTTTTCACTGGGCCGGGATAAGCCCGGGAGTGTGGCGCCTCTGAGGTTAGTGGGCTGCCTCATCGAGACACCAGCTCCATCATGAGCCTATTTTTATTCCATTTTCAAGCTCACTTTTTTTTCTCCTGCCCTTCTCAGACCTCCCTCATTCTTTTTTTTACTCCTTTTGCTGTCTCTGTCTATCTCTTTACGGCTCCCCTGCTCTTCCATGCTGTTGAGATGTGTTTGGGTCTGAGTGCATGACAGGAAAATGCAAAAACCTCCAGAGCTCGGTCTCTGGTTTGGATCCTGATATTCACTTGCCTTTTCCCCTTCTGTCTTGCTTTATTTATTTAGCGCAGGAATGCGCCAAGATGGCAAGAGTTCCCTGTCACTGGTTTGGCCATATCCATATATTCAAAGTGCTTTTGCCCTTTTTATCTGAAAATACAACAGAAGTATTGTAAACCAAAACCTTTCCAGTTTCTCGTGTTTGTCTCTCTCAAAGATCGGTTTAATCCCAACATGAAAGCTCGTCCGTAGAGCTGCACTGAGAAGCAGAATTAACATGCAGGTTGCTGTCTTCCTCACACTGGGCCAAGAATAAACAAGGAAGAAAGCTTGAGAAAGATTGAGCAGTCTTTGTTGGTATTCTAACGCCCTAAATGTCAGGACTGCACGTTTGAGGGAAGGATCACTGTATTTAACCAGCTAATCCAACACGGCGAGTCAATTCACGTACAATGCGGTTATGCTGGCACGTTAGCAGGGGGTCCTCAGCTTTCAGGAAGGAGTTTACCATCATAAAGCAGCTGTCCCACACCAACAGTCCCCACGGACACAGACAGTGCCGTGTTTGTGCCATAAGCCATTCTATACAGGCACATTGTGGCAACTCCTCCGGCATTTTTAACAGCCTGGCAACAGGAAGCTCGCTGTGAAAAGGGTCTAGACTGGTCCTCTAAAGGGACCCTCTCTCCACATTAGCGCTCCGGGTCAAAAGAAACAACAAGGATACTGATGCACTTGTAAATAAACCTTAATTAGGTCAGGGTAGCAAAGCGTCAGATCGGAACAAACAGTAGCTACAGCAAGATTAGTATCAGGGTGGAAAACAGTGATACGGGAACAATTATGAAGTTAAAAAAAAGAAAACTCAGGAACTATTTGTTTATTTTTCTGCACTTGAGGCAAGGATTTTGAAGTGAAAAGGTGAAAGCAGAGTCAGAAGGTCCCTGGCAGGAGATAAAAGAATTATTTGATTTATTTAGAACCAATCTGCTTTCGTCTCAGCATCACCCATCACTCCGCTAACAGCCAAAGCTAAATGAGCAGAGAGAAAAGGAGTTGCACACAAAGTGCTCTATGAGCTGTCCTGGCTGAGGAGAATTCATTTGAATAATTTACTTTGCAGAATGGCATGAATATGGGGAAATGGCTGATCCATCAATCCAGTCTGCCACTCAGCTTTAAAAGAACAGTTTTTTTGTTTTCTTATAACTAATGAGCCAAGCAACAGAAAACAAAGTAGTGAGTTATATAAAAAGTCTTCTTTGGTGAGCCTGGAAAGGATTTGAAAACCCTGAATTAGTTTGGTGCAGTATGAGCGAGCAATTTCCTCTCTCTCATCCACAGAGCGCACCGCTGCCACGGTGTTCATTTCCACTGGCTTCCTTCGGAGGCCACATCTGAAGATTCCCAGGCTTTAGCCCGGCTGGAAACTAACCTAGTGTCCAGCGTGAACACTGCCATGTAAGCGTATCATGCCACTCTTTCCAGTCGGAGCACTCTGACGTCACACTGTTAATCCCTTTCACCATACCACCCAAGCCTCGGGGAGACCACACCAAATCTTGAACTCCTTCCTTTGAAAATACGAGCGAGGACCACTGGGATTGAATTAATGGGGCTCATTTGAAATACTGTAAACCAGTAACGAAGTGCGCAAATAGCAGGGCACCAAAGATCAGCTATTAAAGGAGAGGTCATATCAAACTACTGCAGATGTTTGCCAGCAAGAAGAGCTCTTGGATGGAAAACTCAGCCTTAAAAAATCACTTAAAGTTATGAAGCACTAGAGAAAAAAGAGTTGAGTTTTTCCAAAGACATGCGGTCTTCTTTACAAACATGAAGCTTTGGATCAGTGGCCACTTTAAGCTCTTTAAAAGCTCTGTATATTCAGGCCATTCCCTAAAAAGTGCTCACTGTATCATAACTGCACACATTAAAGATCTGCTCTCATTCCCCAGATCTCATTTAGTCCACTTTAAGGTCTGTAAGATTTTAAAAAGAACAGGCTCCTGAGAGTCCTTCATGTTGTGTAATCCATCAAGTTTGCTTGTGGCACGAGTCTGTGATGCATGCAGGCTTTTTAAATCTGCCTGTAATCAATGCTATGCTTCAGTAATGTGGATAAAAAGGTAGATTTGATCAAATTATAACGGATCATTCAACTCAGACGAGCTTGTAGACTTCTCTTACTGATGGTATACGTCTGCACTACAACAAAAGTAAAAAGTTAAGACAAAAAAAATGTCAATGTTGAATATATTTGGCCATTATGAGACACAAGGAATGATCCACTTTAATAAGATTCTCCTAGAATAATAGGAGTTTTAACAAGGGGTGATTTAACAAAGTGCAATTGCTGCAAAAAGAAGCTCTTTAGAAAATTAAATATGACATAAGAGGTTAAAATTGTCTACAAAGGCCTGAAAAATTGTAGTTTAAACTCTGCAGCTCTTGCCACGGCTTCACTAAATATCCACTGGGAAAGCTCCTGTAAGTAATTCTTTCCTCACATACTTATACCCATATAATCATGGCCTGTGACCTAAAGAAGATCATTCCTGCTTTGCCCTCAGACGGTCATGGCCGGACGAGGATGTGGACAGAGAAAAATTCTGCACAAGTCCACAAGTCCAACGAAATGCCCAAACAACTCAGAGGAGTCTTCATCTTACTCATTTTTCCAACTTTATTTCAACCATTTAAACTTTCTTTTCAACCATTAAAAGATTTACTTTTTTTTTCTACAAAAATCCATTTACGCTCCTGTCTCTTTAAGGCTTTTCTCTCCAAATTATCCAGCTTTCCTGTGATTGGTCAGCTTGCTGGAAGCCTCCTCCACCACTGCCTTGCTCCAAATTGTTGTCACTGAGTTAACTTGTATTTCTCTGTTTAAAATTGAAAATTACAAAGACATAGCCGCATAATTTGGACTCTAAATCTGAACAAAAAAAGTTTGAAAAAGTAAGAAGAAGAAAATCTTAAGCTTCGTAATTTGTTGTCCAATTTGAGCAAGTCTAGTTTCTGTCTTTTTGACTTCTTTTACAAGGCCTTTCAGAGCAGCCATCAGTCTCACCTTGTGAATGCTCCAACTCAGGTTGCAAAGTTTCGGGACTTTTCAAAGTTGCAAACTTTCCACAGAAATTTAAGGGAATAAAATAAGAATTTATATAAGAAATAAGAAATAAGATAAGAAATCAATAATTGTTAGGGTATGTTCTGCAAAAGATCATTAAAAGCACCACCCAAGGACAACATAGAGTCAAGTAAGTTTAGATGAAACAATTCAGAATATTTCCAAATTTACTAAGCTTAACTTCCTATGGAAAGTTTTTGGAAATTTTCTGAATTTACTGGAGTTTTCCACTCATTTGCCTCACTATCTGTAACTTTGCCCACATCCAGCACTGACATCATGTGGGAACAAAAAGCACGGCACTATCTCTTTAAGAGAGTTGCTTTACAGAGTAAGAGGATGTTACATGATGCTATAACACAATGACAGTTCAAACTCTTCAAATGTTTTGTATTAAAGCGCTGTGAAGGAAAGAATGAATGACATTTCTTCCAACTTGCCAAAGAGTTGGCTGTTTGTGTCACACATCAATGCCATCTAATTTCCAGCACTCATCTGGTCATTGAACATAATTAGTTGGCCACTTTATTACCTCAGCTCAATCATTCTCACTGAAAAATTAGGTCAATTACGTGATGGATCGTTTTTGGGTCTCACTCTTCTCAGAGTATAGATCTGCTCTGATTGAGCATTGTCTCCTCAGCGCTGCAGCCAAAACCTTTCTTCAGCTTGTGTGCTTTGGCCTCATCTCGATGCACCCTTCTTCTCCTGCACAAACACCGGCCAAATCCTGCAGCTTTGTCCTACCTTCCCAGACTGGGAAAAGAGCACACTGGCACGCAAAGTACAGCACAATTTATCCCTCTCATAGCCTTACATAACGCAGTCCAGCTCAGTGACTAAAGATGGTTGGAAAAGTTCACTTAAGTATTCAGATGCATCATACGGATGTTATTTAACTGCTTGCTTTAAGAAAAGGTGTTGTTTTTATTTGATTTTGTAGCCTTAAAAAAAGTGAGCTCAGTAAAAAGTTCACTTTTTTCTTGCCGATGGCTAAAAGAAGTTTGAGACTTCAGCAAGCTTTCTTTTAACTCATTCTGTTCTCACGCAATTTAATTCATTAATTCTTGTAATGAAAGAAAGATGAGCTCCAAGTGACCGGTCCAAGCATCACAGTTAAGTTCTGAGTCTGTGGAAAAACTCAATTATCTGTTCAGTCTGACAAAAGTCTGTTTGACTATTCCCCCAAATGTTGGCTTCAGACAACCCTGTCCTCAGACTCCGGCCTCAATGAAAGCTCATCTCCATCATGTTGTCCACAGTGTTCACATGGGCTTTGTCTGGCTGCAGATAACAAACTGGTGCTTGTTTCTTCTCATGGCTACACTGAGATAAAAGCCTGAATGTTAGCATCAGCGGCGGCGGCTCCAGGCAGCAGAGGGATGTAGGTGTGGGATAAGTCTGTTTCTGAAGGGAAGTGTTTTTCAGACCGATAGCTCTTGCCGCCCTTGTGGAAAAGAAGGACAATTTGAATCTAATCACGCTGGCACTTCATTAGGATGCCCCTGATGTGTTATCAGAGCCCAAGGGGACAGAGTGAAGGAAGTCTCTGCAGCGAGACAAAAAGCATGGACAAAGACGTCTGAGCTGGAGTTACAGAGAGAGTGCCTTGTGAACTCTCCCCCATGTCTGTCCCTCATGACAGATGCAGAGGCCCAGTCACTGACAGCATGTGAAGGAAGGGGGGGTCGAGGAGGGTGTCCATGTTGAATAAACATAGTCAGTCTAAAGTGAAAACCTCAGTTGATATACAATATAGATTCAACGGATAGCTGAGTTTATCCTCTGTGTTTACACTCCGGGATAAATGTACCTTCTCTGGCCAAGAGATCATGATGTCTCTATCTCTAAACAAACATCCTCAGTCCCTGCAACATGTTCCCCGGACCCTTAGGATGTGTTGATAATGTCGTGCGATAACTGAGACAGTCTGGAGAGAAACAGTGATGAACTCTGCGAAAAGGACAGCTTAACTCTTTATCGCCTGATATCTGTGCAAAAGAAGGAGTGAGCAGTTTGTGTTTGTGAGCTTAAAGAGTTTCATCAGTTCAGCTCAGCTCGATTCATTTACCAGTTGTTCTGTTTGAATACTCCACTTCAACTGCAGTGGAAAAAAACACGCATCTGGGGTTGATGATTCGCCCATGAAATCGATGGGGTTCCTTGTTTACGTCTCACTCTTTTCCCAATATTTCCATGGCAACAAAGGATTACTTCAGCGTCATTCGCGCTCCACTTTTGCTCGCACACTGCATGAGGTAAATCACCTCTCCTCCCTTTAGTGCCTCCCTTCAATCATTCCCCACTTCCTTTTTGCAAAAACAGAACACAAGATACTCTTTTGTTATTTCTAAGTTCAAGTTATTTTTTCCATCTTGTGCAAAATTAAAGAACATTTCTCAAAGATAAATCCTGATTCATCAACAAAAAATTTAGGTATTAAAGCATTAAACTTTGAAAACTACTTCCTCATATCCATCTTACAGATTTAACTTTCCGTTGAGCGTGTCAAAGCCTGGCGCAGCTCCTCCACAGCAGTGATATTCTCCCTCAATCTCTTTGGCAAAAACATCCAGCATACTTCAATGTGCATGTGTGCTGGTGTGATGAATAAAGAGCGGAAGCAAAAGGGCACAGGGTGACTTCACACTCAAACAGCCTGTTTATTCGTCATTTACAGAGCTGCAGGAGGGAAAGAGCGCGCCTCTGAGGAGTCTCCTTGTGAAAGCCTTCTTTTTTTCAGAAACACACATGCAGAGCAGGAAGAGGCTGCAGCAACTTTCTCCTGAGTCTGAAAAGTGGTTCGTTAAAAGACAAAACACTGACTCTTCAAAGAAAAAAGGTTACGTGCGCAGCTGACTTCAGGGCAGTTTGTTCCAAATCATGTGTGATATTTAAAAGATGAATTTATGGTAATAAGAGGAGAAACTGCGTTGATACCACTAGGCCTATTAGACTGTAAAATTAGTATGCTTGAGGAAAAAAAACTTGGAGGGGAGGGCCCATAAATAAAAAATGGTGCAGTAGCGAGGATAACAGGAACTGTGACAGCGGAAGAGCGCTGACTGAAACTATCTGAGATTTAAAGCCAGAAAAGGAGCCTTATTATTTTCTCATCTTCCCCCTTCACAGTCATGGTGTACTGCGTACATCATTAGTCACTCAAAAAGTGACTGTCAGAGGACTGTGACAGCGCTTTCTACTCCTTCAGCTACAGCTTAAACATTCAGATTAGTGTAGTAACACTGGAATGCATTGTGCTGGCATTCACACAGTCATTTCTCAGGTAATTTGCTACAAAACCGATGAGTAATATTCCTAACGCAGCCAAGAGAGCGCTCACAGATCACAGAACGTGTAGGGAGCTGAGAGTCACATTTTTAGGCATGGCCTGGAATCACTATATTAGATCATGTCCGTGAAACCCTCTTGCATGAGGGTGTTATTTATTTATCTTTTAATAATACGAGAATCTACATCTCAGCAGCCTCATCAAACATTCAGCTTGCTTTGGACCAAACAGCCAGCGCATGGAGCTCAGGAGACTTTTTATATGTAGCAGGAATCAACTAAAAAACATCACAGAGTGGCTTACCCTGGGGTTCAAAACAGTATTTATTTTTAATCAAAGCTTTGTTACACTCCTGATGATGAAACTGCCTGTGTCCTGTTGTCACAGTGTCTGCTGATCCCTGAAGAGACTAAGATTGTCAAGATTTAAGACCAGCAGGTCCCAGGTTGAATTGACGCAACTTTGAAAAACAGGAGGGATCCGTAAGTAGAAAAGGTGGGAAACAAAGTGATCAAGACACTTTTCTGAATTACCAAGAGTTAACCCTGTAAAGCCCGATCACATCAAAAAATACCATTTCTATTGCTGTAACATTTTGTTAATGATAAATTGAAGGGGTGAGTATTGGTAAGAAGCTAACAATACAATACGCATCACAATACTTGGGTCACCATACGATAATATCACGATATCACAATGCTGTGACATATTGTGATATTTAGTTTACTATTTGATTAATAACAACTTTTCTATTTTTTATATTGTATGTTTCATACAAACAGTTACTTTGAAAATAGGGATGCACCGATCCCAACTTGGTATAGGGTATTGGTGCTGATCCAGGATTGGTCCAAACTTGACACTAAGGCTAAACTATGATGTAGTGTAGAGGTATAAAATTATATGATTAAAGAGTCATTTCTGTAAGTTCTGAAGCATTTTTTAACCAAACTGCTGTTAGACATTTAAACATGTATAGCTTAAATACATCCTAGCTTTAGTAATTCCATATATACTCATTTTTGTCTACTACTCAAAACATTACCAGTCTTATCCCACAGTAGAGCATGCAGGTTATTATTTTACACTGGTATCGGATCAGGATCAGTATCTGTCGATACCCAAAGCTCAGGTATCGGTATCGGGACCAGAAAAGCTGGATCACACCCCTTCTTGAAAACATAAAGTGTGTCAAATTTGTCACTTTATCTGCTGTGACATTAAACCAACGTTATAAAAAAAAATATTGGGTAAAAGACGTGGTCACTTGGTGAAACTGATAAATGTCACTTGGTGTAACAAATGTTAGTTATAAAAAATCTAATATTGCGCAAAAAATGACCATGATGATTCTTCTATCAGTCTACTACAGTGTAAAAATGAAACTTAAGATGATTTTAAACTAACTGACCCAAGAATAGAGAGAAAACATTGATGTCTACGGCATCGAAATCCACATCAATAAGTTTTCAAATTAATTATTTTGAATATATTCAAGATCATATTTATTATACAGTTCATGGTCAACATATGGCAGAGTAGCTCTGTGGTGCCATCTACCTCAGTGGAGGTGTGGAAGACATGTTGTACTTCCAACTCGGCTACAATATGAATTTTTATTTCAACAAAAATATCAATATCAACAGTTGTAATATCGGTAATTTATCACAGGTCAAAGTATCGCTATATGGCGTATTGATATTTTTTCACACCTCTAATAAATTGGGCCGTTTTGTCAACTTTTTTGAAAAAGTTTTTAGTAAATAATCCTTTCAGTGCAGAAAGTAATATTTCAAAAAGTGAGTAACTAGGCAGATGTTATTCTTACGGCAACTTCTTGAAAATTTTGATTTCCCAGAAAGTAAAGTGTGTGGATGATTTCATGAGAGCAGCCATTTAGAAGACTCAAAATACAACTTCAGCTGCCTGTAGTGGAATGATAACCCTTAAAGGGAGTAGAATACAACTTTCTTCCATGTTTTTTGGGTTTTTAAGGAAACTATTCATCATGGTGATGAGATAAAGGTCTTTAAAACTCATGTTTTAACTATGATATGTTCGTCAATAAAGGGTTAAAACGACAGACTAATCAATCCAAGGCAAACTTCTGAATGAGCTAATGCTTTTCCTGCATGACATGACTTCGTGAACTGAAAGGAAAACTGCAACATTAATCATTTCATCCTCTGTCCGTGCTAATCAGCCCCTGTGAGCAATAAGTTGTTGATAGTACAAATTGGCACCAGGTGACTCTTCAGTTCTCTCTCCGGACTTCAAACCAGATGCCTTCAAATCTGCACACCCACACGGACCTACTCCTTGAGATAACTACAGGTATCACATCTGACAGGAAAAAGACCTCCAGAGTGTGAGGTAATCATCGCAGCACTGGGGAGCAGGTTATTACGGAGGTGTCTTGGTTGTTGAGAGGGGCAGATCGACCCAGAGGAGGTGAAATCCTGGAGCTAAGGACATGAAATGCAGCTGTGGCTCGATGCATCAGGGATACGGGGATCTACATGTGCATCTTTTCCAGGGATCCCCCTCAAAAGCACAGCCAGGTTTGACAAGAGACAGTTTTAAACCAGATGTCTGGATGGGCTTTAGTCCTGGTGAAGATAAATTAGATTGTTGAAAGCAATAACAACTTGTTTCTCCATTGCTGTAGCTACTGCACTGACCTGCTTCTTGTGTGCAGTGGTTTAAAATGAGAAGGCTGCTGAAGTCAATACAGATTTTTTGAGGAAGCAAGCCACAGTGTTTGTTGTTTTTTAATACATCTCCCGAGGGTAATCCATGAGAGACTGACAGAAGGCCACCGTACAGCGTGCAGGCCACGCAGAGGTCTGTACATTTTCACAAGCACTCCAAGGTTCTGTAACTCACTTCATCTTTACTCCGACTGGATCAGATTGGCTGCGTGATCAGCCTTCAACCTACGCTGGAATGGAAAGTTGGTGCAGAGTCCTGATATGAATAATTCGATTTTGGCCAGGGTTAGACAAAATCCTGTCTGCTTCATTCATTTCCCTGCCCCTGAGTCTCCTGTGCTGATGATCTGGATCTCACAAGACGCAGCCGTGACGCAATCTGGGAGGATCCCAGAGCGCTGATTACAGAATCCCCCCTCTCCCCTAAAACCCAGACTACACCAAGACACACAAACACACGCAGCCCAGTCCCCGGCTATTTGTTCACTTTTTCTGATACCACATCACACGTCTTGAGTCCTGCTCTCCTGCATACCAGCTCGGCCTAATTACAGCAGAGAGTCCCACCGCTCCCCACGCTGCCTGCGGGCTCCTCACAGCACCAGGCTATACACAACAATCCAAACAAAGACTTAGCCTTTCAACACGGCGGTTAAAAGAAGCAGCACACCACTCTCAACATAAACTCCGCAGCACCAGACCAAATTAGCCTTATTGATGAGGAACGCGGCCTGGCGGTAATTAGTTCCCTCGCTAAATCTTTAAATCAAGTCTTCGCACTCAGAGGAAGTCAGCGTTAAGTTAAGCAGTTGTCTCCTTATTACGGTTAATCTGCTGGGTGAAAGCAGAACTTTAGGATAGATAAGGCAGAACAGATGTCCTCCCTCGTAACCCAAGAGGCGTTTCTGGTCTGTGTGGTGAAGGTTTCAAGATATGAAACCAGCAGTGTGAGGGTGGACCACCATGGAGCATCAGTACACACAGACTGGGAGTCTGCTGGGAGCAGGGATGGGTGCCTCACTGTCTGAAGCCAAGACAGACAAAGTGGGGGAACCGCAATGTAAAAGTGGAGTGTCTCACCCAACAAACCTTGCTCTCTGTGTGGTTTGCCCTTTTCTCTCGTTGCTGTCATGTACTCTGCATTACAAAGCTCACAAAAGTACTTACTCACTGGAACCGAGCCTAGTTTTAGAACATGACTATTACAGCTCCTCAAACCAAATGTTCTGTTGATCAGCTTATTGATCCATCAAGTTGACATTTCAGCACTGTTAGCGTTGCTCGACTCTGGCCAACATGTCAAACTCAAAACCAAAACCAAAATAACAGTTTCTCTTAGATTCTAATGTCTTTCCGAAGCCCCCTCTTTTTTCATACATGACAATTACCCTGTGCATGAAAAAGCACCAAAAGTCCAAATTGTTCAACGTCTCAAACAGACCTCCTCTACATGATCCAATGACAACAAAAGCAGAAAAACAGTAAAGATATGAAGAGTTATACAAATCCGAGAAAGCATGCGTGCTACATGTCCATAAATCAGTCGCCACCGAAGAAGAACTGAGGTTCAATAACCGGCCCTGAGCCCTAATTTGGTCATCCCAGAAGATGAGGGCATTCACAGCATCATTACTGCTAACAAGCATCTGCAAAACATCCTGCTCACACAGCGTCCGCTCAGCTCCCACATTTTCCTGACCACACAGAGAGGTGTAGCCTTGGCTTTGGATTCTTAACCCCTGGCCTTGTTTGTATTTTGCACCGCTCCTTTCAGTTTTACAACTTCTCCCCTGAAACAGAACCCGATCACTTTTTTTCACACTCTTGGAGTCGAGGTATTGACTAACCTTTCCAGACCTGTAAACCCAGATTGATCTATTTGTGAGCAGAAATGGGACGATCTGACCGCACGTCCAGCTTCTCTTTTTTCACGAGCTTGCTGGGCTCGGTAACTTTCTTCTCAAGCATTACTTCAGCTGGCAGTGAGCGCAGCAACGAGGCTGAGGCTAAAGGGGGGCTGAGGTTGCTGGCAGACAAAAGCGATGCATTCTTTGTAACAGTTGAGTTCTGGATATGGAGACAATTTGCTCAGCGGTCAAAGTATTTTGGTGTTGTGTATAAATATAGTTTATGCTTCTCTGGAAAAGGGCAGTTTTGTGAATGTAAGATTCTGACAACCAAGCATCCACCAATGCAGTACATTCACTTCATCACCGCCCACAGGATCAAAAAAATCTGTTAGATTCGGATTTTACACTCTAGTTACTGATTTTTATACCTGGCAGGCTGTCAGTTAGCGTCTGCTTTCCAGTCTGGTGGTGTCGTGTGGACAGCAGGGGACTGGATGGATGATTTAGCTCAGATTTGCTTTGGAACCAAATGAATATTACGAGCAGATGATGCTTCCTGATGCCCAGCTTGTTTCGCGGGGCCAACTGTCTTGCACATGTGCAGAGAGAGCACGAGCTGTGACAACAGAAGGCCTGGCAGGCCTCCTCACAGCGAGCCTCGGTCTATTCCACCCATCGCGTCCAGCCGTCCCAGAGGAGGAGGAGGCAAAGTGAATAATTGTGTCTATTAACAAAGGTCAGGCTAAAGTGCTCTGAACGCAGCGCTGTGACAATGTGGCTGAGGAGGAACACACACCTGCAGTCTGACTTCACTCTGTTGGTAATTTACACCCTTTTCTTTCTTACATCATCAAATTGGATAAGCCCGGGCCGAGTCTGACTGGGACCCACTAAGCAGCGTGTTCGGGTCATCTAGGGAGGCCACAGGGTCCCCATACAGGCAGATGTGCTGCTCTCACCTGCTCCGATCTACATGTCACCACTCCAGAGGGAGACCAGGGGAAGTGAAGAGGTGTAACTGGATCACAGAGGGGACGCAGCAGTGTGGGAAAAGGAAGCGGGGAGAGATAAGAAGTCTGGACGCACAAGGAGAAAGAGTAAAAAGACACAAAGAGACAGGAAGGGTTCAGGAGATCCCACCCCTCGGAGTCAGAGGAGACATGTTAGAGGAGGGATTAACAGCTGGATCCAGCTGCTGAGTCGGGCCTTTGTCACAGCTGCCAGAGTCCAACTGTCCCTCTGGAGACAGCCGACTGTTTTCTTTTCTCCTTCTCTCTTTCACTCTCCTTCCACTACACTCACACCCTTTCATAGAAACTTGGACGCAGTGTTGAAATGTCTGCCTCACCTGCAGCAGACAGTCTGGCAGACAAAGTGTACTAATGAAATTTCTGCTCCCGCAAGACAGAGAGCCATATAAGCCCATCTTCCTTCCTCGCCAGATGTGGGCAGGAAACCCCTCCAGCAGACTTTTATCTCCCAACTTTTCTTCACAGTCTCCTTCAGACGCCGCGTGGCTGCATCACTGACTCTTTACGGTCACCCTGAAGGGTTGGAAACACTGTTTGCTCTGCCAATCAGCGCCCACATCACAGCTATCAACAGATTTCATGTTTAAGAAACAACACCATCCATCCAAGGAAATAACTACTTACATTTAAAAGCTTGAGCAGATTAAATGTCCACTGTCTGAAACAGAAGATTTTTCATTTATAACAAAGCAAAGCTCTTTTCCATCCTCAGGCGTGGCTATCTGACACGAACAAACCACTGCTGAAACAGTTGAATTATCTTGTTGACAGTGGTTTGATAAATGATGCACCCTTAGAGTCATTTATCAAATGTAAAAAGCAAATGCTCTCTGGCTTTAACTTCTGAAACATGAGGAGAGTTTTCTCTTCTGTGTTTATTGAATTTCAGTCCAATATCTTTGGGTTTTGGACAGTAAGTCTAACAGCAAAAGTAATTTAAGGACATCATGATGGACTCTGAAAAAGTCTGATAGAAATCATCTGCTTTTTGAACACACACAGAAATTAAAACCAAAATGAGAGGTCTTTCTCCTCCGTTTTATAATCTGGTTTTCAAACTCCAACAGATCTGGTTTACTCATAATGAGCAATTTTTCCCCACATGCTTCTGTATTTAACCCTGAATCATTAAAAGTTTTACCACAGCTTTCTGACTTTGGAAAAAAGAGAGAGGTGCTGGATTCGCTGATGGACGTCTGAGCACAATAAAATGCGCTAAGCTGTCTTAAGCGCGACAACTTTGACCTGAACACCCACACGCCATCCAGATGTACATCAGTGTTTATGCTCGCCTCAGTGCCCCTGCTAGGCCCAGGAGTAAGTGTTCAAGGAAGTATTACATTTGCGAACACATTAAGTAGCACATCCAGTTTCCTGCAATTTTACCGTTCCCTGAAACACTGTTACACCACAGAGCCACAGCGAAGCTCGGTAGTTATAGCAGGAGGAAAAAGAAACAGAGGAGACCAAAAGCAGAGTCAGCTGGCCTCAAGCTAAACCAATCTCACAGGAGACGCGCCAGTCTGGTATTAAGACAGACAAGAGAACATTCTGTTTGACACAAACCATCCCCTGAAAAATGTCTGGTGAGAACTGATTCTACGGTTTGGGTACCAAAATACTTCTCTGAAACTGGCAATTTTACTCATCTCCATAGTTTGGGCACACAAAGAAAAGCTTTATTTAACAAGTTAAGAAAGCTGATTACAGAGAAAAATGTGGCTGTGAGGACAGAGTGATTGATCAGTCAGACGTTCCCTCCAGTCAGCAGATCATGGCATTTTACATTGTTCTTTTTTTCCCACTTTAATTTAGAAGACAGACAAAATGAGCTGTTTATATGCCCCTCACAGAGAGATGCTGGAACATGTGGCACACTGAAGATTAGCAGATGAAACCTTTAAAGGGGCTGATAAAGACCCCTTTTCCCATGAGTACTAGCACCCAATGTCATGAGGACACAACTCTTACCAAGGTGTGCGTTTGGAGAGCTGATCCTCTTTTTAATGTTACTTTTCTTTGTTCAAGACGACTTTTCCCAGGCTCCAATGTGACAAAGTCATGTGTTTATTTGTACTTGACAGGTGCCCTATGGCTGCACTGGAAAAACACTGAAGTCTTATCAAGTGTTTTTGTCTTATTTTCAGTAGAAAATGTCTTTTTAGGCTTAACATGAGCTACATCAGGGGTGGCCAACTTGCAGCTTGTGAGGCACATGTGGCTCTTTGCCTTATGGTGTGCGGCTCTTCGATCCATTCATAAAAATATCTTTATATAGTTATGAGTAGTGGTGTGCTGATCAATCTAAAACATTGATATACTGATGCCAACGAGATCAGTATTGATCAATGTTTGGATGTACAGATTGATACTTAAGTTTCAGTTTCTCTTCTCTAGTACAAATTTAAACACACAAACACAGTAAATCTTACTTTGAAAATTGGAAACGTATTGATTTTCCTTTTATGTGATTCCGTTTATGCGTGAGAGGAAGTGTGTTCGTAAGACCACGTACGTGATGTGGCTCTCCGTAGAACCTCAGGAATTTTTGTGGCTCTTGGTCTCTGACGGGTTGGCCACTCCTAAGCTACAGTCACCTGACCAGTCCAACAAAATGTCTTTTTTCAAGTTGCTTGGATCAAATAAAAAAATCTGCCAATTGAACAGGAGAAAAGTTACTTGTCCTAAGACATTTCTCTAGTTTCAAGCAAATATTTAAGCAAATTTCTCTTGTTCCATTAGCAGATTATTTTTTTACTTGTTACAATCAATTCAGACCACATTTTTGTCTTTAAATAACTTGAAATAAGAAGTTTTTCTGAACTGATAAGTTGAATTTGGCTCATATCAAGTAAAACAAGATTTTATTTTACCAAAAATAAGACAAAAACACTTGATAAGATTTCTTTTTTTTTTTTGCAGTGTGTACTCGGAGCCCCCGCTACTTCCAATACAGCCACGATAGCTGATTTGCTTCGAAATTCATTTCAGAAACAGACAGGAGACGTCAGGGAACAGACCACTGCAGAATAACTGCTGCATGTGGGTTGGAATGATTATTTCAAACTGTTTAGCTCGTCTTCTGTCACTCTCCTGTTTAGCTTTCTTCTACTCTTCTGTTCTTTTTCTTTTTGACAGTCCAGCTCCACTGTCTGCCATTACTACAAAACAAATGTCAAGAAATCATTTTTATCAAATAAAAACACAGATTTCTCTTCTTACTGCTAAACTTGATCCACTGGCGTGAATCAAGTAGCTGAGAAATGGCGTTTAAATTGTGGGCTACAATTAGGCTTTTATATATAGAGGAGGGAATTTTTCAAGATCACTTAACAAGTCTTCGGAAGGACTTCAAGTGGAAAGCTACGAGTGTGGAAAATAAATGTATAACTAAAACTAATTTCTTTCAATGCCATGCAGATTTTCCATCAATCATAAGTTTTGCACTGGAAGGCAACTTTTTAGGATCATTTTCATTTTTTAATTGGATGTAGTGGATGAGTCTGGGTGATGATGGGTAGGTGTTAGCTCAAACAAAACACAAAGGGTGATTGTGAAAAGAAGGTGTGCTGCAGCAGAATTTACAAAGTCCTCTCATAACTCAACAATAAAAGAAACTCCTGTAATTATTCTGTGAAAAACAGATCATTATCCGGAGCTGCAGAGCGCATTATGAGCATTTCTGGATTAGATATTACCTCAGAGCACTGCAGTACCAGCGTTTTTTAATCATGTAATAAAGCTCAGCGACACAGCGGCACAAAGTATTGGTATCAGTGTTATTGGAACCAGCCTGGTGGTCAGCGGTGGGCCGTCATTAAAGTACACAAAGCCTGTGGAGCCTGTGAGGGACCCGTATGAAAGGATCACATTCTTTCAATCATTCATACTTTCTCTCCAGGGCAATTATGAGACGTCTGTCTCCCTAAAGACGAGCTGCTTTTATGTTTGCAGGGATGGAGACATGATGGAGAGCGCCACTCTACTGAGGCACCCCTTTCAACAAGGCCGCCTTTCAGAGTTCAATGAAATAATGAATGTGTCTGAGTAGTACTTTATGTTGCACTGGTTATAAAGAATCTGCTTAACAAAAGTAAAAAGTGGCCCACAGTGTTGCTCAGATTGAACCCCAGCCAAGCTACCATAACTCTACACAACACTGCAGATGTTTTTTTTTTTTTTTGGTGGTGAATAAGTTACCGACATGTTGCTCAGGCAGGAAACACTTTGGGTGGCAGAGCAGAAACTTTTCCTCCAGCGTCCATCGATAGAAATTTGAAGTATTTGCTTCTTTAATCACAGTAATCAGTGCCGGGCTCATGTTGCTGAAGCGGCTCCAACATGGACAAGTGGTCCACTCTGTCATGACCACAGGGGAGACGGGTTCAAGAAATTAGGTCTGGCCTATCCTCACACCCAACTAATGAGAAACGAAGTGAGATCAGATAAGAATTTGGAAAGGGACAGACCAATGGACAGACGAGGAAGCCCCCCTGCTCGTGTCACCTCCGCCGCTCATGCCAGCGCTTGTCAGGGCTCATTTCCTCCTCAGCTGCTTTGAGACCCCCTCTCGCCTTTCTGCTGGAGCCAGAACGACCCCCCAAAACAGACAGAGGGCCAATTCACTCCAAACCAACCAAAAACCACAACACTATGAGGTGTAAATTATTCCCCAATGTGAGGTTCTGACACAACAAACGGGAATGCTTCATCATCGTCTCATAAGTGGAGTAACACATAGGAGAATTGATTTCAAACTCCCACTCTGAGCCAAAAGTACGAGGCTTTGCTTTGGTGGATTTGGAAATATGAAAGTGGGCTGATATTCCTCATTATCCCTAATGACATCTTTTCTGACACTTACACACGTCAGGAATCAAAAGCCCCACGCTTAAAGGCTTTAACAAACGACCTCAAAGTAATTTTTTGTTTCCATATGCCGCACTTTCCGATTACTCTCAGAGGACTTCAGACTTTGGTACTGCAGCACAGTGAAACACAACCTCCAGGGCGAATGCATTTTTTCATCCCACAGCACAAAACAGAGATATAAAATAGAGTAAGAGGCCAGATTTAGTTCAGAATGAGTCAAACAAATTTATTTGAAGAGTACAGGAACCTGTTCTGGTTGCTGTTTGGAGTCAGATCTGGTGAATCAGTTATGTTTGGCTCCTTCTCAATCAAGAAAACTTGTGAAACTGGACACGGTTTGAACTAATAATGGAAAATCGAATCAGAAATGACTCATGAAAAGCATTCCACAAAGGAGCCCTGTGGTTTTTAAACGTTGTTTCTCAAGTCATATTAGATTTCCACTCTCAACGTTGACCTATTTTCTTTGCAGTAGATCTTGCATCCTGAACACAAGACTGATTTCTGTTAATAGGCTTAAGTCTTTATTTTTAGTTATCTTTTTCCCCCCACACATCTAATTCCAAAGTCATCCATAAACCCATCGATTTCAAGGGAAAGTGGCAAAATATCACAGGCACAGCAGTGTGGAGCCAGACTATATTAGAATAATCATGAACTGCTGTGCTGGTGACCTGCAGAGGAAAATGATCGAGCCACTTCAAACGTTTGAATTAATGGTCACAATACCCAGATTGTAATGGATTTTTGGACAGCATAGAGTTTGGGGGAAAAAAACGGGGGGATAGTGGGAATTTCATCTGAAGAGAAAAGAAAAGGCAGACATCAGATGTCTTGCTGGGATGTTTGGATGTAGAGCTGGCACCCTGAGTAAGAACCGTCTGTTCTCACATGGCCCGCCAACCACACGTCTGCAGCATCCAGGCAGGCCGAGAGAGGCCAGGGAGCTGTGGCTTTACAGAGCCGCTTCACAGTGTGGGCCAACTGATCAAAGATGTCATACTCTGAGAGTTTGGGAGTAGGTAGTTATGTTTCTGGAGGTAATGCAGATGAAAGAAAATCTCTGGACACATCTCGTCTGGAGAGAAAAAGTTTTCAGATATCCTATAAGTACATGAACCTCAGCTCGGATTGGAAAGGGTGATGGAAGAGCTTTACAGTTCTCCAAAACATACATTTCTTTAATTATTCTATGATTCTGTTTCAAATTCCATAATCAATTTCAGTACATTCCCCTTTTTCCTTATCTCCATGGTCCCTGTGATTTATAATTGAGAGGCCTCCCAGAAGAAGCCGTCGTAGCTTCTATTTCTGCTTTCAAGCCAGGATTCGCGGTAAGGCATGTGTCTCCTTTCACCCCTCCCTCTCCCAAGGCCAAACCCTGGGCCAAGATCCCGTCTGCTGGGCTCTCTGTCTGGACTGAACTCTGCATCCCTCTCCTTGATCCATGCAGTACTACTGCAGACTTTTGTGTAATGGAAGATATATCAACATTTCAACGTTTATAAAAAAAAAAAACGAAAAAAAAACTCTGACTTTTACTTGAATGATTCGTACAACTGATGAGCTGTCTTTTGGTAAGTGCTGTCTCTTTAATAAAATGGCCAAAAACTACACAAGACAGATTTGTTTTAATGAAACAGGACTGCAGTCACTTGCGGTGCTGTAATTTGTCTGAACTTTACATCATGTTGTCGTCCAAAGCCATTTTTTCTCACGCTCAACTAGCCTAATTAAGGTGCCTTTTCAGAGTGAAGTGACATCTATTTCTTTAGAGAAAGCCCTGAATTTGTTTCCGTCTGTGAATATGTGAAAAAGCCTTTTGTGCCTGGGCTGACAGAGGACTTAACACTGCCTCTGTTACCCTGGAAACATTTGGAGAGGTGAAGGGGAGGACAGCCAAAGAGGAGATCATCTTGGCCTAAATCTGCAGGTAAATCCTCACTGAGGCAGTCCAACTTAAACAGTTTTACCATTAAAACATAACTCCTCTGAGAGGAATGCAAAGCATCAGCTAAGTCTGACAAAGTTCTCTCCTATTTATCTAATAAATTTTCATTTGTTTTGCTCTTCACTTTTGCCCCTGGGTTAAGTTCAGATTCCTGCATGAGCTCAGCGCTGAGGTGCGGGAGTGTGATTCCTAAATTAATCAATTCTAACTTCCATAGAAATATATTCCCGAGAAAAAGTCCTACCTCAAGAATGCACGTCCCAGAAGCTGTGTTCTCCTTGATGGACACATTGTAGAAGTTTTTCTCAAAAACCGGCTCGTTGTCATTTATATCCTGGAGCAGGATGTTCACCACAGCTGTGGAGGACAGCGGTGGCTTCCCTCCATCTGTGGCAACCACAGTTATACTGGGATTGGGGTTCTTTTCATAATCCAGCTGTGTGAGGGTGGTGATAATCCCTGTAACAGAGTCAATACTGAACCAGTCTGAGTAAGTGCCTTTGTCCTGCAGGATGCTGTAGCTAATGTCCCCGTTGGGTCCCTGATCTTTGTCTCTAGCAGTCACCTGTAACACAAAACTCCCTGGAAACACCACTTCAGGGATGACCTGTCTGTAGACGGGCTGGTCAAACAGAGGAGGGTTATCATTGACGTCCGTCACCTGGATTACAAAAGAGGACTCGGCCCTGAGGGGAGGCGTGCCTGAGTCTGTGGCCATCACCCTTAACTCGTAAGTGTCTCTCTCCTCACGGTCGAGGATCTTGTCCACGCAGATCAAGTAGATGATGCTATCCTTAGTGGTCAGAGCAAATTTTCCATCTCCTCCTTCGAGAGACACGTTGACATTAGCATACTCTCCATAGTCAGGGTCCGTGACTGAAATCCTGGCCACATACTGACCCGGTTGTGCCCCCTCAGAGATCCTTGGTGATCCGTCCTCACTGAGGAAGATGATGGTCATTGTTGGCTGGTTGTCGTTGTAGTCCCTGACATGGATGGTGACGAAGGCGTTGGTCACCTCCGGCTGAGTTGCGTTGTCCTGTGCTTGCACCACCAGCTCGTGCACTCTTCTCATCTCAAAGTCCAGCGGCTTGTTGAGTGTGATGACACCAGTGCGAGAGTCGATGACGAAGTAGCGGTCTGGATCACTTTGTCTGCGGTTGATTTCATACAGAACCATCCCGTTGTCTCCATCATCAGCGTCTGTGGCAAACACCTGCAGGATGTTGCTTCCTGGTTGGAGGTTCTCAGATATTATGGCGTGATAGCGGCTCTGGTTGAAAACAGGAGCGTTGTCGTTGATGTCTTGCACAGTAATATCTAGTGTTATCTGATCAGTCCTCTTGGGTGAACCTCCATCAAAAGCCTCCAGGGATAAAGTGTAGGTGGATCTTTTCTCTCTGTCTAGAATGGCGTTAACCACCAAGTCCAGATAGAGAACCTCGTTGCTCCCCCTCCTCGTCTCCAAGGTGAAAGCCTGGCCAACGTTTCCATCCTTGATAAGGTAACCCTGTGTTGTGAGCTGCCCGTTATCAGCATCAACAGCTGGCTCCAGAGGAAACCTGGTGCCAATGGCGGTCTGCTCTGGGATTTTAAATGTGGCTCGTTTTCTTGGGAACATGGGGGCATGGTCGTTTATGTCAATCACCTTGATCGTCACCTCCACGGTAACACCTGTCATGGTGACTGCAATGAAGTTGTATCGATCCCTAAGTTCCCTGTCCAGAACTTTGGCTGTTTTAATAATGCCCGTACTCTCATCTATGTCCAAATCCGTACCCACGCCTGTGCCCTCATGGTCCGAGATGAAGTACAGGGATGCAGTGACGCCAGGAGGGAGTCCTGCACTGATGTCGCCAACAATTGTACCTTCTGGCTGCTCCTCATCCAGCTGCAGCTCAAGAGTTCCCAAGACCACAGGTGAATGGACCGTTACAAGCTCCAAGACCACATACACTATTAGCACTATTCTTCTGTTCCACCAACCAGAAGGGTCCATAATAGACTTCCCAAAACCCTTGGCAGCTGTCTTCATTTTGGCTCCTTCTCTTCAAACCTGGAGACACACAAAGAGGAAAAGCTGAGACATATCAAAAGCTGACAGCCACAGAAACTAAGAAAAGGTGTATTATTCCTGAGTAAAAATACAGTGTGAGTTAGTTTAAGAAAAATAAGTACATGCCTTAAACACTTTCCCACATGTTTTATGGGCTCTGTTCCTGACCACAGCACCTACAATATAACCTGCACATGAGATTTTCCCTCACTTCTTAGTTCACTTAATAATTCGACACCTTGTTCCTTCTGCATACCAGAAAGCTCTCCTCTGCAAAAGAAACATCAAACCACAGGCCACAGCTTACTACCTCAGACACACAGTCTTTGGCTGTGGCTGTTCAACTCTAATTAAAAAGGTGCAGGAGTCGCTTCTCAGTGCGCACACTGAAGCAGTTCCCCTCATGCAAGTCTGGGAGGCAAGGTCCTGGTTTTATTATTAATGTGTGCTATCACATTTAGCTATGTTATGAAACAGTCCTCCAAGAACCTTTAAAATATTTAACTAACCCCGAGCTAATATCTGTCTTATAATACCTGTGAGAATTAATAGTTTGAATGTTAAATCATGGAGAAAATATTCAAATATTTATATTTAAAAGGAACAAGAGTGGTAAAATTTCTTGCATAAACGATGAGCCTTCTTAGCCCCCCCACCATCACCATGGCGAAGAATCTGTAACTGAGATTTGGAGACATTTTGGAGCAGTGTGGAAACTGTTCAGCAGGACTGTCACCATCTGCAGAATAATCCAAAACCACTGAGTGTCTGGCACACATAAATTATTGTGTCTTTTTTATTAAATAATGAGAGAAGCTTTCACTTGTTAGTGGTTGTGGGTAAAATCATCCAAATCACTTCTGTTTTGATGTATCTGTATTGTAGAAAGCTTTGATGTGAGGGTATTTAAACAAAAGCAAATCAAACAACAATTTGGTGTAAAGTTAAAGCTCTGCAAGGCTCCCTCCAGTGGTTCAGCAGATAAGTGCAAGGCCACATTAAAAAACATCTGTGTGCATCTCTGTATCAGTGTGTGAGTGTGAGTGCATAGTGCATTAAACGCCTCCTGTGTGTCCATGACTGCAGAGCTGGTGACAGTGTGTTTGAGTGACACAGCAGACGTGAAGGGCTCCATGCAGTCTACCTCTCTCCCTTTTTCTGGCTTTTCCTCGTTGTAATTGAGGGCTGCTGGAAGTTGGCCATAAGAACACGAGATTTCAGGGCTAATTTCAGTCAGGCGTTATCTGGATCCTGCAAAGCTGCAGATGCTAACCTCTGCATCATCAATTGGTTTTACTCTAACCTGTAAGTGCGTGACAACAAACTTTAGAGCACAACTTTGTAGAATCTAAAGAGAGAATCTGTGCTCTTAACACCACTTTCTTAACCCTGAAGAAGAAGCTTCTTCTTCTCTTTACTTTCATGGAGATAATAATTTCCAACAATAAAACTATAAAGGAAAGCACTTCAAATCCACCGTCACATACCATAATACGGACCGCTTTGTGAGAGCTGTTCTTGGCCAAAACATCCATGAAAATCTTGACAGCTCTTGAACTTTAAAGCCTCCGTTTTGATTTACTTTACTGCAACACTGGGGGATGCACTTCTAAACAGCTTTCTCCAAAGCACAAAGGATAGCTTTTCAAGGCCAGAATCTAAGTCCAAATGCCACAACTGAAATAATGCTTTCTCTGGTTGAGCTACAGCGGAGGACCTCTGCAGAGCTGAGTAACTTGATGGGTATAACAGACAGAGCCGGGAAGACTAATTGCACAATACCAGGTTAAGAAGAACATATGGTTTTGAGATATTCTGTCTGAAGTCAAGAAGAAGTTTCTGAACTTTAAAGCCATGAAGTTATATAACAAAGACAGTATCCTGAGTGCGCAGGCCTCAAACACAGGGAGATGCGTGTCTGAAAGTGAGTGGCAGTTAGCAGTGAGGATATAAAAGGTAACAGCCTGTTCGTGTGGAGGGCTTCAGGGAAAGCAAGAAAGAGAAAACACAGTTAAGAATAGCTTCTGATGGTTGAAAGCTGTTGCATTAAGCAAGCCAACACCACTGTGGCCTGGATTTGTATGTTTACTCTGAATCATTGTCCCAGATCATGGCGAGCCTCTCCTGCTGCTGTTAGGTAAACCTTAGTTTGGTTAACTGATGTAACTGAAGGAGTCCATAATCCATGCCCCAGCAGAAAAGACTCTCAGATATTTTATTTTTCAAACTGCAAAACCTCAATCGAGGTTATTTATCTTGAAACCAGCACACACGTGTAACACTTCGTAAATCTTATTGTATAACTATAAGCTTGACCCACTTTCTTATGAAATTCTCTGAACCTAGTCAACCGACAAAATCCAAGGTTTCTATGGATTTACATGCAGAATGAAACCTCTGTTTGAATTCTGAGTTCTTTGCTAGCATGACTGGAATCAGCATCAAATCCTTGGCAGCAGTGAAAGCAGAGAAAAGGAGAACATCAGGGCTGTTTTTCTACCTCTGCGCAGAGGTCCACGTCATGTTTGCTGAAATGTGTTCATCTTTCAGTATCCCACTTGCTTATTTATCTGCACATTTCAACTTTCTGTGAGGTACAATTTGTTTTTCTAGCGCTACGGGATCAAGACAACCAGCCCAGGCTATTGGTTTGGCAAAACCAACCACTGACAATACATCTGCATAAACACTGCTGCCTCTCACTGTGAGCCAATACTCTACAGAGATCAGTGCCAAACCTCTCCTGAAACATAAACATGATGTTGTTGAACATCATAATTAATGCTGTGGGTATACCGCAGATCAAACCGGCCAAAAGATACAGGATCATTTCATCAGGGGAGACAGATTTTAAATAACTGTCAAGTACTTAACTTTGGCTAATATTTCAAGCTATAATCATACCTGATATTCAAGACGTCCTCTTATGAAATAAATTGGATGCTTTTGATGAAACCACAGTATCTGAACTGCAGGAAGAAACCAAAAGCTGATCAAAATTTATCTCAGCTCATCCAAAGCATGATCCTGAATACACAACCTCGCTTTAACAGACTAATCATTTTTACTACCAACAAACCACACGGGATATCTTTAGTGAGTGGCTCACAAAATTAGCTTCTTATTCCATGCCGTGATTCCAGTTAACTCAAAGAAAACTTCTGCGGTTTCACTAACATGCCACGCTGCCTGAGGCTCAATAGAGCCGTAATGGAAACCACAGAGGGAGCTGCAGATTGACTGGACATGAGGACGACACGCTCAGCACAAAGCAAACTAAAAGCTCTAAGTAACTGCCAGCCTTTCATAGGTTCCATGTTTCTATGCCCGGCATTCGTCTTCAAAAAAATCAATAAACTGGCATGTTGAAAAGCCGAGAAAAGCTTCAGAAACGTACATACCTGGCCTTCTTACAAACACATACACTCATTTCTTGTTCCCAGTGAGCTGAAGGTCACTGAGGGTCCATCACGAAAAAGAATCATCTCTTTCCCACAGCAAGAGCAGCATGGGTTTGTTCAGCTGTTTGTGCAAGATGTTTCAGATAAAAAAAAAAAAAACACACACCTTCTGCTTTGAAGATGACACCATCTGATACACTCGTAGTTGCATCATTGAAAACACATGTGCACTGAGTTACAGTAGCAGGGTACAGGCACAGTATATGGACAGCATTACTGCAACTAGAGTCAAAGTTCAGCTCATTTGTTCACAACAGCATATGTTTCCTCATAGGACGCAGGCCCAGTGACTAGGATTTGGAAAATCTGAGGGTTTATTCAAGGGTGGGGACGAGGCTAATGGATGTGCTGCAAATCATAGCCTTGTGCGAAGTCCAAAGGAAATTTAACAACAGAAAGATGCTGCAAATACATAAAAATGCAAATCCAGATCTGCCCAAACACATGCAGGAGAAAACACTTTAAATCCAGATCATGGAAGTGCTCCAGGCCTCTAAGGGAAGATTGGTTAGCCTTGACGCCTGCTGGAGGATTCCTCAAGGTTTGCCACTTCAAATGTTGATGTCAATTTATAGTTCAGGGTGATGCAGTCCATTGTAAGGAAATCTGTAATTTTATGT